>NC_136061.1:1201702486-1202902486 GCF_964261635.1 Lissotriton helveticus
AATTATTGTATATGGAGCTGACTTTGATTTGAAAGGCCCTAGCTAGAGAGTTACACAGTTCTTGGGTGGGGACAGGTGGGAGATTGGTTTTTGAATCAGAGAGTTTGGTAACTACCTGAAAGAGGCGTTTGGTGGAGTCTTGAGCTTTTTATATTTGATTGATATAGTATTTACTTTTTTTCTGCTGTGATAAGGTGTTTATATTGTAACAGTGCTGATTTATATCGGGCTTTATCATTTGGGAGATAGTTTCTGTGCCATTGTCTCTCAATGTTTCTGCATCGCTGCTTTTCTAACCTTAGGGATTCTGAGAACCAGGGGGCTGATGCGGTGGTTCTGTTTTTGGAGAGGTTTTTTATGGGCACCGAGGAGTCTAATGCATTGCTCAACCAGTCTATGTAGTTGGCGGAGGCGAGTGATGGATCCGGGTTGGGCATGTAAATGGATGCCTGTAGCTGAGTTTCAAGATGCTGCTGGTCTATTGAGCTCCACGCTTTGAATTGGGCGGCGTATTTGCTAGGAGGTACGGAGGGGACAGTGTTGGTTTGGAGAGTGTAAAGGACTGCCCGATGGTCTGTCCAGGTGAGGGGGAGAGTTTTACTTACTGCTAATTTGGCATTGTTTGTGAAAAGTCCATCTAGAGTATGGCCTGCTTTATGTGAAGGACAGACGACCCTTTGGTGGAGGTTGATGGATTCTAGTACTGATGTTAGAATGGTAGTGCCAGTCTTTCAAATTCTCCAGATGGAAATTGAAGTCTCCCAAGATTGTAAAGTCTGATTCACCGGCCGCTGGTTCGAGCAGGCTGTCTAGTGAGGAGGTGAACTCTGAACATGGACCAGGGGGGCGATATAAGAGGATTACTTTAAAAGAATGCGAGTGGCTTAGACTTATTGAAAAAGCTAAGGCTTCGCATGTGGAGGTAGGGATGGCCTCTGTCCTTACTAGGTAGTTATCACGGTGTATAATGGCCAGTCCACCTCCTCTTTTGTGTACTCTGTCTTGTCTGACTACAGAGTAACCTTCGGGGTTGGCGACGCAGAAGTCCGGGCCGGAAGCTGGGTCGCCCCAAGTTTCCGTTATGTGTGTCTAAGTTGTGTGAGGATGAAATCCGCTAGTTCGTCTCTATGCTTGGAGAGTGACCTCACGTTTATAAGTGCCAAGTGAGTAGTGAGTAGTGACCTGTTTAGGGTTAGACAGTCGAAGTCGAGGTGGGCTCTCTTTAACGGGAATATTCACAATGAAGGGGCATGAGGTACAGCTATAGGTAGTGCATTTATCTAGGGAAAGGGAGTGCGACTGGGTGCAACTGGACCGAGTAGGATCGAGGCCGATCTTTTTTAGTTGGTGACTAGAATAGGAATGCCTGGGTGTGTCTGGAAGGTTTTGGACAAGGGTCTTGGCCCTGGGCCCGGCCGTGGCGCGGACGGGCGCAGACGGGCTTGCCTTTGGCGCGCCTTCGGCGAGCCGGCGGCGCGCCCGATGTGCGTTTGAAAGTGCATGGCTTAAGTACTGGCCGGCAATCAACTAGACTGCTGCTCGTAGTCCTGGCGCCTGGGAACCACTTCCGGTTTGCGTATGCCTCCCTCCACACAATTGGAAGCATCCGTGGTGGACCGAGGAGAACGTGGTAACCTTGTGGTAGCAGGCTGGGTGAGTTTAAATGGCAATAAGGATGCGGCGCAGCGTGATTAAAATGAAAGATTAAAATTCAGTGGTGAAAGTAAAACAGCTTAACATCTGAATCAATTATCGCGCTGTGGCAAGCATAAGTGAAGCCCTTTACCAGGCGCTTCAGGAGCAGGTCAGGATCACCATCAATCTGTCGGGAATATTAACCTAGTCTCGTGTCCGCTACGCACTTCAAGTGCCAGCCTTAAGTACTGGCCGGCAATCAACTAGACTGCTGCCCGTAGTCCTGGCGCCTGGGAACCACTTCTGGTTTGCGTATGCCTCCCTCCACACAATCGGAAGCATCCGTGGTGGACCGGGGAGTACGCGGTAACCTTGTGGTAGCAGGCTGGGTGAGTTTAAATGGCAAGAAGGATGAGGCGCAGCGTGATTAAAATGAAAGAATAAAATTCAGTGGTGAAAGTAAAACGACTTAACATCTGAATCAATTATCGTGCTGTAGCAAGCATAAGTGAAGCCCTTTACCAGGCGCTTCAGGCGTGCTTCAGGAGCAGGTCAGGATCACCATCAATCTGTCGGCAATATTACCTAGTTCTGTATATCTCCCCCTCTTTGGTTCGATTGCACACACACTGGTGTAGAAAAATAAAAATCTTATAAAATCAGGAGCTAATCGTTATCAATACTTCATTTTCAATCCCAGTTCCTTGGCCATTATGCTCTGCCTACTTCTGACATTCCATTGAGGCCAGTCACAGCGCTATTGCATTTCAGTATTAAATACGCCTCTTTCTGTAGCAATGCTGCCTCTGTGTCTCCTCTTGGATTCGATTTTTTTGCACATAGTATGGTCCATTTAAGTTCTTTTCCATAAAGTGGCTGACCATCGGGGCAGTGACTACCTTTGTTTTAATTCTTGAACGGTGCTGTACAATACATTGTTTTGCCTCTTGATTTATTTTTGCACTTATGGTGGCCTTTAGTTTTAAATTCCATTGTGATCTTAGATCCTTCTTTTTGATAGGAGAAGCAATCTTTGCCTGCACAATTTGTTTGCCAATCCTGGCATTTTTCTTCATTGCAAATATTGGTGGTTGTAAAGGATATTCCAAATTCTGTATTCGATGCCAATTCTTGAGTATAATTTGTCAGAACTTATTTGTGTGTGGCCAACAAGTAGAAACACAAACCAGTTTATCCGTTGGCTCTTTCACTTTCTTAGTCAGGAGGCACTCCCTTGGTGTGTACCACGCTCCTTTCATCGCATTGTAGACTGGATGGTCGAAGAGACATGTTTAATATTGGGAAGAAATACACGAACGTAGCGCTTTTACCAAGTAAAGACTAAAGCATAAAGACGAAAGACTTGGCAGGTACCATGAATAATTCAACAGACATTAGTATAAAGTACATGTTAAAAGAAATGTAGAAGAGGGCAGAAATTAATTTTATTTTTATTTTTGACTCCTAGATTATACACTGTCATAGCCCTGAGGAGAACCCCAAGAGTAATATTGGGGATTGAAATGCGTCGGCCTCACTTACCATTTGGGAAACATATGTATGGAATTAGGATCCACTCTAAGGCAACGGTTTGAAAATTCCTAAACCATATGAGCTTGAATATTTGTTCCCAGTGGGCAGCAACATTTAGAAGGATTTATTAATTGAAAAGCAAATCATGATTACTGTTGCTGTGTTTGAGAAATTAATGACTGGTCCAATATTGTAATCCATTTTTTACCAATTAATTTTGTATTTGTATTGTCTGTTACGTTTCTTAAGTTTGATTGTATGTTTATTGTCAAAACAAACCGTATTTTCCCTGTTTCTGATAGAAAATACAAAAATTAAATGATCTAAAAAGTACAGAACTATCGTTAAATAAACACTAAAGACAAATATAATCAGTGATTGGTCTGAGTCTGTTCAAGTAGAAAACAGCATCAAACTTGACTGCTAGATAAAACGTTTTTCTATTTGCATAGGCTCTATCTAGCTGCCTGAATTAGGGCCAACCCCCTGTGACATAGTAACACTTTTTAAAAGTGGCATTTCAAACACGCATTTTAAAAACTAACTTCACTAAAAGATATATTTTTAAATTGTGAGTTCATAGACTCCAAATCTCTTCCAAATTGGAAGTTACACTTGTAAAAGGTAACAAGGCAGATCCAATGATAACCTACGGGAGAGATAGTCCTTGCAATAGTGAAAAACACACCAGTACATGCCCTACCTTTTAAATACACTGCACCCTGCCCATGCGGCTACCTAAGGCCTAACTTAGGGGTGCCTTACAATGAGTAAAAGGGAAAATTTAGGCCCACTTGCCAGGTCAATGTGGCAGTTTAAAACTGCACTCACAAACACTACAGTTGCAGGTCTGAGACGTGTTTGCAGGGCTGCTCATGTGGGTGGCACAATCAGTGTTGCAAGGCCCACTAGTAGCCTTTGATTTACAGGTCCTGGGCACACAGAGTGCACTTTACTAGGGTCTTACCAGTAAATCAATTATGTCAATCATGGATAACCAACTGTAATCACAATTTATGCACGGAGGGCTTGCACTTTAGCACTGATCAGCAGTGTTAAAGTGCCCAGAGGTCTAAAACTAGCAAAAACAATATGCACCACCGAGTCAAAAACAGGCGGTCAGAAGCAAAAAAAAGACAGGGGAGAAACATGGCAATGGTGCCAGGTCTAACACGCGTCTCGCCCCCTGCCTCCCAGCTGAAAATGGGGAGAACGAACTACCCAACCTCATGTGAGTTCTCTTCACTAAGGCGGAAGAACCTGGATAGACCGTCAGCATTGTGTTGTTCTGTGCCAGGGTGGTGTTCCACTGTAAAGTCCATTTCCTGTAGAGAGATGGACCACCTCGATAGTTATGGGTTCTCATCCCTCATCTGCATTAACCATCTGAGGGTCGTGTGGTCTGTCTGAACCTTGAAGTGAGTTCCCGGGGAAGTATCCTCCTACTAAGGAAAGCTACAGGTTGATCTAGGCCTTCTTCATTTAGCTGTGAAAGTACTGCTCCCACATCATGCTCTGAGACATAAGTCTGCACCACAAACTCCTGGGAGAAGTCAGGAGCCTTGAGCATGGGCACCGTGCCCATGGCCTCCTTCAGGGTATCAAAAGCGGTCTGGGTTGCCTCAGTCCAGATCACCTGACATGGGTGCTTGCCTCAGTCCAGATCACCTGACGTGGCTGCTTCCTTGAAGTCAGCTCAGTCAAGGGGGCAACAAGGGTGCCATACCCCTTGACAAATCTGCAGTAGTACCTGGTGAGGCCTAGCAAGTATCTCACCTCTATCTTGATCTTGGGAGGCTGCCTAAACCAGAATGGGGTCAATCTTGGGTTGTGGGGGCACCATCTGGCCACTTCCTACCTGTGCCCCAAGTAGACCACTGACCCTTGCCCTATCTAGCACTTACTGGCCTTGATAGTGAGGCCTGCCTTCTACAGGGCCTTCAACACTTCCCAGAGGTGTTGCAAGTGGTCCTCCCAACCATGGGCGTCCGCAGCGAGGGTAAGGAGAGGTGATTGCCCCACTTTTTTTTGTAATGCTGGCACTCCAGTGCTGGAGTGCAAGTCATGTTACAAAAAATAATGGTGCCAGGCTACACCATGGGCTGTAACTAGAGAGTCTAGTACGGGCTACGGCTGGGCGGTGCTCCTGGCCGTGGGTCTCCACAACCACCCTGAGGCTCAAGGGTCATTGCAGGCAGGTGAGGCAACACTGTCATTGGGTAGCTGAGCGCTACCAATGATAGCCGCCTGCCACATCGCCTGACATATGAAAATTGAGAGCTGGACAAATCATGGTTCAACTCCAACTTGTCCCCAGCAAGTGAACACTGCGCAGGCCCCTCTCCAGTCAGATGAAGAGAGAGTTCAGGCAGAGATGCAGCCTCTCTGCCCTGCGCAGTGCTGCAGAGGGGCCTTGGATTTGAAATCGATTACTTCGTATGCAGATTAGAACTTGAAGTTCTAGGACTTTGAGATCAACCTCTGAAACACCTCACGCCTACTACTGCTCGTGGCAGCCAGCTATAGGTTTTAGTTTGCTGCCTGGTATTGTTTAATTGCTAAACCTTGGGGCAAAACGGAAGGAGAGGAAGGTAAAAGTCAATGCAGAAGCAGTCAGAAAAATAGGGGAGGGGGAGAAAAAGCAGTAAATAAAACAAGCCACAAGCAAGAAAAACATGGCAAAAGCAGGCTAAAGCAGTTAGAACAATGTGGGAGACTAAGAAAAAAGCAGTAAAAAACATGGCAAATGCAGGAGAAATGCAAAAACAATTGATGGACAGAATGCAGAACAATGTCATACATTCACTCCAGTACAGAGATCGGGCCTAAATCCATCGCTTTTTGCTCACCATGCCATTCCAGTTTGGACCCAGCCATATCCAAACCAGGCTTGACCCTGCGCCCAATGGGAACAGTCCAGCCCGAACTGCCAGGCCAGGTTCTCCCTGACCTGGAAACCAGCATCCTAGGAATGGTTTCGGGCTTTCAGCCAGGATAGCTTGACTTTAGTGGCTTGGAGAGCACGGGACCCACGTCTGGGCATACCCGTCCCACTCGGGGTGACTAATGCAAAAAGAACAATTGATGGACAGAATGCAGAAAATTTCATACATTCACCCCAGTACAGAGATCTTGGTCTAAATCCATCATTATTTGCTCACCATGCCATTCCAGTTTGGACCCAGCCATATGCAAATCAGTCTTGACCCTGCGCCCAATGTGAACAGTCCAGCCCGAACTACCAGGCCAGGTCCTCCCTGAACTAGAAACAAGCATCCTAGAGCTGGTTTCGGGCTTTCAGCCCTCATTAGCCAGGATAGCTTGACTCCAGTGGCATGGAGAGCACAGGACCCACGTCTGGGCATACCCGTCCCACTCGGGGTGACAAATGCACCCCGAGTGGGAAGAGTATGTGGGACGGGTATGCGTGGCAAGCAGCGACCAGCGGGAGGTGGACAAGCAGCCAAGTAAATGCAGGCAGCCATGGGGAGATTAAGTGGTTTGCTTGTAATCACAAAATGTGGAACTGAGTAAGCATGGGCGGATCTAGCGGATCTCGCGTACGCGAAATTGCGGATTTACGGATTCGCAATCCGCGAAGATCCGCGAACTCTAGCGGATTTGCGGATTTTTCCGTTTTTTGTGTTGGCGCGTGTTCGCGCCGATTTTGGGACAAGTTCGCAATTGCGAACTTACTTTTCGGCTTGCAACGGCCGCGACTATGTTGTTTCTACGTCTGGTTTATCATCACAGGTTCACAGCACCCTCTGTTTCACCACTGCCACCCTCTGGGACACCCATGCCACCCTCTAGTACATCCTCACTGGCACCTATTAGGTTTATTTATCACTGTAGATTATGGTGGTTGAAAAAAGCAAGCACACCTGCCCTTCTTCAACTGCCATCAATTAATTTGTGTTTCATTAATGTGTCAGTAATTTTGAAAGTTCCAGTCTGGCTGGCACCTGCTTCCTTCCTTATCTGTAATTTGCTTTTTGTTGCAGTTTTTTTTTTTTTTTACAGGACCTTTATGGTGCTATTCTATGAGCCTGCTGTTTGGGTCATAGCAGGGTCATAGAATTGTTGCAAACTCTGGAGGGGCCCATCAGGAAGCACTACCTTGAATGTTACTAATGTTAAGTTTGAACTTTTGCACCTGCTCATTGCTTTCATTTCAGCTAAAATCGTTTTTTTTGCAATTTCGCGCGTTATTTGGGGCGCGAATCCGTGCGAGATCGATTTCGGAAGCCGCGAATACGTGCGAATACAAAATTGTTTTTGTTGCGACGTGTATGTTCGCGTGATCTTGCGCGTGTTCGCGAGGCGCTTCTAGCTATTCGTTTGCCAAGTTACCCTATCGGTCGTACACGGGCGCGGCCATCTTGTTGGCGTGACGTAATTCCGTTTCCGCCCGCTATGTGTAATCTCGCAAAGTGTGCTGCTCGCTAGTACAATTTCGCGCGTACTCGCAAGGAAAATCTCGCGCGAACTTACCCACGCGGTCGTGAACGGGCGCGGCCATCTTGTTTCTCATTCATTGCTATGGTTCTGGGCATGCTTTCTGTATCCTCTCTCAATCTCTGCCATCCTTTGCTTGTTTGAAGTTTTTTTGATCTAATTTTACTTATTATCTAACCCTCTATTTTTCTAGCTCTATATTTTTGTGTTTTCTGCAGCTTTTATTTACTTTTAAACTACTTTTTTAAACTCTTTTCTTTTCTTCTTCACTATTCTATTTCTTCTTTATCATTTAAGTTTATTTCTGCCCAGACCATGGTAAAGGGAGCCGGGAAGCACCCTGAGAAGGGGAAGGGTCCCGCACCCCGTGCCCGGCTCCCGTGCGGGCGTTTAAGGGGGGAGCAAGTGGTCCCGAGGGAGATCTTCAGCGCGGAGGAAGTGGCGGCACTGATCTTCCACGTCCAGCGCCGCCTCCCCAAGACGATCCTGGGAGGCGGCAAGATCGCGACCGGCTATGGCATCCGGGAGCGCCGCCAGCGGTGGGAGAAGGTGTGCCGGGCCATGTACAAGATCTCTGGGGTCCGGCGCACATATAACCAGGCCACCCACCGCTGGACCGATGTCATGGACCGGGAGCGGGACTTGCTGGACGCGCTCGGCGTAGAGGTCCCCGGGCTTGGTGAGTAGTAGTAGTAGTACATTTACTACTCTGTTTTATCCTGCTCTGTTATTTGCAAATCTTTGTTCTTTACCAAGAGCAATAATGCTGCCGATTACATTGAGGTAAATTATATTTCAAAATCTTCTATGCATTTCATTTTCAGGTGCACTGCTCTCCTTCTCAGTAGCCTTGCTTGCTACTATGCTTCTTTGTTTTGTATGTTGTGTCCAGAAGCATTTCATTGGCCTGAGAAATTATGTATGAGTGTACTGTAAAGAAAAGAACTGCGTAATGCTAGACAGTAAGGGTCATATTTTCAATTACCGGCGCATCCCTGCAAAGTAGCAGGGATGCGGCAGTAATTGTGTGCCATGCCACCACCACCCATTGGCCCAAAACGTCACAGAAGCCTTACGCATCTGTGCCGTAAAGGCAGCGCATTGCTGGAGTTGCGTGCCAACGATGGCGCAGCTCCAGCAATGCTCTGGGGTACCCTATCTCCCCAATGCTGCATCAAGCCGTACGTCGGCTTCAAGCGCGCAGGGTTTGAGTCATGCATCATTGTCCTAAAAATGACTGATTGACATCTTGTAGATTTCCCTCAGCCACTTTTAGGATTCGTTCCTGCGCAGGTACGCCCTCCCTTGCGCCGGAACGCCCCCTGATGGCGCAGGGCTTTACAACGTGATGCATCGCCCATATGCCCATATGTGGTTTTTTTTTTAATATATACGCCGCACCAACACCATGGCGAGTCTTTTGTTCTGCCGCTGCGTCAGAAAAGGCACGCAACAATGGAGGAAAATCAGCCGCAACTTCCGCAAGGGACTTATAAATCAGCCCCAACAGACTGAAGTCCAGTCCTTCCTTTAGACAGTCACATGGCTATCAGAAGAAATAGTGGCGGTGGTGGCGGGTGGATTGATAGTTTGAGTATTCACTGATCTGCAAGCAGGATGGACTTTGTCTGTCACGTGTTGCGCACTGCTGCCTGCAGTGCCAGGCCTAGGCAAACCTCTTTAGTAGTCTGTTTATTGAGTTACATAGGAACTTTCTAAGTCAACGTTCCGCAAATCAGGCAATACGAATAACGTAGTATACCACATGAGATAGATCCCGTGGAATAGTTGTCTATCTATTTGCTATTTTTCCAAAATATGTTGTTATTGTTCTTTTGAAATGTTTGATTTGGTTGAAAAATCTCATCCATGTTTTCTGGTTTTTCTTTCTTTCATGTTGTACATCAGCTCCCCCCAAGGGCAAGAGGACACAGGAGGAGGGTGCTGAGGATGCAGGCCAGGATCGGGCAGGCGAGGGCTCCTTTGCTGGCCCCAGTAAGTTTACATTTTAATAAACAGTACCTATTTTTTCCTAGCGTTCCTCATTCGATTTTTTCTAAATCGTCTTTGATCTTCTTGTAGACTGGATATAAATTCTTATCCTGCCTCGAATATGACTCCCTGTGGTATTACTAGACTATTCTTATTAGTCTGTCTGTGTAGCTAACTAAGATTGGACATTTGGCAATTCCATTGGACTCCCATTATATTCAGCAATACCTCTATGCACTGTCTCCTTACTGACTAGATAGTGTGGCAGAGTCATTCAGCTCCCGAAGTCACCGATTATAGATCCCCAATGATCTCTAGATTATCGTACGCAGGACAAGAGAGTAGTACGGAGTCACAGCACAGTCAAGAAGTGTCAGAGGCACTCATGCTTGCAAAAATTCCAAAACCTTTAGCTCATCCACTCTAGTCTAGAGGAACAAAAACCACAGAGTCTATTTAAGTGTAAAAGCTTTATTAAAAGTAAACACATTTATTAAAATCTACTTTGTCATAAAACTATTTAACTGTAAACGGAAAAGTGGTTAGTGCTGACGATTAATTGGACACATTTCTTGTGGTCGAGCCGAACTCTCACCTAGTTTGAACTTGATCCTGGTCGTGTTCTTAGGACTCAGGAGTCAAGCTTCTGTCTGTTAGGAGAAAAAGTGGTGCGTGTTAAAAATCAAAAGCAAGCATTCATCATCATCAGTTGTGCATAAAAGTGCAGCAAGACAACAGCCTTCCCTGGAAAATGGGACATTTTTACTATGGAGTAGACAGTCACAAATTATTACATTGTATTCTGTTTTTTTAACATTTCTCCTAGACCAAATATTATATAGTAGTGAGTGGTGTATTCTAACATTCTTAAATGTACTTTGTAGGTGTAACATCTGGTGACGGGGCCAGCGCGGAGGTGGCTGTGTTGGACTTGGACTCGGAGGCCTCTGGGGAGGAGGCGGCGTTGGAAGAGCTGGTGGCCGTTCCTGTGGGGGATCAAACGGTGGTGGCGGAAACAGGTAAGCTATATATTCCTTACTTATTGAGATTGAAGACTGCATAGTGTGCTTTCTGCACGGGTGTATTACAATTACAAATCAACCAGGTAGTAGCCTCCTCGAAATGTACTTCGACTTAGCTGTGAAGTTTTTGGTGAGAAGAATCCCAATAAGTTCTTAGACGAACGTGATAGATGGGATGAACGAAAAGCGAAAGAAGGGTGTAAGTAAGTGGGACGCGAACTTGTATGATGGCTGGCAAAGAAGAACGATATGTGTTTGCTTGGACCCAGAGGTGGCTGGGAAGGAAAGAATATGGTATGGTGCATGGCTGGGTCAATGATGAAGCAAGGATGGGTGGAAGGACAGCAGCCTGGGTGGGTGAAACAGAAACTGTATGTGTGCGTATACTTTGACTGAATGGATGCCTGGAGCATGGTATTCTCTGACTCTTACATAGCACATGTGTATCTAAAGAGAGTAGATGGTCGCCAGGTGAAGTAAGTGTTACCTTGAAGAGCATGTACCACCGCACCCGCACGTCCGTCCCAGTGCAGGGAAGGCAAGGAAAAGAAATTGTAAATGTGTCCAATACTACCATGAATAGTAGCAGTACTTTGTATTGCGTTTGCATTCACAGCATATATCTGGTTATTACGGTGGACACTCCGTACCTCTCTTAATAACTTTAGTTTACTTGTAGTACGTCATTCATGTGTGGGTGTATCACTGTTCACTCAATATTAAGCAAAGCACCTAAAGTCATCTCATCTGTCATTAAATACGTCCCATGTGAAGTGATAGATAATCAAATTAGTTAGCTTCTTCAGTTTCCTTTTCTAGTACTCATTTGCACTGTAGGGTGAAAGGTAAATTAATTAAGCAGTAGCCCTTGTAACAGAGTATTCTCAGTGCCACCCGTAATAGAAAAGTAATAGCTTCACCACCTGCATGTACTGGACCGGTACAGTAACGCAAGTCTGTCTCCATCATCATGGTGTGCAACTTTTTTTCTCGGGTGCAACTTCACTGTGCTGTGTCCATGTCATTCTGCCGGCTTGCATAAGATAACGTACCCATTTCCCTAAACAAGAGAGAAGAAGAAGAATAAGACTGGTGTACTGTCATAGTCGACTGTAATGGAAGTCCATAGTGGTCGTAGAATTAGTTCATTAAACTACCACTACTGTTAGAGCAAGGATGCAGAAGTGGGAGGTTACATAGATACTGTCCTCAATAGTTATGTACTGTGCTTTCAATTTGCTACTTGTACTCTGTGACCCAACTTTCGGCTCAATCACTTTGTGTTATTAATAAGGAGCATTGGTTACAGACTATGTCTTTCTTTCTTCATATAGTTGCTCCTTCCAAATCAACAACAAGGAGGGAGCAGGCTAGATTGGCCCGGCAACGGAGGCTGGAGGCCACAGTCGCCGAGTATCGGCGGCTGGTGGCCCTGGAGGAGGAGGAGGACACGCAGTCGAGCGGGGCAACATCTTCGACTGTGACCACTGCATCCTCCTCCGTGACTAAGCCAGCGGGACCGAGCCGGGCTAAGAAAGCCGACCGCCACCGCCAAGCAACCGAAATACCAGCTGCCCCCCACAGGAGCTGCAAGGAACGCCAACGCCGCCTACGAGTCCGCATGTCCAACCTGGAGCAGGAGGTCCTGAGGTATAAGACCTTGGTTAAGGGCCTCCGCTCCGAGCTTGCCACACTCCGCAAGGAGTATGATGCCCATGCCGCATCATGCACCAGCACCAGCACCCTCCAGTAGTGGAGTGTCCCTTGCCCTTTTTTTATAGACTTTTGGGGGGTGGGATTTGGGAGTTGGGATCGTTTTGGGACGTTTCAGAGACAATCGTTGGGGTTAGGGTGGGTGAGGGAGATTATTTTGTTAGGGATAAATAAATATATTTTTCAACTTTATCTGACCATACCTGTTTTTTACTGCTTTTCAGTCTGGTGGGTGGGGGGCGGGGGTGTAACAGTAACTTTGTTTTCCTGAACAGTCGTAGGACTTTAGTAGTACAACCGTCAATCTCTTGTCTACTCCGAAATAATACTCCATTATACTACCTCCCACCAAACGCTTATCTTACCTGTAATTTGTGTTAGAAATTAGGGCTAGGCCCAGGGCTGGCTCCAGGTGAAATGGGGATTAACGTTGTCATTCCTGGGCGGGTGACATTTCCTCATTGCGGTGGTACTAGTGGTGTGACACAGTGGCAGTTGCATGCCTATGGAAAAAAAGAAAACGAAACCTTGTTTGTACTCCTTACTGTAGCATTACAACGGTTACGGTACGATCGAGAAAATAGCAGGTGACAGTACACTAGAACAGTGCCATAATGTAGCCTAACAAATGGTAAAGTATTGCAAGTATAACTAGTACTTGCGTTGAATTTATTTGACATTGGCTACTACTACTAGAAGATATAGTACTGAAGCTGAGTAAGTCTAGAAGATATCCTCGTATTCCTTCACCAGCCTGTTGCTGCTATCACCTTATCCTCCCCAGCAAGTGTGTGGAATTATTGATGTCATTTTAGTCAGACATCAAGCAAAACAACACAGCCCGGGGGAAGAGGGTTAGGGTTTGTAAAATGGATGGGAATGGGGGTTTCTTTTTGGGTAGGTTTTGTTGAGAGAAGAAAAAAAAAGCAGAGCATGGACAAACAATAATTGAAGATACAGAGTTTACAGACAATCTTTGGTTACAAACTAAAGGTAAGCACATGCAGTCACACTCATAGAATAAAAGACAACAATGGATACTGTATCTGTATTGCGTATGTTGTTGGAGTTGTCCTGTTGAAATTGGTAAGTAAGTTGCATGCAGCAAACAATTCCTCTTATTGGCGGCACTCCTCCATTCCAGCTGACGCTTCGTCCATCAATGTGGTGGTGACCACTGACAGAAGAGACACCCTGTCCACTGCCTGCCTGGCGGATGTTGACTGAAACCCGGCCTGTAATTATTGAACGGAAAACAGGAAGTGCTATTACAATACCACTGATAAATAAATAAAAGGTATGTACGCTGTGTGGTTCAAAAAGTGACACTTTGATTTCCCTAATAGACAGTACAATATTTTTGAAATTGCGTGCTCTGTCTGAGTCACCTTTTTAAGGATCAATAAGTATGGCCAAAATATTATAGCGGATCTTTCCCCTCAAGGTGGGTGTACTACTGTGTTTTAGAACAAAATTTGACCTTCCCAGCAATGCTCCCACCAAGACCCTTACTAAAGCCAGTCGCAAAAATGTAGAAGAACCCAATCATATCTCCAAAAACGATGCCTAGCAGAAAAATGGTTACAAAACGTACTTTGAAAGTAACAGTAGACCCAAATACAGACCGTGGATTGTATTCAAACCACTTGCCTGCAAGCAAAAGTATCCATAGCCAGCATCGCTCCAACAGTGCTCTACAACAACAGAACCGCGTTGCAATAGAACCCCCCTAAACACATGCAATCCTGCTGCTAGGGCTAACCCTAACGAACCCTAACTTACAAAAAGTGCCAAAACTGGTGTTTCCTTATGGATTTTGTCCAACAAACTTCTAGCCGGTATTAGACCTTCCCAGGAATGCCCCAGGCAAGACCCGCCAACCCACACGCAAAAAAACACGCGACAACACCCCCAAACAGCGAAAAAGCTAAATCTCATACTTACAATATCTCTCGGCCTTCGGTCCAAAGTAACGCGCTGTGCAGCTAGGTCATCATCAATCATCATAACTCCTGTTTTCCACCACGGATTTCCTGAAAAGCAAATGCAATCAAGATTAGACTGTCGCAGCAGTGCTTCGACAGAGACCCCGGCCGCAACCCACCCACGAACAGCAGGAAGCCCCCCAAAACGCTACATTGAGCAAGATGTCTGAAGAAATGGCAAAAAAAAGGCTTTTCCTTAAGGATTTTGTCCAAAACACTTCTATCCGGCATTAGACCTTCCCAGGAATGCCCCAGCCAAGACCCGCCAACCCACCCGCAAAAAAACACGCGACAACACCCCCAAACAGCGAAAAAGCTAAATCTCATACTTACAATATCTCTCGGCCTTCGGTCCAAAGTAACGCGCTGTGCAGCTAGGTCATCATCAATCATCATAACTCCTGTTTTCCACCACGGATTTCCTGAAAAGCAAATGCAATCAAGATTAGACTGTCGCAGCAGTGCTTCGACAGAGACCCCGGCCGCAACCCACCCACGAACAGCAGGAAGCCCCCCAAAACGCTACATTGAGCAAGATGTCTGAAGAAATGGCAAAAAAAAGGCTGTTCCTTATGGATTTTGTCCAAAACACTTGTATCCGGTATTAGACCTTCCCAGGAATGCCCCAGGCAAGACCCGCCAACCCACCCGCAAAAAAACACCCGACACAACACCCCCAAACAGCGGAAAAGCTAAATCTCATACTTACAATGTCTCTCGGCCTTCGGTCCAAACGCGGCGCTGTGCAGCTAGGTCGTCATCATCATCAATCATCATAACTCCTGTTTTCCACCACGGATTTCCTGAAAAGCAAATGCAATCAAGATTAGACTGTCGCAGCAGTGCTTCGACAGACACCAAAAATTACACACAAACCCCCGGAACCCCGCCAAAGAGCACCTCAAAGGCAAGCAAGTCAGCAAAAACGGCAAGAAATTTCCACCTCATATTTGGTCCAAAACACTTTTGTCCATTATTAGAGCTTCACAGCAATGGGCCCAAAACCGTCAACTCACCCGCAAAGAAGTACAACACCCCCACAAGTGCTGAGTCTTTCTTCATTGTGCGTAATCCAGCACTCTGCTTGGAGGGAAATCGCAGTCTGGAGGAGGAGGATAGAGGAGCATGTTCTTCAGAACTTGTGAACCTGAGGAATGTAGACTGCGGCACCTTCAAATCAATAAGCAAACAAGTGAAGACAGTTCTGATGATGGTCTTGTTTTTGGGATTAGGTGATTAAAGTTTGAATTAAATTAACTGTGCAAAACAAAGAAAGAGAGACACAAAGCACACAGGAATAAAAGTGAATAAGGACGAAAAAGAAAGTTCTTGATTGATTGTCTCATTTTCAGGGCTCGGTGTCAGGGAATAAGAACAAGATTTCGTCATCATACTCTGCGAATTCAGGCTGGATGAGGTCAGTGGCACCGAACAGAGAAAAAATCCCCTCATCTACGTTGCTGTCCTCCTCGTCTTCATGCGGCGTGCTTTCTCGTACTTTGTAATCTGGTGGTATGAGGTGCTGATTCATCTTGATCATTGTCAGCCGCTCCACATTTTTGGGCGAGAGGCGGCTCCGTTTGGGAGTTACAATGCCACCAGCAGCACTGAAAACACGTTCAGAAGACACACTTGCGAGTGGGCAAGACAAATAGTTTATAGCCAGGTTGTAGAGCTGTGGCCACAATTGTTTTTTGCCATGCCAATACTGCAATGGCTCCTCATTAAGAAAGACCACTGTTGAGTCATTCAGATAGTCCTGCACCATCGACTCAAGGTCATCAACTGTTCCTCCACTTTGCTTACTTTTTGCTGTGCTGGCTGTGACATTTTTTCGAGAACCATACCCCATCAAACTTAGCCAATCCTCCTCCCCAGCCACTGTTAGTGTTGTCATTGTGTGTGGTGCAGATGATCCAGTTGCCGGTGTCTTTAACGGCTGAGAGGTCACTTGTGCCCCAGCCACAGGTGCAGAAGTGGATTCTTGTGACTGCGGATGGCCTGCTGATGCTGATGCTGATGTACTGGCTTCTCCTTCAATAACCTGCCGTTCTTTTTCAAACCTCTTGGCTGACCAGGCTAACCAATGTTTGTACTTTTGAACATCTGCATCAGCGAAAGGAAAGAATGCGTTGTCTGCCAGCGCCTTTTTGTAGCGTGGATCCAGAATAGTAGCACAAATGTAATGCTGATCTGAGTTGATGTTTTTAAGACGTTCATCACCACGTAGGCGATGTAATAATTTCTCAGACAAAATGAAATGGGTTTTTTTTTTTTCATCTTTTTGAAACTCAGAAGAAACCGCCATCAGTTGGTGCTCCAGTATGCACAACAATGGGATAGCTTTTCCCAAATTACAGTCCTCCTGGCTGACTGCACGCGTGAAGAACTCAAAAGGACGAAGCATGTCTGTCAGGCTTTTAACTATGGCCCATTGCGCCTTACTCATCCGCAGGTCCTCCTTCTGAGATGTAGCCTCTGTCAAGAAATAGTGATCGAGTACCGTATACTGCTCATACAGACGCTCAAGCATGTAGAAGGTTGAGTTCCAACGTGTTGCCACCTCCTGGATGAGTGCTTTCACTGGCATTCCACGTTCAAGTAGCAGTCTCCGCAGATGCTTCCGGGCCTTAAAAGAATGGCTGAAATGGTTGCACATTTTGCGGCAGGTGGCCATTACCTCGAACGCTGGACTCTCTTTATCACTCAAGAATTTTTTAACTACCAGGTTGATACAGTGCGCCAAACACGGCACTCTAACATGGTCACCCTTCGACATGGCCTTAACTACATTGGCGCCATTATCCGTGGAAACATAACCAATCTTGCGTTTTAGGGGGGATAGCATTGTCAAGACCTTTTTGTCAAACTCTTCCAAAAGGTTTTCTGCTGTGTGACTTTTCTCCAAGCCAAACATGGCTAGTGTTGCATGTTTCCGAGCAGCTTTGAAAACTTGGTCCGGGTCAACACCTGCGTTTAGCTTTGCTATAACACCTGAAAAAGAGACCCAGTGTGCAGTGATGCACATGTAATCATCGCCTGGGCCACTGGTCCACATGTCTGTTGTCAGATGTATTGTGTGAACAGCACTCTTCTGCAAAGCTGCCCCAATCGCCTGCAGCACATCTTCATGTAGTGCTGGAACCGCAACTCTGGCAAAATAGAACCGGCTCGGAACCTTCCATTTAGGGCAGAGCGTTGCCACTAATTCAAGAAAACCTACCGCTTCTACAAAAGAAAAAGGTAGAAGGTCCACAGCTAGCATTTTAGCCAGCTTAGTGTTATACAGACGCGTCAGTGGGTGGTTGCGTTCATATGGCACGTCTGAAGTAAGCATTGTTCTAATGTTGCCCTGGACCAAGCATTTACGGGCTGATAATGACTTCGTTGACCCAATTTTGCTCGCTGGTGAACTTTTGTGCGTTGGTGTCTCACTCGCTCCAACACTCTTAGTGTGCCTCACATTGGGTGTGCTGCTGACAGGGGTACTGGGTGTAAGGGAAGTGTTTGACACGTCTTCTTCCTGCTCGTCATCATCAGATGAAACATCAACGTTTCCTTGAATTTGGCCTTTCTTGATCGCATCTAGGTGCGCAAACCATTTGACAGTGTGCTGTCTCCTAAGATGACCTCTCTGGCCTCCGGTACCATAGTTGGTACCTGGCTTACCACGACTAACTGCTTGCTTACAAATGGTACAAATGGCAAACTTTGGATTTTTTGGACAAACAGTAAAGAAGTCCCAAACTGGGGACTTGAAGTGTCTGTGGGACATGGAGGAGGCGGCGATACTGGTGGTGGTGGTCATGAAGCTAATGCCAGATGAAGTGGAGGATGTGGATTGCCCAACTTTTGTACGTTTTGCACTTTCACCGCCACTAATTAAGGTCGAGATTGACGGAGGTCTCTTCTTGCCAGAAAGAAATATGGAAGCGGGACGAGTTGGTGTACTACTTAACTCCAATGATTGTGGTGTTTCCACTGCCTCCTCATCGACAACATCATCATCACGCTCAGCAGCTCTTCGGGCTAGGGTCAAAATGTCTGTTTGCTGCATGCCCGCTGGGGCTGCAGTGACCTTTATGATGACTGGGTCGTCGTTGGCAGAGTCTTCATCAGCAGCAGTATCCGCCACTTCTTGTTGAGACTCATCACACTCCATAACTCTGAGACTTTGGACGAGCTTCCTTTTACGCTTAACTACCTTTGTTTGTTCCCAAGTTTGATCCGTATCATCAGAAGGAGGTGTGCTTGAAGAGGATGTAGACACCACCCTTGATCTCTTCCTTGCTAGGGGTGTGGAAGACAATGAAGGATCATCAGGAGGAGTGGCTTCCTCAAATGATACCTCGCCTTGATTGTCGATTTCCTGATGTGCCCCTACTTCGGGAGGAACAACTATTGTGGGCACTTGTTGTGACCCTCCATGCACCTCTGCTTGCGCATCTCCTTGCGCTGCCTCTCCTTCCACATGTACTTGGGCTTGTACTTGCACATGTGATTGTTGTTGCCGCTGTGGTTGTTCAACACTCGTCAGATGAGCTACAACAACCTGTGTTGATTGAGGGACATTGCTGCTGCTTTCTTGCGATGAGCCAACATCACTGGTCGATGGTGATTGAAGAAGTATACTGGCTGCCTCTGCAGCACTCAAGGGCTTGGACTTAAGTTGGCGTGGTGGTGGTGGTGGCACTGAGCCCAATGGAGCGGGGGTGCTGCTGCCAGCTTGGTCCCCAGCAGATCCCGCTGCAGCTGCTGCAGGCATACTTTTTTTTTTACTCACAAAAAAAGGGGCGGGCGGCACACCAGTGTCCTTGGTAACTTGCTTCTTCTGCTCCTTACTGGCACCTTTCTTGCTAGAGGAGCTACGGGTTACTTTTTTTGGGGCCATCTTCTTCAGAGCAGGTCAGCAGGCAGCAGTTGCACGAGTTGCAGAGGGTTCTGTGTCCAGACGTGACGTCGCGTGACGTTATGCTGCACACACCGCTGCAGGACTTCTTCCTGGCACTGGTGGTTCTATTGAGTCTTCTTGTGCACCTAAAAGCAATGGAAGACAGAGGAACATCAGTTCAGTTATACACCCCAAAAAATCGACAAAACACAGAAAAATGAGCACAATCCCATGCCATCCATGATGTTTACATTGAAGACACCCCACAGAAAGACTAGGGACATGCAAGTATGCAACACTCACTACCCCTGGGCATAAGGGATGAAAAGTAGGCAAAATAAGTGCAGGCCTCAGACACTGCCTCTCCTCAAAATGGCCCCCTTACACCCCAAGCACATGTTGCCTGTACCAGCCAGCACTCAAGATGGCCACCACCACCACCCACATGGCCAGTCCACATCAACAGTACACCCCCCAAAAACAGAAAAACAGCCAGAAATCACCACAATCCAATGCCATACATGATGTTTACATCAAAGAGAGTGAGACAACACCACAGGCACACTCAGTCCATGCACCACCACCACCCCTGGGCAAGCAAAAGGCCACACCAGCAGCCCCCCAAAAACGACAAAAAACAATAAAATAAGCACAATCCCAGCCCATCCATGGCCTCAATTATGTTTAAATTCAAGAAGACATCCCACAGAAAGACTAGGCCCATGCAACACTCACCACCCCTGGGCAAAGGGCCACACCAGCAGGCCCAAAAAAACGACAAAAACCAATAAAATCTGCATAATCCCAGCCCATCCATGGCCTCAATGGTGTTTAAATTCAAGAAGACACCCCACAGAAAGACTAGGCCCATGCAACACTCACCACCCCTGGGCAAAGGGCCACACCAGCAGGCCCAAAAAAACGACAAAAAACAATAAAATCTGCACAATCCCAGCCCATCCATGGCCTCAATGGTGTTTAAATTCAAGAAGACACCCCTCAGAAACACTAGGCCCATGCAACACTCACTACCCCTGGGCATAAGGGATGAAAAGTAGGCAAAATAAGTGCAGGCCTCAGACACTGCCTCTCCTCAAAATGGCCCCCTTACACCCCAAGCACATGTTGCCTGTACCAGCCAGCACTCAAGATGGCCACCACCACCACCCACATGGCCAGTCCACATCAACAGTACACCCCCAAAAAACAGAAAAACAGCCAGAAATCACCACAATCCAATGCCATCCATGATGTTTACATCAAAGAGAGTGAGACCACACCACAGGCACACTCAGTCCATGCACCCCACCCCTGGGCAAGCAAAAGGCCACACCAGCAGCCCCCCAAAAACGACAAAAAACAATAAAATAAGCACAATCCCAACCCATCCATGGCCTCAATTATGTTTAAATTCAAGAAGACACCCCACAGAAAGACTAGGCCCATGCAACACTCACCACCCCTGGGCAAAGGGCCACACCAGCAGGCCCAGAAAAACGACTAAAAACAATAAAATCTGCACAATCCCAGCCCATCCATGGCCTCAATGGTGTTTAAATTCAAGAAGACACCCCTCAGAAACACTAGGCCCATGCAACACTCACTACCCCTGGGCATAAGGGATGAAAAGTAGGCAAAATAAGTGCAGGCCTCAGACACTGCCTCTCCTCAAAATGGCCCCCTTACACCCCAAGCACATGTTGCCTGTACCAGCCAGCACTCAAGATGGCCACCACCACCACCCACATGGCCAGTCCACATCAACAGTACACCCCCAAAAAACAGAAAAACAGCCAGAAATCACCACAATCCAATGCCATCCATGATGTTTACATCAAAGAGAGTGAGACCACACCACAGGCACACTCAGTCCATGCACCACCACCACCCCTGGGCAAGCAAAAGGCCACACCAGCAGCCCCCCAAAAACGACAAAAAACAATAAAATAAGCACAATCCCAGCCCATCCATGGCCTCAATTATGTTTAAATTCAAGAAGACACCCCACAGAAAGACTAGGCCCATGCAACACTCACCACCCCTGGGCAAAGGGCCACACCAGCAGGCCCAAAAAAACGACAAAAACCAATAAAATCTGCACAATCCCAGCCCATCCATGGCCTCAATGGTGTTTAAATTCAAGAAGACACCCCACAGAAAGACTAGGCCCATGCAACACTCACCACCCCTGGGCAAAGGGCCACACCAGCAGGCCCAAAAAAACGACAAAAAACAATTAAATCTGCACAATCCCAGCCCATCCATGGCCTCAATGGTGTTTAAATTCAAGAAGACACCCCTCAGAAACACTAGGCCCATGCAACACTCACTACCCCTGGGCATAAGGGATGAAAAGTAGGCAAAATAAGTGCAGGCCTCAGACACTGCCTCTCCTCAAAATGGCCCCCTTACACCCCAAGCACATGTTGCCTGTACCAGCCAGCACTCAAGATGGCCACCACCACCACCCACATGGCCAGACCACATCAACAGTACACCCCCAAAAAACAGAAAAACAGCCAGAAATCACCACAATCCAATGCCATCCATGATGTTTACATCAAAGAGAGTGAGACAACACCACAGGCACACTCAGTCCATGCACCACCACCACCCCTGGGCAAGCAAAAGGCCACACCAGCAGCCCCCCAAAAACGACAAAAAACAATAAAATAAGCACAATCCCAGCCCATCCATGGCCTCAATTATGTTTAAATTCAAGAAGACACCCCACAGAAAGACTAGGCCCATGCAACACTCACCACCCCTGGGAAAAGGGCCACACCAGCAGGCCCAAAAAAACGACAAAAAACAATAAAATCTGCACAATCCCAGCCCATCCATGGCCTCAATGGTGTTTAAATTCAACAAAACAGTTGTATCATGCACCCATAACCAACCCTGGTCCTACTGGATACTGTGGCTACCCACAATATAATTTATTTAATTTTCTGAAAAAGTTCCAAAATTGTACTTGCAGCAACTGTAATGCCCCAAACAAACTTACTTGTGAAAGTTGATTTCTAATCCAAAAGTGATCCAAAGACAGTCAAAAAGGCCTCAAATCCAAATATCCAGCAGCACCCACAAAAAGTAATCCTTCCAGCTCCAGATCCAAATGAAAGTGACCAGGAGATGGACAAAGCACTGGGAGGAGCCTGCTGGACAGGAACAGGAAGTTGGAGACTGTGGGGCACTTCCTTCCTCCCCCCCCCCCAAAATGGACTCCTTGCAAAAAAAAAGGCCATGCAAATGTCAACCTGAGGAGTGATTCTGATAAAAATCATAATTTTCTGAAGGTTTATCCTGTTTGCTGGTGATTTTCTTGTGCGAAATTGCAAAATCTCTATTTCGCAAGTGCGAGATTGTTCCTTTCCGCCGCAACTACGTGTTCGCAATTGCGAACTCTCGCGAGGTGTGCTGTGCAAGGTGGCAAGCCGCGAGTACGTATTCGCGGGCGACAAACTCCCGCGGGAACACGCAGCAAGATCTAAAATGGCGCGTCACTCGCAAAGAAAAACAACTCGGCAAACGCTAAAATGACGGAAAGTGAACGCCGTGCACCACGCCGCGCCGCGCGCCGCAACCAAGCAAAAAATCCGCCGTGAGCGGATTCACGGATTTTCGACAAATTCGCGAGAGTTCGCGGATTGCGAATTTGCCGAAAATCCGAAAAATCCGCGATCGGAGCGGATTTTACGCCCATGCTTAGAACTGAGGCCGGGGCAAAAGCAGGAGAAAGCAGTCAGAAACCAGGGGAGAGGAGGGGAAAAGTATTAAAAAAACAAGGCAAAAGCAGTCGGAAAAACTGAGAGAGAGGAAGGACGGAGCAGAAAAAAATGAGGCGAAAGCAGTGGGTTTGTATTTTGTGCCACCATGGGGACATTGGGTGTTATATGATTTATTATCTAGTGTGGTGGGGTTATACCTGGTGAGGTGGGATTATATCTGGTGGATGCTATCCAGTGACAGTGCCAAGGTGCCCATGGCAAGTGCTGTGGAATTATAGCTGCTAGTGGTGCTGTGGCAAGTGTTTTGGATGTGATCTGGTGCTGCTGTGGCAACTGCTGTGCATGCAGTCTGGTGCTGTGACAGGTGAAATCTGGTACTGTAAATATATATATATTTTTTTGTGTGCATCAGTGTCTGTACATAAATCCACACACAGACACGTTACTTTTTCAACTTTCTGTACGTTCACAAATCTCATATTAACTATTTAATTATGCAAGGAAACCTGGTTCCTGTGGCACAACAACCCTATGGTGTATGAGAACATATGTGGCCTGCTTCCTGCACCTCATGGCTCCACCTGTGCCCCAGTGTTTCTTGCGCCCCACCTGGTAAACATCATGTCTAAGGATGGTGATGACGTAGAAATGTTGTCCCCCCACCCCACCCCTGGAAAAACTTCTGCAGACGCCCATGCTCCCAACTGGAGCTGAAAACAGCAATGTCGTACAGGTAGATGGTGCTAAAATCCTCAAGCCCAGCCAGGGCCTGATTGATCAACCTCTGAAGGGTGGCAGAGGTGTTGTTCAACCTAAAAGATTGACCTGAAACTGGTAGTGCACTGCTGGTATTGAGAATGCTGACCCCCCTCCTGGGCCTCCTCTGTGAAGGCAATCTGCCATTGCCCAGACATTAGATCAAATGAGGAACTTGGCACTTCCCTGGCGATCATTGAGCTCATCAACTCGGGAGATGGGGTGGGCATCAGTCTTAGTGACAGCATTGAGCCCCCGGTAGCCCAGGCAGAACCGCAGTTCTGGGGTGGCACCATGCACAGGAGTGTGGACCAAGACCACTGGGCTGGACCAAGGACTGCTGGAGGGCTTAATCTCCCCTAAAGCTAACATCTTGAACACCTCCTCCTTGATGCTGCCTTCACTCTATCAGCCTGTAAATCGTGTGCCTCATAGGTGGCCTGTCCCCAGTGCCTATATCATGAGTGCACCAATGGGTAACTCCGGGGGTGAGTGAGAGCAGAGTGGCAAGCAGCCCCAACAACTGGCAACAGTCACTCCGCTGCTCCAGGGGCAGTGTAGGGTACAGGACCATGCCCTCAACAGATCCATCCTGCTCCTTAGCAGACAGGAGGTCAGGGAGAGGTTCACTCTCCTCTTCCACCCTATCATCAGTAGCCAAGAGAATAGTCAACTTAGACCTCTCAAATTCGAGCTTGAGGCCGTTCACGTGCAGGACTCTTAAGGGGTTCCTAGGAGTCTGCAAGTCAGCCAGGTAGGTGACATCACTCTTCTGCTCCTTTACTCCATATGGTCCACACCACTTGTCATGTAGAGCACTGTGTGCTGTACTGGCTCCATCACCACACATTCTGACCAGGCTGAAACTCAACCAGAGTGGTATTCTGGTTGTGCCAACGTTTCATTTCCTCCTGGCTTGCTTCTAGGTTCACCTGAGCGAGTTTCCTGAAGCGGGTAGTCTGGGTCTGGAAGGCTAGCATGTAGCTGAATACATCCTGGGGGGCTTCTCAGGAGCTTGCTCCCAGCCCTCCACCAAACCAAGAGGTCCTCTCACAGGGTGCCCATACAGCAGCGAAAATGGACTAAAGCCAATCCCTTTCTGCGGTACATCCTTGTAGGCAAAGAGAAAACTTGGCAAGAGAACATACCACTTATGCCTCATTGGTTCAGACAAATCCCCAATCATGCCTTCCAGGGTACGGTTGAATCTCTCAAGCATACCATTCCTCTGAGGGTGGTAAGGAGTGATGAATTTGTAGTTCACCCCACACTCCTGCCTCATGGCCTTCCTGTACAGTGACATGAAGTATGTACCAGATTGAAATTGCGCAGAAGACTCTGCCTAGCTGTTGCGCTGCTGCGCTGGTGATATTGTGTTTTAACTGAAAGCTGCACTTTAATTTTGATTTTGCACTAATTTTAAAACTTCCCTACCCGCTGCCGCCTCCCCGGTCAACCACCGACATTAGGCCGGATTGTAGTGGAGGGAGGACGGCATCAACACCTACACACCGGAAGTGAGTAGACTTCCGGTGCGCACTCGCTGCAGGTCAGCGCTCCAGTTTTGTTTGGCACAGTACTTAAGTGGACGTATTTCCCGCCCCGCGCTAGATTGAAATTGCACAGAAGACTCTGCCTAGCTGTTGCGCAGCTGCGCTGGTGATATTGTGTTTTAACTGAAAGCTGCCCTTTAATTTTGATTTTGCACTAATTTTAAAACTGCCCTACCCGCTGCTGCCTCCCCGGTCCACCACCGACATTAGGCCGGATTGTAGTGGAGGGAGGACGGCATCAACACCTACACACCGGAAGTGAGTAGACTTCCGGTGCGCACTCGCTGCAGGTCATACGGTGAGGATATAAAGGAAATGCCCTCCCCCACGCGCAGCAGACGCGCGCAGCGGGTGCACCGGCGGCGCGCCAAAGGTGCGACAAAGGTAAGCCCGTCTGTGCCCATCCGTGCCCGTCCGCGCCACGGCCGGGCCCGGGGCCGTGAACCCTGCACCTTTTACACAGCTCACGAGGGAATTCATAATGGCGCTAAATTCCGGTCCTAATATATGTTGTCAACCATTGAACATGGCACACTGGGTACGACCCTGGAGCTGTAAGCTATGCAGGAAAAGTTTCGGGCCGTGCATAGATATGCAAGAAAATAGTCAGCCTAAAGTCCTGAGCGGCTGGCTCATTAATGTGAGATCAATGAGCAAACACGCGCTGCATATCTTTGACCTTATAACAGAGGCAGACTTAGACTGCCTTTTTATAACGGAAACATGGCTGACGCCTGGGAGTAACCCGGATGTCACAAATACTCTTCCCCCTGGATATCTTATCTCTAGGAAGGACAGATTAAACCAAAGGGGAGGGGGGATTGCGGCTATATATCGAGACACCCTCCACTTTCAAACCTTTGATCTCCCAGACCTGAAGGGAGCTGAGAGCTCAACTTTAACTTGGGCATTCCATTCTGCTCCGCCTAACTCCGTCCCGTCCCTTTTGAGCCTCCAGCGCCAGGATGCCTGCAAGGTGACAGTGCGCTTTATAAGTCATATAAATAAATAAATAAGAGCATGGGCTTCTCAATTAGGGTGCATGACTCGTTTACCTTTACTGGAGCTTTAATATACCATCCACCAGGGAAGCATACAGACTTCCTGGAGAGTATTGGGGAAGTGCTCAGCAACTTAACCCTTAAGTCTGCTAATTTTACACTCGTGGGGGATGTAAATGTGCATTTGGACTCCTCCACAGACCCAGCGGCCACCTGTTTCAAGGACATAATGAGTGTTCTGGGCTTAACCCAGCTTACAACAAATACTACACATAAGGCAGGGCATATTCTTAACTGCATCTGCTCAAATTTAGGGAATCTTAGCGTGGAAACGCCGAAAATACAGCCCTGGACAGATCATAATTTTATCCTCTTTGAACTTCCAGTCAGGGACGGTCGAACAATAAAGAATGTAGGAACGGCGACAAGACGACTCCAAGGGAAACCATGTTGGAATAGCATCATAAGACAGCCGGGGTTTTTAATTTTAACTGCGGAGAATAGACCCATCCTAACAAGGGACCCTACCAGAGATAATCAGGTCTTTGGGGAGTGGATAAATGCACTTAGCTTATATACTAACTACGCTGCTCTCAAGACTGAGACTAGAAAGCTCTCTCAGAAGAAGAGGACATCCGCTCCCTGGTTCTCATTGACCCTAAAAGAAGAGCAAAGGAAAGTGAGGGCCTTAGAGCGAAGATGGCGTCGGAACTACGAGGAAAATCATCTGAATAGTTATAAAGCTGCGCGCCGACAGTACCATTGTATGATAAAAATTGCAAAAAAGGAACACTACACGGAAGCCATAAACAACAGTGCAAATAAGCAAATAGAAATCTTCAAGATAGTCAGTACTTTTATGAATCCTAAGACTATGCAGAAAAACATTCCCCCTTCTCAAAGTCTGTGTAATTCAATAGCTGACTATTTTGATGAAAAGATTCATACACTTACCAAAGATTTCCTGCCTCCGCCGGTTCAAGGTGAAACAGGGTACTCTAGAGTAGACATAGACACGGCCAGTATGTCTACTTTCTACCCGATTAGTCTAGAGGAATCCCGGACAGCAATTTTGGCAATCAAATCAGGCTCCCCTTTTGATTCCTGTCCGCCCCTTGTCCTTCATGCAATGGTGGATATTGTCAACTCCACCATAAACAGCATTATAAACTCCTCACTCCACCTAGGCTCAGTCCCTGACGAATGGAAACTAGTAGCGGTAAAACCATTACAGAAAAAACAGCTACCAGACCCAACAACTCTCTCAAACTTACGACCCATCTCTCTACTCCCGGCTCTCTGTAAATTAACAGAGAAAGCCGTAAATAAACAGCTTACTGCTTTTTTGGAGGCTTATAACATGGCACCCAAATCAAGCAGGTTTTAGGGCTCAACAATCTACGGAGTCCGCTCTCATCTTCACCTCTGAAACCCTATGAGCCGCAATGGACCAGGGAAAGAAGGCTGTACTGGTACTCTTGGACCTGTCCGCGCCGTTTGATACGGTCTCGCATACCATCCTTGTGGACCGTCTAGCCGCGGCGGGGATAGCTGGGAATGTCCTGAGCTGGGTAAAAAGTTTTTTTACCTAATAGGCGACAAGTGATCACCCTAGGAAATTTCAGGTCGGAGGAAAAGCGGGTCACCTCATGAGTTCCACAGGGCTCCTGTCTGAGCCCTACGCTTTTTAATGTATATATGGCCCCCCTGATTGCATTGATATCATCCTTTAAAATTAACACCATTTCGTATGCGGATGATACGCAGCTCATCCTGGTGTTGGATGACGACACCGGCGAGGCTGAAATTAATCTCAAAAACTGCCTCAAAGCCACGTTTCAATGGATGGGCAAAAACCATCTTAAATGTAACTCGGGGAAAACTGAGATTCTGCCATATGGGAAAGATAATTTGTTTAGCCCCACTATATGGTGGCCGGAAGATTCTGCCGTCCCCCCTAACACAGTCACAGCAGTTAGAAATCTAGGGATCAGGTTTGATGCTAAACTAGCTTTTAAACAACAAGCATTAGCTGTGGCAGGAACCTGTTTTAGAATCATAAAAGGTCTAAGAAAATTCTTCGACCTGATACCGCTCCCAGCACGGAAAATGGTTGCAGTAGCGCTCATTACATCACGTTTGGACTACTGCAACAGTCTCTATGCAGTGACAAACAGGTCGGTTGGCCATAAGCTACAAATGGTGCAACACGCAGCTGCTAGACTGGTGCTGAGATGGCATAGGAGGACATCAGCCACAGCGTCAATGGACGCCCTCCACTGGTTGCCAATACACAAGAGGGTGCTTTTCAAAATCCTCTTAATCACTTTCAGGGCATATCATGGAAGAGGACCCAGTTACATCCAGAGCATGTTTAAATGGTACAATCCCTCACGAAACCTGAGATCTGCAAATGCTAACTTCCTTACCATCCCCAACTTTAGATTAAAAACTAGGGGAGGAAAGGCACTGGCGGTCTGGGCTCAAAGGCCTGGAATAGACTACCTTCACCCCTCCGCCAGATCACACCTGAAACAGTTTTCAGGAAGACCCTTAAAACATGGATATACAATCTACCTGACGTCCTGTGCAAAAGCCTAGTCTGAATTAATACACTGGATTTGGCCGTCAGTCTGACTCAGTGCCTCATTCCATCCCTGCCCAGTCTCTCTCGTAGCGCCCAAGATGCTCCCTGGAGTGAAGGCCGCGCTCTATAAAAACCCTATTACATTTACATTACATTTACATTTAGCCTGGTCAGAAATCACCTCCTTGGGGACATCCACATGGGCAAATATCCCCATCAGTGCCCAGCCCACGATGGGCCCCTGTCACTTACCTCCGAGGGATAGCTTCCGAGTACCGAGTGGCATGGTCCACCAAGACAAACCTGTTGCCCAAGGCCGTCTTGGGATTCAGAGGCCCCACAATGTCAATCCCCACACGCTTGAAAGGGATGCTCACAACAGGTAATGGTTGGAGGGGAGCCTTACATCTCCCCACCCACTCTTGCCACTTGCCTGGCAAGTCTAGCAATACCTACAAAAAACATCTAATTGCCTTCGCATTTTGGGCCAGTGAAAGTGGGTAACAAGCCTGTTAACGGTCATGCCCTGCCTCAAATGTCCTGCTAGGGTATCATCAGCACATGGGTTGCCCCAGGCTCAACAACCGTAGACTCATTATTGAGGAGACCATTCTCCCAGTAGATCAAATGTGATTTGAACTCCTTGCCAGATGCCTGGTCCTCAGCCTGCTGCCTTAGAACCACAAGAGTAGGGCACTCCTGCGCAATGCAGAACGACTCCCTTCTTAGGACCCCCTTTCTGCTGCCAAGGAGTCAGCTCAGGCAGGTTCACCAGTTCAGCAATTTCTTCCCCTCTAGGTTCCGGGTGTCCCCCTCAGGGTCAGCCTCCTTCCAGGCCTTGGGAATTTCAGAAGTGGGTTTCCAATGCCCCTTGCCCTTCCTCTTCTTAGCAGACACCTGCATCACTGTTCTAGGCTCCAGATCCTTCTGATTGCCCTGGGCTGCCATGGACCGTGTGGTCAGGCACGCCCAATCAGGCAATCCCAACATCTCCAAGTGGGACCTGTATTCCACCTCCCTCCAGGGAGTGTGACCTGTCGTTCCCCAGCAGACAATCCACAGGCATGGATGGACTCAGCTACTATCAAGGAACCCAAGCCCCCGCTCCCCCTCCATTTAAGGGGAACCTGAGCCACTTTACAAAATTGCTCACTATTGTCTACTGCCACAACTTGGTGAAGTACATTAGGGACTACTTACTTTTCAGACACCAGGTGACAGTAGTCACTCTGGCTCCTTTGTCTCTCAGAGCCTCTGCCCTTAGTCTATTGATGGTCACCCATTGCCTGTACATCTTACAGTTATCAGGCATTAGACTTTTCTGGATCATCTCACTGTCCCCTAGTGAGACAAGGGCCATCTCAGCTGGGCCAACTCCTCCCCAATCGCTACACTAGCCATCACCCATGACTGCCCACCGGTGGGGGGGGGAGGCTGTGCCTACTTGGGGGGGGTACCCTTTCATGTGTTCCTCCAGATCACAAGCAAAACATTTCCTTGGACCCCTCTCTGCAGGATTACCTGAAGAGATCCATGGTTTTTGATCACCTGGAGAATGGGAATCTTACCAGTGGAAACTAATTTTGGGCCCTTTAGAAAACTCCTGTTTGCCCTTGTTCCCCCTCCCCATATTTCTTCTGCTGGGGACCCTGCCTACCCTTGGCAGAGTCTCCCATAAACAACTTCTTTTGGACCCTGATGCTGAGCCTGCGGTCCTCCTCTTTAGCAAGCTTAATGGGGTCAGTAAGCTTGCAGTCAATCAAGTGCTGCCATAGCTCTGGAAAATGACAACTACAAGTGCTCCTGTGCAATCAAGTTGTACAGCCCCTGATAGTCTTTTACCACGCTGCCCTCACCCAACCATCGAGTGCTCTGCAGTAGAAATCAACATACTCAACCCAGGTTTGTGAACCAAGTTTGGTACTCTCCCTAAACTTTTCCTTGTATCTTTCTGGGGTGAGACAATACTACCTGAATAGGGGTTCCTTCATGGCAGGGTACCTCATCTGATTCTCTTTTGCTAAGGCCAACAACGTGTCCCTATCCTCCACGGTGAAGCAATACCACAGACCTGCTCCCCAATCTTTCTCAGGGAACCTGTGTGCCCTTAAAGCTACCTCATGGCAACTAAACTATTGGTCAAAATCAACCCCCACAACATGATCCTTGGGAATATGTGCCTTTCCCTTGGAGTGCACTGAGGAAAAGCTGCCACCATTTATGCTGGATTTGGCGTTCAGGTCCAGCTCCTTCAAGCTCAACTCCTGAGCTAAAAGCATCTTACTTTCCTCCATAGCCCATTTATCTTTCTCCTCCTCTCTTCTGAGTTTGGCTAGCTCCGTCATGCTGCATCTCGAGCTTTTCTAGCTTCAGCTCATGCCGCCTGGCCTCAGGCTCCTCTAGGGACAGACCTTTTAGAGATACACTGCTACCTGCCCTGTAGAGCACCTTCCCCCCTCCCCCAGGCAGATCATGAGCCATCAGTACATCCTCACACAAATGTTGCTCCTTAACAGGATCCTCGGAATGCCCACTGGCATTCCTGGCAGCTACTCAGGCTCTCACCGCCTTTTGTAGCTCCTCCTTTCTAGAGTAACCTTTAAACTGGACTGGTGTAACCTTTAAACTGGACTTTGCAGTCTCTGCCGATTTGCTTAAGTTGCTGAACGAACATTGTAGGACTCCAACCTGTCCTCAAAAATCAAATTTGATTGTGCAACTGATGATTCTCTACTTGCTTGTAGCAGAAATCTCAAAAAGTATCGAAACTCAAGAAGGTAAAGAGAAAAACACTATGTGGTTGCGTAATGGTCTGCAATCTGGTAGTAGTGTACACCAATCACCCTTTGTAAAACACCAACACAAGTCATATCCTCATCTCTGACACCAATATTAGAAATGGGGGTCTCTAGCTGACAGTGGCTTGCACCCTGTCCAAGTAGGGTCCCTTATTCTAGTCAGGGTAAGGGGATCACACAGCTAAGTTAACCCCTGCTCACCATCTTGGTAGCTTGGCACTAGCAGTCAGGCTCATCTCAAAGGCAGTGAGTAAGGCATTTATACATACACACACAGCAACAACACTACAAAAGGACACCACACCAGTTTGGAAAAATAACCAATATTTATCTGAAAAAACCAAGATTAAGATGACAAAAATCCAACATACATAAGCAAAGATATCACTTTTAAAAGTTCAAAATAGTTCAGTCCGTAGGAAACTATGGATGTGTCACTTTTAACGCAAATGGTTGCGTCGAAGATGAAAATAGGCGCAGGGGAGATGAGGTGCCGGAAAAGCAAAGCGATGATGTGTTGATTCCTTACTCCCAGGGTAGATGATGTGTCGATTCCTTGCTTCCAGGGGAGGTGATGCGTCAATTCCTTTCTGCAGCGCAGCGGAGGTAATGCATCGGCTCCTTACTGTCAGAGGAGGTGATGCTTCGATCTCCAAACACGTGGCCTCGGCTCCTTACTGCTGGGCAATATCGATGAAGAAGTTGGTGTACAGGGCCGATTCCAGACGCGCTGGGTCAATGCGGTGGTACATGCGCTTCGTCGATTTCCCGGCTGCAAAGCAGGTGAGGCATTGATTTCTTCAGCGGCACAGCATGGCTTGCATTAAAGTCTGAGCAGGAGCCACGGATGTCGGTGACACGGTGCTCGGGACTCTGGCTGCAGTGATCTTTCAGCCACACAGCAGGCGCTGCGTCGATTCTTCAGCCGCACTGTAGCAATGCATTGGTTTTTCAACCATACAGTGATGCTGCATCTGGAAAAAACAGGCGTGGAGAGTCGATGTGTGGATTTTCATGGGTTCTTTGCAGCAAAGCCACCTCCAAAGGCCCATAACTGGAATTGCCACTACTTGGCAGGTCAGAACTCCCAGCAGAGGATTTCAGGAGCTGCAAGTGAAGTCTTTGATGGCCCTGAGATTTCTTAACAGGAGGCAAGCACACACAAGCCCTTGGAGAACCTTGGCAAGCAGGATGTAGAAAGCAAAGTCCAGTCCTTTCACTGCCCCAAAACAGAAGAAGCAGTCCAACACAACAAAGCACCCATTCTTCTCCAGCTCTTCTTCTTGGCAGGATGTCCTCTTCGTCCAGAAGTGTTCTGAAGTTCCAGTACTTATACCAGTTTCTGCCTTTAAAGTAGGCAAACTTCTAAGGAAGTTCAAAGGACCCTGCCTTTCCCTGATCTGCCTCCAGACACACAACAGAGGGGTGGGTACAGCTTTGTATGAGTGCAGGCAAAGCCTTATTCAGGTTTAATTGACAACTGCTCCTACCACTGTAGCTCGGAAAGGCTCATCAGCCTGGTGATGGGTTATCAGGATATGCATGGCACACCTCCGCTCCCTTTGTGTGGCTGTCTAGAGTGAATGCACAAACAGCCCAACTGTCACCCTCCCACAGACGTGGATTCCACAGGCAGGCATAGGCACAGAATGGTAAAGCATGAAAAGGCCCACTTTCAAAATGTGGCATTTTCGAACACGCAATTTAAAAACTAACTACACTAAAAGATGTATTTTTCAATTGTGAGTTCAGGAACCCCAAACTCCAAATCTCTACCTCTTCCCAATTGGAAGTTACACTTGTTAGCGGGGACAGGGCTGATCCAATCATGACCTATGGGAGAGGTAGTCCTTGCAATAGTAAAAAATTAAATGAGCAGTAATTCACTATCAGGACATGTAAAACACATCAGTACATGTACATGTAAAACACACCATTACATGTCCTACCTTTTAAGCACACTGCACCCTGCCCATGGGGTTACCGCGGGCCTACCTTATGGGTGCCTTACATGTAGTAAAAGGGAAGGTTTGGAGCTGGCAAGAGGGTGCACTTGTCAGGTGGACATGGCAGTTTAAAACTGAGCTCACAGACACTGCAGTAGCAGATCTGAGACATTTGCAGGGCCACTAAGGTGCGTGGCACAATCCGTGCTGCAGGCCCTCTAGCAGCCTTTGATTTGCTTGCCCTGGGCGCACACACTGCACTTTACTAGGGTCTTACCAGTAAATCACATATGCCAATAATGGATAATCAATCATGATCACAATTTATGCAAGGAGCACTTCCACTTTAGCACTGATTAGCAGTGGTAAAGAGCCAGGAGTTCTAAAACCAGCAAAAACGAATTGCAGCGTAGGGTCAAAACAGGAGGTCAGAAGCAAAAAAGACAGTGGAGAAACATGCCAAAGATGCCAGGGCTAACAATATCTAACCACTGAATCTAATCCTTACGTATATAATAGCTAGCTGGTTTACATTGTAGTTAGTTTTAGATTGTCTGTTTGAGTTAAGTCAGAGGCTCGGCTTTCAGTGTCTGTTGGACCTGCGATGGGCAAGCCCAGCACAAAGGGGGTAGCTTGGCTCAAGTGACAAGGCAAGTGAAGGCTGTAGTGTTAAGCCGGCTCTGACCCAATAATAACTCCTTGTACATCCACACCAAAAAGAAGGACACCACACCACTGCTGTAGAAAAATACGATTCCTTTATATAAAAGTTCTTTGTTGTAAATAGGGTTGACTGGGAAAGCACATATACATTTCTTTTGGTCATACAGTTCTGGGTTTCAATTCGGTAATAAATAGTATTAATAAATAAGTCAGGAATAAATAGCATCAATCAATAGAATACACTTTAGGAATGAATACCACAAATAAATATCAGAATAAATATCAGAATAAATATTGGTTCATTTAAATAAGCAACCACATGTTTCTTCTGGTATCGCTGCCACCAATTAAATACTTTAGGTTCATCACATTTGCAATACGTTTCAAATGGGAAAGATAACTCTTACAGTTTATGCTGTTTTCAATGACCAGGTATACGGCTTCTCTGAGCACAAAATAAGGTTTGGGACTCTTTAATAATCACTCAAGGCGTATGCGCGTATATCTAGAAGGCAAGGAAACACAGTAAATACATCATTTGCACTCGGCGGTCACCGGGATAGGATCTCTGCTTTGCCGGTGAAGTCTATGCGCGCCTACGGGCTTTAGCACCACTTGAGCACAGGCGGCACCAGTTCAAAGTCATTAGACTGACGAACGGGCTGCCGGAGAGGTCACACAACCTTCGCGCACAGTCAGGTAAATGCCGGTTCACAGTTCCTTCACAACGCTGCATTCACTATGAGGAAACGGGCCCACCTCACATCGGCTACAATCCAAATATGATTCAGTCGGGCACAGCACTTCTCTCGTTAGCGACGGGGCTCTCAGGGGCTCCACGGACCTCCCTCCGACTTCCGCATACAGGGGGGTTCCCGCCCACAGCTACAGCTCCCGGGTCACTGGGGAGTGACAGAGACGCTAGTCCCGCCCAACGAAGGCCGGCCTTTCCCCGCCCCGGCGCACCACCTCACCTTCTATCTGCGCAGGAAGCGCTCTACGCTGGTGGGGCTCAGAGACGTCCGAGCTCCCCTCTAGAGACACCTGTCGCGAAGGAGGCACAGCTGACGATCGCGGTCGCGGCGAACTTGCTCTCGCCTCGCGACTCGATAAATCGATCACAGTTCACCACCGGGGGGGGCGGGGAGGCACACGAATCTGGCCACAGTCTTTTGGGGACAATGAGGTACTCGCTGGGCAGGCGCTGTAGGCGCTAGATCACTTCTCACGTAGCTGACTGGAACGCCAGTCAGACACAACGCCAGCAACCCTTTGCTGCTCTACTGCCTGCGCTACCAGCCACCTCAGGGGTCAACAGGGCAGGTGTCAATCTGGTGTCAAGTCTGGAATCTCTTCTCTAATCTGAACTTCATCATCATCTAAAATGGCCGCCAGGGACTGGGCCTTATATAGCCAGTGCCCTGGGGTACTGGCACGAGCCAGAAGGTTCTAGAACCTTCTCTGGCTGTGACAATGACAAGGCACTCTTGAGGGTATTTAGGACACTCACAGCCACCGTACTGGGGTTCTAGAGCAGCCATTTTGTGTACCTGAGGAAAATAAAGGAATTCCTGTCAGAAATGCGCGCCAACCAAAGGGCGCCAAAACCTCAAAAGGCCAGGGTTCATGAAGGCTCCAATGGGAGTCACTTCACATGAGGAAAAAGGGTGTCCACCATTTTAAATTCATTTACACAGGTTGACAATCCCAGTTTGTAATGCCACAGGTTTGGGCCAGGCGCCTTGTAAATAGGTGCCACAAACCTTGTGAGCAACTGGGCATCAAGGAACATCTAACCCCATGAGACAACACATAAAAAGTCCTGGTAGACAAATAAAAAGCGACAAATTTTGGGAGGTACAGGGGAACAAAAGAAATCATAGTGGTGAGGGGACTCTCAGAAGCAGACGGGTCTAACACGCGTCCCCCCCAGCTGAAAGTGGGGAGAGCTACCCAACCCCTTGGGAGTCCTCAACACTAAGGCGGAAATACCTGGAGAGAACGTCTGCATTGGCGTGGTCAACTCCGGGCCGGTGTTCCACCCGAAAGTCCATTCCCTGCAGGGAGATAGACCACCTCAACAGTTTGGGATTTCCCCCCTTCATTTGCATGAGCCAACGAAGGGGTCGGTGATCTCTCTGAACCAGGAAGTGTGAACCAAACAAATATGGTCGTAGCTTCTTCAGTGCCCAGACCACCGCAAAGGCTTCCCGCTCGATGGTACTCCACCGCTATTCCCGGGGAAGCAGTCTCCGTGACAGAAAGACCACGGGTTGATCCAGACCCTCTTCATTGAGTTGCGATAGCACCGCCCCAATGCCAATGTCGGATGCATCTGTCTGGACAATGAACTCTTTTGAAAAATCTGGAGCCTTCAGGACTGGAGCTTTACACAATGCTTGTTTCAGAGTGTCGAAGGCTCGCTGGCAAGCCTCCGTCCAAATGACTCTCCTGGGTTGCTTTTTGGCCGTGAGTTCTGTAAGGGGTGCCACGATAGTGCCATACCCCTTCACGAATCGTCTGTAGTAACCTGTGAGGCCCAGGAAGGCTCGGACCTCAGTCTGGGTCTTGGGGGGTTTCCAGGCCATGATTGCCTCAATCTTCGCCTGAAGGGGCTGCACCGTTCCCCGGCCCACCAAGTGTCCTAAGTACACTACCGACCCCTGTCCAATCTGACATTTGCTGGCCTTGATCGTCAAGCCAGCCCGTTCCAGGGCCTGGAGAACGGCTTGCAAGTGCTGCAAGTGATCCTCCCAGCTGCTACTGAAGACAGCTATGTCATCCAAGTAAGCAGCAGAGAATGACTCCATCCCGGTGAGGATCATGTTCACCAGCCGCTGAAAAGTGGCAGGAGCGTTCTTGAGCCCAAAGGGCATGACGCAAAACTGGTAGTGTCCATCAGGTGTGGAGAAGGCTGACCTTTCCTTGGCTCCATTAGACATGGGAATCTGCCAGTACCCTGCAGTGAGGTCAATGGTACTGAGATATTGGGCAGCTCCCAACCGGTCAATCAATTCATCCGCCCGAGGGATCGGATGAGCATCCGTTTTGGTTACCGAATTTAGTCCTCGGTAGTCCACACAGAATCTCAATTCTGGTGTGGTGCCAGGTGGGGCAGCTTTAGGAACTAACACCACCGGGCTAGACCAAGGGCTACTTGAAGGTTCGATGACTCCTAGCTCCAGCATCTTAGCTACTTCGCTTTGGATACTGGCCTTCACCTTGTCAGACAGCCGGTAAGACTTTGACTTCACAGGTGGGCTGTCCCCTGTGTCCACGTCATGGGTACACAAGTGGGTCTTACCCGGGACAAGGGAGAACAGAGGAGCGAATGACCCCAAGACCTGGCGACATTCCTCCTGCTGCTCAGGAGTCAGGGTTGGCGAGAGTTTCACTCCCTCCACTGACCCATCCTTTTCTTGAGACGCAAAAAGGTCGGGGAGAGGCTCCGTGTCCTCTTCCTCCGATCCGTCAGTCACCATAACCAACATGACTTCGGGCCTCTCGTAGTGGGGCTTGAGGCGATTGGCATGTAACACCCGATGCGGATGCCGAGGGGTCTTTACGTCCACCAGATAGGTAGACTTGCCCTTCTTCTCCAATACCGCATAGGGGCCTGCCCAACGGTCCTGGAGGGCACTCAGCTCTCCAGGCTCCATCACCCACACCTTCTGGCCAGGCTCCAACTCCACTGGGTGAGCGTTGTGGTCATACCACGCTTTCATGACTGCCTGACTGGCTTCCAAGTTGTCAGAAGCTTGCTTCCACAACTTAGCCATTTGGCTTCGGAAGGCCAGCATGTAGCTCACCACATCCTGGGGAACTTTCCGGGGAGACTTTTCCCAGGAGTCCCTCACCAGGCTGAGAGGTCCACGTACAGGGTGCCCGTACAAAAGCTCGAAGGGGCTGAAGCCCACTCCCTTTTGCGGCACTTCCCTGTAGGAAAAGAGCAAACAGGGTAGGAGGACGTCCCATTTCCTCTGCAGGCTTTCGGGTAGACTTCTGATCATACCCTTCAAGGTTTGGTTGAACCTTTCCACAAGACCATTGGTCTGAGGTGATAAGGAGTGGTGAACCTGTAAGTCACTCCACACTCCTTCCACATGGCCCGCATATATGCTGACAGGAAGTTGGTCCCCCTGTCAGATACAACTTCCTTGGGGAATCCCACTCTGGTAAAGATCCCCATCAGGGCCTTTGCCACTACTGGTGCAGTAATGGTTCTCAGAGGAATTGCCTCTGGATACCTTGTGGCGTGATCCACCAGGACCAGGATAAACCTGTGACCGGATGATGTAGGTGGATCTAGGGGCCCAGCAATGTCGATGCCCACCCTTTCAAAGGGGGTGCCAACGACGGGAAGTGGTTCCAGGGGAGCCTTCAGCTTCGTCCCTGTTTTCCCACTGGCTTGGCATGACACGCACGACCGACAGTATGTGTCGGACGCCACCCTCATTCGAGGCCAATAAAAGTGGGGGACAAGCCGGGCAAAGGTCTTGTCCTGACCCAAGTGTCCTGCCAAGGGAATCTTATGAGCCAACTCTAATAGGAAGGCTCGGTAACACTGTGGGACTACCAGGGCCCGTGACAATCCGTGCACTGGCGCCCTGGGTTCACTGAAGAGGAGACCATCCTCCCAGTAAACACGATAGTTCCCAGACTCGTTACCTGCTGCCTGGGCTTCAGCCTGTTGCCTCAGACCCTCGAGGGTGGGACATTCCCTTTGTCCCTTGCTCAGTTCCTCCCTGGATGGTCCTCCTTCCACTCGCCACTCAGCGGGGATAGGCAAGTCCTCCAACGGAACCATGTCCTCCTCCGCGGACTCCGGGTCCACCTCCACAGGTGGCCTATCCATCTCACGGGGCATGGACATCGAGGCAGGCTCCTCCTGTCCTCGAAATGTTCCCTCATCAGCAGCTGGGTGGGCCATTGTTCCAGGCTCCAACCCACGCAACTTCTCCTCCCGAGCAGCCGCAGACCTGGTACTCACACAGGCCCAATCAGGTGTACCCAGCATCTCAGTATGAGTCCGGTATTCCACCTCCTTCCAAGCATTGTGCTCCATATCATTGCCCAGCAGACAATCGACTGGCACGGCGGGGCTTACGGCAACTCGAAGTTAACCTGCAACCCCTCCCCACTCAAAGGGAACCTCGGCCACAGGATAGTGGCCCATTCTGCCATCAGCCATCGCGGCTGGATGAAGTACGCCTGGAATCACCTGCTCTGAGGACACCAGATGACTCCTTACCATAGTCATACTGGCTCCTGTATCTCTCAGAGCTTCCCCTCTATGGCCATTGATGGTGACCCATTGCCCATACTTGGTAGTATTTGAAGGCACCTGGATCTTTGGAACCATCTCCCGATCACCCAGGGACACTAAGGTGACACCCGCCCACTCCCCCCCCTTAACTAAGGGCATCTCCTCCCCGAGCGCTACACTAGCGACTCCCGGGGCCTTTCCTCCAGTGGGAGGGGGTGGTCTCTTTGGGCATTTCACGTCTCCCTTATAATGTCCAATACCACCGCACTCATAGCAATGGATAACCCTTGGCTGCTGACTCTGGCCAGGATTAGGGTTCTTCTGCGGGTTAGCCTTAGAAGTGGAGAAGAAACTTTTCCCCTTAAAGGTATTTTGGGGGCCTTTGGAGAACTCCTGCTTCTTGTTATCTCCCCCCTCTTTCTTCTGGGGAGCGCCCTGTCCGGACTTCTGAGAATCTCCTCCCGTCCCCTTCGTGGACACTCGGGTACTTGCCCAAATGTCCGCCTCCTCAACAAGCTTACGGGGGCAAGTAAGTTTGCTGTCTACCAGGTGTTGCCTCAGCTCGGGAAGACATTTCTCGAGTAGATGTTCCTTGAGTATCAAGTCGTACAACCCTCGATAGTCCTCCACCTCATTACCTTGGACCCACCCATCCAGGGCTTTCTTGGCAAAATCCAGGAAGTCAACCCAATTCTGTGAGCTCAGCTTGTGGCTGCCCCTAAACCTTTGCCGGTATTTCTCGGGGGTCAACCCAAACTTCCTGATGAGCGCCACCTTCATGGCGGGGTAATTAACCTGTTTCTCCCGGTCTAGGGCCAATAGGGCATCCCTACCTGTCGGAGGCATGTACCGGTATAATCCACCACCCCAATGCTTCTCATGGATCCCATGGGCTCTTAAGGAGACCTCATAGGCTGCCAGCCACTTGGCTATGTCGTCTCCAGTGGTATAACTGGCGACTACGTCCTTGGGTAAATGGGGCCTGGGCTCCCTGGCGAATTCCTTTGACTCGACACCCTTCGGAGTGATGTTAGGGGCCTGGAATTCGAGTTCTCGTAGCTTGAACTCGTGTTCCATCCTTTTCCTTTCCATCTCCAGCTTGGACTCATGTTCCAACCTCCTCCCCTCCCTCCTTTCTTCCAACTCCATTTTTGCTATTTCCCACCTTAACAGTCTTTCCTCTCTCCTGTCAACTAACTCGGTTTCTGACAACCCTCTCGATGACACACTGCTGCCCTCCCGTGAGGTTGCCTTGGGGCTGATTGACATCTCACCCACCCCCGGGGGACATTCCGCAGTCCTTTCAATGACAGTACCTCTGTCCGATTCCTCCTCCTCCACCGTTCCCTCCGTGTGTGCTTCCACCCATGCTCGCAGACTAGTACGGAGCTCCTCTCTTTTGGCCCCTCGCCTGACAAACACTCCCCTCTCCTGACAGAAATCCTTGAGCTGTGCCACAGTATAGGTCTCCAGCTCTGACATTTCGAATTCCATCTTGTCAGTGAAAAGTGTGGACAACCACCCCGAAGTAGGTGAGCAGGATAAGAACTTTGAGGGTCACTTCCACCCACCTCCAGGAAAGAATTTGAAAAAAAAAAAAACGTTGAATTGGAGGGCCGCTAGGAGAAAACTCCGGGTGTGTACCTGTGGTGCACACTGAATTATTATGGGGTTCAAAACAAGCACGGCTCGCAATCCCACCCGCTGAGCACCAATTTTATGTTGGACCTGCGATGGGCAAGCCCAGCACAAAGGGGGTAGCTTGGCTCAAGTGACAAGGCAAGTGAAGGCTGTAGTGTTAAGCCGGCTCTGACCCAATAATAACTCCTTGTACATCCACACCAAAAAGAAGGACACCACACCACTGCTGTAGAAAAATACGATTCCTTTATATAAAAGTTCTTTGTTGTAAATAGGGTTGAAAGCACATATACATTTCTTTTGGTCATACAGTTCTGGGTTTCAATTCGGTAATAAATAGTATTAATAAATAAGTCAGGAATAAATAGCATCAATCAATAGAATAAACTTTAGGAATGAATACCACAAATAAATATCAGAATAAATATCAGAATAAATATTGGTTCATTTAAATAAGCAGCCACATGTTTCTTCTGGTATCGCTGCCACCAATTAAATACTTTAGGTTCATCACATTTGCAATACGTTTCAAATGGGAAAGATAACTCTTACAGTTTATGCTGTTTTCAATGACCAGGTATACGGCTTCTCTGAGCACAAAATAAGGTTTGGGACTCTTTAATAATCACTCAAGGCGTATGCGCGTATATCTAGAAGGCAAGGAAACACTGTAAATACATCATTTGCACTCGGCGGTCACCGGGATAGGATCTCTGCTTTGCCGGTGAAGTCTATGCGCGCCTATGGGCTTTAGCACCACTTGAGCACATGCGGCACCAGTTCAAAGTCATTAGACTGACGAACGGGTTGCCGGAGAGGTCACACAACCTTCGCGCACAGTCAGGTAAATGCCGGTTCACAGTTCCTTCACAACGCTGCATTCACTATGAGGAAACGGGCCCACCTCACATCGGCTGCAATCCAAATACGATTCAGTCGGGCACAGCACTTCTCTCGTTAGCGACGGGGCTCTCAGGGGCTCCACGGACCTCCCTCCGACTTCCGCATACAGGGGGGTTCCCGCCCACAGCTACAGCTCCCGGGTCACTGGGGAGTGACAGAGATGCTAGTCCCGCCCAACGAAGGCCGGCCTTTCCCTGCCCCGGCGCACCACCTCACCTTCTATCTGCGCAGGAAGCGCTCTACGCTGGTGGGGCTCGGAGACGTCCGAGCTCCCCTCTAGAGGCACCTGTCGCGAAGGGGGCACAGCTGACGATCGCGGTCACGGCGAACTTGCTCTCGCCTCGCGACTCGATAAATCGATCACAGTTCACCACCGGGGGGGCGGGGAGGCACACGAATCTGGCCACAGTCTTTTGGGGACAATGAGGTACTCGCTGGGCTGGCGCTGTAGGCGCTAGATCACTTCTCACGTAGCTGACTGGAACGCCAGTCAGACACAACGCCAGCAACCCTTTGCTGCTCTACTGCCTGCGCTACCAGCCACCTCAGGGGTCAACAGGGCAGGTGTCAATCTGGTGTCAAGTCTGGAATCTCTTCTCTAATCTGAACTTCATCATCATCTAAAATGGCCACCAGGGACTGGGCCTTATATAGCCAGTGCCCTGGGGTACTGGCACGAGCCAGAAGGTTCTAGAACCTTCTCTGGCTGTGACAATGACAAGGCACTCTTGAGGGGTATTTAGGACACTCACAGCCACCGTACTGGGGTTCTAGAGCAGCCATTTTGTGTACCTGAGGAAAATAAAGGAATTCCTGTCAGAAATGCGCGCCTACCAAAGGGCGCCAAAACCTCAAAAGGCCAGGGTTCATGAAGGCTCCAATGGGAGTCACTTCACATGAGGAAAAAGGGTGTCCACCATTTTAAGTTCATTTACACAGGTTGACAACCCCAGTTTGTAATGCCACAGGTTTGGGCCAGGCGCCTTGTAAATAGGTGCCACAAACCTTGTGAGCAACTGGGCATCAAGGAACTTCTAACCCCATGAGACAACACATAAAAAGTCCTGGTAGACAAATAAAAAGCGACAAATTTTGGGAGGTACAGGGGAACAAAAGAAATCATAGTGGTGAGGGGACTCTCAGAAGCAGACGGGTCTAACAGTGTCCCAGGGCACTGTGAGATTTAGCTGATACCATTATTGCTACAGTGTTTCAGGATGTGCCCGATGCTTTCTTCTATGGTGTAATGTTGGTTCAGCAGTGGAAAAAAAGAATGACGCTGCATGCAGATCTATTCTCCCACACTCTCTGTTGATAACAATCCTACAGTGAGTTGAATTACAGTGGTATTGAGCAGTTAATCACTGACAGCTTCGACCATAAAAGAGTACAACATGTGATTGCAGCAATAAAACAGTGCGGGCATAGTTCAGTGAGTACACATGCTTAGTAATCATGTTTGATTGCTTCTTTTTTCTTGACTTTTATAGGTTGTTCTCTTCCTTTTGTTGATATTGTCTCTCACTTTTCTAGTTTTTAGCCTGCAGCGTGTAGGAGGATAGGGTCTGCTTCCTATGGTCACCCCCACTTTTTTGCTGTGATTCTCTGGTTTTTCGAATTTAGTGTGGCTGTGGCCTTCCAATCAGACCCACAGCCCAGCTGTTCTCTCTCTTAATTGATACCATGTACTTTAGGTACATACCTGATTGGGTAGTGTGTCACCTTTGTGAGCCCCTGTATAGTGTACCTTAGATACCCAAGGCATAGGTGCATCCAAGGCCTACCAGGGGCTGCAGCATGTATTATGCTACCCCTGGCTGGCCATCCAAATTGACACCATAGGCTGATCATTCAGCTTGGGTAAGGTGGTGTAATCACCCCTTACTAAGATAAAGTATAACCATGTCCTTATAGCTGTTCTATGATATAGCCATACCATATACTCTTAAGTGCATTATAATCCTCGCGGTTAATGCTAACTTTGGTGTGGCTTTATCAAAACATGTCGAGTAAGGTGTCAAACACTTTGGAATACTACCCCCCCCCCCCGCCAATTCTGGCAGCGGGGGTAGCATTCCACCCTTCTAGAGGGAAAAGACATGTATGTTACTGCTTTACCCGGTTAAAGTTAAACAGAGCATCAGCATCACAAAATGGATGCTGCTGCCACAGACACGAGTCTGACCTCCTGCAGCTGGGGGAAACTCCAGCAAGGGAGGCCTGGACAATAGGTTTCCTGTCGTGGGAGGTGCTAGCACCTCCACAAACAGCCTGTAGTGTATTGGGGCAGGGTTGGTTGAATGGAAAGATGCTTTTCCAGACACTGCCTGGGGCACACAAGGTGCTCCATGCATAGCCCGGTTCAAACCAGTTGCTGGGGCACTCCAGCCATGTTTTGGCGCGAAACTGGACAAAGGGAAAGGGGCGTAACTACCCCCCTCTCAGGTCCAACCATAGGAGGGACCTAGTAGGTAATCCAGCCCATTTTCTTAGTATAAAGATAGGTGCTGTGTCCCCAGGGCTTTAGATTATCCTGGAACGAAACTCTGAAATGAAACTCTTGGACCTTCGACGTTCTATTTCGACTAGAAGACTGAAGACATCTCCCTTGTGGTCAAGGAGTGACCACCCTGTGCAAACAGGCACCACCAGTAACTTGCCGGTCTGCTTTGTCAACGCTCCCGACGGATCCTGAAGACTCAGCGACTCAGGAACTGGACTCTCATACTTCTCGGACTCCGACCCACATACCCAGCAAAGCTGAGACCCGTGGCTGAACGAGAGACGTGGGACCGGACACCCTGCATTTTGCTAACAGTTCAACTACCAAGGCACCCTCGCAGTTGTGCATTGGTGTACGAGAAGCCCCAGACCCGAGCGCCTTTGCACCGAAGCTCAGCCCTGCACACTCCACGAGTGCCGCGTGTGGCCCGCTCTTGCATTTCAGCTCAACGCGTCTTCCCGGTTGCTAGCCCGTTGGCTAGTGAGCCCTCTGAAGACAAACCTTTGAAACTAAACTGCTTTCCTGGTTGCTCCAGGCTTGCTCCAGCTTCCCTACAAAGGAGAAGCTCCCCAGACCTTTCTGGTCTGACTCAAGGCCAATCTTCACTTCCTGCGTGGATTACGTTTGCCAAGGCTTGTTGGGTCCAGGCCGGATACCGATACCGCAGTCAACTAGATCCTTTGTGGGACAGCTCGAATCCAGCTCCTGGTTGTCGTCGACACCTCCTGGTCCTCGTAGCTGCAGAGACAAGCTTCACCCCCTCACCTGATTTCATTGCGACTCGGTCCTTCCTGGTCACTGGCTAGTGACGCAGACTCTGTCCCCTGTGCTTTCAGGTTCTTCAGTTCTTCGATCCACCCTTGGATCCATCCGGACACTCTTCCGTTAGCCGCCTGCAGCACTTCTTTTGCAGATCTCCATTGAAAGCATTGACGAAACCTGACACGAAAATACACCTATGTACTCGGCTTCCCTGGGTGAGGTAACTCGAGTATTCCGGTGCTCCCATGGGTATTGACTATCCAAGTGTCCTAGTTTAAAGGGGTTTTGTCGTAGTCCATCCGGAAGTGCCCTAAAACAGTAACTTTGTAACTTCTTCGTTCTCCATTATAAGTCAATGGTAACTCGCGACTGTGTTCCCACACTGCACGCGTCTCCCGTGGGTCTCCTACTTCCTAACCTTTGGTTGTGTAGTGTAGCTGCAGCGATTCCCTAGGCCCTAGGCCTATTCACTATTCCTGATGTGGTTCTTATACCACTTACTTAGTACATGGTTTGTGAGGCCCCTAGGGCAAAACTGTAGTGGTGGAACTTATCTTATGCTAATTGAGTAACTTGTGATGTACTTCGATCTCTGACCTCATTGAGATGTGCAGAGGGGTTGTGTTAGAAATAAATACATATATATTTGATATATACCTTGTGTGGTGTCCTTTCATTTGGTATTCAAGGGATTATAATTGGTAAAACAGCTTGCTTTACATGCTCTCTGAAGTCTTAGCCTATGACTGCTGGTCCATGCTACCACTAGGATAGCTTGTCTTTAAGGTTGACTTTACAACCACCATCAATAAGGGTCGTTTAGACTGGTGCAAGGTGCCCACTAGAATAGTGGACATCATATGCCAGGCTAACTTTTCACACAGCGGAAGTATTATAATGAAGGTTTTTACAAGCCACACTTCCCTTTCAGCCCCGGGTGACAGCTTGAGTGTCGGCTCTGAGGTCAGAAAGTTGCATCTGGAGACTGAAGTGAAATGGTGCTCAGCTGGAGCTGGCTCGCAGTGGAGAGGTGTTGCTGGTGCTGATTGTTTTCTCTTAGCTTCCTCAGCAAGCCTTGTGTATCTCTTGGGATCTGTGTAAAGTGAGCTCCACTCTGCCGTTTCTAGAGACGTGCTGCAGTTACAGGTGGACCTTTATCACATGGACACTCTTTGAGGTGGTAGAACCTTTCCAAAGGGCTTTCAAACCATTGCAGCGGCGTGGCCATTACGTTGAGTGGCCAGAGCAAAACTCTAGCTCCCCATTTGAGAAGAGTGGAGTGAGATACTGAAGTCGGACCGGTACAGCCAATTGCAATGTGCAGGTACCAATTGCAATGTGCAGGTATTGGCAATACACCCTAGTCCAGAAGGAGCGTTTTAGTCTTACAACAAATTATTGTTATCACATTTCAAAATATTAAAAGTCCCAGGCTGGAAGGAGCACCGGGGTAGGATATAAACAATCCTTATTTGGCGAAACCGACACTACATTCTTAGTGTCTGCCTCCTCCAGCACTGGTTGCCAGATGCTCTCAACTCCAGTTGTTTTGAATTAGATCTACTAGTGCCACTTTTTAGGGTGCTGTATAGGTGGTCACACATTCACCTCAATGGGGTCATGACCACTACCAAAAAGTGTAGGTAGATCAATTCATTATTGGTCCTGAGGAATTGCCATCACTTGATTTAAGGCAAGAAACATGTCGACCTATTTCAACAGCACACGTCCCCACACACCTTAAAGTGGGAGGGTGCGTCTTTTGTTTTTAACCAGGGCAGTGGCCACATTTCATTAAAATTGTTCTGAGTGGACCACTGTTCCTGTTTTAGCCCACACAACAGCTTATCATCACCTACACTCACATTTACACTAAGGGCCCTCATACGCACTACACCCAACAGCTTGAAAAAAGATCTCCGCCAAGTAGGCCCCTTCAAGGGCGCCTGATCGGGTATTGCACCGCCGACCCGAGTTGGAGCAGGCCCGATGATGAAGCAAGACACCCGCATGTTGGGTGTCTGAGCGTCGTTTTCTGCAAAAGAGGAATCCCTTTCTCCTGTTCTTACATTCCTTCGCACATCAGGGTACATCATCCCCCCTGTTCAATCTGACCTCCGCCTGCTTTTTTTGTTAGGAACTTCATACTGTGTTTGTTATAAAAATACTAAAAGTCCCAAAGAAAATCTTCCAGTAGTATGATGTGCAGTTCTTTTCTTTATTCTTTATTCAGTCAATTCATCAATGTCAGCCAACTCGAAAAACAGTTAATACAATTAACAGCCGACGCGTTTCGTCCCAATCTGGGACATCATCAGGGCTCCAACTACTTTGAATCCACAGGTCGATTTCGGACCTTGAGTCTTATTTCTGTTGCAACGAATCGGTCCCAAATGTTAAAAACTCTCTTAGTTCCTGTTGGTTCACTTTCCAACAACTAAACCATATCTCAGATAAAAGAGTTCCTTCTTAGCACCCAAATCTGATCCCCATCTTCATTATATGCACACATCCTCTCTTTTAATCACTTCTTTTCTTAGTGAGCTTCATGTAAGAAATCTGGACAGTACTATTTCTAGAATCCCCAAGTCTTTACCAGAACACCATATATTTACAATCTAGTCCAGAATATTGCCAAGTTCCTCACTTCCTGCTTGATAAATCCAGAATCCAGAATAAAACAAATATACAGTACACATTTTTTTTTTTTGCGAGGGCGTTTAAGAGTTTGATGGCCAGAGTTTATGAGATCAGAATAAGCCTAAAGTTTGTCTTGTTTTTCTTGTATAATTGTTGGTCCTGAGGAGAACCCTTTAACTGCCTGGGTTCGAAACGCGTCGACCGACCCGGTCCCGGGTCACATAGAATATATTGTTGGAAATAGGACGGCAAAAAAAAAAATCAAATTTGGTTGAAAGAAAACACAAAATCGGAAAAAAAAATTGTACTGTATATTTGCTTTATTCTTTTGTTTTGTTGACACTGGGACCTTTTTATGTAGGATGTGTGTGGGAAGTTTGAATGTGGAACGAATGATTTTTGGCCAATTGTGTGGATAAAGTGATGGTGTGTCAGTTTGTGATTTTTGAATTAAACTGTATATATATATGTATATTTTTCCTGTATGTTTTCCATGTATTGTCATGCACAAGGAATTACGTGTTTGCAAAAGATAAATGAAGGCAAAAAAAGCATAATAAAATTTGATTGTTGCAATTTGATAAGCAGACTATTATCTTTGGTTCATGAAGTCGATCAAAAATAGTTATATGAGTCAGTCTTAGCATTGGCGTTTGTTTTGTTCTATTGCAGCCTCATATTGCTGCATGCAATCTAAAAAAGCATCTAAATTCCCATGAAAATTGACCTTGACTTAGAATCTCTAATTGTTGCCTTTCCTTTTTCTATCAAATAAACCTCCCCTTACTTTACCCCCTCTGCATGCCTCCCTTCTATGGGGAAACTTACTATAGGTCACATGCATGTATGTCTTTATTTCTATTATTTTATTTCTGCAAGTTGTCCAGACCTCATTTCAAAGATCACAACATCTTATTTAAAAGTCATACCCTTGACACTTAACAATACATCTACAATCTCCTGTAGCTCATCTACTAATACTGCAAGTCATTTGCATGGATTCACATACCCCCAGCTCCACTAAAGACTACACCTAACTCCTATTAATTTAATCCACCATATAGAAACTGGAGTATATGCATGGAATGGTTCCCTTAAGAGCACAACACTGATTCCAACACCAACAAAAAGCCTTGTGTTTTACCTTATCAGGGGTAGTAAGAACGACATATATGCTATTACAATACAGAGCAGTATATAACCCTCCTAGTCCACTCTCATCCTAATACCGTAGCAGTTGAGAAGTCAATTGTAATTCATACATGCTGCTTAATAATTACCTTACACTCCTTGACATTCTTACAATCACATAATCTCAAACTGCTGCAGGATATATATCCATCACACACAGTGTCAGTCCCCTACAATTAAACCAGCCATCACCAAGTGAACAGGCATGGAATAACTAAAGAAATCTGTCACATGTGGCTGATCAACAGGGGGCTTTAATTTAGTCCACCACTGCAGGTCCCAACAAGGCACATATTAAGACTGCTTCTTAACTTCAGACCATGACAATCAGATTTGGAATATTAGCAAACTTCACCCTAGCAGATATCTCTGGATCATTTCTCCCTCAAGTCTCAGTCGTCAGGACCAAAAATACAATATCTCAGAATAGACAATACAGTGAAGTAACCAGCTAAGTGAACTATGATCATAACACCCAGAAAGAGACATGCAGAGCTTTTCAAAGTGCCCAGATTTCTGAAAAACTTAACTATACAGCTCTTTTGGACTTCATCATTCACACTGCTAAGCGCTGTGCCCAATAGAAAAATAACCGTACTTCGGTGGCCGTCACACATGGTATGAAAATACTTCCTACATAGTATCAAAATGGATACAACACACTTCCAACCACACATCCTACACAGTGTACCATGCTGCACATTTAGGTAAGTGCTTCAGCACCTCTTAGACCTGACATCTTTGGTGTGTTTTTTTCCGCTGTCTTTTTTTTGTTGCTTCTGGCCTCCAGTTTTTGATTGTGTGCTGCATTTCGTTTTTGCTGGTTTTAGAACTCCGAGCAGTTTACCACTGCTGACCAGTGCTAATGTACAAGTTCTCCCTGTGTAAATTGTAATTGTGGTTGATTTCTCCATGATTGGCGTATTTGATTTACTGGTAAGACCCAAGTAAAGAGCACTGTGTGTGCCCACGGCCTGTAAATCAAATGCTACTAGTAGGCCTGCAACACTGATTGTGCCACCCACCAGAGTAGCTGCGCAACCATGTCTCAGGCCTGCCACTGCAGTGTCTGTGATTGCAGTTTTAAACTGACATGTCGACCTGGCAAGTGCACCCACTTGCCAGGTTCAAACCTTCCCTTTTTCTACTTGTAAGTTAGGCCCACTGTAGCCTCATGGGCAGGGTGCAGTATATGTGAGAGGTAGGGCATGTGCTTGCGTGTTTTACATGCCCTGATACAAAAATACTGCTAATTTCGTTTTGCACTATTGCAAGGGCAATCTCTCCCATAGTTTATCATTGGAACAGCCTTGTAACCTCTTACAAGTGTAACTTCCACTAGGGAAGAGATGGAGTTTGGGGTCCCTGAACTCCCAATTTATAAATACATCTTTTAGTGGAGTTGGTTTTTAAATTACATTTTTGAAAGTGCCACTTTTAGAAAGTGAATACCTATATTGGGGAATGGCCCCTTAAGCAGTCAGTAAGGCTAGGCCACTAAAAGTTCAAACAAACATACAATATGCTAATACTGATTTTGAAGCTACAAACTTTCATTTTTGTTCATCGTCACTATATTTAATGACAGTGATCACTTTTTAATTTTTAATTTCTTCTTTTTTTTATTTACAACAATTTTAGCAAAATAATAATTTCTACATACATTGAAATGCACATAAACAATGCAAACATCTCATCACTATTCAGTGCAATACATTATCACCCACCCCACACTAAACAAAATACAATTATAATGACAAATCAACATATAACACAAATCAAACAGTTCTGAATTTAAATGCCCAACGGGAAATGTTCTTTTTTTCATTACTACTACAACCAAACAAATTCCTCTTGAATGGGCTTGCTCAACCCTACAGTGCAAAGCTGATTAGGAACAACGGAGTGGCCTTGTGACTATTCAGTACCATCCACCGACCTTCCAACACTCATTAATATCTTATACTTTCTGCTAAGAATATGTCAATGCGTTTCAAACCCTTAACACTTAAAGGTTTTCACCAGGACTCGGAACTGACGCAAACTCATGTCTATTTGATCCATACATCATAATCACTTGTTAGTTGCCCCCCTGAATGAGCCATTTAAACTCTAAACTTTAGTTCTTCTTTGAACTTCAGTGAATCCCATTCATGGGTTGCATTGGATGGAAAAGGTTTACTCTGTTCGCCATGAGCAGACGGCTTCAAATTATAGGACCAGGAATCTTCTGTCTGCAATCTACGGGCAGAGTGGAACGCTGGCCGAAATCAAAAACGCTCTGATTTCGGCCAGCAGTCAGCTGTGCCCGTAGATTGCAGACAAGAGATTACCGGTCCTATAATTCGAAGCTTCCTGCTCCCGGTGAACATAGTCCAACTTGTCCATCTAATGCAACCCAGGAATGGGATTCTCTGAAGTTCAAAGAAGAACTAAGGATGTTTAGAGTTGAAATAGTTCATAAAGGGGCACACCTAACAGATGCTCATGACGTACGGATGAAATAGACATGAGTTCACGTCAGTTCTGAGTCCTGATGAGAACCTTTGTGTGAAGGATTCAAAACGCGTTAACATATTCAGCTGAAAGTGCAGGATATTAACGAGTGTTGGAACGCTGGTGGATGGTATTGAAGAGTCACACTGTACTGTAGGGTTGAGCAAGCACATTCAGGAGGAATGTATTTGGTAGTAGTAGTGAAAAAAGGAACATTTCCTCTTGGGCATTTACATTCAGAAATGTTTGATTTGTGTTATATGTTGATTTGTAATGGTTTGTGCTTGTAATTGTATCTTGTTATGTGTGCGGCGAGTGATAATGCATTGCACTGAATAGTGATGAGATCTTTACATTGTATGTTATGTGTATTTCAATGTGTTATGTAGAAATTATTATTTTGTTAAAATTGTTGTAAAGAAAAAAGAAGAAGACATTAAAAGTTGATCACTGTTATTAAATATAGTGACCATGAACAAAAATGAAAGTTTGTAGTTTAGAAGTCAGTATTTGCGTATTGTATGTTTGTTTTAACTTTTAGAAAGTGGGCATTTTCTTGCTTTACCATTCTGTTGCTCAGCCTGCCAGTGGAATCCACGTCTGGTTTAGACTGACAGTTGGGCTGTTAGTGTATTCACTCTAGACAGTCACACAAAGGGAGCTGAGGTGTGCCCTACATACCTTGATGGCTCATCACCACGCTGATGGGTCTTCCTGAGCTAGAGTGGTGGGAGGAGTTGTCATTGACACCTGAGAGGGCTGTGCCTGTCCTCACACAAAGCTCTCTCTACCCCCCGTAGTGGGCCTGGAGCCAGGTCCGGGAAAGACAAGGTGTTGTGCACTACAACAACTTTCTTTTGAAGTTTGCCTACTTCAAAGGCCGAAACTGGTATAAGTATTGGACCTCTGACAGTCTCAAAACGGAAAACTTCTGAACTAACAGGAGATTCTGCCGAAAAGAAGAGCTGGAGAAGCTTTTGAAGGGGAACTGCTATTCTTGTTGCCGTGTTTTGCTGGCCTACTGCTTGCTGCTTCTCTCTTGAGAAGTGAAAGGACTGGACTTTGCTTTCTGTATCCTGCTTTGCAAGGGCTTGTGTGTGCTTGCTGGCCTGTTAAGAAGTTTCAGGGCCTTCAAAGACTTCCCCTACGGCCCTTGAACACCTCTGGTGGGAAGTTCTGACCTGCAAAGTGGTTCCAATTTCAGGCATTGGAAAGGACTGGAGAAAGTCCAGGCGTTGACCTTCAGTGCCTGTTGTGCAGATAAAAGATAGCCGCAGCCCGAGTCCCAGAGCACTGTGTCACCGATGTCCATGGCACCCGCTCCGACACCGGTCCTGCTGTGTGGCTTCAATGCATCACCTGCTCGCGGTTGGAAAATTGATGCAGTGCCTGTTTCGCCCCTGCTGCATCGACCCAGCGCGTCTGGATTTTCGTTGCATCACACCTGTGCGGCAAGTTCTTGATTGACGTTGCCCAGCACTAAAGAACCGTGGTGGCGAGTCCGGAAACCAACTCCTCACCTACCATGACAGTAAGGAACCGACGCCTCACCATCCCTGACAGTAAGGAACCAATGCCTCACCTCCGCTGATAGTAAGTAAGCAACACATCACCTCCCCTGCGCTGCAGTAAGGAACCGACGCATCACCTTCCCTGGCAGTAAGGAACGACGCATCACCTCCCCTGGCAGTAAGGAACGACGCATCACCTCCCCTGGCAGTAAGGAACTGACACATCACCTTCCCTGGGAATAAGGAACTGATGCATCGCTTTGCTTTTCCAGTGCCTCACCTCCCCTGCGCCTGTTTTCATCTTTGATTTTGAAGCATTCCAGGTACCTTGTAATAAGTGACACATCCATGGTTTCCTATAATCTGAACTATACTGACCCCCTTTAAAAGTGACATCTTTGTTTGTGTATGTTGGATTTTTGTCGTTTTAGTCCAATTTATTCAGATAAATATTGGTTATTTTTCTAAACTGGTGTGGTTTCCTTTTGTAGTGTTTTCACTGTGTTACTGTGTTTATGCACAAATGCTGTACACATTGCCTCTGGGATAAGCCTGACTGCTCGTTCGAAGCTACCAAGGGGGTGAGCAGGGGTTATCTTAGGTGTGTAACTCCCTTACCATGACTAGAATAAGGGTCTTTTCTTGGACATGGTGCAAGCCACTGCCAACTAGAGTCCGCCATTTCTAACCGCACCCCACATTGGAGTAGTAAGTGCATTATAAAATACAATACAAAGTATCACTTTATTCGGAGAACAAACATCAATTAGAAGTTAAAGATATTTCTTCTGCTTTTTATAAGTTTTATATTTCATACAGATATAGCAATGAATAATCTCAAATTCCATTAAAAATGAGGAACAGAAAAACAACTGTGCATGCGCAGTGTTCACTACTATCTGTTAATCAAAATCATTCTTAAAACGTATTTGTATTTACAAAATCAGATCACAAAAGTCTAGGTTTATGTTTATGCTTCAAAGTCTGCCTTCACTCCTAGTGTTCTTTTCCGATTAACTAAGTTGAACATCTGGCGTTCAGGAGGATTTCAAATTTAAGGAGATTAATTTTGTGTACAATACTCTTGTAAGTTCCTACATGCACCTTTAAAACTTCCACATTTTGGCATAGGAATAGTATGGGCTCTCAATTTTCTTGATATAAAGTCTTGATTCTTGTTAAATAACCATTGGCATCAACATTGTTTTTCACACATTTCTCATAGAAGTCCAACATTTAAAAAATATTTTAATGAAAAGTAATGTTTCACTTCCCAACGGAAAAATAAAAGTACATAGTGTAGGCACGTGTTGCTAAAAATGGTGCATTTTCAAGTGTAACTTAGGCATGAGAAAACATATCATGTGCAATCAGAAATGGCAAATTTATAGACATATACACTCAAAAGAGCACCTTAAGCCGTGGCAAACCTGACACTAGGTCAGAAGCTCCAAAGCTGTACGGTTATTTATATTGTTGGTGTATAGGTCTGCCCTGGGAATCAGTGGAGTAACGCAAAGTGATGTGACCCCCTTGCAATATGTGGAAATGAGCCCTTGAGTCCTACCATAGCTCACAGATATTAATTGACCTTGAGCCTAAAGTGGCCCACTAGAAGGGTTAGGGACCCCCTCTCGGTGCTGCAGGGGCTACAGTGACCTGTGTTGTGCACCTGCTGGGAATGTGTAGAACAAGTTACTTCCCTTTGGTAACACCTTACCTGGTAGAGACTATATCTAGCTGCAGATTACTTACTTTAGAATTTCCCCAGGCTTCAGACTTGATCCGGAAGTTTTTTTGTGAGCAGTACCCCTACGTGCTGGTAGGTGGCGTCGGTCGGCTCTGCCCGGCATCGTATGCACCAGAAATGACATCCGCATCATCTATAAAGGCCCCACTCGGTGCGCTGACCTCAGTTACTTTTCTAAGCTTCCGGAAACTCAATTCCAAGAGAGCAGCCAGCAGTTCTGTAATAAGTTAGCTGATGCCTTTCAACTAGAAGTTAAACATGTCTTCAATGCTTTTGTGCCCCAAAACAACCCAAGTGCAGCCACTCTCCTCACACCAAAGCAGACGGCTGCTCAACTACCACACTTCCTATCTTTCAGTCAATCTCTCTCGATCGGACCATCAAATTAGTCTCTTTAATCAAGTATGGATCCTCCCTTGACCCTTGCCCACCCAAAATCCTGCATCTGGTCCCTGAAACCATTGCACCCGTCCTCTGGCCTATTTTTAACCATATTATTACCATGGGGTATTTTCCCACAGATTGGAAAGAAGCTTCCATCTTGCCTCTCTTAAAGAATCTTGATCCAGAGGACACTGACAATTATAGACCCATCTTTAGGCTACCATTCCCTGCTAAGGTCATCGAAAGATTCCTAAATGAGGAACTGTCCTCCTTTCTTACCGAAGGGGACACTCTGGACCACTCAGTTTCAGTTTGTTTATTTGTTTCGAAGGTTAAAAACCATCATGAAAATACATAATAATTATAGTACATAATCTCAAGTGCAAACATTCTGAACAACGTGTCATTATTTAAAAGGAAAAGGGACATCACGTTAAAAAAAGTAATAGGACCAAAGTGCCGATGAGGTACAAAACCCTGCATAACAAGATAGATACCTCCCTTACCCACCCCTTTCAACATCCCCTTGTGTTTCTCAGTTTAAAAGCAATTTTTAGAAAACTTATAGTGGCACATAAAGTGCGCATTTCAGTGGCTCTTTGCAGGAACAGTAAGGCAGATTTGGCATGGATGATATTAGAGTCTTTTAAAACCCCTACTAAAAATCTTTGACGCGGTATTTTATAAAAAGAACACAATAGTACAAAATGAAGGGTGTCCTGCGGAGACCTATTGTCGCAGCCGCAGGCACCCTTCTGGTCAATTGTTTGAGTGAACCCCGATGGATAAGCTAAAATATGGTGCAACAAATTGAGCCTAAAACGAGTCATTAAAAACCTCTCATGCTGGCTATACGATAAAAAGAGGTATGGTTCCATGCCAACTTGATTCGAGACTAGCGAATGAGCGACTACCGAGGATTTAATAGAGTCAAGCTCCCTCCTCCTGCCATTAAATTTGTCCAACAATTGCCCCTTTACTGAGTGACTGGAGTATATATCCACCAAGGATGGGTCCAGAAATAATTTTTTGTTCATCTATTTCCCCCAAAGTATCTTTAACGTATTTCAGCCAGGGGATTTGGAGGCATTTGTCTTTCGTCAGACAATCCTGGATAATCAGTCTGGATAGTTCCGCGTTGGGGTTTAGCCAAATTTTGATCCAGGCCAGTATGGGTCTCAGTCTGATCAAGTCCGCTATGTATGTGATTCCCAGCTCTTTGTGTATTACTGCTGTAGAGGTGCTCAGCGGAAGTTTTAACAGTTTTTTTAGGAATTTCCCTTCCTCGCTTTAGATTAGTTGTGCATCTCTGAAACCCCAGACTTCTGATCCGTAAATGGTCTTTGAGATGCTGACTGATCTGTACAAAGTCAACACCTGCTCTGGGGTCCACCGTCCCATTCGACGAGCAAAGTTTAGCATAGCTCCATTGGCTGAGACAAGTCTCCTCGCCCTCTCCTCTATCAGCGGGGCGAACTTTAGCTTCTCATCGAATAAAAGACCCAGATATGGAAATGTTTTAACACTGTCCAAGACATGATCCCCCAGTTTGAATACAAATTTCTTTTGTGTTTTTTTCCCCACTATCATGATAAAGGATTTTGTCATGTTTACAGAAAGGTCCAGTTTCCTCATAAAATCTGCGAAACCCTTGATTAGGAGCTGCAAGCCAACCGCCATTCGAGCTAGGAGGACCGCGTCATTGGCGTACAGAAGTACTGGCAGGTGACGCGAACCCACCTTTGGACAATCAGTTCCCAATGCTATCAGGTCGCTCTCCAGGCCGTTTATATAGAGGGAAAACAAGAATGGTGCCAGGATACACCCCTGCCTCACCCCGCCCGAGCACAGGAAGGGATCGGTACTCACCCCCCCCCCGCGCTGTAGCGGACCTTGGCAGTGGTGTTCCAGTGAAGTTCCCTCAGAATGTTGATAAGATCCGGATCAATTCCCAGATTGAGCATGAGCGACCATAGTTTGGCTCTGTTAACATTGTCAAACGCCGCTGCTAAGTCCATGAACCCCATATACATGGTACCTTCAGACGCCTTGGTATACTTAGCAGTGAGAAGGTACAGGTTGAGGCACTGGTCGGTGGTTGATCTACCTGTTCTGAACCCATACTGGGTGTCCACCAAGATGTTATGGGTGTCGGTCCAATCCAATAGGCGGTTTAGGAGTGCCCTCCCCAGTACCTTGGCAGAGACGTCGATGAGCGAGATTGGTCTATAACACTGCGGGCTGTCCCTACAGCCTTTCTTGTAGATCGGGACAATCACCGCAGTGGACCATGATCTCGGCAGACCTGTTTTGATGGCTGCGTTCAGTACTCTCGTTACCAGTGGGGCCCATAGATCCGTATTACTAAGAAATAGATCAGGGGGGGTTCCATCCGGGCCCGGGGCTTTGTTTCGTGTTAACCCTAGGATTGCCTTGAGAACTTCATCCAAGGATAATTCAAATCTTTCCGCCCTTGGCCCCCTCCAAATACCATCACCAATGTCTACATCCTGCTGGTTGTACAAGGATTTGAAATGGGCAATCCATTGTTCCGGCAGAATATTTGAGCTGATGACTGGGGAGCTTGCATCGTGAAAACATGGTCTGTTTATAATTTTCCAAAACAGGGTGTAGTCCTTGTTTTCGCCGGCCTCTCTTAAGTCTGCCCAGACTTCTTTTTGGAGGGTGCTTTTTCTGATCTTAACCTGGGTTTTATAATAATGTCTGCAGCGAGTGATTTCATTTTTGTCCCTCTGTGTCTTTTTCAGACTCTGTTTAAAATCTCTTAGCGCTTTAGAGCAGTTAGAGTCAAACCATCTAGGCATGGATAGCAGGTTTACGGGCTTCTTGGTTGTCAGGAGTTTCTCTACAGTTTTGGTTAAGGATTCGAACGCCTCTACTACTCCTCTGCCCTCTATTGTATGATCTAAGCAGGTCTCTATGTGGGCTTTCCCTTCATCGACTAATTTAACATAGAATTCTTGGGGGTTGATCACTGACCACCTTAGGCGTCTCCCTTGGTCTGTTGGTTGAATTTCTATTTGATGAATCACCCCTGGATCTTTTCTAATGAAATCATTCCCTTTAATTTCTGTTATAATGGGATTGTGATCACTAAAGGGACTCCACTCTGTCCTGGTGTTTAGGATCCTTTCCCTAGCCCAGGCGGATATCATCACATAATCTATTATGGAACCCCCACCTTTACCCTTAAATGTTGGTATTAGGGAATCACCTGCCTTGTGAGCGGATAGATCCATGACCTTAGTGAGGGCAAAGTTGTCTAATAACTTCATCAGTAGTATACCCTGTTTGGTATGTGAGAAGTGGGGGCCCTTTTCTAAAGGACAAGCTGACCAATCGGGAGTTAAGGGCAGTAATTTGGGGCATAGGTGGCAATTAAAATCCCCCATCAACAGGACAGTTGGTTCTGACCCCGTCGTTCTTTGATCTAGTTCTTCATTTAGACAGTTCTCCAGCTGCACTAAAATTGGGAAATTTCCCTCCACCGGACCGGAATTATAAAAATTCACGAACAGTAGACTCTCCCCCTTATGTGAGAGTCTAACTGCTTGTATGTTATCTGATGGGCAGTCAGAATATGACCACGCTCCATTCAGGTCTAAATCTGCGTATAGTGCTAAGCCTCCCTTTGCTCTGCCCGAGCTTGTGCCCTGTGCGGGTTTAAAAAAACATTTGTAACCCTCCAGTTGGCATGGGCCCGAATCCCTTGCCCATGTTTCTTGGAGCGCTATCAAATGAAAACATTTTATAAATTCTAGCCATTCCTTATTTTTTAATTTGGCTTCCAGCCCTGCGACATTCCACGATAGAATGGTCAGGCCCTCCCACTTTTCTTTGCCGCTTACCGTATGGGTTTCAGTTACTCTCTCCTCCCCATCTGATGATGAATCTAATTTGGTTGTTTTTCCCTTTTCCTCGTGGGGCCGGGGTGCGTCTAGATCCCTAGTTAGTATACTCTCCTCGCTCCCCCCTATATTCCCTATTTGTGGTCCAAGATAACTACTAGTGGCCGGCCTTCCTGTAATATTCTTTAGTGTGGGTATGAGTCAATCTATGTCCTCTAGTGATTGGAATGGGGCAAATCTGTTTCTCCATTGAGAGAAATCACCCTGGGAGTAGGGCTGTTCGAGGTGGCTTGCTAGTCTGGGTCTATATGGGCGCTGTGGTCTAGCCAGCGTCCATCCTCCCTCATCATCCACACGATTGTTGTTGCGGGTCCTTGGGTAAAAATACCCAAGTGGAAAAGCGCAAATTGTGCTGGTTTGGTTCCTGTTGGGATTCTTCAGGATGTACTCCACCAAGCTAGTGTCCGTGAAGTTTGCAACTACAGTCTCCTCTGATATCTTTCTTTCTCCCCCCTACCCAGTTTACCCTTCTTACGCTTAATATTTCTCCTCTTTCCCCAGTATTTAAGGGTCTGTGGATATTCAGCCATTTAGAAATTTTGGAGAGCAGTTGTAAGTGTGTTTCTCTCTCATTGGGCCTATTTTCTGGGACTCCTGCAAAAATTATTACAAAAGGACTCGCCTCGGGCGGTAAATCTATGTGTGGTGCCTGAGTATTGATGTTATGAAAGGGGTCAGGGTCTGTGTAACAATGATTATGATTCCCTTCTCTCAGCGGGCGGTCGTCTTGTCTCCATTGCATTAGTGGTTGTATGGGAGGTTTCTCACTCTGAGTGTTATTCACGCCTTGCTGGTGTCTCCCTCTAGAGTTATCATTTGTACCCCCTTTGGGGTTTTGGTCAGATTTGGGGGCCTCATGAATCTGAACTATAGCTTGTTGGACATGGCTAACACAGTTGTTATTTTGGGCCCTCTTTGTGTTTGCCTTATCATTTAAGGCTTCCTCCGTTAGATGGGGTGGGTCAGCGGAAGTTTTTACAAGTGTGTGTTCTAATGCCTTGGTTTGTTTGGAGAGCTCACACATTATTTTATCCACCTTGCTTATTATGGGTTTTAGTTGTGCCGCAATGAAGGTTTCTAGCTGTTTTTTAATATCTATGACTACTGTCTCGATCCACCCTGGGGGAATAGTGTCTACTCGGGAGTTATTTTCTAATGATTTATATTCGTGAAGGCATATTGGGGAATTGACTCTTGGGAGTGCTTTCCTCTGCCTCTGCTGACCCTTATTCCTCCACAAACGCTTCCTTGATTTCCTGTGGGGTGTGTCATTAAGTTCAGGGGATTCTGGCCCTGAGGTTTGTGCACAAGGGACATCCACAGTGTCATTATTTGTTTGTGATGCACTGCCCTGGGTGTTTAAGCTATCGATGAGTAGAATGTCTCTAGAGGGTGTTTGAGTGATGGCATTGAGATTGGGCGAGGAGGATAAACTCCGTTCCATTCGTTCAATTTCCCCTGTGACTTTCTTTAACATTAAGTCAATTGCTGTGGGTTTGTTCCCCTTTGCATGGTCAGCCTCCTTTATTTCCCCCCGTGTTAACTTAGGGGTTATTCTCTTATTTAACTTGTTCCCCGTCGAGCGGGTATTGGGGTGGGTGGACATCGTTCCCTTGAGGTCTCCTTCCTTATCGCCTCAACAATGTACGGCGAAGTTTCTGCCAATCCTCTTGGGTGCTGCCGTAGAGGTTTAATGAGTGGCTTTAAAGGGCTTCACTACCCTGAGCAGATTCCCTATGCCCACAGTACAGTACCTGGATGTAGTATCAGAAGCGTAAGGGCCAAGAGGGATGGCCCGTCCCGTCCCTCGTCGTCCCCGGACGGCCACAGACGGCCCGCCCTCTGTCCGGGCTCCGCCCGGCGCCGTCCGCGCGCGTCCGCGATGCGGAGGAAAGGCCCAGTTTTTGTAGCGCCTCTGGGCGCGCTGCGGGAGGAAGGAAGTGGTCGTCCCTTTTCGCTCAGCCCTCTGGGAGCTGTAGTCTCCAGCCGCCGCGGTGTGGGAGGGCGGCGAGACCACAGCGTCAGGGCCCCAGGAGCGAGGAGCGTCCCTCCGGTAAGTTTGCCTTGGCTGATGTGGCTGCGTGCTGCCGAGTCTGGTCCCCGCTCAGCAAAGGAAATGCCCAGTTTTTGTAGCGCCTCCGGGCGCGCTGCGGGAGGAAGGAAGTGGTCGTCCCTTTTCGCTCAGCCCTCTGGGAGCTGTAGTCTCCAGCCGCCGCGGTGTGGGAGGGCGGCGAGACCACAGCGTCAGGGCCCCAGGAGCGAGGAGCGTCCCTCCGGTAAGTTTGCCTTGGCTGATGTGGCTGCGTGCTGCCGAGTCTGGTCCCCGCTCAGCAAAGGAAATGCCCAGTTTTTGTAGCGCCTCCGGGCGCGCTGCGGGAGGAAGGAAGTGGTCGTCCCTTTTCGCTCAGCCCTCTGGGAGCTGTAGTCTCCAGCCGCCGCGGTGTGGGAGGGCGGCGAGACCACAGCGTCAGGGCCCCAGGAGCGAGGAGCGTCCCTCCGGTAAGTTTGCCTTGGCTGATGTGGCTGCGTGCTGCCGAGTCTGGTCCCCGCTCAGCAAAGGAAATGCCCAGTTTTTGTAGCGCCTCCGGGCGCGCTGCGGGAGGAAGGAAGTGGTCGTCCCTTTTCGCTCAGCCCTCTGGGAGCTGTAGTCTCCAGCCGCCGCGGTGTGGGAGGGCGGCGAGACCACAGCGTCAGGGCCCCAGGAGCGAGGAGCGTCCCTCCGGTAAGTTTGCCTTGGCTGATGTGGCTGCGTGCTGCCGAGTCTGGTCCCCGCTCAGCAAAGGAAATGCCCAGTTTTTGTAGCGCCTCCGGGCGCGCTGCGGGAGGAAGGAAGTGGTCGTCCCTTTTCGCTCAGCCCTCTGGGAGCTGTAGTCTCCAGCCGCCGCGGTGTGGGAGGGCGGCGAGACCACAGCGTCAGGGCCCCAGGAGCGAGGAGCGTCCCTCCGGTAAGTTTGCCTTGGCTGATGTGGCTGCGTGCTGCCGAGTTTGGTCCCCGCTCAGCAAAGGAAATGCCCAGTTTTTGTAGCGCCTCCGGGCGCGCTGCGTGAGGAAGGAAGTGGTCGTCCCTTTTCGCTCAGCCCTCTGGGAGCTGTAGTCTCCAGCCGCCACGGTGTGGGAGGGCGGCGAGACCACAGCGTCAGGGCCCCAGGAGCGAGGAGCGTCCCTCCGGTAAGTTTGCCTTGGCTGATGTGGCTGCGTGCTGCCGAGTCTGGTCCCCGCTCAGCAAAGGAAATGCCCAGTTTTTCTAGTGCCTCCGGGCGCGCTGCGGGAGGAAGGAAGTGGTCGTCGTTTTTCGCTCAGCCCTCTGGGAGCTGTAGTCTCCAGCCGCCGCGGTGTGGGAGGGCGGCGAGACCACAGCGTCAGGGCCCCAGGAGCGAGGAGCGTCCCTCCGGTAAGTTTGCCTTGGCTGATGTGGCTGCGTGCTGCCGAGTCTGGACCACTCACAGTATGGCTTCTGGGCCCACCATAGTACCGAATTGGTGCTCATTACGGCCACAGAGGAACTCAGGCAAACTCTTGACAGAGGAGGTAGTGATGCCCTTATCCTTTTAGATCTCTCAGCGGCATTTGACACGGTCAATCATGACATGTTGGTCGAACGCCTTGCCTCGCTAGAGATCAGAGATAAAACACTCCTCCTACTTAGATCTTTCCAGTCCAACAGGACGCAATCAGCGGCTCATGATGTATTCATCTCCCCTGATTTCTCACTTCTTTGTGGAGTCCCTCAAGGCTCGTCACTGAGCCCCACTCTTTTTAACCTGTACGTCACCCCCTTGGCCAAACTGATAAGAAGCTTCAGTTTTTTGCTGGCGTCCTAAGCTGATGACACACAGATTATTGTGTCTATCAACAGCCTGGCTACTGATACGGCTTCCCGGTTTCAAGACTGCATGGGTCATACAGGGAAATGGATACAGGCTAACTGTTTGAAACTTGATGCACCAAAAACAGAAGTCATGCTGTTTGGCATCACACCAAGTATCTGGTCAGACAGCTGGTGGCCAAGTGACATGGCTTCTCCTCCAATACCAGCCAGCAAGGTAAAAAACCTTGGTGTTCTCTTGGGCTAAAAGCTCTCCTTTGAATCCCAGATTAATCTGACTACAACTGCTTGTTTTTTTATTCTTAAAGTCCTAAAAAAGGTATTCTCGTTCATCCCATTTGAACTAAGGAAAACAGTGGTCATGGCCTTAGTTGACTCTAGGCTGGACTACTACAATACCCTTCTTACTAGCGCCAGCAAGCGCAGTATACATAAACTTCAAGTGATGCAGAATGCCGCTGTCATAGTCTTGCTTGGGCTTACCCGCTTTGACTCGGCCTCTAAAGCTCTTGCCGAGCTCCATTGGCTACCTATCACCAAACGCATTCAGTTCATAGCTCTATGTATTGCATTCAAGGCTGCACTTGGCAAATGCTCCAGGCATTTATCTCAACGTTTCATGCCCTACATCCCAGCCAGATCACTGAGATCCTCAGGCAGTGGCAACCTGGTTGTCTCCAAGATGTGTAAAGTAAAGTGGGGAGGCAAAATCTTTGCATATACCACCACCAAACTCTGGAATTCCCTGCCTACCTCTCTAAAAAATGAACCTAACCTGTTACGGTTCAGGAAGCGCTTAAAGACCTGGCTTTACTAACTTACTTTACTAATCGACCTTACTGCCTGCATGTCTATCCAGCGCCTAGATACTTTTGGGTCTGTGTAGCGCTTTATACATTTTTCATTTCATTTCATGACTTTCCGCGCCAGAAGCACGGAGCCATGAAATTCACTGACACTGGGGTGTCTCAACTAGGGCCCTAAAAGGGGTCAGCCCTGACTCTAGAGAGCTGTCTGCAGAGCAGGGAGGAGGTGTCGGTCAGTAAGGAGTCTGCAGCTAGATATAGTCTTACCGAAGGTAAGTAACTTGTTCATCTGATAGAGACTTCTAGGTGCATATTTCTTACCTTTGAATAGATACCTAAGCAATACCATACCCGGTGGTGGGTCTGCGGACAAATTCATACTTGGAAGTCCTGCAGGACCGAATGGGTGAAATGCTTGTCCCTGCAAACCTGACCAACCAGGCAGTAATACTTGGTAAACATGTGCAGGGAAGGGTGTGTATCACTTACAACGCAACTTTTACGTCGTAATGCTGTTACAACGCAGCTATTACAACGCAGGATCCATTACATCGGATGCCATTACAACGCATGGCATTACATAGCAGATGGTATTACAACGCATACCATTACATCGTAAGTATTGGTAAGTATATAATTTTTTTTAATTTTATTTAATATTATATAATTGATTTAATTATTATTAATTATAAATAAAAATAAATAAAAATATGTATTTATGTTTTTAAATATTATAAATTAAATTTATTAATTTAAGTAATTTTTTAAATAAGTATGAGTATAGGAGTATATGTTTTGGGGTACTGAGGTATATGTTTTGGGGTGTTTGGGTATTTTTAGGTTTTAGGGCAGGGTTTGGGTTTGGGGTACAGGGGTGTTTTTAGGTTTTAGGGCAGGGTTTGGGTTTTGGGGTACAGGGGTGTTTTTAGGTTTTAGGGCAGGGTTTGGGTTTTGGGGTACAGGGGTGTTTTTAGGTTTTAGGGCAGGGTTTGGGTTTTGGGGTACAGGGGTGTTTTTAGGTTTTAGGGCAGGGTTTGGGTTTTGGGGTACAGGGGTGTTTTTAGGTTTTAGGGCAAGGTTTGGGTTTTGGGGTACAGGGGTGTTTTTAGGTTTTAGGGCAAGGTTTGGGTTTTGGGGTACAGGGGTGTTTTTAGGTTTTAGGGCAGGGTTTGGGTTTTGGGGTACAGGGGTGTTTTTAGGTTTTAGGGCAGGGTTTGGGTTTTGGGGTACAGGGGTGTTTTTAGGTTTTAGGGCAGGGTTTGGGTTTTGGGGTACAGGGGTGTTTTTAGGTTTTAGGGCAGAGTTTGGGTTTTGGGGTACAGGGGTGTTTTTAGGTTTTAGGGCAGGGTTTGGGTTTTGGGGTACAGGGGTGTTTTTAGGTTTTAGGGCAGGGTTTGGGTTTTGGGGTACAGGGGTTTGTGTTTTGGGTTAATTAAATTATATTTACCATTTTTAAATTAATTAAAATATATTTAATAAATTAAATTAATTTTATTTCATTAATTACATTTTTAAATTAAATTAATTAAATTAAATAAATTATTTCAATTAATTTAATTTAATATCAATTATAAAAATATGTACATTAAGTTAATTTTATTATTTTAATTAAATTAAATTATTCACATTTTTTATTAAAATTACATTTATTAAATAGATATTATTTTATTAAATTAAATTAATGGCTTTTTTAAAATGTATTTTATTTAAATTAATTAAATTAAATTAAATTAATTAAATTAACTTAATAACATTTTAAAAAAAAGGTATACTTACCTATACTTACGATGTAATGCCATGCGTTGTAATACCATCTGCTATGTAATGCCATGCGTTGTAATGGCATCCGATGTAATGGATCCTGCGTTGTAATAGCTCCGTTGTAACGGAATGCGATGTAAAAATCCGCGTTGTACTGACACCAATCCGCAGGGAAGACCACATTGTTATCTGGCAGATGTCCCGGACTGGGACCCAACATGTTAACACAGTGGTTGCAGCTTTAGCTCTGGTGGAATGAGCCTGTAAGCCTTCAGGAGGCTGCTACTTTGCCAGTGCCTACAGATCTTGATGTAGAGATGGAGCTTTTCTTGACCGCCCGACCTTTCTTTGCACCAACATACCCCACAAAGAGTTGGTCGTCCACCCGCAACTGTCATATGTGGTCAAGGTAGAATGACAACACTTTTTTTGGGTCCAGCCAGTGGTGTCGCTCCTCTTCCTTAGAGGGATATGGAGGAGCGTAGAAGGTGGGCAAGGTGATAGACTGGCCCACATGAAATGGTGTAACCCCTTTCCGCAGAAGAAGCACCAGTTTGACCAGATAAACAGAGAAGAATAGAGGCTTGGAAGATAAAGCCTGCACTCACTCACCCTTCGGGCCAATGTAATCGCCACAAGAAAGGCTGTTTTGATGGTGAGCAGCCTGAAGGGACAATTGTGTAAAGGCTCAAAAGGAGCGCACATCAAGAATGTGAGTCTCAAGTTAAGCTCCCACAGAGGCATAATGAAAGGGGAAGGGGAAACTAATGAACAAGACCCTTCAAAAACCTGTTTACAATAAGGGACTTGAAAATGAAGAGTTGGTCTGGCAGCCGCAAGAAGGCAGAAAAATAGCCCTTGATAGTGAGCAGAGCCCTGCTGGACAAGGAAAAGAATCATAACAGTACCTCAGAAAGAGAGGCATAAAGGCGATCAATTTGTTTGGATGAACACCATGCCACAAAGGTTTTCCAATGACAGGCATATACCATCTCAGTGGAAAGATGCCTGGCTGACAGGATCACATCACAGACTTCGGGAGTGAGGTTGGAGAATGGACAGATTTGGGTGGAGGACCCTCCCCTGCTGCTGCGACAGACGATTCTCCAGAAGGGGCATCCTGATCGGAGGATCGACACTCATGTTCAGATACCAGACTCTCTGTGACCAGTCCGGAGCCACAAGGATGACTTGGGCCTGGATGTTCCTAATCTTCTTGAGAACTCTGGACAGGAGTGGCATGGGTGGAAAGGGGTACAGGAGGATGAAAAGCATCTCCAAGCTAGAGCCGCCTTGAAAACTCCAGCACACAAAACGACTGACATTGTGCATTCTCGGTGGAAGCAAACAGATCTAAATAAGGATCTTGCCACTGCTGAAAGATATCTTGCACCGCCTACGGGTGGAGATGCCATTCATGATATTCATGATCTGCTATGCATCGATGGCTGAGTTTGTCCACCCTGATTTTCAGGGAAGCTGCCAAGTGTTGAACCATCAGGTAAATGCCCTTCTTTTCCAGCCATGTCCAGAGATGCAGGTCCTCTTTACAAAGGGTCCACAACCCAGCCCGCCCTGTTTGTTGCAGTACCGCATGGTAGTGGTGTTGTTCGTTAACACTTGCACTAGCCTCCCATTGATGAAGGGTAGAAAGGCTTTTAATGCAATTCGGATCACACAGAGCACCAGCATGTTGATGTGGAGTCTGGATTCCACCGGAGACCAGAGTTCTGGTCTTCACCTCTCCCAGATGGCAGCTCCATCCCAGGAGTGACTCATCTGTCACTACTGTGAGATCTGGTTGGGTAAGGGAGAGGGGTCTGCCTCTGACCTATTTACTGTTCGTTAGCCACTACTACAGGTATTTTGCAGTTCCTCCCGAGAACTGGACCATGTTGAAGAGATTCCCCTGATGCTGCATCCACTGGAACTTCGGGTCCCACTGCAGGGCCCGCATATGCCATCTGGCATGTGTCACTAGCAGGATGCAGGAGGCCATGATGCCCAGCAGCCTCAGAGTCAGTCTCACCAAAACCCAGGATAGAGGCTGAAACATCAGTATCATAGCATGAATATCCTCGACTTGCCATTCCGGAGGATAAGCCAGAAACTGCACTGTATCCAGAGCAGCTCAAATGAAAGGAAGCATCTGAGAGGGAGGCAAGTATGACTCTGGCACATTGATAGTGAACGCCAGCGAATATAGGCGGTTTGCCATAGTCTGGAGGTGGGAGACGACAGCCTGGGGTGAGCCCACCTTCAGAAGCCAGTCATCGAGATAGGGGATGATTGGTACCCCTGACCTGCAAAGATGAGCTTCGACCACCGCGATCACCTTGGCGAATACCCGAGGGGTGCCGGTAAGGCCAAAAGGGAGCATGGTGAACTGAAAATGCTTGTGGCCTAATGTAAGCGGCAGGTAGCATTGATGGGCAAGCAGGACAGGGATGTGAAAAGTCATCCTGCAAGTCCTACACTACCAACCAGTCTCCTGGGTCCAGGGCAGACAAGACCTAAGGCAATGTGAGCATCTTGAACTTCTCCTTTTTGAGGAAGTAGTTGAGGGCTTAGAGAGATCTAGGATAGGTAGAAGACCCATGACCTTTTTGGGGAACAGAAAGTAGAGGGAATAGCAATCAAAGTCTACTTCTGGCACTGGAACCCTCTCTATGGCTCCCTTGGCCAACAGAGCCATGACATCATCACAGAGTAGGGACAAGTGATCCTCCGTCAGCTGGTCGTCAGATTGTGGCATTGAGGGAGGGGTAGTCTCAAAGGTGAGAGAGTAGCTTCTTCGGATAATCTGCAAAACCCACCTGTCCGATGTTATGCATTGCCAGTGATGGAGGTGATGGCGGATCCTGCCACCAACTGCACACCCATAATCTAAAAGGGCAAGATTCAGATGGTTTGGAGGCTGCAGCTGCTGGGGGTGGGGGCGGGGAGTGACTAGGGAAGATCACTGGCTCCCTGACCCACAAGGCCTGTAGGAACAGGCTCTTCGGCCTTTTGTCCACGCAGAGCCTGGGAAGCTTGTGCGGCTAAATGGCTGGGATAGGGTTTGCGTGGTTAAGAAACATTTCCATGGCCACGAAAGGAGCGAAAGGCAGGCTGGGGATTGCGTGGGGCAGTCAAGAGGCCTAAGGACTTGGCCGTAGCCCATGAACCCTGAAAGCGCTCCAGCGCCAAGTCTGCTTTGTCACCGAAGCAATGGGTGCTCTCGAAGGGTATGTCCATGAGGGAAGCTCGGACATCCCCTGAAAGCCAGACGTTCTCAACCAAGCTTGGCGTCTAAGTTCCACTGTTTACGAAACTGCTCTGCCCAGCGAGTCAGTCATGTCCAATCCACTGCATATAGTGAACTTTGCTGCATCTCTTCTGTCTTTGATTGCTTTGGAGAGAAAGGCCCTGGCCGCCTTCGGGACCTGTGACAACACTTGTGCAACCTTTTTGCACAGCGTGTGGGAGTAGAGGCCAAATAAGCATAAAGTCTTCACTGACCGCAATGCAATGCTGATGGAGGAAAACATATGTTCTTTCCCAAGGTGTCCAGCCTCTTGGATTCCCTGTCCGGGGGAGAGGTAGGAGATTCTGCATGGGAATTGGAGGCTTGGACCAAGTTTGGGTCACCTGGAGTGGGTAATCGTCCTATTTACAGGAGCCCCTGTGCTGGGTTTGTCCTAGGTCCCCAGAAGGATGTCAGTGAGGGCTTCATTGAACGGGAGTAGGGGTTCAGAGGAGGAGAATCCCAGTTGCAGCACTTCTGTCAAGATGTTGGTCTTGACTGCCACATAGGTCAACTGAAAGTCAAGGACCTCAGCCGCCCTGCACATCACCACTGCGTATGTAGTTCCCTCCTCTGTGGCCATGGTAGAGGGAGAAATCATGCCAGTATCTGGAGGCGTATCCAGTCTGCTGGCATCACCCAGTTCCTCACACCAGTCCATATTCTGATCATAGGGTTGGTATTCCAAAGGGTCCAGCAACTCCTCCTATTTCGTCCCAAGGCCCTATCGTCAGTTGATGCGGCTCCGGGTGTGTGTTGGATTCTGGGCCCCAGGAGCATCGACAGTGCGGCCAGTGCCAGGGTAGGTCAGAATGCCTCAACTGGCACCGATCCGGATCCATGGGTGTCCATCAGAGCTGGGGCAGGAGCAGCCGACGTGGAACCAGATGGTGCCCTCTCTGACCCTGCAAGGCCCAAATGTGCTCCGGAGGGGTCGGGTTAGGTTGCTCAAATATGAGACACATAGCCCCTTTAAAACTCATTAATTTGAGCTTAGGCAGTTCTAGCTCCCACAAAACTAGGGAGCGAGGAGTTTGCCCAGGTGCATGTTCCAGGCCTCGAACGCCAATGTTCCTTCGTCAAGTCAGCCGGCGTACGAGGAGAAGTTGAAGCATGCGTCTTACCTGAGTGCCCTGACAATTTTGAATGGGACAAAGAGGACTTCGGACTCTTGGAATGGTCCTGGGATCTTCCTTATGACTGGGACCATGGCTTCAGCAGCTTTAGAGACCGCTCCCTCAAACCCTTCAATGCCATGGCCCGCCAACCGGAGCATGACTTGGAGTCGTGGTCATGCTCCAGACACCACAAAAGCAAATGGGTTGCGGGTCCGTCACTGACATGGCGGGGTGACAGGCGCCACAGGGTTTGAAACCTGTGTTCCTCAATGACATCCTCAACACATCAGGAGGAAAAAACTTCAAAAAGAGTTGCCAAAATGTTGCAAAAATTCTTTCAAAAACTGACAGAGGGGATGCCCTTCTTTTAGATCAGTGCTGGGTGGCACGGAAAGAAAAAAACTGCGTCTGCGAGGTGGCGCCTATATAGGCGACGTGGACGTCATTTGCGTAAAGAATGATGCCTTGCGGAGCCAACCGGTGCTGCCTACAGCCATGCAGGGGTACTGCTCACGAAAAAGCTTCCGGATCAAGTCTGAGACCTGGGGAAATTCTAAGGTAAGGAATCTGTGGCTAGAAGTCTAGCAGATATGGGTGGTCATTGTAAGCTAGTGAGTGTGCACTAAATCCTAACTTACAGTCTTTACAAATCTTTGTTCCACAACTGTTTTGCACACCTTTGTGGAAGCACTACACCAAGTGATGTACTTTAATAAACCTTCTCCTTTGAAGCCATAGAAATATCTAACTGGACACAGTGCTTAATTTGAGCCCATAGTTCCAGGTGGGGCTGACAGGCTCCTGTTCTTCATTATCAGTCTTTGATCCAAGTAAGAGATACAAAAACACAAAAGAAGGAAGAGAAATATTGTAAAAAGGCAGCAGGAATGAAAAAACCCTGAAAGAGTGAAATAAAGGGGCAGGGAGTGTGTAGTGGCGGATGAAAAAGGCCTGAAGTGGAATCAAGACCATAAAGCCTTTGTATTCAGCACCCTGTCATTCGATAATGCCTTCTGCAGGATTCTGAAAAATAAATAACTTGGGGCCATGGCAGTTATTCTTTTACAAATTAAGAACTGCCTGGATATGAGTGTTGCAGAGATGTACTTCTTAGAACCATGCCTTCCTGAATGCCAGTAAGCACGGTCTTCTGAATGGCAATCACACAGAAGAAATGGAATATCCTTTGTGAGAGGGATGGTAAAGACAATGAGAAGGAATTGTTGCAGAGCTGCTTTTTGCCTGTCTGAACTGGATGATCTAATTGCATGGATTATGCTGATCATATGAGCCTGGGTCATACAGATACAACCAAAACGTTTCCTAATGTAAAGATTCCAAGAATACGATCCTGGAATGGTTGGATCAGCACAAGAGCCCTACTGAATTTTCAGGGCTACCACCTTCAAAGTAAATGATTGCCATTTAGATTTGTTATATGTAAATTTACTTCTTATGGATGTCCTGAAACTCTAACGTGAATTCCATCCTCATGGACTAATATTGAACTCCATTAACTTCACAAAACTCCAGTACAGTGATATACTATCTTAATCTACAATCCAGAGATCTTAACCTCACCAAAAGTTAGGTTTAGTTTAAGATAAATTACTTTTTGAGTGTAAGAAATTGGGGTATGAGTTGAGGGGTAGGTACCCTCTTCCCATAACACATAACCCTTGTCAGAGTGTTCCCTGAAAGTCAATAAATTAACCTGAGCTCAACCCCTTGTCAGCTATGGCACAGAGCAGACAGACTTAAATTGGAGGCAAACTTGGAGACTCAATTTGGAGGCAATAAGAGAGTATTATTTTTTAAAGATTAAGTAAAAATAACACCAAAAAGCACAAAGTGCCCATGAGAGTCAATGGTCACAGTAGAACAGGACCTAGGCTGACTGTGATGAAGTCCTCGTCGGATATACTAACCAGCTTCATCCTGGTCGAGAGATCACCTTTTGGCATTAGTCCTCATAGTCCCAATCCACCACAGCAGTACACTTCTAAAGCCCACAGGACCTCAGGGGAGGCACTTAGAGACTCGGAGAGTGGCAGGCACAGGGCAACAGGGGGGTCCTGTTGCCACTGGCAAGTTGCAGGAAAGGCCTCTTGTAGTTTGTTGTGTTCCTGTAGCTTTTGTCTTGTAGTTCCTAGGAGTCCCCCAGAACCTATGCGGTTTGGATGACCTAAACTGAGAGATTGGCGTGCAAACAGACTCTGGACACCCTCACAGGATATGTCAGCCGATAAACCAGCTAGCCCTACAGTGCTAATACCCTGTATTCTACAGTGGTGTAGGTAGTTTCTGGCAACCACTGAATAGGACAACCCTGATTCTTCAGGGATCGTGGAAAACAGTACAGTACGTTTTGCTCAGGCACTCGTGCTTGATTACTCTCAGAAAACACATAGAATGACAATTGGAACGTTTTCAATAAGTATTTATTGGTCAGTGACAATCTTGTGTAAAACATATGTGCTGTGACAATCAGGAGACAAAATCATACAAAAGAAATGGCAAGTGCTAATATAGTAAACAGTAGATACATTTCTACCATAATGCTAAAATGATGAACATGGATGGTTAATAAAAACGATAGAATTTTTGTGCTCCTAAATTATGCGCCCTACGTAACCTGCCTAAAATGTACCTAGCCTACATGTGTAGGTGTAGCATGTATATGCGCATATGTGTATGTAGCCAAAAAAACCCTAGGGAAGTTCCAACCCCCTCACCTGATGGTTGTGAACGAAGGACCCGGTCTCTGCTTGGAGGATGACACCCCACAAGGGATGTCAGACCGCTGCGAGTCGAAGATTCAGCATGCAGGACCCCAACTCAGCTTGGAAAGAATTCTAATCTAAATTGTAGGAGGGAGTGAAGGTCTTATATACTGGAGTGGTCACTCCTGGGTTTCTTCTAGAATACATATGTTTTGAAAACAATCCTAAATAGTTTTCAAACAATCATAAATGTTTATCAAAACAATGTGAACAATAACATGGAGTGAGAAGAAGCTCCCCTCACAAAGATGTGCACTCAGTGACGTGTGGAACTGATCGTTCCTTTGCGTTTCAAAACTGGTTATGATCCAAACAATAATACACTTTTTTGATGATTTAAACGTTTATTTTCATGTTCCAAATATTCATAATGTTCATCTTATGATATTGTCATCATTTACTTCATTTTCCCAATCTTCCAAAAACCCAATGTATTTCGGGTCAAACTAAAAGGACCCTTCCTCAGGGGTCTATAAGGAAATCATACAGGACCAAGTTAGTTACCTGCGTTATAACTTGCCCGTTCACCATTATAAGTGATGTCATGCAAAAAAAAGTTGTTTCTCCGCAACAAGAAAGTGATGATATAAACAGTGAAAGTTAGGAACCCTCAGTGTAGAAAGAGTATAAATCAAAACATTGACCAGTTACACCCTCAGTGTGCGACATTAAACCACAGAAAGTAAGCTTGTGATTGTCTAACAGCGTGAAAAGTCAGGATATATAGTGGCAGAAATGAAGTCAAAAAATCACCGAAATACATCGTAAGTTCACCACACGAACACCAGACACCAGTATAACGCAATTAGAAATGCCAGTTTGAAGTGCAATGCACTCAATAACATGCCGCAGCCTAAGAGCATGATTTAAAACTTACTTAAAGACTGGGAACAAAGCGTCTCCGTAAACGCCTCGGGAGCCATGTTAAACAGCCTCACTAAACATTTAACCAATCACGCACCAGAAACTTTGCATGTGATGCCGGTCACATGACATGAGTATATCGGCTTCACAACTAAGGTTTAAATAAAGTTCAAAGTGCGGCTGCCTCAATAAAATAGAAAATAAATAAACATATGCATGCAAACAGCGTAAATGCGTTGTAATTGCAATAAGAACAACATCATACTCAATATAAAAGAAATAAATGAAGCGGAGAAAAATTGTACATTTTCATCACAAACACTCGTAATCATGAACATTGCGAGAACAATGATACCAGCAATATATTGCCCACACTATGCAAACAATTTAAAGCGGAATGATTCATATTGCAATAAATGAAATCAACAATTACATTATCCATGCTCAATAAAGGACCCTGGGTAAAGAACAGTCCATCTGCCAATGCCATACATAATCAATGGTTTTATAAAAAGCAAGTATATTCAATCCTGTCATTCATCCCAACCGGTTGGAGGAAGTTAAGCTTCTTGATGCAAAAGAACTCTGCCTGTAATCTTTGTTTATTGGGATCCATGTCGCGGCGTTGTTTAACAACCTCAAGAATCGTGCATCTCAATTGTGAGATTTGGTGACGTGCTTCAATCCAATGATTAGCTACAGTAGATTTTGTATTTGAAAGTCTAATATTACTTTTGTGCTCAGTAATACGCACTTTTAGTGTCCGTTCAGTTTGACCCATGTATACTTTGCCACAAGGGCACTTTATAGCATATATGATGTTCTTAGTAGTAAGTAAGCTTTATTCGATATAAAAAACATATCATAAAAGCAACACATTACATCAGTTAAAACAATTTATCACAGACAGTGCAAAATATCCTACATAATCATCATTAAGAATTAAAAGAGAAACATCTTTAAGAATAACAAGATAGTAGGGGAACACATTACTGGATCAGCAATTTTTTCACAGTTCTTATACGCCAAGCCCAGCCTAAAAATTTTGCCATACAAGAGGCAAAGAAGGGTCTTGCATCTGTACGCAATATGCGTAAGGCTTCCAGATGTGAACGGGTTCCCAAACTCCTACAAAGAGGCTTCAACCACCTCCGTCTAGGCGCTGCGTAAACGCTGCACTCAAACAGCAAGTGGGCAACAGACTCTACCCTTAGATCACAAAAAGGGCAGTAGGGTACAGTTTGTAAGGGCGGTTTCCAGGTGGAAGTAAACTGGCATAAAGGAAGCACCCCCACCCTAAATTTAAAGTACAATGATCTGTCGCCTGAGCTATGGATAAAATCCAGATAGGGTTCCCTGTAAGGGATCTCCTTAGCTAACAAAAATTGGGCGACAGATTTACAATGGTTTGTGTTACATACTCTCTCGTTGTCCACCCATGACCAATAAACCTTCTTTAATAATTGTTTTGAGGGTGCTGATTTGTTGACCCAAGCATCTCCCAAGCCCAGTTTGTAAAGCAGCCTCTTAACCTCCCTAAGCCAGATGACCTTATGGCAACCCGGAAGGGACAAAATTTCATTTAAGGCTTCTGCATAACTGCTGAGTTCAGGGACATTCCAGATTCTGGACCATAGTAGAAGGGGGCGTAATTTGGCTTGCTCACATATTGGTCGAGTGCCTGCATCTAGCAAAAGGGGGATAGTGGGGGTACTGTGGGGTAGGCTCATAAGATCTTTATGAAAGTTGTTCTCAAGGTGAGCCAAGGTGTCAACTCTCTGGATGCCCCACAGTTCGGCACCATACAGTGCCGCACTCACGACCCTTGCCCTATAAATGTCGAGGGGTGCCCCAATTGGTTTTAAAGAAGAGGCACGCTGTTCTTTAAGCAGGGCACCTGCAACCCTCTTGTAAGTCAGAAACACCTTTTGGTGGTGTGCCTTCCAACTCATGGTGTCGCTAAGGCGTATGCCCAAATAGTCAAATTCTTTGACTCTTTCGAGTGGAACAGAATCTAGAGCGGGGGGGACGACAGATTTCTTGGGCGGGTTGAGGACTAAAAATTTAGTCTTACCTATGTTTATAGCCAGACCCTTTGTATCGCAGAAGGCTTTGAAACTAGAGAGCAATGATTGGATGCCCATTGGTGATTTCGAAATTAGAAGGGTGTCATCCGCGAATAGGAGCGTCGGAATTTTCCTTCCAGCCAGGGTGGGTGCGTCTGATGGATGTTGAAGGAGGTGCTCCACCACTCCGTTAACATAAAGAGAAAACAGAGTGGGGGCAAGCACACACCCCTGGCGGACGCCCCTATCAACAGGGATACGAGGTGTTTTCTCCCCCTGGACGCCCCATCTAATTTGGGCAAAATTGCTATCATGACATTTTTCAAGCAAGGCGGGCAGATATGGGGGCAGACCTAACCCATCGAGGACATTCCACAATAATGCACGTGGTACCAGGTCGAAGGCTGTTCGTAAGTCAATAAAGACTAGATATAAACTGCCCCCTCCCAGCACCACCACTTTCCAATAAATCATTAGAAAGCGAAATGTCTGCTCGATTGTGCCTGTCCCTGTTCTAAAGCCTGCTTGAAAATCTGACAAGATCTGATTTTCATCAGCCCACTGAATAATCCTGCCCAGTACCACTTTACCCGCTACCTTTTGGGTTGAGTCCAGTAAACTAATGGGACGATAATTTGCTGGGTCGTCCCTACAGCCTTTCTTAAAGATAGGGACGACCTCAGCGCCCCTCCATGAATCAGGGAACGACCCTCCCAACAAAACCTCATTTAGGAGAGAGGCGATTAGTCTACTCCAAAAAGAGGGGTGATTCTTTATCAAATCACCCGGAATCCCATCAGGACCTGCCGCCTTATTTGGTACGATACACCTAATTGCCCTCTCTACTTCCAGGCTAGTAAATAAACCATCATGACTTGAGAGGTCAGCTGTAGGGCTGGGTAATAGACCCAAAGATAGACGAACTAAGTGAGATGCCCCAGAAGGAGCAGAATATAGTTTCGAGAAGTGGGCAAGCCATACATCGCCAGAGATATTACAAGTTAACTGCTGGTCAATAGGCTTTTCCCTGGCTCTTAATAAATCCCAAAACCCCTTAGCATCTTTCCTGTTACTTGCCTCTACTAGCTCCCCCCAAAAATTGGAATCATGAGCCTCTTTGGCCTCAGTCACGGATTTTTTGTAAAGTTTCCTCGCGGCCCTGATGTTAACTGGGTCTTTGGTCTTTAGTGCAGAGATAAGATCCCTCTTAGCTGCACGACATTTGGTGGAGTACCACTTAACTCTCGCTTTGGGAACGCCTTTCGAGGCAGCCCTAAAAGTGGGTTGGGGGACGATGAACAAGTTACTCAGTGCCACTATAGTCTCTGTAAATAATGGTAAAACCTTTTTGCTGGTGGGGCTTAAGGCATCGAGCCGAGGCTCCACCCCTGACAAAATAGTCCCGGCTTGCGCCATCCTTGCTTCATCTGCTGAAACTTTAGCCCACTTTAGGCGCCTGCCACAGTTTGTAGGAACGATTTCATGTGAAGCTTTCCACTTGTAATCGGACGTGCCTTGATTTCCAACCTGCCAAGGAAGGGTGATGGTTAACGAAAGTGGGTTATGGTCGCTATCACACGACTCTATAACCTCCATGTCTTGATGGAATGACCAAAGGTTATAATTAAGCATGATAAAGTCAATTCTGGAGGAGTGGCCCGGCCTGTTATATGTATGAGCACCCATACAGTCAGATTTGGAGCGGCCATTTGTTGGTCTCAGATTGAACTCCATACAAAGAGCATTGATGTCTATTGCACTTTGTGTCCATTTAGGGATCGGGTCAAGGGTCAGGATAGGGATACCTCTCCTAGTGTCCTCTTCAAAGGTATCCAAAATATCTTCCCTGGCCAGTGGCTCAAAACAGCAATTGAAGTTGCCTGCAAGAAGAACATAAGAGTCAGTATTACAGGCAGCTAGATTGCTGCTTAGGCCTGTTGAGGTTAAACGTGAAGCCCCGCCTTTGGCACCCCTCAGATAGAGATTAAATACTTCCAAGTTTCTTCCCCCTTTACAATGTATTGATATCCACTGGAGATCCGGTGATTGGGTAATCCTTTGATTTACACTAAGACCTAGCGCAATACTGACCCATATGAGAAGGCCGCCAGACGGACGACCTTTGGATCCTTGATGTTGAACAGCCGGAACAAAGTAGGTTGAGAAGCCTACTCTGTGTCTGGGTTCTTGGCACCAGGTTTCCTGAAGGAGGCAGATATTATAAGGTTCTAGAAAAGCATTCCATTCAGGAGCGTCAAAGTTACGTCCGAGCCCTGCCACGTTCCAGCTTAAAATCTTTAATGGAGGATCACCAGAAGTAGAATCCTTGGAAGAGTAGGTAGGCATGGGAGGTTTGGTCACGATCAATTTAGAGGACCTTGGAGATGGCTCGATCTGCTGGTAATTCGGGACCACCGCTGTACCAGGCAGATTGGTCCCTGCTACTTCAGTAGAGGTGAATGGAAGGGGAGTCAAACAAAGTAGGTCTATCTGTTCTTCCTCTCCGCAATGGTCTAAAATATTGGGTAAGGATGGCCCCCCATCAATAAATAAACTGTTTGGTGGCCCTGCTGGGCCTGCTGAGTGGTCGCGAGTTAAGCATGCAATTTGACCTTGAGCCTGTGATGGCGTTATTTTCCCTAGTTGTTGTTGGGCCAGTTGCATAGAAAGTCAGTCTACCTCCTCTAGGCTGCCAAATCTATTGTAGGTTGAGAGGCCATTCCAATGTGGGAGGATATCCTTGGGTCTCCGGGGATGGCTCATCCATGGATGATGTTGTACCAATGTCCAGTCATCCACCTGGTTGTGTCTTGGTTGAGGAGGGTAAAAGAAGGACAGCGGCCTAGGTATGACAGAGGACTCTTCACTACCTGGCCAGTAACAGATATGATGCGCCGTGTGTGGATCCTCGAAGGTCACCACTATACAGTCCCCAGGACTAGTTTTCTTCGTTGGACCCACCCAAGGAGTTCTACGGACCATCAGGACTCGGCTTCTTCGGACATTAGGAATCGGTCTATTCTCTTTGAGCCAATACATTATCTTGTTTTTCAAGGACCAATGGTTCTCGTCATTGGCCTCTGGGGGAAGGTCGATATAACCCCCTCTGAAGTTATCCTTTGCGGGGAGGCCCTGATTTCCACTAGGGTTAGATCTAGGAAGCACTTCAGGTTTAGGGTTTGCTGAATGGCACGTAGGACTACGTTTAGGAGCCTGAGGTTTAGTGGTAGCGGAAGCATGGTCCACAGCCACAGTCCTCGGTTTTGGAACCGGCCTTACAATAGATGGTACTGGGAGGGGAGGTTGCTGGGCTTGGGATGCAGGAGCTAGTGGTATTGGGTCAGCTACACTGAGGCCCTGATTTTCAAGACTTCTCAGGCCGAGAGTGGCCAGAGCAATAATGCTCTTTTCCATTTCGAGCAAGTTGTTTTCTATCCTTGACAATCTAAGGTCAAGGGGTGAGAGAAGTTTTTTGAGGGTTTCCCAAACCATATCTATGAATTCCTTGTTATTCTTACCCAGCCCCCCTGCCTGTGGGCCCTCATCCTCTAAAATGATGGTAGGGGGAATGACTGGGCCCTCTCCACATCCCTCACTTAGTGGCTGTGTACTCGGAGTACGCTCTGCTATAGCGTTAGTTGCTGCGACATTAGTCACTGCCGGATGTTGGGAAACTGCAATTTTTGCCTTCTTACGAAAGTAGGCAGAGCGAGAGTGGCGTTTTCTTTTTGGTTGTTTGCCACTAGTGTTGGTAGTGATCGGAACTGCCTGAGGGAGTGGGCTAAGGGTAGAATTCTGAACACGAGAAACTGTAGGCAGAGTTAGCTCATCTATGTTGGATGGTTGCTCTAAGGTTAGAGGAAAAATAGCAGGGATCGGGGACTGATGGACATCGACCTGAGTAACTACGCAATGGGGACGGACAGGACGCTCCGGAGTAACCGAAGCAGCTACGTGGCCTAGAGAGGATCTTTTTGAAAGTGCAATGACTTGGGATAGCCTTCTCGCAGCTACCAATTCTAAGGAAACCCGGGTTTGGAGTTTGGATATCTCTTCGTCTATAGCTATATTAGTACGGGTAATAAAGTCATCCATAGGGCCACTAATTTGTTGCCCACCTTTAGAAGCCTTGCTACGTGTTACCCTGATACTCATGGCGCTTAGTGCAGAAGGACAAAGGCTAGTCAAACGGGCAGGATGGAATAGTATGAATATTTATTTACCTTTATAGGCTTAGAGAGGATTATAGAAATAGTTGGCGAAAAGGGATGGGCCAGTCCAGTCCGCTCAGTCCTCGAACGGCCTCAAACGGCCCGCTCTTAGCCCGGTCTTCGCCCGAGCTGCGTCCCGCGCTGCGGGAGTGTAATGCTGTAATATAGTGGGCGTAATGGGCGGGGGGGCGGGCCGGCGGGGAGAGCGGACCGGATGCTGTTTCCGTGGTCTCGCAGGGACTCCTGGTTACTGGAGTCCCCGCACACTCGCAGCCCCGCCGAGCCTCTCGCCCTTACCTCTACCTTCCGGGATCTGCTGGCGGTGATTAGTATGTAGCGCACTCCCGTGCGAAGCGGCACCCGCGGAGCGGGTGCTGCGAGGAGTTGGCTGGAACTGCCCTCGGTATCCTCTGTATCCTCGAACGTCTGTCAGGTAAGCCTCTGAGCAATGGAGTAAGTGTCCCAACAAGTAGTGGTAGGAGACGCCCTTAAGAGCCTTAGGCCGGCGGGGGGCGGGCCGGCGGGGAGGGAGAGCGGACCGGATGCTGTTTCCGTGGTCTCGCAGGGACTCCTGGTTACTGGAGTCCCCGCACACTCGCAGCCCCGCCGAGCCTCTCGCCCTTACCTCTACCTTCCGGGATCTGCTGGCGGTGATTAGTATGTAGCGCACTCCCGTGCGAAGCGGCACCCGCGGAGCGGGTGCTGCGAGGAGTTGGCTGGAACTGCCCTCGGTATCCTCTGTATCCTCGAACGTCTGTCAGGTAAGCCTCTGAGCAATGGAGTAAGTGTCACATGTGGCCGAATGATGTAATTCAATTTGATATCCTTTCGTGGGATGAGTGAACTGGTTGCCTAATATCATATTACCACAGTGAACGCAGTTTTGACATCTAGACATTACTTTATATGATATTATTTCTTTACTAGGACTGTTCAAAATTTCTTTTAAGTTGCATGATCTTTTAAATGCAAACGTGATTCTCTCGCTGTATAAATCTTTCAAATCTGGTTCTCCTGAAATTAATGCCCAATGTTGGTTTAAAATTTGCTTAATTCGTGTTATACTGGTGTCTGGTGTTCGTGTTGTGAACTTACGATGTATTTCGGTGATTTTTTTACTTCATTTCTGCCACTATATATCCTGACTTTTCACGCTGTTAGACAATCACAAGCTTACTTTCGGTGGTTTAATGTCGCACACTGAGGGTGTAACTGGTCAATGTTTTGATTTATACTCTTTCTACACTGAGGGTTCCTAACTTTCACTGTTTATATCATCACTTTCTTGCTGCGGAGAAACGACTTCTTTTTTGCATGACATCACTTATAATGGTGAACGCGCAAGTTATATCGCAGGTAACTAACTTGGTCCTGTATGATTTCCTTATAGACCCGTGAGGAAGGGTCCTTTTGGTTTGACCCGAAATGCATTGGGTTTTTGGAAGATTGGGAAAATGAAGTAAAGTATGAAAATATTATAAGATGAACATTATGAATATTTGGAACATGAAAATAAACGTTTAAATCATCAAAAAAGTGGATTATTGTTTGGATTATAACCAGTTTTGAAACGCAAAGGAACAATCGGTTCCACACGTCACTGAGCGCACATCTTTGTGAGGGGAGCTTCTTCTCACTCCATGTTATTGTTGTTCTAAGGCACGGATTGACGACGTGCAACAGACGTAGCGCCAACCAGAACGTTTGAAAATTTTACTAAAGTGTAATACAAAACGAGTGCACAGGGATAACACAGATTGTTTCAAAACAATGTGCCCAGGCATAGCAAGCTTGTTGGTCGAAGCTGAAACAAAGCGGTGACCCTTATACAGAACAAGTGTGCCATACCTGGGGACATGTTTATGTACGTCAGGTACAGCATTATTATCATATTATACCAAGAGCCTGCTCACGAAGGGGCAGAGCTAACTACTAGGTAAAAGGTCACCCTTCAGAACCGTTATTGTCGAGTGGATGGGACAATATATGTAAAAAGGGGTACACAAGACAGGCCTAGACTAACAAACATGACACCCACTCCTCATCAAAAGGTCAACAGGGTTAGCCAGGTACTTATAAAGCTAATATCAGAAAAAGCATATAATCATAAAAAAATACTAAAAAGTAATTTAAAAGCTTGTTAAAAATTGTCCAAAAAGCATAAAATCTAAGCCAAAAAAGTATTTTACCCTAAAAGCATTTAAAAAAAGGTCCTCTAACATGTACGTTGGTTATTATCACACTGAGCACCTTGAAAGCCGTAATGCTTAGTTAGAGCAGAGAAGGAAAAAGAAAACAAAGTCAGTTCTGAACTTCAATGTGGTAAATATTTAAAAAATCACCGAATTGTTCCCAGCACAGGAAAGGCCAGATTTTTTATGCATCCTGTATTGAAGACTCAACATCGCTGAACATTGCATCCGCAGGTGAGAGTCTCTCCAAAACTTCCAGTATGATGTCGAGTGAGCAAAGATGGTCATGGGCGTGCGCAGACATTTTTCCAGGGGGGTGGGGGGGCAAATTGTTAACGTCATCACCATCCTCCGACATGATGTGTGCCAGGTGGGGCACAAGAAACACTGGGGCACAGAACTAGGATAGGCTCAATTAAATGCCAGGAATCCAGGACATGTGACTGGCCCTGCCGCAGGCCAACAAACACCACCTGTAGGGAAAACGCTAAACTTTCTGACAAGGTGCTTTATCTCTGTCTGCTAGGTGTGCAGACTTCTGGGTCCTCGATCCAACACCAAATCAAGGCTGTCTTCAACACGATTCGATTTTTATCAGAATACTTTAATACAGCCTATGATTAAAGCACCAGATTAAATATACTGTATGCACAGTGTATGTTAGGGATTATTTGTAGCACATATTGGCTTCTTGGTGCTAGAATTCATGATAACTTTTATCCAAAGTTAAAGCACAACGTAAAAGTTAGTAGTAAAAAATGCAGCAATCATACACGCTAGTGATTTGCCAGTGGGTGCTCCCTTTACTAGAATTCCCCGGGCATTGCTAAATTTTACACACATTCAATTAATTTATACAAAATAAAATGTATAGGTCCAAATGTTAGCTATATTTTTGAAAAGAAACGTAGAGTCCCTCTAGTGTAGTCAATGTCAAACTGACATCGTGCGCGGACGTTTAGGGATACAATAATGGGCAGCTCTCTTATGCGGATGCCTGGCACCGTAAATATGTGGCACATGCGGCGCCCGCTGCGCCACATCACAGGTCCAGGGATGCTGAGTCTTACACAATGGTCGAAGTGGGGGAAAAAAAATGGGGAACAGTGGGCGGAGAATCAGAGGGCGGGAATAACCCAAGGATTGGATCTGTGGGTGGAGCCAGAGGTGTGGCTAGAATGCGCAGACATCCCAATTTTTAGTATTTGTTTGGCATTTCACTGCCCAGTTTAATCAACCAATGGATACACATGATTATTTAAGGTTATAATGAGTTATTGACATTAAAATATATTCACAAAGTGGGATATGCTTCTAATCACAGAATGTACCAAATTCGATAAAATGTGGAAACACAAGCCATTTGTCTCCGAGCCATGGAGTTTCTGTCATCAGCACTTCACCCTTTTTCAACAACAGCAGTTCAAACATGAATGGTAACATATCCTAGTTTGCAAATGTTTTCTCTAAAATTATGGCTCTGCCTTATTACCTCATAATGCAAGATCTGCTGCATGATCTGACCATTTAAACTAATAAATTGTTTGTAGCTCAAACATACCAAAAGTTAATATAAAATGTGACTTGTGTTGCTGCGGAGTTGATGGCCTATTGTAAAGGTTGACTGATCACCTTTCTCACTGCTGCGTTTGTATGTTACACTGGTACTAATAAGGCAAAATCTTTCCAGAGACTGTTAGCATGTGTACACACGTCAAAATAATAAAATATCTGAGAATATATCGCATTACGCTGCAGCCTTTTTTTAAATGCATAATCTAGTCAACACTACGGCATAATGTTGTCATCCTTTGCTGCATAATTAATTCCAGTGGCCCCAGAGCAGGCAGCACATGTTAAAAGTGCTTGTGAATGAAGCAGGGAGACTGTGAAGTTTGCGAACTTAGTTTGGTGTGCGTGCAAATCCTGCATTGCCAATCCCTGGTGCATTGCAGCTACTGCTGCTGAAACAAGGCCAATGGAGGTACCTTTGGGTGAGGCAGACTGGCCTCAAGGTCAGGGCCAGACATAGCACTGGTGGTGTCCTGTGCATCAATGTTTGTTAGTGCCCCCCAATGACCACCTCTGCCATGGATTCCCTCACTATCACCCTTTCACTGTGCCCCCCAAGTCTCCATAACCACTCTCTCTCAGATGCATTTAATTTGATTTACAGCGCCACTCATACCATTGTAGGGTGTCAGAGCACTTTACATTACACACATTACACAGAGACAATCAATATGTGTGTAAATCACTGTATAGAAAATGTTACATAAGACTAAGGACTACAAGGTGTAGGAGTCACATGACAACCATACTAGTAGCCCGTATAGTTGTATAGTGATTGGTCTGGAGAAACACAATACCCAGAATTTAAAACGTAATACCATGGTTGGGGGTTCTCCTTAATAATCATAATTGATTTCTGTCCAAAAGAACACTTTTTGGGGCATTAGGATAATCAAAGACTGGGGGACGGGGTGGAACATAACGCTCTAATTTATACCTTGCAGTTTGTATGCAGCTGTTAGATGACAGTTAATAGCTCACTGTTCTAAGTTAGGATTTTAACTTATAAACTGCAAGTAACAAAAGGATCTCTCTGACAAAAGCAGTAGCCCACTGACCTATTTACATTATGTGCACTTTGTGATCTGCCGACGCATGTTCTTTGCAGCCGGTACATTAACCCTCTGAGCTACCTTTCCATGAGTCAAAACTTCCACTAGACAAAATTCTGATCTCTCTCTAGGAAGAACATTAATCACCAGAGTCATCATGACATTTTTATTGTTGCCAAAAATTGCTGGAGGCCAGGAAGGAGGCAGCAAGCGTTTTTTAAAACCATAATATACTTGCAAACATGATGCCTTCACCTAAAGTCAGCACCCGGTGCGGTCACACTGGTTGCACCGCCCTAGAGCTGGCCCTTCTCAAGGGTCCTGTGCCCTCAGTGACTGTTGTCCTATGGTGTGCTGCTTCATAGGCCTACCCGCAAGACTGGAGGTGAACTTCAGTATGGATAGTGGTGGACAAGCCTTGAAGGTTAACCTACTTGTCATACTAGGGTCCACCTGCTGGTGCGAAGACACCAGGACTTCTAAGGTGTTGCGAAGTCTTCTAAGGTCTAGCATGTGATTGTGCTCTCGCAGGAGAGTGGTCTGGTGGGCTGGTTATTAAGGCTGAACCTGGTTCTCAGTTCCAAATTCAGCAGCTCTGACCATAGTGCCACATTCTCTCCCCCACTGAACACCGTACTGCCCCACTGAGAAAAACTCCCACTGTTTTTAACAACAACCCAATTGTTGCCCGCTATAAACACCTGGATGCGCAATTTAAATTACGCACTAGACAAGAGCAATATGCGGCCTACAAAAAAAACACCTATAGGGAATGCAAAATTGAGCAAACCATGGGAAATGTAAGCAGGAACAACATGGCTACCATAATGCTTTTACACTAACTATTCAGAAATCAGTGAGTGCTTTTGCCTGAAAAGTTAAGGACACAACTACAGGGCCCTGAATGGACCCATTTCAATGGCCATTGCTTATATCCTTACAAAACGTAAGCAGTATGGTAAAAAGACCACATCCCTGGACGCAGAGCCGCAGCACACATTTTGTTTTCCAATCCACACATTGCAGTACCTCCAGGATCGGTGCACTAGTTCCAAGTCCAGGGAAAACAAAGACAAGAAAACCAAAATAGAGCTTCACTGGCAAACTCTGTAAAAGAGGTGCTAATGTGTTTCAGTGTGAATAAAATCAGTTTGGCCAGTTTGCTACCACTCTGTCTTACTTTATTTAGTTATTTATCTATTTATCATATTTTTAGCCTTTTATTCCCAATGCTGCACTTTGGAATTAAAATGTCAGAAAAATACGACATTTCCAGCAAAAGCGTCTTTCTTTTTTTGGATCCATTTCACAGGGAAGCAAATAAAAGAAAGGAGAGAAAAAGAGAGTGAGAACCCCGTCTTGAAGCCACGGTTTTCATGGGCGTCCGCAGGTCATGGCCATCCGCAGGGGGGGCAAGGAGGGTCAAGCGCCCCTCCTTGTCCTCCATGAAGATGGTAATCTCTGGACTCCACAGCAGCCGCCGGGGGAGAATTAGATGCCTGCACGCCTGGAACCGTTGGCTGTACATCTGGAGCAGTGTTGATTTTCCTTCCAAAAGGAGCTGAAGCATCCCTTGGAGGCTCTGGGAATGTCATCATCAACATGGGAATACGATGTGGACAACAGTACATGTTGGCCTGCAATGGCTCCAGGAGCACAGCTATGTCCGGTGACGCAACCGATGGAAGTGTTAGACACAGGTCCAACAAGCATTCAGATCCGCAGAAGAGGCAGTGGAACACAGGCAGGACACAGTCTAGCCATATCGGTCTAAACGACAGGAGCCAATGCTCATTCAGCTCTTGAAGCTGAGGCGTACACAAGTAGAACATCATGGGGCATATTACCAAGCAATAGCGATAATTATCGCTATTGCTTGGTTAGAGACAAAATTTACCGCTAAGCTGCGGCGATTTTTATCGCAGATAAACCTTGGTATTACCAAGGTTTATCGCAAATGCGATAAAAAACGGCCGCAATGCATGAATATCGCTGAAAAGTCAGCGATATTCATGCATTACCGAGCTAATGCTCTTAGCCATGTTATCCACCTCCCATTGGATAACATGGCTAAGAACTGCTCAGGGCAGGTGTTAGCTTTTGGAGATATTCGCGCTTAGCGCAAATATCTCCAAAAGTTGGTAATAGGAGATAGCGATGTTAGCGACTGTTTCCAGTCGCTAACATCTTGGCACGCCCACTTTGCATGTCATTAGTGATAAATATCACTGACATGCAAAGTGGGGCCCAAGATGGTCGCTATCTCCTACTAGCTGTCGCTAACTGGTGTTAGCGACAGCTAGGTAATAGGGAGATAATTTTATCTCCGCTTTCTTGGCTTTTAAAGCCAAAAAAGTGGAGATAAACCCCCTTGATAATATGCCCCCATATGCTCATGATAACGTCCTTCCAGCAGTATTCTCTCCATGTCTTGAGGAAGTGAGACGTCTATTGCGAAGCAATAGGATGAAAATCAGGATGCCCGCTACTGATAGCAGGACCGGAGAAAGCCCTCCAAAAATTCTTCCGAGTATGGAGTGTATAAAGGCTGGAATTACTCCGAAGATGTTCTGAAAGGTAGTTAAGAGACCTGATCCAAGGCACTTAAATAAGTGTACAATCCCACACTTATCCGACATATTAACCCCTCCCATGCTTGTGACGGAACCGTTCCGTCACGAGCCTCGGGTGGGCTGTGCTGGTGACGGAACGGTTCCGTCACGGCCCGCTCGCCGCGCGGCTCCAATTCCACGCCTGCGCTGAGCGTTCTGAAGAGCGGGCGGGGCCGTGACGGAACCGTTCCGTCACAAGCACAGCTCGCCCGCGGGCCATGACAGAGCGGTTCCGTCACGAGCACGGGACCGCCGCGCGGCCCCGCCTCCCCCTTAGCGCTGCGGCAGAATAGCCACCGCAGCGAAGGGGTTAAAGATACAATGCACCATTTCCCCGAAATGGATCGGAAAGTTCATACGGACCAGGGCTTGTATCTCTGTCGAAGTCCTTGCAACTTGGAGATCAAAAATCTCTCTGGCTGAAGTTAAGGCCACATTTTGTTGAAACAACATGCCTTTCTGTCTGCTCAGCTAATCAAATCATATACTGGAAACATTCAATGAAGGCCACAGTGGTGCCTCTCTAACTGTGCGAGCTAGTGGAACAATACTTGCTTACCACAAACAAACCTCAAGTTTACTGTGAGTAGATATGCGATGCCTGGCGCCATACCACAGCAGTCTTGATCATTCAGCATTAAATAACTCCCATTCGAGAGTAATCCAAAAACTGGATAAATCATTGCAGCTGGGGAGCCTTTCAAGTAGCAAAATAAATTTGCTTTCGAAGCATTACAGGCTCCATGAAGCGTGACTTCCTTGCACCCCAAAGAACCACTTAAAGCCCTCTCACACTTCAGGGTACTTGAATTTGAATTTAAAAACATTTATATAGCGCACTTTTACCATGCGGTTTCTTGGCGCTGTTGGATTGTGAGGAAGCAGGCAGGAGCGGAGGGGGATTTAAGCATTGTAGGCTCGGGAAAAGAGGAAAGTTTTGAGGCCCTTCCTGAACTCGATATAGGAAGATGACATACGGAGTTCCGAGGGAAGGGAGTTCCAAAACGCAGGAGCAAGCACTGCGAATTTCGTACCGCCAGTCTTTTTCTTGCTGAAGCGGGGAATGGTTAACAGAGCCTGATGAGTAGACCTAAGCTCTCGTCCAGGTATGTAGGGGGTGATGGCAGAACAAATAAATTCCGGGGCGGTGCCCATTTTAGCCTGAAAAGTGGTACAACCAAGCTTGAACAGGGCACGCTCTTTCACCGGCAGCCAGTGCAAGGCCTGCAATAGGGGGGTGACTCGATGGTATTTGGGCAGGCCGTGAATCAGGCGGGCAGCCTGGTTCTGCACCAGCTGCAAACGGCGAATGGCGTAAGCTGGAGCGCCGTTATAAATGATGTTCCCATAATCGAGGCGCGAAAGCACCATAGCCATCACTATAATTTTTAGGGCGGGTAAAGAAAAAAAACGAGAGATCTTCCTGATGATTCGGAGGGAAAAGAAACAGGAGGAAACAACCGAATTAACCTGAGAGTGAACAGAAAGTGAGGGATCCAAGAAGATGCCGAGGGTCTTGACCTTGGGGACTGGGAGCGGGGGAACACCAAGTGAGGAGGGCCAGTGAGAAGGGGACCAGGGACTGCAACCACCTCTGGTCAAGACTAACTCCGTCTTGTCCGGGTTGAGTTTGAGGTGGTTGCAGTTCATCCAGTCTTGGATGAGCAGCATAACAGATTGGACATTTGAAGCGGAGGAGGAAGAGTGGGAAAGGGTAAAAATTAGCTGGAGGTCATCGGCGTAATTGAACACCGTGACCTCGAGCTGCTGTAACATAAAAATAAGGGGGTAAATGTATAAATTAAACAAAAGAGGGGAGAGGGAGGAACCTTGGGGGACTCCACATACAACCTTACGAGAGGCAGCGGTGAAACCGGCAAGGTGGACAGCCTGAGCCCTATCACTCAGGAAGGACTTAAGCCACGCGAGGGCCAGGCCCTCTATGCCCGCCGCCTTGACACGGGTAAGGAGGATGGAGTGGTCCACCGTGTCAAAAGCGGCGGATAGATCTAAAAGAATGAGGGCCTTGGGGAGGTTGGTATCAATGCCCTCGCGTAGGCTGTCCATCACTGAGATCACTACCTTCTCCGTAGAGTGGAGGGGGCGAAAGCCCGCCTGCCGGGGGGAGAGGCAGTGGTTGGTTTCCACGTAGGTACTCAGGATGCTGGTTACATAGGTCTCAAGAACCTTGGCCAAGTAAGGTAGAAGGGAGATGGGACGGTAATTGGAAGGGGTTGAGGGGTCGGCACCGGGTTTTTTAAGGATAGGGATGACTGCCGCAAATTTATGGGCAGTGGGAACCACTCCAGATTTGAGTGAGTCGTTTAAAAGTGTGAGGGGGGGGGTAGGACAGTGTAGGAAGACTTCTCGCAAAATGCGGGCAGGGGCAAAGTCTAGGGGGGAACCTGACTTTACCTTTTGGAGCAGGGGAAAAAGTGTAGCTGTGGTCAGAGGGGGAAAGGAAGTGAATTTGGAAGTAGTGGCGGGAGGGGAGGGATTGATGAAAGCAGGGGAAGGGGGAGAGATATTAGCCTTGATTTTTGCGACCTTATCAACGAAGAAATCGTTGAGGGAGTCGCAGAGCGGTTGAGAAGGAGGGATCAAGGCCGTGGCTCTGTTAGATGAGGCAAGCTCATGTACTGTGGCAAAAATCTCTTTAGATTGAGATTCAGCTGCTAGTATCCTGTTTGAATAAAACAGGGTCTTGGCATCAAGTATGCTTTGTTTATATACTTTGAGCACAGAAAGGTAGATGGTTTTTTTGCCGGGGCAATATTCTCTTCTCCAGGCACGCTCCGCTCTGCGTGCGGCTAATTTCTTCTCCTTAAGGTCGGGGGTAAACCAGCGATTGGCAGCATGGGCACGCTTCACCGTGATCCGTCTCAGGGGAGCAAAGTCGTCGCCTGCCCGGGTCAACCAGCCATCGATGGTAGTCAGCTGGTCCGGGGCGGCGAGGCCTGAGAGGTCAGGGCAGGAGTAGGCTAGGGATGAGCAGAAAGATGGCATGTCAGCCTTACCCCATTTTCTAGCCCAGGTGTTCTTGGAAAGAGGAAGTTTAGGCGCTGGGGCTAACGCAAGAGAGAAGGAGATAAAAAAATGGTCCGACCAAGAGCAAGGGGAGATGACAGGGGCAGTAGTGGGGATATTTAGGGTCCAAACCTGGTCAAGCAAGTGGCCATGAACATGGGTGGGGCTGTGGACGAGGGGAAAAAAGTTAAGACTGGTCATGAGGCAGGTAAATTCTTTAGAGAGGGGGCTTTCAGCGGGATGGTTAGGCCAAAAATTAAAGTCACCCAACACCAACACCGAAGAGTTGTTAATAACCAGTGTGGCGAGGATGTCCTGAAGGCAAGAGACAAAGTTGGAAGTTGCGTGAGGGGGTCGGTAAATGAGAACAGCAGTAAGGGGGGTCGAGTGAGAGCTAGCACGAATTATTAGGCAGTCTACCTCAGGTATAGGAGGAGAGGGGAGTATTTGAAAGTGGGAGTCAGTATGTGTTATCAAAGCTACTCCGCCGCCTCTCCTGCCCTCCGGGCGATCCGCTCGAATGATGGAATATGAGGGAGGGAGTGCGGCTAGGACGTTGGGAAGGGAGTCTGCCTTGAGCCAGGTCTCTGTTAAAAACAAGAGGTCCGGGTTGTGGGTGTCAAGAAAGTCATATAGCTCATGCTGATGGCTGACAGCGGATCTGGTGTTGAGGAGCGTGGCAGTGATATTATAAGACGGCGTGTGGGGAACAGACGAGAGGGAATGAATGGGAGCGGCGGCCCAAGGCCGAGGGAAACAACTTTGAATGGGGGCGGGTGGAGCAGCGGGGGGGCTCGTACGGAGATTAAAGTGTTGTAGTGAGTTAGACACAGTAGGACTGATGGTGCCAGAGATCCAATGAGAGAGGAGCTCAGAGGAGGTATATGACAACGGGAGGGCATAAGGAGGTGCCCCCTGCCCCGACCTGCCGCGGACGGGCGCAGACGGGCAGGACTCTGGCTTGACTCCGGCGCGCCTATGGCGCGCCCGCTGCGCTCGTCCGCTGCGCTGACACATGGGGGACGTTTAAGTAGAGGAGCAGCGTGGGGGGAGTGGCGTGGGTGGGGTCGGGCGAACCAGCCCGATCCAAGATGGCGGCCACTACCGCTAGGCGCCTGAGGTGGAATCAGCTGCCAGCCAGCCCCGCTGGGCCCCTGAAAAAGCAAGGTGAGGATTAGGGGGTACCTGTACTTATTCCTACACCTATATCTATACAGTAAATCCCAGATTTCCTGTATGTACCCTTCGCCCAATGCTTCATATCTGCCTGCCAGATGGTGTTTTAGGCTGTATTGGAACTGGAATGTCATGATGGGTAGTGTGAATAAGCCATGAGTTAACCAGTCGGTAGATGGTGACTCTGCTACTGTAAAAGGTAACTTTTCAAATTTCTCAGTGAGCAGCATGAAGTACTTTGCATCTCTGTGTGCCATGGTCAGTTGTCTGTCGGTCAGATTATATGCCGAAAACAAATTAGTGACGTTAATATATTGCCATGGCAGTTGGCCAGAACGCAATGATTGTAGCGTCCAGCTTAACAGCATAAGGGAGCACAGTTGAGATTATCCATGTTGAAGAATAGACAAGTCCTGTTCCATTATGTCAATTGCTAAGGACACAATGTTGCTCAGTGAATAAATTAACCCTGGGTGTAGTTCGCAGAGTTTTGCTACCCGGAACTCCGCAAAGTTACAAAAAACTCTGCGAAGTTCCGTGAGTGGCGGAGTGCAGTGCGTACTGCAGTTTGTGCTGGTATTCCTGCCGCTTGGGTAGAAATTTTCCCCGAGCTGCAGCTCGCGAACTTACTGTTCGTGATCCCGAACTTACCGTTCGTGATCGCGAATGGGGAAAACACTCTGCTGCACATCGCAAAGCAGAGTTTTCTGCACTCCGCGAAGTGCGGAGTGCAGAAAACTCCACAAACTCTGTGAACGGAGCGAAGTTCACCGCCCAGGCCTAGAATAAATGTGTGAAGACAGTGTGGTCAAGCCGTTGTCAACCACATGCCAAAGATTTTTCTAGGTTAATTCAATCAATCTCACATAATCTCTCAGCAGCATTTACAAATGTGGATTATTATTATTCTGTTGGGAGACTTTCCAAAGTTCATTATAGATGGCATATAAGAAGGGTTTTGTACGCAGTTTCTTGGGACCTAGCAAGAAATCCCTAAGATCCATGATGTCAGATAGAAGGGTCAAGTGTTGTTTCACTTGTGATAGTGTTGAGGTCTTTAGAAATTCTAGGCACAACTTCCCAACACTATAAGAAGTCACTACCTCTGGGTCGTCTATGTGTACATAGCGCGGGTCAGGCCTATGGATACTAAACCCTCCGGTGCTACCCTTGAATCTTGATTGACACCTATTCGTGTCGATAGGCCAAACCAACAACCCCTTCCAATTGGAGGTTGAGGAATTGTCTGTACCATTCTGTATCATTGTGCCCAGCACTTACTCACTTGTTAGTGTCTCGTCTGATATACCTTCAATAGGTGTGGGTGAGGGAATACGTGGTGTTTTCAGGTCTTTTATTTTTGCAAACCCATAGCTGATAGTCTGCTGCACTGTTCTGTTCAGGAAAATTATCTGTAATGGTATGAGGCAAGCTCTTAATAAAGCCTCTGCTCCCGGAACCTGCTACTCTTTCGTCCCTCAGATGGATTTTGAGTCTATCGTGTCCCTTCAATAGTCGAAACCTTGTATGTACAGTTGGGAGATAAAAGGTGCTGAATATATGAGCTTGGTGTTAGTCCGCGTAATTTTCTTCACAGTTGCATTTGTTTGTACTAGCTTATAGTAGTATGACATCGGGTCTGATGTATTGAACCCTGAAAAGTATGCACAATTTTGTGCAAATGTGGTAGGGCTACCTTTCGGTGGTGTTGGGCAATATTACCATTGATGGTAAGTGTTTACAGTGCGTGGAACACTAGCTCTGTGCAAAAATTGGTGACCATAGTGCTGGTAAAAATACATGCTTTTGAAGTCAGGTGTATCTTTGTACAATTCCCTGTAAGAAAATGCAGCAGATTGTTCTTAATCTAAGAGCATAGTATTTACAGTCTCAATATCCCAATCATCAGAGAGTGTACTTGGGGTAATGAATTCACTCATAAAAATGTTGAATACATGTGGCATTTTCAAATGTTCGGTGGGACCAAATACATCATGTGAAGCTCTATCCCATATTACACCATCCATTACTGGAACTGCTGTAATATTTACTAGGGGCAAGTCTCTCTGTGTACGGTGAGATGATGTATGTCGTTTCAGGACCAAGTCACAGGTTGTACTGCAGAGCGTTGTGGGATATAATGTCCATTCAATAATAGGAAAAAGAAAGTTACTATACCAATCCAAATGAACAGGAACAGGATCCCAAAGATGCAACCAAGGGGACACAAAGTAAGTCTTTTTCAGCCAGAGATAGATTTGTGGAAATTTTTCTTTCTTCGAAAGGGTCGGCGTTTGCTCAGGTTCACTTTGATCTGAAGAGAAGGCATTGAAGTTGATGAAGTAGCCAGATGTAGTGCGATCTATCTTTGGTAGCTCTTGTCAGGATTGTCGGAACTACCAAGATGGCCGCCCTTCATACACGTAAGCGCATGGGCAGTCAGGCAAATTAAAAGGCCAGCCCCCTGCATAGTCAGCGCTTCGCGTTCTCGTTTCCTGTTTCCTGTTTCCTGTGTACCTTGTCGCTGCACCTATTACCTGCAAATCCTCGAGCAGGTTCGAGTCTCTGTGTCGGGAGCCACAACGTCCTGCCTCACTTCCGGGTTTCCATGTCGGGAGCCGCAACGTACCTGGAGCCGGTCTTCATGTTGAGAGTAGCCTCGGGTATTGCAACGTCCTGCCTCACTTCCGGGTTTCAGTGTTTGGATTCCTCACGTCGAGAGCTGCCCCGCGTCTCCTCACATCGAGAGTGGTCCCGCGTCTGCTTACGTCGAGAGCTGCTACACGTCTCCTCATACAGGTCGGTTCTGCTGACTGCCTAGGGATCCACGTCTGGTGACGCCACTCTCCTCTTTTTTTGCGTCTTTTCAGCATTAAGTCCCTCATCTCCTCTTAGGGCATTCTTGTGCCTCTCCCTGTGCTGACACTCTGGCATTTATCATCAGTCTTCTGTGAGATGCCGCTGCTGCCTTTCCTTCCCCAGCACTCCTGTCCTGGTTGCAAAGAAAATATAACACATTTTTGCTGGAACTGGGAATAGCGCTTTTGCGCTGTCTTTTTGTTATTTGTGCCTTTATCTTACCGGGGTTATGGTGATAGCACTTTGTGCTAGTTTTTTGTGTTTTTTCATTATATTGTTACTCTCCTGATATGATAGGAGTCTGGAATTTTCTGTAGCAGTTTTGTCTTTTAAGTCTCCTTAACCTAGAGAGCCGCAGATGGAGAAGGTTTATTTTCACATCTCCTTTTCAACGTTTTTTGAATAGGTGAGCAAATTAGTAAATCAATGCACCCATTAAGCAATCCTTGAGTAGTCTCCATCACATTAATAATTATTCTTTTATTTTCAGCTTCATAATCCAAGCGGCACACTACATAGACTCCTAGCTGAAGAAGGGAGTTTTAAGGTACATGATGTTTTATGTAGAAATTGGAGTGTAATATATGTAGAGAGTAAAGTGTAGTAAAGTAGGTGGTTTTCTAAATATGTGTCCTATTTTCTTACAGCTTTGAGTTCATCCCTGATGATTATCTTCACACTGCCTTTGTTGAAGCTCTCTGCTGGTTGGGACTACGAAAGATACCTACCTTCTTACCTTGTTTTGTCTCCTTTCTTCCCCATGTTACCTTTGTTGACTAGATTTAATCTAGCATCATAGGTGATAAGGAGAAGTAGTGGATCAGTCTTCAGTTCTTTGACGTTCCTGCGGAAACTCAGGTGAGACCTTGCTAACTCTGTTGCGCTCGTAGAACTTGTAGGTGCTTCTTGTGAAGTCATATTAACGTATAGTTTATTGTTTGGCCTAATTGCAATTTGTGTTTCAGTTATATTGGATGTATGTGCAATTTCAACTGCTGTTATTCGTACTCCATTATTGGATATTCCGATGCTTTGTGCAGCAGAGTCTTTAAAAGTTATCAGTCTTTACAGCTGAACTTCCTGTATTGTGGCAAGAGAAGATCTGCGGCTACTCAGGACCCCACGTGGCCTACTGTTGAGAATCGCCACTTAGTGTGGTTTGATCAGATCAATGGCTACAAATCTCTTTTCTTTTCGGCCTGCAAGAGGCAGAAGAAGTACTGTTCTCGTTCCTTCCACAGCCAGGACAGATACAGGTGTTCTGTAGGATGGCCCAAATTCCATCTTGTCCACAATCTTTTATCTGACCTGGTCACAAATTTTCTGGACCTAGGCAGGTCTTGCTGGAACAGGTTTCATTTCCCAGTGGCAGTGCATTTTACTGGGAAACATCCTTTACCACGCAACACTTATAACGCGTAATGGTTAACAACACAAGTTGTTACATCGACTTGCACTGGAGGGCGCTCTAGACTAAGGAATAGTGTGAATTACTATTTCAACACCTTCCCTACTGTACATAGACTGCAGTTGGAATAGTAATTCACACTATTCCTAAGTCCAGCGCCCTCCAACACAAGTTGATGTAACAACTTGCGTTGTCAAAACCGCGATGTAAAATACCACGTTGTGATGGTATGCGTGGTATCATCATACATTCATTTTACTCGGGCGTTGCTTTGTAATGCCCGGAAGTCATTTAGTTCCTGTAAAACAGCCAAACGATCATTCAAATTGAATGGTTTTGCATTTGCCACTGTGCTGGCACTATCGAGGTCAGGTACCCACATTCTTGTCCCAAACAGGATCTCATAGGGGTACGTCCTCCCAAGGATTTCCTTGGCATATTATTGAGTGCCCTCTGGAGCCCATATAGGTGATTGACTCAACCACTGCCCACACTTAATACCCTTGCTGTTAAGGATTGCTGTAGGTCCCAGTTTTTCCTCTCCACCACCGAATTTCCCTCAGGATGGTAGAGGGAGGAGTACCGCAAGACCACGCCCATATTTTCCATGGCTTCCTTGTAAGCCTATGAGCAAAACGCTGGACCACGGTCAGAATGTAACGTGCCAATTGCGTATGTCCCAATAAAGACTCGCAAATCCTTTATAACAATGCGGGTGTCAGCCAAACCCATAAGAATCTAGACCATGAATCTACTGCCAGTAAGATGTACTTGTAAGTCACATCTGAATTCAGAGGGCCGCAGAGGTCCAAATAGACAAATGCGAGTGGTCTGAGTAATGGTATTTGCGGTGGTCGTGCAATGCTAGAACCTTTCATCTGCTGACAGATGTCAAACTTTAGGACATAAGGCTTGGTCTGTTCAGATGAACCTGACCACCAATATCAGTGCTTCAATATTTAAATTGTTGCAGTGATTCCTGCATGTGCTCATCCCAGACACTTGTGTGCAGCTAGAATTAAACCTAATCTGCAATCTGCGTTTGGTATTACTCTATCCCCCACTCCTGGAATTTGATCATACGATGTATTTTGCACATCTAATTTATAGGAGTATTTGAGTGGAAAGCCTTTCGGAACGGCAGAGCAGTTTTTTTAGGCATTGACAGCTATCAGTATGTCTCCGGCTATTCTTGTGCTAGAACGAGTGATTGGAGCAACAGCAGCAGTTCACACTGTCGCCTTGGCGATTTTATCAGCCAGTGAATTCCCTTCAACATGTACGCCGACATGCTGATGACTTAAGGTGTCAACAACTTGAGCCCGTGGCAGGCATGCTTTCAGCTTTGCCACTTGTTCCCATAACAATTTATGTGTTATTGTGCAACCCTTGGAATCTCTATACCCATTCTGGCCCCAGTAATGAAGATATTCATTGTAAGACTGCACACAGTCGAATGAATCGCACACTATCAGTGTGGGGATTTCCCGATCCATATACCGTAGTGCCAATATCAGGGGTTTCAGCTCTGCCAACTGCTCTGCACAATCTCCTAGAGATTGTGTTGTTCTATTGCTGGGTTGGAACTTGCCATTCTGCATACGTCCTTTCACTATAGCCCACGCAGCGCCATATTGCTGTTTACTTCCTATGGCAGGCTGAGCAGATCCATCAGTATAAATGATGTATTCAGGCAAGATTTCATTCGGGAGGGGGTATTCTTGCTCGTACTGCCGGAATGCTTGTGTTTTTAGTGTAGGATCATATTTGTAATGTACATCTGCTGCAGTGAGAGAATTAGCCCATTGAATCCATCATGGATGCAGTGCCTTCGCATTTGGAATGCCCAATTTGGTAACCGCTTCTAAAGTTGGTACCACAACAATTATGCGTCTCCCCTGTGCTAGTGCTCTTTCTTTTACTGCAGCAGTCTGTACTGCGGTCAATATTTTTCAGTCGTGTGCAAATGTGATTTGTATGAAATTGGGACCGTCTCACCTTCATCAAATGTGAGATAAGTATATCCTGCTAAACCCGGGACCACCCGGATCACCAAATTTGTCGAATTCACACCTGTGTGAACACAATGTCTGGATGCTAATCCACTCAATAGGGTTTGTTTAATATGGTATCTTTCCAAATGTACTATGTACTATAACTTTGACTTTAACTTTAATGTTGTTTTGTATTTTTTCAGCACAATGTTATTAATCAATGAGGCACTGTATGCGTTCTGAACTGCAAATGTTCGTGTGCAAGTGTTTAAGTGACGGTAATCTAAAACTAGACGAAATGAATTGTCAGGTTTTATAACGGGAAATAGAGGATTGTTCATTGGGGAGGTGCAAATCTCAATTAAACCTTGGTATTCAAGTTGGTCTAAGATTTCTTTGACCTGTCTTTTTGCATTGTATTTTATAGGATACTGTCTCTGTGGATTTGGAGTAGATTTTAATGGGATTTTGTGGTGACTAGACTCCACGTCCCACCCTACATGTTTACGGTATAATGCCGGTGCTTACACTAGTGCCCACACCTGCGCATATGAGTGTTTTAGAGAAATTGGAACGAGGTCAGAGAAAGCAGGCAAAATGATGCTTTCACCTTTTGGACAATCCATCACAAATTCAGGCAGCCAATCTTTTTCAGCTAAGAGGATGTCATATACATATGTTAAGTACTCCCAAAAGAGACCCTTAATTTTTCTTGAGATGCCCCCTCTATTTGGAGTGTAATTTCGTATAGTCTATGCGGGACACTCACTCTGGTATCAGGTGTTTCCACTGTGATGTGTTCATTCTATACTGCTGTCACCAGAAAATCCTTCAGGTTCTGGCAAGCTATTGTTACTTCTGCCGCGCTGTCTAGCATCGTCAGAGCCCATTCCCCGTTCAGAAGCTGAGATCTCAGTATCCTCTGCATGTCTAATTTTCAAGCCAGCTACTTTCTTCTTTTTGAATCGAGGTTTTGCTTTAGGGTTTCTCCCTGTCTAATAATATGATATGAATTACGATGTGTTTCCCTTTTCTCTTTTTGTTGATCTTCCGATCTTGTTCCTGATAGCCTGTCATTCCCCGAGTTTGTTGATGACCCATGAAAGGAGCGTGTATCATTACCCTGATACTTATCAGGTTTCCTAATGTTATCACGATTTCTGAGGTTGTACTTCTTCTCAGAGGACTCCCTTTGGGAAGACCACCCCTTGATTGTGTATTCTTTTTTGTGTTATTATTTTTAGATTGTTTATCCCATTTCTATTTAGAAGAAAAGGGGGCTTGCTTTGAGTTGTCCTTCTTGGGATTGCCCGCAATTTGTGGCTTCCCTGGTTTTGCACCCAAATTATCTCTAACTAAAGTAGCATAGGTTTCTTCAACAAACTTTTGTAAATCTCGCATTTTATTTATATGAGCTACTTCTCTCAAGCGTTGATATATGGCTACTGCTGCTGCCTCCCCCTTTATGTTGCTCAACATAATTGCAGAGACTTGGTCAAAGTTTCCCATCTGTTTCATTCCCAAGTTCAGGGCAGGTCCTGCCCCGTACTCAATCTGTATCTGTTTCAATACATCCAAAACCACTGCTATGGAAGGGGTACCGTGTATTCTAACGTATATGGCAGCGAAGATTGTTTCCCATGTGGTACAATTCTCGATCGAGGGACCCATTCCCATTGGCAAGCAAATGGTTAGCATTCTTTGTTTTTCCTGCGGACCCATAGGGGGAAATACTGCCTCCAGCTGTGCAATTTTGTGTGCTATCCAGAACGGAATTTGCTCCAGTTTGGATAGGATCGTCCCTACCACTGACTTCAGTGTTTGTGGGTTAATCGTAGGTGTGGACCAACTGGAGCATTTCTTGCAGGTTGAATTGTTAACGTTCGTATGATAAACTGGTCAATGCGTCTGTACAGTCTGACTATGTCTTTATATATTGTCGGACTTCATCCACTGGTAGTGTATCTATCTCTGGATGTTGAGTGTATGTCGCTAAGACCGGTCATGTCGCTCCTTCTATTCTGAGTGGATTGAGTCTCACGACAAATGTTGTGTGTGGGAGGGTACCTTTAAACCAGTTTTTATGTTCCTGGTAAGTTAACTGGACTTCAATGCCTTCGTATGGAATGTACTCTGCTAGTGACTCAACTACAAGGTATGTGTGAAATAATTTAGTCACCAGTTCTGCAGGTGGGAACTGAACCCACTAACAGAATACCTCTGATCCAAACAACTTGTGTGCCTCAATCACAAAGGTAATATAGCCACTCGTTGCCGGTACGCCATGCTCTATTAATTTAATAGTTACTGCATTTCTACAGTTCTCCGTGATGTTGAGAGCATTAGCTAATTCGTCATCCCCCGGCCTACTCGCAGGGTCAGTCATTTTTATAATCGACGAGTGTTAAGAAGTAGGGTTTTGCACAGTGTAGGGAACTTTCTATTCTTACAAGCTTGTTTAAAACCTTCAGTCAATACAGAGCGTATCTCCATTCAGCTGTGGCGGATCTTCCTTGCCACTTCAGACATCTCTGAAAAGTGTGAGTAGGACTTTCTGAGAAAGCACAACTGAACTACTTAGATTTTAACTGTTAATATAAGAACCAAACCAACATTGGCGGCGCCATGTCGTGTAGATCCTAGGAGTCCCACAGGACATGCGCGTTTTGGATGACATAAACTGAGGGATTGGTGTACAAACAGACTCTGGTCACCCCCACAGGCTATATCAGCCAATAGACCAGCTAGCTCTACAGTGCCACTACCATCCCTATGTATTCTACAGTGGTGTACATAGTTTCTGACAACCACTGAACATGACAAACCTGATTTCTCAGGGATCGTGGAAAACAGTACAGTCCATTTTGCTCAGGCACTCGTGCTTGCTTACTCTGAGAAAACACATAGAATGACGATTGGAACGTTTTCAATAAGTACTTATTGGTCCAGCGACAATATTGTGTAAAACATATGTGCTGCGACAATCAGGAGACAGAAGCATACAAAAGAAATGGCAAGTGCTTATATAGTACACAGTAGATACATTTCTACCAAAATGCTAAAACAATGAACATGGATAGTTCATAAAAACAATAACATTTCCATACTCCTAAAATGCGTGCCCTACGTAATCTGCCTAAAATGTACGTAGCCTTGATGTGTAGGTGTAGCATGTATATGTGTAGATGGGTATGTAGCCAAGAAACCACTCACCTGATGGTTGAGGATGAAGGACCCTGTCTCTGCATGGAGGATGACACCCCAAAAGGGATGTCAGACCGCTGCATGTCGAAGGTTCAGCATGCAGGACCCCAGCTGAGCTTGGGAAGAATTCTCCTCTACATTGTTGGGGGGAATGATGGTCTTATATACTGGAGTGGTCACTCCTGGATTTCTTGTAGAATACATATGTTTTGAAAACAATCCTAAATGTTTTTCAAACAATCCTAAATGTTTATCAAAACAATATGCTTATGCATAGCGAGCCTGTTGGTCGAGGATGAAAAAAAGTGGTGACCCTTATATAGAATAAGTGTGCCATGCCTGGGGAAGTTTTTATTTACGTCAGGTACAGCATTATTATCATAATATACCAAGAGCCTGCTCATGAAGGGACAGAGCTAACTACTAGGTAAAAGGTCACCCTTCAGAACCGTTATTGTCGTATGGATGGGTCAATGTATGTAAAAAGAGGTATACATGAAAGGCCTGGCCTAAGGAACATGATACTTTAACAGTGTTGCAGGGATTCTTCTGGGAAACAGAACTGTGCCATGGGATAATAGGACGTCAGAATGTAGGGACTGAGCCTCTCTACCACATCAGTAACTGCAGGTCAAAATCCAACTAGCTCACAGTGCCTCACCTGATCTCCTAACCAAAGGAACAATGAAAACAGATCAACACCTTTCATTTCTCACTCCTGCATGTCCATACAAAACAACACAGAAAGATTTGCAATATTTATTGAAACTATCGTCTATTATGAAGCAGTTGTGCTGTAATTAGAAAACATATACAACTAAGCAAAGTAATCAACATTACTAGCAAACTGTATTCAATGAACAGCCCTACCATGGTAAATGCTATATCTGTCTAGGCCTAACCTCACTATTCGAGCACACGGATATATCAGAGATCTCTGGGATTAGCACCGGACCCCATACCTGATATTTGTAGTCAGGTGGCCCATATCTTAAGTGTAAACTCAGTTTGCGCAAGGCTGGTGCACCAGATCCAACATCTGTCTGTCTTCTGAAATGCTCCTCTCTATTTTCCAAGGGGGCAAGTCATAGTATGTATGATGAGAACTACCATATTGGAAAGCAGCCACTGTGCTATTGTGTTGTGTCTAAAACGTTAGGAGCTGTTGCTGACCTGGCATAAGAAAACAGTACACCTTGTTCGACCTTGTAGGAAATATTCACATAGAATTTCAAGAAAAACTGAATAACAAATAAAATGTGCAGCGTATTGCTAAAATAATATCATGGCACAAATTAAGCAAGTTATGTGAGGCTGTACAAAGCAAAGGCAACTTAAAACGTGAAATATGTGAAACAAAGGGAGAACCAAAGTGGGTCCAGAAGGGAACTTAGTACAACAGGAAGTTGGCCTTATGGCACTTTGATACCATTTCTGAATCTTGGGTAGAAGAGGGAGCATAGATTTAGTCCTTAGGGCTCTTCTCAAGTCCCAGACAGCAGGTTCAGTTCCGATCTTCCAGAGGTCCAGGAGTGTTCTTCAGTGGGTGCCTGGAGAGCCCACATTTGCACCTTGCACGAGCTACTGGATGGAAATGACCCCTGGGGACACCCTAATCCATGGGGTAAAGGTTCATGTGACTAGACCTATCCACTTTGGGAATTTTCAAGATAACCAAACCCCTCGGCCACACTAAACTTGGGCTCTGAGGGCTAGGTGCGTGTGTGTGGAGAGAGTATGATGTTAATCCTAGTGTGTTCCTACTTCTAATCTTAAAGCCCAGTTGAGGCAGTCCCTGTCTCACCCCAAAATCCCAAGGCAGAACTCTGATAGAACTGAAGTGTAGTCCAGCAACCGTACAGTGGACAAACACAAATTGTTTTGGTATTTTATCACCATCCTTTGAAATGCGCCCCCATATGTCATGTGAAAAACCCAAGCAGAACTTTCAAGGAGGTTTTGACCCTCAAGCATGATATGACAATGTGGTGTCAACAAGAGGCTGGTCTGGCCCGGAGGGTGGGGCAGATGAATAGTACAGGCTCGGAGTAAGCTACATCTGCTTGTGACAGATTTAGGCCTCTTTGAAATTAATCAAGCCCTTGGGTCCAGCCCACAGGCCATCCTGTCAAGGATACAACACCTTCCCACACCCAAGGACTTTTGTCCTAGTCCTGGCAGACAGTTCACACCTCATTTACTATTGAAATGATAATTACTGGCTGGCAGTAGTGGGAAAACAAAATAGAGATTTAGCTTCCAGGAACTTCAGGTTGGGCAAAGGTAACTTTTTAAAAGCCATCTTTCCAAATTGTTTATTACAAATCCAGCTTCACCAGACACGCTCCTGAACAGCCGGTTATTTTAATTTTGCAAATGACTGCCAGGCAGCTTGTAAAATTGTTTTAATGTATGTTGAATGAGTAATTTAATAACAGTTTTTAGAATTGATTGGTGAATTTGATGTTATACAGTAGAACCCCTAGACTGCTGAATTTTATATAATACAAAATTTCTGCCACAAAACGTGGGTGGGGGGAAATCCAGGGAGAACTTTTGATGTTACTGTACCTTTGCTGCTAATTTGACCATTCTGCCCACTGCACTTTTTGGGGCATTTCTTCTGCGGTAGCTAACCAGAGTGAATTGTTTTCTATGCCCCACTGGATCATTTTCTGGGTGCCATCTTGCTTGGGTTAGAGGCCTAATTGTTTAGACAAGCTACCCAGCACTTACTTAATGAGACCCATGCCGAGGACCGGCGCTGGCACGCCAACGGCTAACCCATGTGTGCCAGTCCTCATCCAGTGGCAACCATGCTGCCCATTTCTCTAGCCCCAAAGCTTGCCCCTTACTAGAGAAGCGCTCCTTGCCTTAAATTGCAGTCCATGCAGCTCCACCTTACTTTATGACCCTGCTGATGAGAGCAACCCTACCTTTATGTGTACTGCATGTGGTTTCATCCTAGAGGTGCCAGCTACGCCTGGGGAGGATGCTTCCTCACCCAACATGGCATCGACTCAATCGGTCAGTTTGAGAGCCTGCCTTATCAACTGTAGGTCACTCCAGAAACATTCCTCTGATATTTGGTTTTCATTATCTGACAATACCTGGGAACTCATGTTTCTTACTGAAATGTGGCTCAAGGACGGTTCTAATCCAGACCTTTCCTTGGCCATTCCCCATGGCTATCGGATCCTGTGTGCCACATGGGGTGGAGATAGTTTGGGAGTTGGTATAGCCATTATTTTCAGCAACACTTTGGAGGTTACAGAATACTTAAAAGGCTTTGCTAATTGTATGGATGCCAACTTTAAAAAACTGAAGGCAGACAAAACTGTGGTGCTCTTTTTTAGCCGGAATGTTTCTCCTCCCTTGAGTCTCTAGTGGCCCGCTAAACTGAGCCCACTGCCAGTACATTCCGCATTGGCTAGAAATTTAGGAATCATGCTTGATTCTGACCTTTCCTTTGCTACTCAGATCAGGCAAATTTCATTGTCCTGCTTTTTGAAGCCAAGATCAGTTAGGAAGCTACTGCCTTTGCTTCCGGAATGGACCCGAAAAATGGTAATCTACACACGTTACATCATGTTTCGATTACGCCAACAGCCTATATTTGAGTCTTCCTTCTTTCCTGATCCATAGACTTCAAATTGTACAGAATGCAGTGGTCAGGATTATTTAATGGGCCCCCTTCCGACCTCTCACCTCACCGGAGGCAGCTTTATTGGCTTCCTATTGCTAAGAGAGTTGAGTTCAAAGCCCTGACATTGATGTTCAGAGCCATTGGGGGCAAAGGCCCTCTATACCTGAGTTATGGACTCTGCCGTTACCAACAGGGTAGATCCCTGAGATACAATCATCATAGACTCATGCGCATTCCGCGGTTTGCCAGAGTTCGCTGTGGTGGCTGCTCTTTCACGGTACTGACAGATAACCTCTGGAAGACCTTGCCTTTTAAACTCCATATGACCGAGTCTGAGCACTGCTTCAGGAAAGATCTAAAAAGTTGCCTCTTTAAGAATGTGTTGATATAAGTATCTAGTCTTGTTCTTCAGTCTATGCTTTTGAGCCCTGGGACACCTCAGACGAGGCAGCCGCGTGCTTTACAAATTGCCTTTGATTGAATTGGACTTGTAATAAATATTTTTAAAAGTCCAAACATTAAATATGTTGATGTTTTTTAGGAGGAGATAAAATATATTAAAACTTAATATTGTATCCCAAGGCTTTCATAGAGAACAGCCAACCCTGCTGCAGTGAAAATAGATTTTAGGGCTTTTCCATTCTAAGGACATGTTTAACATTAAGCTTTTACATATCCTACTTTTAAATACGATATACCAGTGGTACTTAAAGTATGGCCCAGGGCCTTTCGACTTTCACAGCTTCTGTTCGCTTAGCAGAGCACTAACATTCAGAAAGATGTTAAATAAACAGGAGAGCATGTATTCGTAGCCTAACTGAACCAAAGAAAAGAAACATAGAAGGTGTCCTTCATCATTTAAATTTAGGAACACCTTCATATTTAAAAACATCTTGGAACAAAGGTGTAAAAATATGATAAAATCTCTTCACAATTAAAAAAATGTGTATTAAATTAATCTGCACAAGTATCTCACCTCAATACATCAGATTATACCAGTGCATTGAGAAGTATTTTTTCTAAAAGTGATAGCTTTAAAGAAAAATAAGCGTAGGAGCACTCATGCCTCCCCCCACTCTGACAACAAAGCCAATAGTGACCTAAGAGGCAAGTCAGCTGTCGGCTGCAAACCCCTCTGGGTGTCCTGGGTTGTTGTTATACATGACAAAAATCATGCTTTATTAAATCAAAAACAAGAGAAGGTTTTGTACACTGCACATCCTGACCTAGGGCCGGCTTTACGGCAGTGCATCTGGTGCAGTCGCACTGGGTGCTGACCTGGGGAGGGGAGTGCTGACCTCGGGTAAGTGCTGTGTTCAGCAATAACTTATGATTTAAAAACATCTGCAGCAGAGTTCCTTGTGCCTCCAGTTTTCAGGCAGCATTTAAAATGTCACGATAACTCTTGTGATTAATGCTCCTGCTAGAGAGAGACATCAGAGTTTTGTCTTGTGGCAGAATTCACTTGCCATAGAGTAGCACAGAGGGTTAAAACCTACTGTAAAGAACTCGCACCATGCAGATCAACGATCTGTATTTTATGGAGTGTTTTGAATGTGGCTTCTCACCAATAAGCCACACCCAAACACTGCACTCCCACCTGGAAGACAAATATATTAGTACACCTTTGAATAATATACAGTTTTAAGCATGTCTTACCACCCCTGGCACACAAAACAAACAGCAGCTATGGAAAAGAGTTTTATTTAACAAAATGCAAAGACTATCACTTTTAGAATAAGGCTTGGGGTTTATTACATAATACTCTCTAAACAAAGGCTGTCTCAGATACCAAATGCATTAAATTCAAATATATAGCAAACCTATCATCTACAGGCATGAATCAATAACTGAGCAAACTTATAATCTAAATGACATGAATCAATAATTATACTGATTAATAAACAAGCAATAACTGATATAAGATAAGATACACAGGACGTCCTGCAAGAGATCAGAAAGATATATACAGAGTAGGGGATCCCTCTGGATGTGCACCTCCCACACCACAAAGAAAACACCTGAAACGATCACAGCCACTGGCTCACATCACGATGGTAATAATCACAAAACTCAATATATCTCCTGATGCATACACTGCCCACTTCTGGCCTGGGGAAGTCTTCACACAGCCGGGTATCAGAGCTCAGCAATCAGGGTTCAATCCAATATAGACACGTCTGCCCTCACTCGGGATCCAAACTCCCAAACTTCCACTTCCAACTTCCACCAGACCAGTGGAGGCTCCCCCTTTGAATACAAGTGGAAACATTGGTCGAAGCTTCTAGCATGCCTGGCCTCCTTTTCCCATCAGATTCCATACCACTCCGTGCCGGGGACACAGCATTGGTTGATCAGGCCTTTGCTATGACTTCGAGAAGGAGCCTGTACATTCCTCTGATAAGAGCCAGTTTCTACTAGCACACAGAGTGTAGAAAACTAGTGAAAGCAAAACATCACTTCTCACCTAGAAAGGCTCAGAAGATGGAGTCGCTTAAGCATAGGCCACTAATGCAAGATGGCATAAGATTATGCCAAAGCCAATAGGCAAGCCCTGCCATTAAGCAAGATAAAGTCAGAAAACTGAATGGTCAAAGCCAATAGTAAGAACTCATAATTCGCACGAATGCACAATACAATACACATTCCTGCACAACTGCACACCTTCAAATACACATCCCACACCCTCTGCTCTTGGCAAGACTGTTCCAATCAGAACAGCTCCCACTGACAGCAAGATTACAGAACAGAAGAGAAGCAGGCAAATGCAGGACCATCGTACATTAAGGCTAGGATAAGATAACACATTAAAATCAATTAAAATGGTGATATTTGGAGGTCATCATAGTGTGCCAGACTACAAAAGTGTCTCTTTCACTATATGTGGATAGCTGAGTAGATTACTGCTTTTGTCACAGATATTCTTTTGTCACCACAGTTCATAACATACAACCTTAATATAGAACAGTGACTGTTATGAACTGTAATCAAAGAGCTGCATGCAAACTGCATAAAATAGGTTAGGACGTTATGTCCCCCTCTCCAGTCTTTCATTAACTATTCCTAAAGTTGCTGAAAAGGGTTTGTGTGGGTAGATATATATTCTTATTAGTAAAGTCAGCCATTACCAGTGCTTTAAAACAAATTAAGTGTATGTGAGAGAGTGTCTATGGAGAGATGAGAGGCACTTTTGCCCAGTGGTCATGAGGGATTCCGAGGAGGAGGTCATGGAGAGGGGTGAGGGGTGAGGGGGGAGGGGGTGCCAAAAATGATTGTCACACCGGGGGCCAACAGCACTAAAGCGGGCCCTATCCTGAAGTCATTTATTTCATGGTGATCTCATATGCGAGAATAAAGAGAAAAGGGGAAAGTGAAATAAATCTATTGCCTGGGATTCCACAACACGGTTAATAGGGAAGCTGGGATTGATCACAGAGTTTGTGGTTTGACAGTGTGAAAATCTATTTCATTCCCGGTCAATAAGCAAGTCACATCCTCTCTACAATTAACTGTCCCAAGGTAGCAAAAGCAAGCGGAGAAGGCTTACTCCAAGGTGCAGTAAAGGGGTAACGATTCAGGTACAGCATAACTCAGTATTGTCAGATCTATGATTATTCAAAAGTCTAAGAACTTAATATAGAGGGCACATTGTGTGCATGCTTTGCTCCCTTCCACCCCCTTCCAACTCCCCACACCCACCATGCTGGCATCAATGTGGCCCTTGGGCACACCACAGACCATACTTTTTAGCCCCAGGGAAAATGTTTGTGAATAGCCGTGCCATACACCCTGTCTTGTGGACAATAAAGCGTACTTAGGGGTGACATATTAATATTTAAAAAGAAGGTTTCAATCTGCCACAAAGGGGTTATTTTGACAGCTCGGATTTGCAGTTTTAAAACTGCAAAGCCTTTCTAGCATAGTAGGCTGGAGGCATGCTTTACAGTGCTACTGCAGTGAGAGGCACAATGAGTGCAGCACTCAACTGGTAGCATTTAATTTACAGGCCCTAGGCACACTTGGTACAATATACTACAGACTTGTGAATACATTAAATGTGACAATCCTGATTCTACCATTTTACCATGTTCATACACTTTAACCACCAATTAAGTCACAGGACTTGAGATCATAGGAAGTGATGTCACATGATCTTTTGCTCAAGTGATTGCCAAATGTACTCTTTAAAAGAACAATCTCTCTTGATTGCTAACGAGTGGTCATTTTAGTTCACAGTGGGTGTAAATTAGTACAAACATCTAAGGAAACTAGTAGACTCTACAGTAATTCTAGTTTATAAAATATCCACAGGGTTTCCAGGCAACAACAAAACGATACACATGGTCCTGCTCTGCAGTGTTAGGAGGCTAGATATGGAAAATGATTTATTTGTGTCCTAACGTGCAAACATCAGGAATGCTGTTCTTGCCATTCCCCCGAACTTTGGCCTGTATTGCTTGTCTCCCGATTCAGCAGAAGCATTTGGTATTGACAAACAGAAAAGATTCATTTTGACACGAGTCCGATTCACCATGACCTGATGACACAGCTGATCCAGTTTGGGGTTGGGGGGCTTAAACTCTGCCAGATTTTACTCTGAAAACTCTTACGTCTGTGCCTTTAACCCTCATAGAATATTGAATCTGGATTCATCACTGCTTGGGAAACTGTAAAGTGGAGCCTGCAGACACTAGAATCACTCCACGGAAAATACCAGATGAACAGTGGTGGCTGACACAGATCGGGGGTGGCGGGGCAGAGCGCAAGGGTATGTTGGAGGAAGGAGTAAAAATGTAACTCCTTGCCACGTCTCTCCTCCATCGTCTCTCAGTGTCTCTCCTGGCAGGAACAGGAAGCACCCTGGCTCCCCTAAGACAATCACAATGTTGCAAAGCAACATTGTGATTGGTCTGAGCGCTGTTGTATGGCGCTTAGCCAGGGACTAGGAGCCTGGGCATGTCTTCCACTCAGGCTGTAATACAACACAAGACAGCTGGAAAAAACATTCATGTGCACTTACAGAGTGCCCACCAGTCCTCCTCCTTCTCTGAGAGCAGAGCAGCCCCGCCCGCCAAGCTGCCACAGCAGGAAAAAATATAATCATAATAACTTGTCATTATCATTTTATTTTTCCTTTCTTTACACTGCTGAAAGCAGTGGGGCAAAGCTCCGCCGTCTTAGTGGAGCAGCCGCCACTTCAGACGTAGGGTAATAAAGGTGTTGATTTATCACTGCTGACTCTGTGCCTGGTCTGCCTGGCTGGACCTGACTCCGCAGGGTGGGGACCCCTGTAGAGCCACCAGAAGTGGCCTTTTATGAAACCTGACCGAGGCCTCGCCAGGGTGGCTTGGCTCTATGCTCCTGTCTCCTCCTTCCCTGACTCCGCCTGCTACCCAGCCGAGCCCCACAGGGCAGTAGCCCCTAATGGACACCTGGTGGGGCCTCGCCCGGCACGAGCACCTGACCTAAGGGGGTGGGGGCAGAAGTCTCATCCCATGGCTTTCTCAAGGTCGGGGCTGCACTTCATCCTGGGTGCGCAGGACTTCTGATTCTTACCGTTCCATCGGCGCGCTCTAGGTCAGGGGTGCGATGTCAGCTACTAAGTCTCGGGTACCCCCACGGGGCCCCCGGCTGGCATCGTGGGATTGCCACACGCTATAGGCAGCCTACGCTCAACTACTGGGCCCCAGATGCCAGCCCCTCTGCGGTTACCCTCTCTGCCCCCCACCACCCTCAAGGGAGAGGACGAAAACGCACCGGCCCGTACCACATTGAACAAGCTGGACAAAGTGCTTGTGCCCATAGAGCACTCTAGGGTCACCATGGCGGGCATATACGGAGCCTTGACCTCTGACCTTAACTTTCTCCGAGACGACCACCGCAAGCTTGCTGACAGGGTCATGGATGGTGAGAAAACCCTCTCTGCCTTGCAACCACTCACAAAGGACTATCAGACAGTGATCCACAACCTCCAGGGCCGGGTTAAACAACTAGAGTGCAGGGTGGATGGCTTGGAGGGCTGTTCACGGATGAGCAACATCCGAATTTTGGGACTTCCAGAGGGAATCGAGGGGACTGACCCCATTGCCTACCTAGAGACCTGGTTTAAGTCCTTCGCTCCAACCTTGGGCCTCACAACCCTTTTCTCCCTTGAGAGAGCACATCACGTCCTGGCACGCCTCCCACCTCCGGGCTCTCCCTCTTGTCCAATGCTGGCGAAACTCTTTGATTTCAAGGAGAGGGATGAGGTGCTTTGCGCCGCCAGGCAGAGTGGACCTCTCCAAGTGGAGAACAAGCATATTATGTTATTCCCCGACTACACCAGAGTCATGCAGCGCCAGTGCCCATCCTACCTAGAGGTAAAACGCCACCTCCGCCAGCACAGGAAACAATACTCGTTGCTGTTCCCAGCGCACCTAACGATAATCTTCAAAGGTGCTACCTTCTTCTTCCCTAACGCCGCTGAAACATGGGACTGGACTCACCAGCACTCAGAAGATCTTAGGCCTTCAGACACTAGCCGTGCCCCTAAGGCCCGAACAAGTAACGACGCAAGAAGGGAACTCTGTCATGCACGAGGTCCTTGCCCTGGGTATCCCTGGCTAGCTTTCTCAACCTGGAACAAATCATTGCGAACCACAGGCGAGCCTTACAGGCTGCAGTGGACTTGGGGCCTGCCTCCGATGAGGAGAGGGGCCCCCACATCTTCACCTCCGAGGAGGACCCCAGCAGTTCGGGCACCTCACGGGCCAAATCGCTAACGCCTCCAGCTGTGACTCCCCAGATGGCGGACACTCTCATCTAACTGACCGAGATTCTCCCACCTGTGCCACAGCTTAAGTTCTACTACAGCATTGACGTTGTGATTCCCTGATGCTACCGGACCCCCCTTTTCATCCTGGTTCTTCAAGGGCGGCTCACCTTGCCTGCCCTGGTCATATGTTGTGCTCTCCCCCCACGATACATTAGAGCACCCGCATCATGTTCTGTTTGGACGTTCCGTCAGTTGCAGTAGGTCCCCGGTATTGGTATTACTTCCACCCTAGTTATTACACATCCTTTTTACCCCTATCTTCTTTCCATCCACAACACTTTGGTGGGCGGGTGACACCAAGTTCCGGGAGCAGGTGCATCCCCACTGAGAAAAGGCCCTCCGGTGCAGCACCTCGCTCACACTCCTATCACCTCGCCATGACTTCTTCCGCTGGCACCTGCAGATAGCTTTTTTGCAAGAGAAGCACCTCACTGCCTGGGAGCTAGGCAGCCTCACAAGCGATGGAGGGGTATCTTTTGTGCCACCACCTACTCAGCATTCGTGTGAGGGGCTATGGTATGGGTTCGACCAGGGGTCTCTTTTCAGGAGACTCGTAGGGTGGTTGACATGGAGGGTTTGTATGCACTCCACGAGGGACACTTGGATGGCCAGTCTGTCCTGCTAGGTAGTATTTATGCACCCAGTACAGAGATCTGGAAAAGTTTGGGGATTCCCTTTCTGGCACGTTGGCCCACTATACAGCGACATCATAGATACTGGGGTGGGGCTATAATTGTGTGCTTGACCTTTCCCTAGAGAGGTCCCACCTTCCCCCTCCTCGCTCCTTGCCTTACACGCAGACGGAACGCTTCCACGCCTGGGTACACCACTGATCACTCTTTCCATGGTGTCCCGCTTTGTATGCTCTCCTACAGATGTCCCCTTATTCTAGCATGTGGATTACTTAGGCTAGGTTCTTTCTGACCAAGACCCGCACCTTATGACCTTTAAGTGGAGCCCCTCCTTAACCCCCGCTCCCTCTTGGAGGCTACCACATGATTGTTTCGAGGATCATGTGTTCTGTCAGAAGCAGGAAACCAGCATCCACCGTTCCATTTCCAAAAATCACAACACAGCATCCGCCAGGATGCTGAAATGGGGCGTCTTTAAAGTTGTATCTAGAGGTACTTGCATCCGAAAGATAGCAGAAGTCCGCAGAGCGCTTGAGAGAGACTTGAAGGAGGCAGAGCACAATTTGGCTACTCTTAGCAAGGCTGCGGATGCTATCTTGGCATCTGCAGCCCATCTGGTGGAGGTGAAGACCACCTACACAGCTCTTCTCAAAGACCTGAGACGTTCTAACTTTAAGGCTCACGCCACCAGGGTGCACCGAGAGGGCGATAGACCTGATGCACTCTTGGCATGGCTTATCCGCCTGGAGGTCCTATTACCGAGGTGGTAATGGGACCTCCGGCAACAGGATCCGCACCCAAACTGGCATTCTACAAGTTTTCTATGACTATTATGCCGTTGTATACTGGGCACTGCTGAATTGTCAATTGGAAGTAATAGACCAGTTCCTAGCTGACCTCGTCTTGCCCCAGATCCCCCCTCTCACGAGTACTTCCCTAGATGTGGAGATCACTCCAGCTAATGTAAAGCAGGTGATCCTAGATCTGGCTCAAAATAAAACCACAGGTCTGGGTGGCTTGCCTCTAGAATACTACAGCACCTTTTCAGCTCTCCTGGTGCCTCAGCTGGTGGCAATGTATAAGACAGCCTTGAGGGAAGGCGAGCTTCCCCACTCATTTCGCGAGTCCCTTTTAGTCTCGATCCCAAAATCAGACAGAGATTCGACCCTGTTAACTTCCTATGGGCCAATTTCTAAACTAGGGATGGTATTCGAACACCACCTCCCGGATTAGTTTGGGCCACTCCCCGCAGGAGGTGTGCATTGGTGACTCTCACTTGGCCCTCGCTACCTAGGTGTTCGTCTGTATCATACACCCTGTGATTTACACGAGGGCAATCACTGTAGGGCATTGGCGGGTATACACACCCAGGTCGGCTTTTGGGTGACTCTTCCGCTAGCTCCTACAGGAAAGATTGACCTGGCGAAGATGGTCATCATTCCACGCCTCCTATGCTACTTTGTGAATCTTCGGGTTATTCCTTCCGGCTCCTTCTTTAAAGAACTGGATACATTGATTTACTCCCTATATGGGGGAATGGACGCCGACGACTTGCCCTATCCAAGCTGCTGTCGTCGGTAGACCATGGGGGCCTCATGGCCCCATCCTTCGAGGCATACTTTTGGTGGCGCAGTTCCAGTGGCTGCCCCGCTGGACAGCAGGGCGTTATTTCGGGGTGACTTGCTCAGATCCTGGGCCCTTGCAGTTGCTGGCAATTCGACACATGCTTTTGCCGGGAGCACAGCCCGTCCAGACCCACCCCATACAAGTGACTATAGCAAGGGCAAGTATGCTTCAGATCCATCGCCTTTCCCAGGGGACTCCACTCTACACCCCATTGCTGCCATTAGTTGGCCTGCCTGGCGGCAGGAATTATTATAATGGCCGGGAATTAGGAACCTGGAGGTGGTGGCTCTTTTTTCTGAGGCCAACTTTTTCTCTTTGACCAGCAGGCACAGGAGAGTTGGTTCCCTCCGGGGCAGTTCCTCTTCCATCGGCAGCTCATACACGCTTGCCAGCGCCTCTTGCACCTATGTGGAGGGGAGCCTGCCACCCACCCAGACCATGCCATAACTGTTGTATGTGCCACTCGCCCCACTTCACCTAAAATAGGAGGAGGAATTCGGGAGGCTGCACCATGACAAAGAATGGGAGTGAGCTCTAGAATTTCCAACGAAGGTCTATCGGAACTCCTGCTTCAAAAATATAAAATTTTTCATACTACACCGGACCTATCTGATGCTCGCACAGCTCCATCGACACTTCCTGGAGTCACAATTTGCCTGCCCTCATTATCATGACCCTAATGCAGCACTTTTACAAATGTTTTGGGCTTGCCCAACTTTAAAGCATTACTGGCACACTATTAATGCTACATTGCGCGAGATTACAGGACTCCCGGACAGCTATTCCTGGGAAGCCTGTTCGCTAGGCATATTTAAGCATAGGAAGCAACACAAGGTGCAGACACGCTTCACGACCTTGCCCCTCCTTTTAGCCAAGTGAGCCATCACAACACGTTAGTGCATGCCCACGGGCATTCCACTGGAGGCCTGGACAGGAGCGGTGCACAAATGGGGCGCTGCAGAGGAAGACGTGCTCCGAAACGAGGAAGAATGCCGGGTGCGCCAATGCCCCATTTTGCCCGAAATTACACCTCCACAGTCACAAAGCCTGCACGGGAAACCCAGCTGAGTGTCTCTGCCAGGGGTTGAGACCTATCTCCCCTACGAGGCCCCACTTTTCCAAAAGCTCACAAGTGCTTTAGCGGCTGTCAAGACCACCAAGGCTACCAAAGTGCGCTTCCCTCTGCCTGAGCCTTTGCCCCCCCCCCCACCTGTGCAGTAATAATACACATCCGCCCTACCCCCTCACCTTCCATACCAGAATTCTTATGGGCAGATTTCCAAAGAAGTCATGTAATGCAGCGCAGCAGCCAAAAATGCTGCACTGCGGCACAGGGAGAGAGCCGGAGAGAGCCATATGTACAGCAATATGGCTCTCTTCCCCTCTCCCTAGTGCCGGTGCTGATTTCAGCTGCCGTGCGCCAGACACAAACCTTAGCGCCATAGCGCTAAGGTAGGTGCCTGAGTCTAGCATAGGTTTTGCACAGGAAGGGTACCCTTCCTGTTCAAAATAGTATGACTAGATTAGTTTCAAACACTTTCCCCACTTTGTATGTGTGCAACACTGTGCAACACACATGCAAAGTAGGAAAAGAAAACAGAAATTAAAACATTTCTTCTCTTAAAGCCTCCTTTCAGATGGCACTAACTTTCGGCGCTAAACCCTTTCTACAATTGTTTATAGATAGGGTTTTGCATCAAAAGGCATGGAAGGCTGCATGGGAACACCCATGTAACGCCTCCCTTGGCGCTAAGTAACGCAAAGCAATGCGTTGCGCTGCTTTGCGTTACTTGTAGGGTACTTTCCAAAGCAAAACAAGTTTTGCGCTGGAAAGCAAATTGGTAAAACACATTTTGTGCTGGTTAGCTTCACTTTTGTGACTCTAACCCAGTGCAAAATGTTTGAAAACCTACCCCCTAGTGTGGCCAATTTAGAAACCAATACCGAAACTGACCTTGGGAGGAAAAGGAGGTCCAAAGCAGAATTTGTAATTCATGGGAAAACAGTTGAGCTGATGAAAGACTCAGGTTCCATGTATACCATCACTCCTAAAGAAATATTTTCAAAGCACTGGTCAGGCATGAACATGTTGCCCAAAGACATTAACCCTAGACGGTAACAGGGAAGGTTTGTTAATTTGGTGGGTTACATGGAGACCATGATGGAATTTGATGGAGAAATAGGAGGATGAACCACCTATATTGGGATGGATGCCTCACTATGATCTTAACCTAGTAGTCAACCCAAGGGCGCCTAATCAAATGATGGTAGTTTGGGACATCCCATTGGCTGATATTTTGGATGAGGCCCAGGATGTGTTTAGAGAAAAATTGGGCTATTTGAAAGTTACATCCGTAAAATCGTGTTGAAGCCCAATGCCATACCTGTGCAACATATGATACACTGGATTTCCTTAGTTGCCAGAGCTGCTGTGAAGGAGTAATTGGATGAAATGATCTTATCTGGGGCGATCGAACCACTGGAGATGATATCTCCAGTGGTAATCACTGAGAAGTCTTATTGGAAGTATATGTTTTGTGTGGATTTCAGGTCCCTAAATCAGAATGTGGTGTAAACACATACCTGTTGCCGAATATACCACCAGATCAAACTACATGTTTGGCTTTGATCACTATGGAGCAGACTTTCCAGTTTACATGGATGCTGTTTGGTTTATGTTCAGCATCAAACGTATTTCAAAGGATAATGAATGAGGTGTTCAAAGATATGACCAACATCTTATACTTCCAGGATGACATTCTGATATTTGGTGACTCAATTGAGCAGCATAACATGGTTCTCAGACAGTCTCTACACAGGATACGAGAAGCTGGTTTGTCTCTCCGAAATGACAAATGCAAGTTCTTGGTTAATCAAGTAGAAGACTTGGGCTACAACATTATGGCAAATGGAGTGAAACACAAAGATAATTTATTAGATGCAATAAGGATAGCTCCTTCGCCTATGGGCAAAGATCATTTGAGGACTTTCCTAGGCCTCATGGAATATTATGCCAAGTTTGTTCAAAGATTTCCTAATAAGGCTAAGTACTTGAGGTTATCATTAAAGAAAGGAGCCAGCTTTGTGTGGAGAATTGAACAGCAAGAATGTTTTTAGCTCATAAAGAAAGAGATATGTAGTGCTGGGATTTTAAAGCGGTTTGACACCAAACTGAAATCTGTACTCATGGTTGATGCCAGTGCCACAGGCATAGGGGCTGTTCTTGCACAGTTCCACTGCAAGCAAGAAAAGTCAGTAGCATTTGCTTCAAGAAGCTTGACCACCTTTGAGAGGAATTACTCCGTGATAAAGCCCGAAGCACTTGCAGCAGCCTGGGAAACCAAGTATTTCAGAATTTACATGTGGGAACCAAGTGTGTTTTGCGAACAGACCATAAGCCATTAGTAAAAGCTCTGCTTCCAGGTGGGTCTGGAAAGGGCTCTGCGAGGTTAGCCAGACTTGTGGATCGTCTTCAAGAGTATTATTACACATTGGAGCATATTCAGGTGTGGAGGAACTGTCAAGTTGACTGCTTGTTGAGGCTGTCTTTAGACTGGCTGGATGATATTGGTCCTGCTGTTGTGGCAAGGGAGAGTGAAGGTGCGGTGGCATCAGTACAGGATGTAATGGATGTTGGGGGTGCGAATGTAATTACCACACAAGAGTGAATGAAGGAAATGGAATCTGATTCCACAATGAAGGAGGTCAAGCGTTTGATTCTTTTGGGTGGTTGGAGGGAGAGTTCTGTGGCACACTCTGTCAGAACATATCTTAAGGTCTTGGAGGAATTGTCTGTGTGCGTTGATATGGTGATTATGAGGGGAGAAAAATGTGTTCCTCCCCAAGGGTTGTGGTTAAAATTGATAGAGGTGGCACATGAAGGGCACCTGGGGCAATCTAATACTAAGAAAAGATTGAGAGCTGAGTGGTGATGGCCAGGTATAGATGATTATGTGGAGAAGTGGGTGGAGAAGTGTAATGTGGGTAAGGAAGGTGAGAAGTGTTTGAGGGTAGGAGCACAAGCAGATTTAGGACAGATATCTGATTCGGGCAAAGCATGGCACACCTTGTGCATAGATTTGATCGTGCCCATGAGTAAATTAAGAGGTGAGCTGAGGTATGCCATGGTGGTGGTGGATGTACTTACCAAATGGTTGACAGTCTGACAGACAAATTTATGAGGGGGATCACTACCAGGGCAATGGTTGCTTTGTTGAAAGACATCCTAAGTGAGAAGGGAGTTCCTTCAGTCATCATTACAGATAATTGCACACAATTGACTTCAAATGAAATGGTAGATTTCTTGGAGACATTTGGTATTCGGCGCAATCACACCTTGTTGTACTACCCACAAAGTAATGGTGTTGGGGAAATGGCACATAGAATGATCAAAGGGACAATCCAGATGGCTGTGACAAGTGGATGTAATGTAGGAAGAATGATCACCGAAATGGTGTGGGCTTATCATAAAAGTGCTCATGGGGTGACAGGTAAAACCCCATTTGAGATGATGTGAGGGAACCTGGCAGGAATGAAATTGGTCCCTGCATGGATAAAGGAGTTAGTAGAATGAACTCAAAAGGGAGGCCTAGGTAGAGGGCAGATGGTGGAGGATAAGCTCTCCAGACGGATCAATGAGGACATTGGGTTAAACTTTGTTTCTGTCAGAAAGATCAAAGTCTAACGAAGATCAGAGGCCCGTTCAAGGTTGTGAGTGTTTATTTTTATTCAGTAGTCTTGGACGACAGTTGTGAGGAGTGGAGCAATAGACTGGTAGCCTTGTATCAAAGAGGTGGTTAATGTACGGTCAGCAAAAAGAGACAGGGAAGCAATACTTTCATGTTAACGTCAGATGAGGAAATGAGTCACTCTACACAAGAGTCTGAAAACACTCTGGTGGTTGCCCGGGATAGGGAAGATGTGGTTATGGAAACTCTTAAGTCTAACCCATCAAACCTTACTGTGGATAGAATGAGAAGCAGGAGGGACTGACGACCACCTATGTATTTAAGTGACTATGGGCCCGATGTAGGTAAATCCCATTTACCGATTTTGAAATACCGAATTTTACCGAATCGGTATTTCAAAATCGGTAAATGGGATGTAGGTCCCAACATCTGGATTCGTTACCGAATCCTTAACAATTCTTTAATTACCGATTCGGTAAATACCGAATCGGTAATGCCCATTCATTCCTATGGGCTTTGAAGCCCATAGGAATGATTAGGCATTACCGATTCGGTATTTACCGAATCGGTAATTAAAGAATTCACAAGGGTGCAGGGGGTGTCACTTTGACACCCTCTAGCACCCCCAAAACGGGCATGTGTGCAATGTGGCACACAGACATGCCCTAAGGGCACGTCTGTCTGTCACATGGCACATGTGTACATGCACAGATGTGCATGTACACAGGAATCGGTTTTTTACCATGGATTTGTATTCCATGGTAAAATACCGATTCTGTAAGCCATGTGCTGATGGAACATAGGCTACCTACATTGCATTTTCGGTAATTTTACCGAATCGTTATCATTACCGAATCGGTAAATTTACCGATTCGGTAATGATAACGATTCGGTAAAATTACCGAAAATGTGCCCCTACATCTCGATAGCCCTTTACCGATCGGAAACGGCCGAAAATCGGTATTTTCGGCCGATTCCGATCGGTAAAGGGCTACCTACATCGGGCCCCATGTCTGTTAAAATGTGCTTTTATTTTTATTTAGTCTTCATTTTTAAGTTTGTTCAATGTTGAGATAATCACATAAAACTCTGTAATGTATTTGCACTCTGTTGTATCCTTGTTTGCATTTGTAAGGGGGGGAGATATGTTGTAAGCTATGCTAAGGTTGCCTTTGGAACTAGGAAAGGGGTTGCGTTGTGTGTTCCAATCAGCGAGTTAGCATTCCAGCTATGTCAGTTGGAGTCTGACTGGCTGAGAGACAGCTGCGCTTGAGTTGTAGGGAAAGTACTTTAATAAACAACCTTTTTATTTACCCTTGGTTGTGACGTCTTGTAAAAGGGATGCAAGACATCTATATCTTCATGACTTTTCCTCCACTTTGATTGATTTTTCATTATTTGCTCAGTAACATTCAACCTACTCTAACCACACACACATTCTTAACTTGCTAGTTTTTATTATTAATATGCATCATGTGGCAATACTCATTAGTTTCCTAAAAACTAAACACTGTCCCACAGTTCTCCTAGGCCCTCTATATGGCATGCTTTATATTATGCTCAGTGTTTCTGTTCCTACCCTCTGTTAAAAGTATTAAAGTTATATAAGTTTTTGACTTTTGAAAAGAGACACAAAAATAAAACTGGTATCAAAGTATACAGCTTTTTCAGTTCATTCCCTTACATCAATAAAAAACCTTCCAGCGAATGTCTGCCAAGATTTTTAATTCTAAATCGAGTCAAGAATTCCAATTGACAACCTATCCTTTCATCTTAGTTTTTTAGAGTCTATTGTAATTGGATTTATATAGTGCTTACTACCCCGGACGAGGCACTTAAGCGCTTTGAGAGTCGAGTAGCGCGCTACTTTGGAACCCAAGGTTAGTGGTTAATCTTGTGGTTGTTGTGATTAGTTGTGTGCTCTGCTCTCAAGAAAATAAAGTGCCTGCATTTATTCCAGTTACTCAGGCATATATTAATACTAGGGAGGTGTGATCGTTGGTGGTGGCAATGTGGTTTCTGGGGAACGGTTGGCGGGATAGATAGGCTGGCAGGTAATGTTAGGTTACAGGGTAAGGGTTTTAAAGACGAGAGTTTGTTATCTATGAATTGAGGAATCAGCCAATTACAGAAATACAATAAGAAGGATTAAGGCAGGCATGAGACGGAGAGGAGGCTGTATTGCGAAACAGAAGGCATGCAGAGGAATGGGATGTAAGGAGAGGGTCACTCTGAAGAAAGGAGAGAAATCAAGCGGAGTAAGGTCAAGATCAATTGTTCATACAGGGTTTTAGGAGTAGAGTGGAAGAAGGCTTCCTGAGATAGCAACGCACTCAGAGGATGGAAGATGAAGAAAGAAACATTATGCATAGTGCTCCGTATCCGGAGCAGACAGCTCAAACATGTGATTCCGAGTGTACACATCATTTAATCAGAGATGTGGTGCCAGAGTCTTGAATAATACTGTTCTTTGTACAGCATTTATTTAATGTTTAAATGAAGCGCTGCTAACCAGCCAACAGTGCATTCAGAGAGCTGTGAGTCTAGCAACAAATGGAAGTTGGCAGGAATCCAGGCTGTGCTTTCAAACCGCTGGCAGTGTATAGCCAGTGGAACTCGGTGAATGAAGTTGCCAAAGTAAGATTCTGAAGATAAAAAAGCATTCAAAAGTAGACGTTTTGAGCCAGAGTGAAAGCGTGACATTGTACTGCGTTTGACAATAATGCCTATGATCATTAAAGGCAAGAGGTGGAATTGTCCAAATACCCTGAAGAATGTGCAAGTCTTATAATGTTTGCAGAACGTGATGTAATTTTGCTACAGTCGTAGATGCAAGGGAAGAGAATTCCACAAGGTGGCTTTCTGCACACTTAAGGATGATCCATCATTTTTCTTGTAACTGGTCAGGTTTGTCGATAGGAATTCTCTGTTAGAAGACCCAGACCGGATATACAAACCTTTTGGGCTGGGTTTGATTTACAATAGTGACCCAAATCCGCACAAAACATTTTTATTTACTTTCCAGCTTATTTTGTGCTGGAAAGTTGCCTAAAAGTAACACAAAGTAGCACAACGTTCTGATTTACGTTGCTCTGCGTCTATGGGGCATTCTATGGCTGATACATGGGCATTCCCATACTACCACCCTTGCTTTTTGACGCAAACACAATAGTAGACAGGGTTTTGCACCAAAAAATATTGGCACTTTGAAGCCGGTATTAAAAGGAGAAATACTTTTATTTAATTTGTCCTATTCTGACTTTGCATGTGTGCTGCACTGCACAACAGATACAAAGAAGTAAAAATTTCACAGTTTGTCTAGGCATAGTTTTTTGTACTGGAAGGATATTCTCCCAGTACAAAACCTATGCTAGACTCACACAGCCATCCTTGCACCGGGGTGAAAAGGTGTGTGTGTGTGTCGCAAGGCAGCCTGATTTTGAGCCAGCGCTAGGGAGATGGGAGGAGAGTGCAATGTCTCTGCAGATATGGGACTTTCCTCCTCTCTATCTCTCTGTCACGCAATGCAGCCCAAGAACTTTGGTTGCTGCATTGAGGGACAGGGTCATAACACTGGCTCCTGATGATACTGTACAGAAAGTACGGGGTGAACAGTTTTATGAGGTAGTTGGGTGCATGGCAATAGAGTGCCTTATACATTGCACAGCGAGTCTTGAAGGTCGATCTCTCTAGGAGTCAATGAAGAGATTTCAGGGAAGGTGTGATGTGGTTTTGCCTATTTAGATCAAGTCAAAAGCCGGCTAAGTTTTAAACTCCTCGAAGCTTTGAAATGGTCACTATAAGGTGTACAATCTATAAGCTATTATAAAAGTTAAAAAGGGACAGTACCACTTCTAAACTTTAAAAAGGTTATCAGGGAGCAATGTAACAAAGGAATAACTGCATTCAGTAGACTGAAATGGTGGAAAGTACTTTTGGAGGCATTATTTGTTTGGGAGATAAAGGAAAGGTTACTGTCAAAGAAGAACTCTCTGGTTGCATACTATATCCGTTGGTACTGGAGAGGAATCCATGGGCATATTTACAAGCCCCTATTGCCACAGGAAAATCACTTTTAATGACATTCCAGGGGCGATATGGGCTTTGCCTTATTTACAAGGTAGCGTCAAGCCACTTAAATAAGGCACCCTTTCAAGCTATACTTTTTTTTTTTTTTTAAACTTTATTTACCATTTTCCAAAAGAAACATACAAATAAAGGTGCGCATACATTTTGGAAACATACAGCTGGTTCATAGTGTGCCATTCTAGTCACATACATGCAGTATACAATAATCCAAACATACTCAAATATCAGTCTTAGGTCAAAGTGGAAGACACCTGGGGGGACGCAATTCCAATAACGGATCTCAGAGTGTGCGAAACCACACCTCAGTAGTAACTGGATATAGTCTTCGCTTGGGATCCCTAAGCAACAGGTGTGGAAGGTTAAAAGAAACAGGGGTACAGTTCAATGCGGCATACAAATCAAATGGTTCAGTTAGTAACCCTGTGTAGCCCTTCAACCAATCCCCTTGGGATCCATGTCATTGGCGGGAGTAGGCTGGCCCTCGGCCATGATGCCCGCAAGATATGAGCGATAGGGGCCCCAAATATCCCTGGGCCTTGAGGTAGAAGGGACCATATTGGAGTATTCCTCATTGTTGGCGTTGCAATGCGCCATGCTTCGGAGCCATGAATTGTGTAACGGGGGGCGACGGTCACACCATCGCAACACCACCTCGCATTTAGCCAGTAAAAAACCAAGCGCCACTAGTCTACGCACCGCCCTCGGGAACTCGGCCATGTAACCCAAAAGGGCAATCTCAGGGATGGGAACCAGATTCAGGTGCAGCATGTCACTAAGTGTGCGGTGCACCCTGGGCCAGTAGTCCTGAAGCACTGGGCACGACCATGAGAGGTGTGCAAAGTCCGCATAGGGCCCACCGCATTTAGGGCAGGCGTGGGGTCTTGCTGAGTCTATTTTATGCAGTCGCGCTGGAGTGTAGTACAATCTACGCAAGAACTTAAAGTGTAGGAGCTTATGTTTACTGTTGAGAGAGATGTCTTTGGTCGCCCTACAGCACCACTGCCACTGCTCATCTGTGATAGGGTAGCCTAAATCTGCCTCCCACACGGCCCGCACCCCCTGGTCCGGGGAGGGGAGCAGGTCGCAGCACATTTGACACAATTTAGAGACTAAATGATTCCCTGATGGGTGTTGGATAAGAAAGGTGAGGGGGAGCATCTCTTCGGGGGAAAGGGGGAACGAGGGGAATGAGGCACGCAGCAAGGAGCGCAACCTGGACAATACAAAGGAATCCATAAACGTTCTCTCTGCAAAGCGATGATCTTCTGTAAGGGTAAAGGCATGGCCGTCAGGGAACAAATCTCCAATGGTGGATAAGTGGAATTTGGTCAATGTTTGCCTCACCACAGATTCCCCCGTTATCTTCAGCCAGGTGGGATTGGGTAATGGGAGGGCCGGAGAATATAGCTGGTCCAGACCAATAAGGCGCGGTAGTCTTCCCCACGCCCAGCAGGTTGATGAAACAGTCTGAATGTCCCGTGGGTCTCTAGGGAAGCCCGACGGTAGAGTTGTGGACAAAGACCCCGGCCAAACCAAGTCGGCGTCCGTTTTTAAATAAATCATCCGGGCGTCGGGGTGGAACCAGGGGTATGCGTAGGAGCACTGTGCCACCAAAAAATAAAGATAAAAATCGGGGACACCCAGTCCATCGCGTTCATATGGGAGCGTCAGCAAGCGCCAAGACACGCGTGGGATCTTGTTTCCCCACACTAGTTTTAATAGTAAGGAACGTAACTGTGTGAAGAAACTTTTTGTGAGGGGCACAGGTATATTATTGAACAAATATAAAAACCGTGGAAGTACTATCATTTTAATTATTGCGATGCGCCCTGCCATGGACAATGGGAGCCGATTCCATCGCTCAATCTGACCCTCAAGAGCAGTCAGCGCAGTGCCGTAGTTCAGTCCAATGATGGATTCGGTATCCAAGTGCACTTGGATTCCCAAGTATTTTACTGAGTCCCGGTTCCATGTGAGGGAAAAGGGGCAGGGCCATTCAGCTGTGCTAGGTGTGAGTGGAAATATATCAGATTTATGCCAGTTTATGCGCAGGCCCGAAAACTTGCCAAACCGGGCTATTTCCAAGAGCAAAGGTTCAAGGTTAATCTGGGGATGCCTGACATAGAGGATGGTGTCATCCGCGTAAAGCGAAATCAAAAGGGGGCCCGTGCGAAACTGGAGACGCTTCTCCTGAAAGTGGCGGACCAATGGGTCCATCGCTAATATGTACAATAATGGCGACAGGGGGCATCCCTGTTGCGTGCCACGCGACAGGCGGAACTGGCTAGTGATGGTACCATTTAGGCGCAGCCGTGCCACAGGAAGAGTATACAATAACTCCACCGTATTACCAAGCATTCAGGTATTCCCATACGGCACATCACAGACATAAGTAATGGCCACTCTAAAGAGTCAAACGCTTTTTCGGCGTCTAATAGAATTGCCGCTGCCGGAGTGGCAGGATCAACACGGTGCAGGACGGAAAACAGGGTGCGGAGATTGAGCGAAGTGGAGCGGTGCGGTACGAAGCCAGATTGGGCCGGGGAAATAATGGACTCCATTAGTAACGAAAGGCGGATGGCATTGACTTTCGCCAGGATCTTGTAGTCCAGGTTTAATAAAGAGAGAGGACGATAAGATCCACACTGTGTGGGATCCTTTCCCGGTTTGGGCAGAAGTACTATGACCGCCTCCCTAAGTGTGGGGGGCAGACATCCCGTTTCTAGGGCCTCGGCGTACACCTCCACTAAGCGGGGGACCAACAGGTCTTTATAGGCCTTGTAAAAATCAGCCGAAAAGCCATCTAAACCAGGGGCTGAAGACCCCCTCATGGAGTCAATGGCCTCAATGATATTGTCTGACGTGATGGGATCGGCCAGGAAGTCTTTCATCCAGTTGTCCAGGTACACCATCGCTACCTCATTAAGGTAATCCCCTCGGTCAGCAGCGTCGTCAGTTAACGTGGATGTGTACAAAGATGTGTAGTAAGTCAAAAAGGCATCTCAGATATCAGGCGTGGTGCGCAGAATGTCTCCCGTAGGGCCTGTGAGTTCAGTGATGTAAGAAGACTTGTGTGGGGGGCGAAGTAGTTGTGCCAACAATTTGCCCGGTCGGTCGCCCTCACCGTATTGCCTAGCTGTGAGTGACCTAGCCAGGAATCTAAGTTCCCTCTCAGCCTCATCTCTAAACTCCATCATCAATTGTAAGCGTTTGGTCTCCCTTTCCCCTGTATGTCGTTGAAGTTGTTCTGCATCTAGTGCAGCTATGTCGCGCTCAGTCCGGGACAGAGTAGCGCGAATATCGCGCAGCACTCCAGTGTGTTTAGCAATGCATGCTCCCCTGATGGTTGCCTTAAATCCCTCCCACAGGACTGCCCATGTGTCTACAGTACCCGTGTTGAGCTCAAAATATTCCTCTATGGCCCCCCTGATGTCCTCCGTGAACACTGGGTCTGACAAAGCTTTCCCGGGGAAGCGCCACTGTCTTTCATAACCACCCGCCATAAGAACCTTCAGTCTCAACACTATGGGGGAATGATCCGACAGAGTGCGTGGGAGTGTAAGCAGGTCATCAACCCACCCGACCACTTCCTGGGAAATCAGCCAATAGTCGATCCTGGTCCAGGTGTCATGGAACCCAGAGTAGTGCGAGAAAGCAGGTGAAGCGGCATGCAAAGAAGCCTCGATGTCAAGGAGGGAAAAATGGGAGCACATATCAAGAAGGATTGGCCGGGAGTGGGGTTTCATGTCTGGGGCCGATGATGTACTGTCTCTGGACGGATTAAGCAGCAGATTAAAACCGCCTCCAATCATCAGCAGCCCCGGATCCGAGTTCAGCAGATGTACCTGTAACTCATTGAAAAAAGCAGGGGTGTCTGTGTTGGGGCCATAGACACCAACGAGTGTGATTTTGTGGTCCAAGAGGGTCCCTGCAACAATAACATATCTGCCCTCACTGTCAATTACCGTATGAGATAGTACAAAAGGTAGGCGCTTATGTATACAAATAGCGACCCCCCTGGAGTATCTGCTGTAGTGGGAGAAGAAGCGGTGCGGACCCCAACTCCTGGCAACTGTTGAAGCAGCATCTGACGATAAATGAGTTTCCTGTAGGAAAACCATGTCAACTCTATGTCTGTCAATGTAATTGAAGACCTGTCTACATTTTCTGGCATTGTTTAGTCCTTTAACATTCCAGGACATCAACGATAGGTCAGAGGGGCCGAGCTGTAACCCTAATCTGGCCATGAGTACTGGGGAAGGAAAGGCGACTTATGACATGAGCAGTTCAGCGCGCAGATTGCAGTAGTGAAAATGCTGTGACACTTTCGAAAAGGACAAAACCAAACAAAACCCCATTCCCACCCCCACCCAACCTCTCAGAAACCCAGAAGAGGAAAACCCAACCCAATATGGCGGTGAAATGTAACATTATGTGTGGAGAAAGAACATTGTAAACTAAGATCACCGCAGTAAGTAAATCAACAAACTTCCAGTGAAGAAAGGCGATCGCCATGGAGAGTGGCAACGCCTCGACATCCGGGCAAACCAACACTAATATCCGTGCAACAGTCAGACTAAGGGGCCTTCAGGCAGTTCCCAGAAAGTCTGTGCCATTAGAGGAGAATCAAGGGTAAAAGTCAAAGTGTCAGCCAGGGCCGGAGCTCGAAAACAGTTCCATGCTGTGCTGTGAGTCTTCCTGTGCAGGAGAGGGTGTTCTGGAGTTAGCAGCGGCCAGCGTGTCTCTGGACTTGTAAGAGTGACAAAACTCTTGGACCTCCGTCGAGGTGTCAAAGATGCGGGTTCTGCCAGCGACTTCCACCCTGAAGCATGCAGGGTAAAGCATACAATACTTAAGACCTAAATTGCGTAGAGCAGCCTTGACCCCAGTGTATTTCCGGCGCGCCTCCTGCACCATAAGGGTAAAATCTGGGTAAAAGGACAGGGAATCGCCTTGCCATCGTATCTCCCCTTTCTCACGAGCCGCTCTGAGGGCAGCATCACGATCTCTGAAGTTCATGATCCTGGCTATGATGGGGCGCCGTGGCAGAACTGGTTTCGGTCGGGGTCCCAGAGACCGATGGGCCCGCTCCACCACAAACTCCGGGGTAAATAGATCCCTGCCGAACAGGTCTATGAGTAGTTTTTCAACAAAGACATCCATCCTACCAGTTTGGGTAGACTCCGCCACTCCTAAAATTCGAACGTTGTTGCATCGTTCGCGGGCCTCCAAGTCCTCATTTTTAATGGCCACTTCCTTCAGGATCTTCTCAACTTGTTCAAGTCGCTTCAGTTCCTTGGCACCCGCGTCCTCGAAATCGGAAACACGGGCTTCGACAACATCCAGCCAGCGATCATGCGCTTGCACCTTGGAGCCCATGTCAGCCAATTTTTGCTCTAAGGTGTCAAATCTGCTGTCTAGGGACTTGAATCCAGCTCTCATTTCAGACATCATGGCCGTGACCAGAGATGTGGTGGAGTCTTGAGGGGGGGGCGGCATCGCGTCCGATGAGGATCCAGCAGGGAGGTCTTGTCAAAGCTGAGCTTTAGTTGGTTAGGGTCTCTTTTCCCCATGTTGACCAGTGGGGAGTCTGTCGTGGAGTAACAGCCCGCTGGACAGGTGTGGAGGAGGCGAGTTAACGTTGTGCAGGTGATCAAATAAAAAAAGGGGGGGAGCGCAGAGTGGAGGCACAGCAACAGACGTGGAAACCCCCTGAAGGAGAGGGGCTCTGCAGAGAACAGGCGGACAAAGGCAATGTATTGGCCCCTATTAAATCAGGTAGACACAAGGGCAGGCCGCACACCAGGAGAGACACCCCCGCTACTTCGCAGGTGGTTGAAAAGCAATGCACCGTCTCCAGGGTTCAGAATGCTCCAGGCCGCTATGGAAGCTTTCCCCAAGAAAATGGCGGACCAAGGCTGTTGTGTCGGCAGGTAAGGAACAATCGATCTTGCCTCTACAGCGCTCAGCTCATCAGGTAGCTACAAAGGGTAGCCACCGAGGGAAGGCGGGGCCACCCAGCCTCGCAGCAGTCCAAGCCCCCGAACGCCCCTCGCCACCCCCGCGGCACCGGGGCCAGACCGCGCCACCCCCCGGAACCGGCCATGAGCAGCCGCCACCCGAGTCCCCGGCTCCGGCCTGCGCTCCAGCCCCTAAGGCCACAGTGCGCCCCAGATCCTCGGAACCAGCACCGGGCAGCCCCCAGGCCGGACCAGCAGAAGCGCAACCAGGCCGCCCAACACCCCAGGTAAACCACGGCAAAAGGCAACGCGTCCCCGGCGCAGAACTCACCGGATGGCCAGGCGCAGATAGAGAGGACGCCGGTGGGGTGGCGCTCCATCTCCTCCGCCGATCAGACCCGCACAGGGCACCCCCGAGCCCCAGACAGGAGTCGGATGGCGGCGAATCGCCGCTGCTGCAGGATGGAGGTGCTGGGCGGGATCAGGTCAAGCGTACGCCTGCAGGATGGAGGAAATTGGCCGCCCGGACGGTGGAGCTTCAGTCGGTTGCGGCCATCTTGGTCGGCCCCGTGGCCACGCCCCCCCTTCAAGCTGTGCTTTGCGTGAAAGGGGAGGGCAATGGGTGTTGCTGAGGGCGTCCCATATTTTTGGGAAGACACAATCAGTTGTTCCCCATCCATCAGTGCACATAGGTGAGGCAATTAAGCTGTTATTCCAGTTCACCATCCAGCCCGAGGTGGAGCTATGTGTCTTCCACATACATATGAAAATCTCTCTTCTATCTTCTAGGGGTGTGAGGCGGGTGTAAATACTGTATCACGATAGTAAGAGGGCAGAGCCTCGTGGAACACAAAAATGAATATTTGCAGTCTTGGAGAGAACTGGGCTTAAGTTTACTTGGTGGGAACGATTTAACAGGAAGGACTCAAACCATTGCAGTGCACTGCCAGATAATTGAGTTGAAGTGGTGTTGCAGGGATTCTGTGTAGGCACAGAACTGTGGGCAGGAAACCAAATCTCAATGACTTGTGGTGCACCAGAAACTCACCTCAGTAACCAGAACCCCTATGCGGCTAGCATCAGTGTCATTAGCGCTCCGTCCTACAGCGCAGCTACCAATGAATAGACAACCCAGAACATGCGACTTAGGGTACTCTCAAGAATGGTGGGAATCAAGAACACCCTTTTGTTTTTATTCTAATACCAGTCCACAACGTGAGTAATCAGAGATACGGAAAAGTTTAAAATGTTTATTTTAACAACGTGCTCTAAGATGCAGTATTTTTGCTAACATAAGCAGGCATATGATTAAAAATAATACAATCAGTATTGTTACAATTCCATAAAACACAAAGGGAGAAATCATGTTATAATGATAGTGGAAACAGGTCATATAGTGCCTTTTGAACCACCCTTCCCTGCTAGGAACTAGGTTTTATAATAATAAAAGGTTTCTTAGGCTTGAATGGGGAACCCCATGTAAATTGTAAATTGATGCTTGTATAGCGCACTACTCACCCGCAAGGGTCTCAAGGCGCTTGTACGAATACCGCTGTGGAACCCTTCCTGGCTTTCCCTGTGAGGTGTCCACTCCTGGGCACCCCCAAGGTGGAGACCAGGTATCCTTAGCGTTGTGGGGGCTGTTGTGGAGATTAAGCAAGCTATTGCCCAGAGTTGCAGAGTGGGACTCCATGATTGGAATAGGCACCGAGGCGAGAATTATCAGGTCCGTGGAATTTTGAGCCCAAGACCCGCCGAGGCGGGGAATTGAACCCTGGTCCCGGGCTAGACCTCTGCATCAGGGTCTGCCACTCTAACCATTGAGCCACACTTCTCCACCCATACCACCAAGATCAACAGTAGTGAATCACATCATAGGATCATGAAAGTGCTCTCAATGGAAAAGGTTTTTCTCCAAGTGCCCAAATCATGTATGCAGTGCAATATTAAAGGCATTAGAATTTCAGTTAGCTGCAACTGTGTTTGTGTTGTGTCTAGAGTGTGGGCCGATCAACCTGAATAACAGCATACATTGTTATGGTGACTTTGAAGGCTTCTGCACGCAGTGTACAGACTAAGGTCGCGACGTAAGTCTAGGGATGTTAAAAACAAGCCTTTCTCATGCTTGGAAAATCAAGCAGTCTAACTTACAACAACAGTTACATGTAGTCTTGTGTGCAAAGCAGCAAAGTGGCAAAATGGCATTTAAACTTCTAGAAGCTCATGCTAACATAGCAATGTGTGCAAGCAGGGCTCTGTCTTCACTACATCCTCCCCTGACCGGAACACGTACAAGAAGGGAGGCAATTTAGGAACGCAGAGTTTAAGTTCGAGTGATACAGAACCAAGTTCAAAAATCGCCAAACTGGGTAATTGGAAATATTAATAAGTTCGAAGTAGTAAGGGAAAATCAAAAAGCCAATATGGGGCAGTTTACAGCACATCATGGAAATGGAAAAAAAAGTTCAAACATTTTTCGAGTTCAGTACGCGTTGAAGCTAGACATATGTCAGTTCAATCTATCAGCGTATAGGCACAGTACATTGCAACTGCCCCCAAGAGGAAGTCGTTATCATCAAAAAACAATTCAGCCATCCAATTTAATAACGTGAAGGAACATACATGTTCATCGATAGCTGGAGCCTCTAGCACCATCAGAGGACAACCTGGGTGTTCATCAATACATATTTTCCAATTCTCTAGGACTCCATGCGCCGCCGCACAGGCCATAATCCAGATACCAGAACAGTCCAACTCATGAGCTACTAAGGGACTCATCAGTTGATCCTAATCCGGGTCAGGAGACACCGTATTGCAGAGACACAAATCCAGAGCCCCTTCAAAACAGCAATCCAGGCAATGGAAAACAGGTTGCACGCAGGTAAAGTACGAAAACCGGAAGGATAATCCATATGCTACACTCAAGGTGGCAAGAGGTAGCGTTCCATAGTATTCAAGCATCCGTTTGCGAAGCTGGAGCAGCCGAGGGGGGTTGTCTTGTGACACAGTCTGTGCAGCCATTTCAGATCAAGCAAATCATGAGTAGTACACGGCAGCCAAGGCGAGAATTAATGGTAAACCGCCGAAGATGCTGGAAAAAATAGAATGAAAAAATGCCTGTATCCCACCAAATATAGTTTGGAGTGAAGTTACAAGGCCAGAGCTTACTACTTTGCAAAAGTGTGCCAAGCCATTTGATGATGAGGCATTGAATATTGTGTGAATCAAAATGCCAAAATGAAGTGGGAGATCAGTATTTAAAAGCGCATGCACCTCGGTGTGAGTGTTAGCCCTGTGAAGGACAAATATTTAACGGGAAGAAGTAAGGGCAACTTTGTTCTGGGACAATAGAGCCCTTATTCGACTCATCTTGTTGAACTCTGCTTTCATGGTCGGAACGGAATGCCAGATGGACACATCGAGCATCCAATGCGGAGGTGGGAAAAGCACATTCTTACAGCAGACTATACGTTGGGAGACGGTCACAATGTACGGAATCCCTGCCAGCATACCGCAGCAATCTTTATTATTTAAAAGTAATTAGCTACTGTTAGCTACCAACGTGAACGTTGGTGTTATAGCTGGCACTGGAATACCCTTTAAAATGCATGCTAAATTCAGAGCTTGCGTGTTACATGAGCTGTGCAATTGTATGTTCTTGCAAAACAGTGAGTGATCAGGTGTGGAAGTGCACTCTTCGCCCTTTAAATAAACTTCTTTACCCTCTCTCAGGCACCGATATGTGAATGGCAGAGACCAAACCTCATGGAGATGGGCTCTTCCCAATGGTTCATATCTGCCTATGGCATTGTGTTTCATACATGAACTGAATTTAAACAAGGGTAACAGCAGTGTTATTAACCCATGAATGAGCCATCCATACAGCTGAATTAGATTCGGCAACAGAAAATGGTAAAGGTTCCAATTTTTCAATATGCAAAAGTGAATATGCAGCATCCTTCATGGACATGAACTGTTGTTTAACAGTCGAATTAAATGGTAAAAATAGAGAAGAGGTATTCATGTAGTCCCAAAGAACTTTCCCAGATTTTAAAGTTTGTAAAGTCCAAGCAAATTGCATAATGATACAATCCTGCACAATATCAATGTGGGAGAGCGGGCCGGATAAACAGACGAGGAGGCTGTATGTAGTGGGCCAGTTGGGTGTTTTTATTAACAGTTCTGACAGGCACACGGAAAAGGGGTTCAGCAGGTTCCTCAGTCTCTTCAAAGGGGTCCTTGTCTGAATCGTCTTCTTCTATCCGGTCTGCTTCTACGTCCTGGTTTCTCCCACGGAGGCTCATGAGAGAGAAAGAAAGAAGGAGCCGTCAGTTCTATCTACGCTATAACTGATACTATATTCTCCCGTCACCAATACACCACGGTGACGCAGTTTCGGTCCTCAGCTATATGGGGGGGGGGGGTTGGCTAGATGAGGCAAGGGTATGAAACCAAAACTATAAGGGTCCTTGTCCTTTGTGCCCTGTTCGAGGAAGTGAGGGTGTCAGTATGGCCAGGGGACTGTCCGGGTTGAGGAAATAGCATACAAGGTGAGGGGGTGAGAGGTTGTGCCTCTAAACAAATACACGATTAAACAAATACACGGTTCTGTGATTGTGTGGCCTGTTCCAAGCCCACTCCCTCCCTCCTTCTCCCCGTCCCCGTCCCGAGTGACTCACCGGCTCTGCTGCAACTCTCCAGTGAGTTGCGGCCGCTCTCCAGCCTCCTCCTGTGGGGTCCACCAATCTTCGCTCCACAACTCGTCGTCTTCTTCGGTTTCTTCACCTCGAAGTTCGTCGTGGTCCTTCAGCGCCGCGTCTCCTCGCTCCGTCTCTTCCGGCTTCCTCGCGTCCTCGACCCCGCTGCCTGTTGATTCGTCCCTTTTCTCCGCCTCCGAGGTAGCCCTTCCGGAGTCCCTCCCGTCTCCTCCGCCGCCGGATGTTGCAGCGTCCTGTGTACACAGAGGAAGGGGCGTGAGTACAGTCCGTGGTAGGAGAATCGGACTCCGAGCCCTGTAAGGTGAGTACAGTTCTTGACAGGGAGCGAGCCCCTCCCGCGTCGATTCCGTTGTCCCCTTACATCCCCTTTCCATCTGTGATCCATCTGTAGGAATAAGCTGATTAGATGCAGTGGTAGTTGGTGTTTCTGATATGTAGTATTTGTTGAAACACTGCCTGATTTCCCTTCAAGCCAACGACTAACTGTCGTTTCTGAGGTTCAACAACCACCTAAGTGTATTAGTACATTAACACTTTGGGTTGTGAGAGAAGAGCTAATCTAGATTTCTTTTCCGGTAAGTCATCATTAACAGATGATAACCTTTTGTAGTCAGCTATTATAGATGCCATATAACATACATACATTAGTGGAGGCAGGATAGAGATTATGGAATTTGAGGGTTAGTATTGATGAACAACATATTAAGTTTTGCAGGGGAACTATTCTTGTTTGAATACTAACCCGGGCATATGCTGCTGAATAATTGAGAACATAATTAGGAACATTAAGATGTCTACTCGCACGACCCTGGAGAGTTCAATGGTAACAAATCCTCTCCCACCAAGATATATGCCCAAGAATCAGACTCTAGAGCAGCATGCGTTGCCCCAATGTTTGGTCAGAACCACTTCATCCCATTACCCCAAAGGAGGTCTTGCAATACCCTGCCCTGCCACAACTAGGACCACACGAGGGGGCAGGGGATAGCAGAGAATCTGCATCTCAGTAGGCATCACCCTCAAGACATTATGAGTGATATCAGTCTTTCAGTAGTCCCACACATGCTGCAGTCAGTCAACAGGGTCGATGACTTAGAAAAACGAGTGTGTAAGGACCTCTTTGCATTCCACTGGCACCCAGGAGATAGCATCCTGCTGCAGTATTCTATATAGATGCACCTTACATAGCAGAAGCTTACGAAGCTCCGGTCAATGCATCGAGGAGCATTTATCCAAAGCCCAATCCGGAAACCAGTTTTCTCGGTTCCAAGAGCTCAGTAAAGCATATTTGAACTTTTGTAGCAAGTAAAAAAAAAAAGGAGGGGCCAAATTCCAACCTTGATGTGCAGTAATGACTGTGTAGAAAATGTATTGTCTGTTGAGAATAAGGCAGAAAAACTCTAATCATTGTACAGTACACTGTTACCCACCAGATTTCAGATTCACACAAGCGGTAGGAGCATCCAATATTTCGCTTCCATGAGTTCAAGCAAAAAATTGTAATAATAATAAATCAAAGACAAGGTCACCATCAACTCTACTATAAGACACATTAATGGGAATCATGCATACATGTTTTACCAGTGTGATAATCATCTCACCAACCAGGAGCCAATTGTAGGGTTTATATCCATATTGAGCAGGGCATGTCTAGCAGTTTAGACAGTGAGTACTTCAGTGGCAGCTAGTGACATTTGAAAGTGGTGAGGGGTAAAGGTTTGGTATGAATTTTATGTAGTGAGTGACACAGGTAAGTATAACGGACTAACGTGGGGTCCAGGCTGGACCCTCCTCCAGAAGAAAAATTGAAGAAAAGATCTGACATCTTCAACTATCTCTCTTTCCTCTTAAGCACCTTCTTTTCACTCTTCCCCAAATGCACTTCCTTGCATCTCCCTCACTTCAACACTTCCAAACATACACTGCCACTCACTCACATTTAAGCACTTTATTTACTTTTGCTTTTGCCCTGTAAATGTTTTGCTATCTGTGCACTCCCTTCACACACATTTTCACAAAATTGCAATTACAAATGGAATACATGACCATTGTTCTGTGTGCTCTGCAGAGAGGCCAACCAACAGGCATTTTGCTTTGGCTTCAGTGTCAGAGCTCCCAATGAAAGCATCTCATTAAAACCTGTACAGCTCAAAGTATGCACGGAAAAAAATACACAAAGAACCACAATATGATTAAATAGCTAACTCTCGAGGGAGGCAAGATTAATCAAAACTTGAAATAAGAGAGGAACTAAATCGCTGACATGCATTGCATTAACGTTTTTAACACACATTGTTCATAAATCAATCCATGTTTTTGACATTAATGTTGTTAAGGGCATGAACATTGGGCTAGTTTTAATGTCATACAAAAGATAACTGTCAATTGTAAGCAAATATCTTGTCTTTGCCCTTAACTGGGATATTTGTATCAACTGCACAAAGGAACAATTACACTGGCCTGCTCGTCTTTTGCATCCCTTTCCCCGGGGAACAAATGCTGCAGCTCCGCTTCTAACTGAGCCAGCGACGTGCAGCCAGGGACTGGGCTGTCACAGTGGGGGAGGTTAGTGTGGGGAAGGGGTCTTAGAACAAAATAGATAATAGAAGATTAGCATTCTAACATCTACCATTACGGAGGACAAGGCACCAAAAAACACATGCACGGTGCTTGCATCCACTCCTACTTGTGAGGAATGGAAAAGGTTGGGATCTATGCTTGTGAATGACCGACGGCTGCTCTCAGGCAGGGACAGAGATTCCAACACCCCAAACCATGATGCTGACAGCGTCACTGGCGTACAGTGGATACTTTATTTTTGGGGCGACTTTTTGCCCCATCCCAAAGGCACTGCTTTTCTGAGTGCATCTTGCCTTCTCATTTCAAACCTCGTTTCTCCCATTTTTCTCTACGTAAACATCCATTTTCTCAATCTTTACTTTTTAATCCACTTGATTCCACAAGCTTAAAGTGATGCCATTTTTCAAAGGTTTCTCGTGTTTTTGATGTGCGCATCCAGACCTCGCTTCAAAAACACGTACTGACGCATATATTTATCCAGAAGCAGTGTTTATTAAAAACCCAATGCATTTCTGGCTGCTGGTGCCCTTCGTCAGGGGTCATTACAAATGAACAATAGAACACACATTTATTATTTCATTTCACCAATGTGTAGATTAATTGTCAAGTGTACAAACATTTGATTAAAAGTACAAATCACTCCTCCTCTCCTTAATACCTGCCATATTACTCAAAAGTCAAATATTTTACTCAATGCATAATCAGTCTCTCCCCGTGTGTTTGAGAGCAGGAAACCTCTAACGACTATTATTTTAAAAAAGACTACTCTTGTACAGTGAGCACCCTTTACCGTCATATTTAACCATTCACTTCATTTACTCCAGAAATTGCCTCCAAAATTAATCCCTCTGCTTGTGAAACAGCCCTTCTCTTTACCCAGCTTTCATCTGCATAACTCTTCACGTTTGCCGTAACGACTCCTACACGCCATTATTATTCAAACGCCTCTCTGTTCTCCTTGCACAACTCAAATCTTGCGCATCATTCTTTTCTGTTCTAATCACAAACCTGCATCCTTTAGTTTACCCCTAAGGTCACGAATTATGCTGTCCCTCACATTCTTCACCTCACGTACCTGCTCATAAAACAGTCTGTCCTCATCTTTCTGGAAAAAGAAGTGTTTCCCATCCCTTGCCTCCCTCCGATTTAAACCCAATGCTGGTGCTATAAACTCCTCCCACATTACTATGATGCTAATTAGACACCCGGTTTCACTTACTGCTCACATTCTGCCGTTAATTGCTAAGTACTACAATACCCACAATACAATAAATGTACTAAAAAAAATGCCATTATGCAGATATAGCAAAAAATATTATACAACGTTGTGAATTGTCCATATCATTCAAATAAACCATTACTGTTGTCTCTCATACGATCTAACCACTTTGTGCATGTTTAGTGCCAATCATAAACACATTGATATCTGAACACGATGTTCCGTTGAGCTTGCGGAAAATGTCACAATTACAAGTTTTAACAATGTATTACTTTTAGCTGGTGCGGGTGCAGACCTAAACTAGGCCAATTTCTGTAAAGTACTTTATAGGGGTGGGGAAGGCACACCATTTCTTATTTTCAAAAGTCCAAATTCATCCATATAGGTTAATGTTGCGTGCTCCTTGGAAAAGTGCCATGCCCACTTGACACTGGGCATGGCACTTTTCCAAGGAGCACGCAACATTAACCTATGTGGATGAATTTGGACTTTTGAAAATAAGAAATGGTGTGCATTCCCTACCCCTATAAAGTACTCTACAGTGGATACAGCCATAGACTTCAATGGCAATGATTCATTATGAAGGGCTTAGGAACAGTTAGCATTGTGTCGTGAAGCACAGTTCCGAAAGTTGATTTACTGCCTGGCTTCCGTCTCCTGCTTCAGAGCAAGGGCCAGCCTGGGATAGATAGCCCAGACTTTAATGCATTTATTTGTTTAGAGATACGATCATATCTCTAAACAAATCGATCAATTTAATATTTGTACAGGAATATGAAGGAAATAATTTCAGGGGGGCGTAGCCCAAGAGCCCTAATGGAAAATCCACCCCTGGCTCAGTACTTGACTGTGAGAAACCTATCAAATACAAGTTTGCACATCAATGGCAAAGGAGGAGTGCAGAGCGAAATGTGATGTACCCTTTTACACCCTGCAGTCCACTCTATAATTCTGCGCCAGCCTAGGATAAATTGCTAAAACAATCCATCAGGCCTTAGTGTCTCTTATGGGAGATTTTCCACCGTTAACTGGCATGCTTCATCCACTTGATCAGCGGCTTCCTTCAGGTACAGCCTGTTGCTGCCACTTTCACAAGCGAGATAGCACCCATTAAAGAGCGGCGACCTGAACTTGAAAATATCAGACTTGCCCACAGAGAAGGCCTGTTGGTAGAAAATGATATCACTGGTGTTGCCAGGGATGGATTTGAGAGGCCCCCCTTCCTAAGACAAAATAAATGTAGAAAATTAATGTCGTTTTAGGTAATATATCACATAAGTTTACACTCAAAGAGAATTCATTATTTTAAATTCAAAATTCGCCTAAAATCCTGATTGTTCAACCTACTTTTGTAGTTTGAAAGGCTCAACAAACATACGGCCAACAGGGGGATTTTGGGGGGCAATGCACATCCAGTTCATTCTAAACGTTTGGTAAAACATCAAGTTAACACATTAAAACAAATATTTATTATTTTGCCTCAACGCTCTGGAAACGGATATCTTTAATAGACCAAAATAATAAAACAAGGAAAGAAGCACAGCGTTTCCCAGTAAATCAAACTAAATCATTACATGTCATGGATAAATGAAATAAACCACTATTATAAGGAGTATTTTAAGCTAAAAACGAGTAGAAAGAGAATTGTTCAGAGAATGTTTTGCCATACAAGGCATAGCTCGGGCCAGAAAGAAACAGAAGGCCCCTTGAGGTTAATAAACCCAAATGTCCTATGAAGAAACAGAAAACCGGTATCATTTTCCCTGTTTTACTGTCAATAAACTAGTCAATATTTGCACAGTGCAAAAATGAATGCAAAACATTGAGTGTGAAAATGATAGCTGAATGTGTCCTCTTTTTTTTTTTTTTTTATCTTTTTTATTTGCAATCTGATGAGAGAGACATAACAAAATATCCATAAAATGAAATACAAAGTGTGAGTAGCACGATCTTCACAAAAGCTGATTTCAGTTTTCCATTTGGAACACATTTCAGAAAAAAGAAAAAGTATATCTGTACATATATGATACAGACATTTAAACATTCTAAACGTTTAAGCAAACCCGGGACCCTCGATAAAATCGCCCCATATCTTTTCAATTTTTTTTCGTGAACGAGTTCCTTTAAGATTGGCTAACCCAAATTCCATAGAGCGAGTTTCATTAACTAATGACCACCATTCCCAGATATTAGGAGGCTTGGGACAGATCCAAGCTCTAGCCAATGTGAGTTTGGCACAGGACATGAGGATTGTTATCAGAGCGGGTTGAGATAGAATAGTAGGATATAGATCAAGTAATACAGTTGATGAGGTAAGCGTGGGCAGAAATATCTTTTTGATTTTTAAGATTTTAGTTAATTCCCCCCAAAAGTCCTTTAACATTGGACAAGAAAACAGCATGTGTTCTAGATCTGCTGCATAGGCAAGGCACTTGGGACATTTAGTGCGATCTCCTTGAGTGTTGTTAGGAGACCACTTTGAGATCTTTTCCGGTGTATAGTATAACATACAAACTGTGCGGAACTGTTGTAGTCTTAAGCTAGATGAGCGTACAGCATTATTTATGTTAGCTAAAGAGCATCTAATTTGCTTAGACGTTATATTTAAACCAGTGTTACTGCTCCATTTTTGAGCTAGTTGTAGACAGTCATCGATTTTAACAGCACATAGATGTTTATATGCCTCGCTTATCACTGATTTATTTTTGGTAGAGTATAAACAGTTCCAAATATCAGAATCTAAGATGTTAAATAACTGTTTCTTTCTAATTAGGAAATCATGTACTTGTATATATTTAAACCTCATGTTTTCCGTCAAATTGTAGAGAATTTGTAGGGTATGAAAATCTAAAAACCCTTGTGCCCCGTATAGGTCCCCCAGAGTATTAATACCATGGGTTGACCATCTATGGGTCGTTCCATCGTTAAATATTCCCGGGAGGCCAGGATTGTCCCAGAGTTGTAATTTCGGGTGGTAAAAAGACGTTTTGCAGTAGGCCAAGATGTTATTCCATATCCTAATAATATCTTTGGCGGTCTTAAATTTCACCCTTTTAAAATAATTAGGGTCGTTAACTCGCTGTAAAAACATATTAGATTCGGATTTTAACATAAATAAATGAAAAAAAAAGTATTTTCCTTGTATAGTAAGGATCGAAGGCGCCTGATAAACGACGACCAGAAATATAGTTTTAAGTCTGGAAAATTTAAACCGCCTTTATCTGTATTGTTTTTGAGGAGCTTCAGCGATCTTCTGGCTTTTTTGTATCCCCATATGAAACTACTAAAAATCCCGTCAAGCTGTTTGAAAAAAGAATTATTTAAAGCAAATGGGATGGAGCGAAATAGATATAGAAATTTAGGGAGTATCTTCATTTTAATAATATTAATTCTGCCAATTAAATTCAAAGGTAATCTGTGCCATTTTTTTAATGTGACAATAGTGTATTTGATTAAATCGTTGTAGTTAAGATTGTTTATTTCTCGTATTTTTGATGTAATTTTAACGCCTAGATAAGTAGCGGTCTTGCATATCTCAGGGACTTCTATTGTTGGTGAGTAGTTAGCTATGATTTGTGTCTTATTTGTATTTAATTTGTACCCGGATACTTTGCCAAATTTGAGAGCCTCTATATTAATTCCTTCTAAAGTCTGTATAATGTCAGAAGAATATACAGCAATGTCGTCAGCATATGCTGTTATTTTTAGCACTTGTTCATTGGATTTAAACGGTATAATTTTGGGTTGTATTTGAAGGGAGTGTAAAAATGGTTCAAGTGATAGGGCAAATAATAACGGTGATAAGGGACAGCCTTGACGAGTGCCCCACAATATCAAAAAATCAGTAGAGGTCAAACCCCCATAACTAATGCATGCAGAGGGATTGTCATATAGCGCTTTTATCCACTTTAGAAAATATCCGTTAAACGCCATTTTGGTCATAACGTGCCATAAGTAGTCCCACCCCACCCGGTCAAAAGCCTTCTCAGCATCCAGTAATATCATACCAAGTGGGGTGGACTCAATCTCAGCCACATCAAATGCTGTGATAGCCATGTTGACGTGTATGGTGGTATCCCGCCCAGTAACAAACCCATGTTGTTGGGGATTAACCATTTTAGGCATAAAAGGAGCTAATCTGGTAGCTAGAATTTTTGCAAAAATGTTTGCATCTGTGTTAATTAAAGAAATGGGTCTATATGACCCTCTTTCCTGTTTTGGTTTGCCTTTTTTGAGAAGGAATATTATTTTGGCTCTATTCCATGATTTGGGTGCCTTACTGGTTTCCCCAATCAATTGCATTACCCGTAATAACAGAGGTGCAAGTTCCTCTAGACAGATTTTATAGATCTCTAGCGGGATTGTGTCTTCTCCGGAAGCCTTTCCAGAGGGTAGAGAGGTAATAGCTTGACGTAGTTCTTGTCCAGTAATGTTTTCTGACATAAGATCTGATTCTGATTGGCTAAGTGAAACTATAGGAAGCTCATCTAGGTAGTTCTGTATTTGCTATTTCGTTTGGAGTGGATTCTGGAGTATATAAAGTCCTATAGAATTCTGCAAATTGTTCTAGTATATCGTAAGATTGATCATGTAGTAAATTGTCAGAGCCCCGTATGCTTGCTATTATAGTACTGGCTCTATCTTCTGCTGCTTTATACGCCAAGATTCTCCCAATTTTATCCCCACCCTCATATTGTTCTATCTTATATTTGTGAAGTTTAGTACTGTTTTTTTTAATAAGTTCAGCTTTTATTTCTGATTTCAACTGGTTTAATTTGAGGCCTATTTCTACAACCGTTGGCATATTAAGACGTAGTGCGGTTGACAACAATGCTTCTTGAGCCGAAATACTCGAGGTCAGAGATTGATTAGCCTTTTGGCGTTCGAAATTTTGTCTAATCACATATCCTTGTGTGAACCCCCTAATACTTGCCTTGCAGGCGTCCCAGACTATATTACATATAGTAGAGTCTTGGTTAGTTTCTATAAATTCAATAAGATGTATTTTCAACTGTGAAATATAAACGGGGTCTGTTATGTTATGTTATGTTATGTTATAAGTTTATTTATATAGCGCACGGCTACTCAGTAAGAGTGTCCCGGCGCTTTATGTTGGCAACTCAGCAATTAAAAAACATAACAGTGATAAGAACAAAAACAGAAGGAGAAAACAAAACAGCCTACAGATTAAAAAGCCAAGTCTTAAGGTTTTTTCTGAACAGAAGCAAACTGGGAGTGCTGCGTAGGGCAAGGGGCAAGGAGTTCCACAACTGGGGTGCCCTGAGGCTAAAAGAGCGACCTCCGGTGCGAGCCTTCCTCACTCGTGGGACCACGGCCATGAACAGAGTTTCCGAGCGCAACGAGCGTGCCGGGCGATAGAAAGCCAGCCTGCGCTGCAGATACTTTGCTCCCTGGCCACAAAGTGCTTTATGCACCAGAGTCAGCGCTTTAAACATAATCCGCTTTCGGATGGGCAGCCAATGAAGTGACTGCAATAACCCGGATGTTCTAGCCCGCCTATGAAGGCCGAAAATGGCGCGGGCCGCGGAGTTCTGCACCACTTGCAACCGCTGGATCAGGTAGTCCGGAAGCCCTAGATAGAGGGCATTAGCATAGTCCAATCTAGATCCTATTAGAGCTTGGACAGTGATCTTTCTATGCTCCTCCGTAAGTAGTGGTAAGAACTTCCGGAGTATCTTTAGGATGCCGAAGCAGGTGCCTGTCAGGCTGAAAATGTGCGATTTGAACGAAAGGTTATTATCAAACCGGACTCCCAAATTTTTGGCAACCATAGATGACTGAGCGGGAGGACACATGTCCGCTGGCCACCACTCACGCCATTCCGGATCCGAGGCGCAACCGAAGAGCAGAACCTCCGATTTACTGGAGTTGGCCTTAAGGCCGTTCCGCTGGAACCAGTCAAAGACCCTCTCCAGGCACCCCCGGATACTCTCCCCATCGAATGGCTGATCTTTCCTGCAGGTGAACAGAAGTTGCGTGTCATCTGCATAGGACACGATCTGGGCCCCAAAAGCCTCCACCAGTGCCGCCAGAGGGGTCATAAAGATGTTAAAGAGAGTCGGGCTCAACACAGAGCCCTGTGGAACTCCGACTCCCAATGGCGGCATCTCAGCGGAGCTAGGGGAGGCCCAGACCGTTTGTCGACGGTCCTCCAGAAACGATGTAAACCAATTAAACACCGTCCCCCTCAGCCCGATGTCATAGAGTCTGGCGAGAAGCGCCTCATGGGGGACGGTGTCGAAGGCCGCCGACAGGTCCAGCATGACAAGCATGGCCTTCCCTCCTGCGTCCAATGTCTCCCGGATAACCTCTGACACCTCAAGAAGAGCCGTCTCCGTGCTCAGATTGGGCCGGAATCCGGATTGCGAGGGGTGCAGTAGGTTATTTGATTCTAGGAAGCCCACGAGAATGCCGTGCACATGCTTCTTCGTAAGCTTCGCCAGGGCCGGGAGAAGAGAGATTGGCCTATAGTTGGCCAAAACTTCGGTGTCCAATCCAGGCTTTTTGAGGAGAGGGACCACCATCGCTCTTTTCCAGGGCCAAGGGAGCCTTCCCTCCCTCAAGGATAAATTCAGAAGGGGGTTCACCAGGGGATTCAACGACGGCGCCATCCTGGCCAAGAATTTGGCCGGACAAGGATCTAATGTCGAGCCAGATTTAAGACTGGCCAGAAGAATAATAGAGGCCTCGGGGGTAACAGGAGGGAACTCCGCCAAAACAACGGCTGGCGTAACTGATGGAACACGACCCACCCCGAAACTAGGAGACCCTTCAACGGATCCTTCTGGGAAGGAAGCCTGGATAGCTCTAATTTTATCCGTAAAAAACCTGGCGAGGTCACTGGTCCACGACTCAGATGGCACTACATGATGGAGGTGAGATCTAGGAGCTGTGAATTCCCTCACCACCGTGAAGATCTCCTTAGATGAATTTGAAGCCGCCTCAATCCTTCTAGCAAGATAATCTTTTTTTGCCCCAAGAATGTTATTATGGTACGCTTTGACCGCCATCCTATAGGTGAGTCTAGCCTCCCCCTCATACCGAGAGCGCCATGCCCTCTCAGCCACCTTACACTGGCTGCGCTCAATCCGCAACGCCTCAGTAAACCATGGCGCAGACTGCCGCTTGACCGGAGATCGAGAGGCCCTTATAGAGGCCAGATCATCAAGCCTCTCTGTCAGCCACGCCTGTAAGGCCGCAGTATCCAACTCCAGGTCACCCACAATAGGGCATGGGTGGTCGGCAAACGCCTGGTCTAACAGTTCTGGCGTCACTCTATGAAGAGCCCTAGAGGCTGCTCCCGACCGGGTAGGAGCACTGCTGAGCAAATGCTCAGTCCCCCGTATGGAGAATCTGGCCAATCTATGATCGGACCAGATCACCGGGAGAAGTTCGATGTTCACAAGAGGGACCGATGAAAACACCTGATCCAGGGTGTGTCCCTTATCATGTGTGGGGCCTAACAAAGAGGGAACGAGACCTAGAGGGGTCGTGATGTCAAGCAATTTGCTAGAATTCACGTCTTCCGCCATATCCAAATGGAAATTGAAATCACCTGCCAACAAGCAGTGCTGAGCAGATAACGCCAGGCCAGATATGGCCGCCTGGAGGTCCTCAAAAAAGGAACCCACCGATCCGGGGGTCTATAAACCAGCAGCCCCTTCAGGGCTTGATGCGGGGACAGCCTAATAGTAAAGGCGAGAGACTCAGAACCCGCGATGTTATCCAAAGGGAGAATCGAGCAAGAGGCACACTTCTTAACAACCACCGCCACCCCACCCCCCCCCCCCCTACCCTTGGCTCTATCAGATGTCTAGGAAAAGAAAATAATCTAGGGCGTGTGTTTCTATATGAAATGTCAAAAGTTAGTATTACAGGATTATGGTCAGAAGAGATTCGAGGACAGACCTCCATTAGGCAAGTATTTAAAAAATTTGTGTTAGCAAAAGCCATATCCAACCGGGAGCAGAGTTTATGGGGTGCAGAATAATATGTATAACCTGGAGAATGTAAGTGTAAATATCGCCATGCATCTTTTATGTTATGAGTGCGGCATAGATCTAAGATTGACGCTCTAGTTTTGCGCATCCGCTGGAAACTCCCTGGCCTGGTAGGGTCTATTTGATAATCCATAATACAGTTAAAATCACCCATTATAATAAGCTCCCCATCCCAACCCAACAAATTTATATTCAAATCATCAAAAAACTTAGGTTCATCTTGGTTTGGAGCGTAAATTGCACAAATAACATATTTATGATTTTCGATATCCATTTGAGCTATTACCCATCTGCCATTTTTATCGGAAGCAGTTTGTAAAGTTTCGGCTTTAAATCGTTTATCCTTGAGAATCGCGACCCCTCTTATTGATGCCCCAAATGTAGTACAGCTGACAGTGTCATAACCTAGTTGACGTAGTATTTTTTTGTCTTTGCCAGCTAGATGTGTTTCAGAAAGTAGTATAAAATGAGGGCTATAAATTCTTATTTCTTCGGACACCAGACGTCGCTTATTTTTACTGTTTAGCCCCGCCACATTCCAAGCCAGACATTTTATTCTATGCATTGTAAGTGTAAACAGCCACCATAATAGTAAACCAAATGGTATTTCCTAAATTCAAAATCGTGCATAAGTAAATATTTATTTATATTTTTGTCAATTTTTACCAGTCTCCCTCTTAGTTTGCAAACATGTTTTTTCAGGTTTTTTTCCCCCCCACCCCTCGGAGAGTCGAAGGATCCCACCCACCACCCCCCTCTCACCCACCCACAACGGGAAGGGACCACCCTTCAGGATCTACTGCCGTTGGAGAGGCAGCTTCTTCAGCAGTCTACCTGAAGAGTCCTACCACCACCCCCCACCAAGTAACTTTGCATCTCGAAGAGTTAATCTCTTTGACTTTAGCCTATTTGAGTCGACACAGTCAGAACAAAAGAAAAGGACATAATAATCTTAACTAAATAGTAAGATCTCTATAGTTTTAGCTTTCGCTTTAGCTTTTACTTAGTCCAGAGAAATAATGTTCAGCTTCTTTAGGATCATTGAAGAAGTGAGTGCGCCCACCTTTTATAACTTTCAGCCGCGCCGGTTCTTGGAGAAAAGCTTGGCCCCCCCATAGATTTAATTGGGTCTATCAGTTTACGTAGTTCCCAACGTCTGTCCATTGAGGCTTTGCTGAGATCAGACCTGACAAATAGAGACAGATTCCCTATTGCTATGGGAGTGTTAGGGCGTGCTTTCTGCCATATGGCCTGTCTCAGCAAGAAGTTGCCCAAAAAAATAATAAAGGGACGAGGAAATTTGCTTTCTTTGTTTGTTTTAATTAGAGGTAAACGGTGTGCTCGTTGGATTTGGGAATCCCAGTCCCAATCAGCTAAATCCGGGAAGGCCTTTTGCAGTAGACCTACCAGATAAGCTCTCTGGTCTGATCCTTGGAACCTTCCGGAACCCCAAAGAGTCTCAGATTTGATCTCCTCTGTCTATTTTCTAAATCCTCGACTTTGAGTTGGAGTGCAATTATCTGAGTATCATGTTGATTTACCACTGAGTGTGTACGGGTTGTTGTTTCCTCTATGCCTAATACTCTATGCTGAAGCTCTTCAATGTCTTGTGAGACCCCACAAAATTTGGAGGTTAGATCAGATAAGGCAGATTGAAGTTTGTTATTATCTTCGCGTACTTGCAAGTAGTGCTCTTGTGCTTCAGTGCGTTGGTTAGTTAATATTTGAAGTATTGTATCAAGCTGAGTAGAATTGGATTCTTGCTTGTCCCCCCCTTGTGGGTTCGAATATGAGATACTATTCCTGGCCATTGGAGAAGAAGAAGAAGAGGATGGTAGAGTATTCGCGTTTGGCGCAGGTAAGACGATGGATATAGCTGGGGTGTTATCATCGATAATTAGATCTGTAGTGTTGTCTTTCTTCTCTCCATCTGTAACTGCCAGTTTTAAACTGGTTAATATCGTGGAGTCGCCAGCTAAGGTTACTGAGGTATGCTGTAGCATAGATGTAGACGTATTTTGTTCCGATGTAGCCTTGGCAGTTACATTGACTGGTTCACTTATAATACTGTTATCTGGAAGAACTAGGCCGCTTGACAGACTGGAATTTGAATGAAGGTCCATGGGGCTTGTTCCAGATAACCTTAATGTCATGTTTTTAACCAGCCCTTTAGCCTCAATCCATTTTCTGAGAGGACTTTTATCGACCAGAATTTTCTTAGCAGACGCTATGTTGTTGATAACAGTTCGATTTAAGGTAGTGCTAACTTTCACCCCCTTTTTGGTCTTAAATTTGCCTTTTGTTTTGAGTCTTCTGGTCGCCAAAGATTTTGTTACATTTTCAGATGGATCAGCTGATTCTTCTTCTCCTGTCTCGTTTTCATATTCGTCATAAGAACCTAGGTCTGTACTCTCTTCGCCTGTCACCACAATGGAATTGAGCTCCTTTTGTTGTGGCCTTGTACTGTCGCGACCTGCATCAACAGTTATTTGCACGGTTTCAAAAGTTAATGGTGGATCAATAGATTGTGTGGCTTGGAAGTTAGATGCCTCATCAGTAGTTTGTGCAATTGAATTGGCAATTGGGTTGGCATTTTTCCTTGTAGTTTCCTTTAATGCTTTATTTATTTCTGTCTCTTGATTTTTAGATAATGTATCACTTGACCCATTGGTTATTTCAATGACTTCCGGGGTTATTTTTCCAGACATATTGGACATATTGCTTGGACTTGCGGAGTTGTTAGTATCGTTACATACATTGTTTTTAAGTCCAAAATTCCCCGCTCCTGTCTTAAATTTTTGCTTAGTAACATTTTTTGTAATTTTTTTTTTACGAGGAAGTGCTCGAGTCAGTTAAATCAATTTGTTTTAAAGGACAGCATGGAGGCTTACCAGAAGCTGATTTTCCAGTGTTTTTGTCCATGTTCTTGTCAGCCGGTGCCTCGGACATAGAAGAGGACTCCTTGAGGCCATGGGGCGCTGTCTCTCCCTCTGGAGCCTTAAAGGTGGATGATGATGCAGCAGCGCCCACAGATGTAGTTGTTTGGTCCGAGGTTCCATTTGCCAGCAGCAAGTTAGGCACCGAAACCGAAACCTCCCCTGGTGCAGCTGCTGCACCTGTGGTTCCCGTCCCCGCTCCCACAGCTGTTGGGATCACCGCCGCGTCTGCCAGATTCGTTGCGCTTGAACCCCCCGTACTAGCATCCATAGAGGGGGGTGCAGCGGTGGCCTTAGTGTTTCGCGTGATTCGCAGCGGATTCTTGGGAGACATAGCGCGCAGCCACCAGGTGCGAGCAGGTTGAAGACCTTTCCAGCCGATCTCTGATCCGTAGAACAAGCTGCGGATCCGTGCAACCGAGCGTCCGACGGTCCTGGAGAGACTTGGAAGCCAAAGCATCCGCGGGAGCCGGTGAGCGAATTTACTTTTTAGAAGCTGATTAATTGTCCAAATAGTTGTGTTCAGAAGTCCGGTTTAGGGTTTTTTATTCATGCTCCGTTGTGTCTAGAGAGAGACAGCCGTTTCTCAGTCTCATTCGGAGGGGGTGAGGAGCTCCAGGATTAGCCGCCGACGGCTCGCGTCCTCACTCCGCCATCTTGGAAACGCCACAGCTGAATGTGTCCTCATTATATATTTGTATAGAAACAGTATATGTATGACTAACATTTTGTGATATATTTTAATTTAGATTTAAATAGAAATCATATAAAAAAATATGGATTTGTTTGGCACCCCTGCAGAATGTGGGGAGAGGCCCCTGAGCCACTCCTAGCTCACAGATATTCATTAGCTGTGAGTTGAATAGGGGTCCTCAAACCATTGTGGGGTCTTCAAGAGTCGGGGCCACCCTACACTTGGGTTATCAGATTGGTATGTTCATCTTGCGATTATAGTTACATTAATTGACTGTATTTATGGTATGAAACTAGGGGCGTAACGCAGGCGCTTGCAGACCGTGTGCTGTAGGGTGGCCCCCGACTCTTGAAGACCCCACAATGGTTTGGGGGCCCCTATTCAACTCACAGCTAATGAATATCTGTGAGCTAGGAGTGGCTCAGGGGCCTCTCCCCACATTCTGCAGGGGTGCCACTGATGAAATCGAAGATATCACATGAATATTTTTTGCAATTGTTAGAGATCACTTTTCAAATAAACAAATCAAATAAAGTGATGTAAATTAAAAACGAATGTTAACAACGTGCACATTATTAATGGGTACAAATAGAAGTAATACTTTCACATGGTCATTAGGAATTTTTTTTAAACATTACAATAACATCCATGGCATCCATGGCATCCAGATGAAATGGAATGGCTCGGTGGACACTCAGCAAGGCATTTATAGAAACTCCAAGCAGTATCATGACACTGCAAAGATCGCTGGGAAGAGAATGTGGTGTAACGGTCAGAGCTGTAGACTTTGGACCTGGGGAATCCAAGTGCGAGCCTCGGCGTTGGCTCAGCATCCTGTGATTTTAGACAAATAACTTAGGGGTATATGTACAAGGAGTTAACGTTGCGTAGTGGCACTTTTCCAATGGTTTTGCGGCGATATTTTTATAGCCATATGTACAAGCTGCCACTAACCTCTGTTAGCAGCAGTTTTCCGGCGAAAACGTCCATTCTAAAGATCGCCACTTCTGTTTGCGATAATGACATGCAAGGGAGGCGTTCCAGTGCAAAAACGTCCGCTAACCACACTTCGCGATATGTACAAGGGGATTCCTTAAATTTGGAGGACCCAAAAGATTGCCTCTAACACTTTTCACTATCCCCTTCTTGCAACACCACGGATGCGCTGTATTTACTGGACAGCGCTCCATGGCACAAGTCATGATAGAGACGTCTGGAATCCTGACGTATCTGTCTGCGCTAAAGTCACCCATTGTTGCAGTCATGTCACAACCATGACGCAACTCCAGCAATTCATGGGGCCAGCCTATCCCTGTGGCACTGTGTCACCCTTAGGCCTGATATCATGCAGGCGTAAGGTACTGACGCAGTCCCGTTCTTGAGGGGTGCCCCGGGTGCCGGCGCAGTTGGAGATCCATCGGTGGCGGTTGCGCGCTGCAGTGTCATCATCTGTAAGAGTTGGCGGAGTGGTGGTGCTGAGGGAGTTGACAAGACGTACTTCGGGGGCCTTGATCCAGCTGCAAGGGGGGCAATGATGGCGGTTGTGTATGGTGGGCATGGTGAAGCTGTGATGTAGGCAATGATAGTCGGTCCAGGAGAGTCCGGTGGTGTGGCTGCAGTTGAAGGTCCCGAAGGCGGAGGAGACATGCTCGACCGTGTGTCCTGCTATGTGGCTTGCTTCTGTGACTTGCTGCTTGAGTCTGATGTTGGGGAGCTACTCCAGGAGGGGGTAGTGTTCTGGTCACTGGGGTTGTCCAGGTGGAACGTGAGTTCGCTGAGTAGGATGCCATCGGTGGATGGGAGAGCCTGGTGTGTAATGTGGTCTACAATGGTATCGGAGAATGGGGGTCCATGGCCCAGGGGGCCTGCACATGAGGGTGCCACAGAGGATGGGCTTGGGGTTGCTCCAGATCTGGAAGTTGAGGTGTTCCATGGTTACAGTTGAGTCATAAGAGTACGTGGTCAGTTGGAGTGTGCTTCTGTAGGTGATGGCAATGCTTCCTCCTGGACGGTCGGGGTGGTCCTTGCGGGTGATTTAGTAGCTGTCAGTGATGACGATGGCGATGTCCGGTCTGGAGCAGATGTTGGTCACGGTAGGCGATGTGGCGTCCAGGGTTGATGGCGCGGAGGGCGCTGGCACTGTAGGGGTGGAGTGTCCGAGAGGAAGGGTACTTGGTGCTGAGCGCGGTCCAGGGGCAGACGGGCTTGCCTTTAGCACGGGAGACGTCCATTACATCATAATGCCTTTAGAACGCAAATCCAACAATGCAGGTTCCTTTATATCGCATTCCATTCCAACGCATTGTGAGGTCAGTAAAGGGGTATTTCAAATTTTTAGGATGGATATGGGTTTCGGGTGTTGGAGATGAAATGTGGGGTGTATTATGGGGTAAAATCTGAAATTTGGGGTGGGTTGTGGGGTCAGTCATGAAAATTGGGGTGTGCATTTGGGTCAAATATGAACATTGGGGTGTGTATTTGTGTCATATATGAAATTTGGGGTGTGCATTTGGGTCAAATATGATTTCCAGAGTGTATTTTGGGAGCTCAAAGATGAAATTTAGGGATCAGGGTTTGCTTTGGGATACAACGGTCAGTTTTAGGGTTGCACCCACTGAAGTGGGAATAGTAATGTTTACAGCTCCGCAATCCAACGCCTTCCCTACTGTTGCAATATGCCTAGTATTAGTATGCATTGTAATGGAATGCGATATAATGGTATGCTTCGTAACTCCATATATACCTTTGGCACACCAGTGGTATGCCCGCTGCGCATGGCCGCACTGCGGCCGCCATTGAGAAGTGATGAGGTGGGGACTGGATAGCTGGGAGCTGGGAAACGCCGGAAAGAACACTGGATGGGGCATAGGACGCGGGGTGTGTGTGTTAGCAGGTGTTGTAAATATTTGAATGAGAGAAATCTTACTTTGAGGCCGGGTCCTGTGTCTTCGTTGCTCCTGCTCTCCTGAGTCTGCTTCCAGAAACAGGCAGCCAGGCTCCCTCCCCATAGCCAATCACAATGCTGCAATGCATTGTTGGGATTGGTCTTTGGCGCCGGGACGAGGCGTTCAGCCAGGGGCTGGAGGTGTGGGCATGTTCTCCATGCAGGCTGTAATGCAGCCTGCATTGCGAACAGTGCGCATGGCTGCTTTGTGCAGGCTGAGCGGGCCGATCAAACAGTCACTGCACATTTGAGTGGGCATGCCACTACGGCCCTGCCCTGTTCTGTGAGTGGAGCAGCCCTACCCACCCTCCTGCCCGCAAAGGAAACATAGCACGATAACATCAGGAAGTGGGGCGACGCTCTTCCTTCATACTGGGGGTGCGTTATCTACTGGTGTTTGTGAAAAGTTGGCCTGGTATATGATGTTCACTCTTCTAGTGAGCACCTTGCACCAGTCCAAACAACCCTTATGGTGATGGTTGTAAAGTCAACCTTATAGACCAGCTATCCTAGTGGTAGCATGGACAAAGCAGTCTTAGGCTAAACTCAAGAGGGCATGTGAAGCCAGCTGTTTTACCATATGCAATTCCTTTAATACCAAATGAAAGGACACCACACAGGATATATATATAAAATATATGTGTATTTATTACTAAATTAATCCTCTGAACTCTTTATGAGGTCAGAGGCACAAGCACATAACAAGAGACTTAATCAAAATACAATAAGTTGCACAAAATACAGTAATGCCCTAGGGGCACTTCGAATCATATACTAAAATAGTGGTATAAGAACCATGTCACGAACAAAGGATAGGCCTAGGGCCGGATGTATGACGTTACAACGCATGCTTTTACCACACATGCTGTTACAACGCAGGTTTTACTACGCATACCATTACAATGCATAGCGCTTTGGGGTGCTGGATAGTGAATAGTTTAATTTACTATTCCAACTCCAGTCCCCGTGGACACTAGGGAAGGTGTTGGATAGTAAATTAAATCTATTCCCTATCCTAGAGTGCCCCCCAGAGCAATGCGTTGTAATGGTTTTCGTTGTAAAACCTGCGTTGTACTAGCACTGCGTGGTAAAAGTTGCGTTGTAAAGGATGTTTCCCCTAGGGCCTGGAGAATCGCTGGGGCTACGCTGTACTACCAAAGGATAGGGAGCGGGAGGCCCACAGTATGCGCGTGCAGTGTCTTTACCATAGAGTTAGAATGGGAACGAAAGAAATGGAAACTAGTTCTTTTTGGTCACTTCCGGATGGACTAGGAGAAAGCTACTTGAAAGTTAGACACTAAGATAGTAAATGCCCACAAGAGCACCGAAGTACTCGCGTTACCTCACCCACAGGAAGTGGGTGCATAGGTGTCAAAGTGTGTCGGGTTTCGTCGCTGATTCCTATGGAGCCTTGGAAAATGATGCTGCAGGCGACCAGGAGGGAAGTGTCCGGTTGGATCCAAGGGCGGCTCGAGGATGAGGAGTACCTGAAAGCAGAGGGGACAGAGTCTGGGTCACTAGCCAGTGACCAGGATGGAACCAGGAAGGAACCAGGCAATGTCGCGAAGCAATCAGGTGATGTCGTGAAGCTGGTCTGTGCAGCCACGTGGACCAGGAGGTGTCGACGACAACCAGGAGCTGGATACACACTGTCCCACGAAGGCTCTCGCTGTCGGTGGTGTCGGCTTCCGGATTGGAGTCAACAAGCCTTGGCAAAGGCAACCCACGCAGGAATCGAAGATGGCTTCTTGATCAGTCCAGCAAGGTCTGATGAGCTTCTCCTTTTCAGGGAAGCAGGGGCCAGTCTGGAGCAACCAGACCAGTGGTGTAAATCAAAGGGTTTGTCGTCCCAGAGGCCACTAGCCAACGGGCAAGTGACCAGACAGACGCGTCAAGCAGGAAAATGCAGAAGGGCCCCACGCAGAACTCGTGGAGTGTGGAGGGCTGATCTTCAGTGCAGTTGGTGCTCGGGGCTGGGGATTCTCAATCCCCAATGAACAACTTTGAGGGTGTCTCATGAGGGTGTCTCAGAAGTTGCACGGAAAGCAATTCGCTGGCTTTCCAAGATAGCCAGTCCCACGTCTCTCGTCGCCTCCAAGGGTCTCAGCTCTGCTGTGACTGTGGATCGGGCTGTTGGAAGTCTGGAAGTCCGGGTCTTGTCAGGCTCTGTGCTCGGGCTCCGGCGGGAGCGTCGACATAGCAAACCATTGATCGCTTGGTGGTGCCTGCTTGCACAGGGTGGTCACTCCTTGACCACAAGGGAGATTCTTCAGTCTTCTATGTCGAGTAGAATGTCAAAGGTCCAGAGTTTTGTTTCAAGTTTCAGTCAGGATAAATCTCAAGTCTTGGGACTCAGCTCCTACCTATATCCAAATTTAGGGGCTGGATTACCTGCTAGGTCCCTCCTATGGGTGGGACCAGGGAAGGGGGTGGTTACACCCCATTCCCTTTGTCCAGTTTCGTGCCAGAGCTGGGGCTGGAGTGCCCCAGCACCGGTTTGAACTGGACTATGCATGGGACACCTTGTGTGCCCCAAGCAGTGTCTCATTTCATTCAAACCTCCCTGCCCCAATACACTATGGCCTGTCTGGGGAGGTGCTAGCACCTCCCCAGACAGGAAACCTATTGTCCAAGCCTCCCTCGCTGGAAGGAATCCCAACAGCAGGAGGTCAGACTTGTGTCTGTGGCAGCAGCATCCATTTTGTGATGCTGAGGCTCTGGTTAACTTTAACCGGGATTAGTAGGAACAACATGTCTTCTCCCTCTAGAAGGGTGGAATGCTACCCCGTCGCCAAAACTGGTGAGGGGGTAGTATTCGAAAGCGTATGACACCTTACATGACATGTCCTGATAAAGCCAAACCAAAGTTAGCATTTAACCGCAAGGTTCATAATGCACTTAAGTGTATATGGTATGGCTATATCCTAGAACAGCTATAAGGACATGGTTACGAAAGCTGCAGACAGGCTCAGCTCATGATAGAGCCTCATCTCACATAAAACTAAGCACTCTGCCTTCAGGATTGTTAAGGCCTGCCATAGGAGTGACGTATAGGTGTATATGTGTCTAGATATAAGGTTAGATATAGGAATACTATACCTAAGCAAGGGGTGATTACACGACCTTGCCCCAGCTGAGTAATCAGCCAGATGTGTCAGTTTGGATGGCCAGCTAGGGGTGGCAAAATATATGCTGCAGCCCCTGGTAGGCCTTGGATGCACCTATGCCCTGGGTACCTATAGTACTCTATACAGGGGCTCATAAGGTGACCCAATATCCAATTAGTGATGTACCTAAGGTACATGGAGTCCATTTTACAGAGAGAGCAGATAGCCTGGGGCCCTGATTAGCAGGATCCCAGGCCAACTAAGTCGAAAACCAGCTAAAAACAAGGCAAGAAATCTGGGTAACCATAGTCAGGTATCCACCTTCCTACAGTGCTAAGCCTGGGCGACTCAACCCCCGGGCCTCCTCCGCTACGTGTCCCATCTTCTCCTTACCTGGACATTGACACCGTGGCGCAATCCGCTGCACTCTCTGCAAATCTGTGACTCACCCAGCAGGAGCCTCAGCCAGGTGGGATTTCACTAGCGTGGGTACAGCAGTTGCTGCCAAGTCAGCTGGTGAACCTCTTGATACAGTTGATGCAGCAGCGCCCCCTTAGGGGTGAACTTGCAGCGCTCCAGCAACACAAGTTTGGTGCAGCTCAGGGGCCTCACCCTCCACAGCGTCCAGCCAGCGCAACCTCATCCGGCTTGTGATGCAGAGAGGTGCCGCCCACTGTTGGTAATCTTCTCTGTGCACCCTGGTGTAGTGGTGGATCATAGTATGCGTTGCAGGCCTCCCTACGTTGGTGCGCAGGAGCGCCTCTACCATTCACAGCTCTGAGGGGCGCAAGGCGGTCTTCTCACACAGGTCAGCAACGTGTCTCCATGCGACCGGCCAGACTTCCCCAATGTCTACCACCACAGCTCATCCACTCCACAGCTCCTCAGCATCCCACTCCAGGCTCCAGACGCAGGTCCAGCGAGGCATCAAGGCTCCAGACGCAGGTCCAGCGTGGCATCCAGGCTCCAGACGCAGGTCCTGCGAGGCATCCAGGCTCCAGACGCAGGATTAGCGAGGCATCCAGGCTCCAGACGCAGGTCCAGTGACGCATCCAGGCTCTCATCCTGGTCATTCTGGATGTTGGGTGACTTGAGGGGGTTGTTGATGTGTGCTGCACTTGGCCCTGTCTGCTTCATTCTGTATTTCATTTTTTTGGCAAAAAAACTGACTAACATGCATTTTCTGCAGCTAATGGGCCTTTTGTTGGTTTTCACCCACTAACGCTGGAATTCCTATCGCCATCATGCTAATGTTAGCAGCAGTTTTCACTGCTGATCCCTGAAGCTATGGCCATGTGGCGACGTCTTGTAGATACGTTGCTAACAAGGCGATAGTTTTCAGCGGTACACAGGGGCAAGAAAACTGCTGCTAACTAGAGTTAGCGGTAGTTTTTGCCAGTCGTTGTACACATGCCCCTTAATATTCCTGTGCCTACCAAAAAATGAATATATCCTTGTGTAACGCAACTGGTGCTCATGTAAAGCGCTCCAAAACCTTCGGGTCAAATTTGCGCTATATAAAACTACAAAAAACATAAAAATGGATATCGCAACATCAGTGAGGCGGTTAAACCTACTGGTCATGTTCTGGGGTTGAAGGGATGATGGAGGAAGAGAGAGGGTGCACAGGGGATATGAAAAGGCATGTGGTGGTACCCAATTCAACGTTTTAAAGAAAGGAACATAAGGGTCCCTAAATGGCTCTCCTTGAACTTACTACCAGACTATGAGAGTTTACTGTGTCTTGGTTCCTCACTACCTCCTTCCCTTCGCTTTATCTCCAGTATAAATTAAAGACTGTCACCGAATCACTGAAAGGCAGAGGAGCTCTGTAATCAGATTATATTATTTATGCTGTTATTAAATTGTGTTATGCTTTAACCCTTCTGCTTTCCAGACACGTCTGCGTGGTTTGTCATTCTTCTTATTGCACCCTAAGCACAATTCCGTGCAGCTCCTACTGCAGGAGAAGATGGACTCGAAGCTGACTTGCCTGAACAAAAAACAGATATGTACCATTGGACGAAACACAGAAACCTCTTCTTATACCTCAATTTGGAAATAGGTGAAATATGAATATGTTAAACCAGCTGCAGTGTGAGCTCAAAACCCAGCTTCTCCCCGGTACATCCTGGCTTCTGTAATGCGGTTTTAGCTGAACCTTTGCACGTCACATTATTTTACATACAGTAAAACATGTTTGGTTAACTACCTCTAAGAAAATGTTCTGCTCCTTTTTCCTTATAGCTTGACTTGTGTTATACCAAATGAGTAAAACAAAATGTATGAATCTTTGGTAAGTTATTTTCTTATGCTTGATCAAAATGATTTTACTACTCACAATGCAAGATTGCCAGAGTTACACTGAGATTTTATTCCTTCGGGGTTATTGGAATTTTCAAATAGGTGCTCAATTGGTAGTGACTGCAGAGTGCAGAGTAGAATGAAGCATTCAATTCGATTTAAAGCAGAGATGTAACTGAACTATTTTAAGAGTTTCTTAAGGACGGTCCTGTCACATCTAACCTACTCCATGAAAAGTAGAACCTAAAATATGGTCAAACATTGGTTATTCAGGATGGGGGCACTAGCTGCCTCTGTCTCCCTCTCTCGCTGTCTTACTCCCTCTGGCCCTGGGACCCAAACTGCTGGGCAAGTGTCAGTGAAACCAAACTGCAAGTTAACAATGCCATTGCCTGCCTGCCTGCCTGCCTGCCTGCCCGGTATATGCATAACTGGGTTTGGTTTGGCTTCGGCTTCGTTTCGACTTTCATCACAGAACAACAATGCAAACCCAAACCCTTGACTATTTGACTTCTGTGACCCATCCATTCTGTGCACGTGCAGAATGCAGATGGCGGATGGTGCCCGTAGCTACGGCGGGCCGGGTTGCGGTGGTGGCGCGCTTCTTGCACTAAAGCAGGACCGGGACGCAGGTAGACTCGTCAGTGTAAATTGGTGTCACCCCCCAGATGGGGTGACACCCGGTGCGGTCCGCACCCCCCGCACCCCCCTAGTGACGCCACTGGGGGGCAGGGCCTAGACATGACAGAGTAGGATGAACCCCGAGTGTCCGCCGAGCCATCCGGATCAGGGCTGGCTTTAGCGCTTGTTGCATCCAGTGCGGCAATGTTTGTTGGCGCTCCTCAATGACCACCTTCGCCATGGATTCCCTCACTACCACTAGTGACCCTCAAGTCTCCATAACTCTTTCTCTCAGATGCATTTAATTAGTTTGCAGCACCACTCATACCAGTGTAGGGTGTCAGTGCACTTTACATCACACACACATTACACAGAGACAATCAATCATACGTGTGTGAGTCAGTGTATAAGAAATGTTACGTAAGACAGAGGACAACAAGGTGTAGGAGTCACATCATCAATTCTGGTAGGCACTATAGTTTAAGAGTGCTTGGTCTGAAAAAGCACACACTCATGGGGGTTCTGTTCAATAATATGAATTGCTTTCTACCTAATGAACCCTTTTTGCAACATTAGGATCATGAAAGGCTGGGGTGAAAAATCATAACGCTCTAGACTATACCTTGCAGTTTGCATGCAGCTCTTTGAGACAGTTAACAGCTCAATTAGGATTAGGATTTTAATTTATAAACTGTAAGTAACAAAAGGATCTCTCTGACAAACGTATTATCCCACTGACCTATTTACATTGTATGTACTTTGTGATCTGCATGGTACACATTCTTTGCAACAGGCACATTAGCCCTCTGTACACCTTTATAATGAGTCAAAACTTCCACTAGACAAAACTCCGATCTCTCTCAAGGAATAACAGTAATCACCGGCTTGATCTTGACATTTTTATTGTTGCCTGAAAATTGAGGGAGGCAAGGAACATGGCAACAAACCATAATATACTTACCAACACGGCGTAACCCTGAAGTTAGTTTGCGGTGCGGTAGTACCAGTCGCACAGTCCTAGAGACAGCCTTGATCTGGATCCAGCTGCAGGGCCACTAGGCAAGGGGGTATGGGGTGCAAAGGATGACATTGGAAGCTTTAGGTGACCCCCTGGGCTGTTGCTGCTGCTGGGACAGGCATGCAAATGGGGGTCTGGGTTGCAGCCAACCACAGGGAGGTATGTCCCCTAGGGTTTTTGGGAGAATTGAGCAGTCCAGGGACTGTCATTTTGTGCTTTGGGCTATAACGTAGCCCACAGGAGCAAAATGGTTATATAAGAGCTGTTATTGGGCTCCATTTTAGGGATAGATGATGTGGTGACTGGTGGCAGTGAGTCCTTAGAGCAAATATTTTGTCAAAAAAGTATTGCCCTTGCGGGTTCACTATGGTGATGGCATCAGCGGAAGATACAGTTGCAGAGGCAATGCACCTTCTGAGAGTAGCTGGGCGAATGGACCTGGTTGTCGGTGGGGAGCCTGCATCAGGGGGGCCTGCCTGGCGAACAGGGCCTGGAGCCGGGATAGCCGGTTCGCCGCCTCGCAAAATGAGGGTGGCGGCTACGGGAGCAATGATGAGTATCAGGGACTGCTCTGCGATGAGGCGAGCAGCCCTACACAGCAAGGGTAAGGGCAGGGCCACATCGTGCAGGGAAAGGAGCGGGTTTCAGGAGAGGGGCCAACTGGAACAGCATGTTAGGTCCTGATTTTGCAGGTCCAGGGCAGCAACCATAAATAGAGGACAAGGCTGAGAACCACTCAAGTCAGGGATCTTGGTTGGGATACTGGGACTGGCTCCAAATCGGGGGACTGGGCTCAACTCTACGCGAGGTAAGTGGTAGAGGTTACCTGAAGTGGAGGAGATAGGAGCCGGGAAGGTACAGGGAGCCAGTACACCAGTCCTTTCTTCTTTATTGCAGGGCGAGGAGCGTCATCAGGTTCCAGACTTGGTGATCTTGGAGCAGCTCACGTGCACCGAGGTGAAGAGATGGCAACATGGTATAGTCCAACATCGTAGGTAACCAGTAAGGAGAGAAAGGGTATTTGCCTAAAAAGGCAGGAGAGGGACTCCCTGTCCCCTTAGATATATCAATAAACAACAATGAGGGAGTTACACCTGGGGGATACACTCAGCCTCAATAGAGGCGAGTCTGTGTGTTAGCCACAATCCAAAGGAAGGACGTCCTTTGTCCTTAAGAAGACCCCTCACTCACCAACCTAGTTGGTGACATGCTTCATCATCGGGGTCCCACCCGGACAGCCGAATGCCATCCAGGTGTGCTGCGACACCTGATTACAGTGGAGCTGGTTTTGTATTTTATGTGTGAAAGGGAAAAACTAAGTGTTATTAAAAATATCCGGAACTGCCCACTTGCGTAATTTATTCTGGGGTGTAGCGGATATGATTAAAAGAAGGAGGCACCTGTTGCCCAATTAGGAGAGCTGTCGGTGAAAACTAATTGGCATGTTGGATAAAAAGGTTTGGTCTACATGTTTCTACCTATGTGTCAAATTAACAGGTATTCGTCAGGACCGTGGGGTACTTACGGGACGGTATGCGCACGCTAAGGCACACCCTATCCACGTAGGTATCAATAGGAGAAACAAAATGAATCTCCAATAAAAAAAGGGTTTCTTCTTTAGTCTGTTGAAAAAACTAGGAGCTTTTATATTCAATGCTCCATGAGTCACTCCGGGATCGGCGTTTATTCTCGTTACGATTTGTACGAGGAAAATGAGGCGCCGTTCGCACCTAGACCGTCACCGCGAGTGCTCCGTGGGTGACTGGGCTGCCGGGTCGGCGAGGTAAATGAGTGTGCCGTCCAACATCGCTCAGGGAGAGATGGGTAGTGGCCTATAACGGTCACAGGCCACTTTGACCATGTACGTCATTCTGAGGGGGCTACTAAAGAAAGCAGCACACTGAGTTTTATTCTGATTTGTCCCTGTTTTTTATCCACAAATAAAGATAATGTTACATCGTATCAGATACATGCTATGTATATGTTTATATCCCACGCATGGCTGTGAAGCAGGAAAAACACTTATATAATCTTACAATGACAACCAGGAGTCTAAAAAAAGATCTAAACTCATAAAGGCCTGTTCCCTCACTGCTCAAAAGAGCCACTTAAAAAGTTTACCCATTTGCTGTTCAGAATTAATAAACTAGGATTGCAATTTCCTAGTTTTGAAAAAAAAAATCTAAAGGTACACTCTTTAGACAGCGTTATTTGCATATTTAAGCACAAGTCTTAGTAACATTTTGCAGAACTCTCGACGATTTAATTGTCTTAAATGTATTTAGCGAAGTGCCACACGTGTCACCTAATAGATAGACCAACTCTTGGGCAAGGGTGACCGGTATGCGGACTGTCATCTTTCAGGCTGCTGGAGACAGCAGCCAAAAGCTGACATTCACCAGGGACCTGGCGACTCAGCTTTGTTTTTCCTCAGCCAATTCCCACAAAACATATGCAGACCTGTGTACCTCCACTCGCGGATTGAATCGTTTGGTACGGGATTCATACGTGTCAATACCTGGTCAACTGACGGGATGTATGACAGCTATGCTATTTTCGCTTCAGACCAGCAACTGAACTTAATTGGAAATATTAAGGTATTTCATATCAATTAAAATGATATATAGAGACACTACTGCCCAAACAACAGTGGTTAACTAATTGTCATGGGGTTGTGCACCTTGTAAAAAGGTGAAGTTCTCTCTGTAGTGGGTCCTAAGTTCTTCGCACAACCTTATCAGCACAGCTAGTTCTGGTTTTCAGAAAACAAACGCCAGGGGTTGGAGTCTCAGCAAAGAGACCAAGAGAAAATGTTGTACTAAGGGTCGGCTTCCCACGGACCCAGAAATATTGCCATGACCTATGCCCGGGGTCACTGGAATTATGCTGCAGGTGAGGACCAAATTATGGGGCAAGAAAAGGCAAAATATGCGGTGTAATGTGGAACATTTTGTGATGGCATTGCTTCATTCTTATTTTCACACAAAGGCAAAGATTTTACCAGTTTAACAACCAAACACAGCAATAAACAACTGAAAGCTGACAAGTCTATCTTTAGTAGGGGGTTCCCACTGCGCCGTACCAAGTGTCGCCACGTTTAGTAACTTTAGATGAAACTGAGCAAGACAAATCTTAATTTTTTATATTTTATAAAATCTGCAGAGTATGCAGCAGATGATGGATTAGGTGGAAAATCCATTGTTATGTGGTAAAAATAAAGCGGCTGTAGAATTGCACAATTTCAGTGGGCCTGCCTTAGCCCGACAGCCCTGTTGCGTTCCTTTGTTGGCACTGAAGGTTGCAGAATATGCCCTCCATCTGTTGACCGGTCATCAGAAACTGAATAATGATACAGAGTGTTAGAATTTGAAATATAGAAATGCTGGTACTATCCCTTTAAAAGTATTGCAAAACTGCTGAGAAGTGTTGGTGCTCTCCCTTTCAAATTCAAGCCGTCAATTTTTCGAAACATGCACGGTCTCGGATGGTGATGTATGAAATCCCGAACCCTTTCCTTCAGTGCCCAGATCCGATTCCATTCACAGTGCAGCGCTATACAAGATCCCTCACACAGTGAGCCAACAGTCCCATCCTTATTTCCTCTCGCGTGGAAATCCCTCACTCAGCATTTTGGAACAGAGAGATGTGCACACCAGTCCTCTCTCTCGGCAGTAGGCAAGCAGTATGAGAAAACCTTTTTCCCAAAGACTTAGGAACGCAATGTCATTTTAACGAAACCGGCATAACAACGGCGTCATTAGTACGCCGTCTTTTGACCGACATGTTGAATATGACGCCTGCAATTTTAACGAAATATGCTGGTGACCCTGACCAAGGCACACCTCTAGGAGGGTCAGAGCCAGCACTAAATATTCAAACATAAAGAGCAGGTACCTACTACCCTATAGCAATTCTTTTCGGTTTTGCTTGAATTTAAGTAAAAGTGCATGTGCTCTGTCACAGTCAGATAATCTAGATTTGAATGCTGACAAAAACTAAATGATTAACACTTACAACTTGTGGCTTGCCTCCCTAAAATGATATTTTCTCAGAGCTCACATGGCTGATTGTTTTTTGCACTCTCTGTCCTTAAGAAAACGGAACAACAGACACTCACCGGCGACGCTCCCCTTTAGCAGAAGCAGAGAATGCTTGTCTGACAGCAGTGCTGTAGTGATATTAATAATGATATATTGGCTCAATTTGGCATAATTGACTCAATTTTCTGTGCTGACTCCATCCTGTGTAAGAGACTCGATTTTCTGTGCTCACACGTAGCTGCAAAGTGGGGAGGGGATGTTTTTGCTCTTCACTTGTTTTCGCTCCTCACCGATCAGAGCGAACTGGAACATGTTGTGTGGGATGCATGCTTGGTACCTTTCAGGGCAGAGATTGTTGTTGCCAGCGGAATGAGTGGAATTTACAGCTCTGTCGCAGAGTCAAACTACAAGGGCCTGGCCAGCTTCTAGCTTGACCTTGGCACAGACCAGTAAGGTCAGCTTGGTTTTTCGTAACAGAAGAAAGGGGGCGAGGTTTCCAGAACCGTCGTCTCATGTTGAGTAAAACGTATTAACCGCATGCGCGCTAGCGGTTTTCCCGCTGCGCGCTGCGATTTGAAAAACCCCGCGTTACATGACGAGCTCAGCTCGTCATCAGCGTAGGGCACGTTACGCTCATGACGAGCTCAGACAGGTGGATTGGAGCTCATTTGTGGAGTAGACACAATGCCACAAAAAGAATCTGGATTTGAGTCCCGATTGATAGTCCAAGGCCAGCTGTCAACGGGCTCCCCAGCTTGAGTTGGCAAGGATGTTGAGTTAACGATGGGTGAGGTGTTACTTACTTTTTGTATATAATTTCTAAGTTTCTTTGCTCTCTGCTACATGTTTATATGATATAGGTTATTCTGGTTTTGTGCTTAAGTTACTTTATATTTGGGAGTCTGCATTAACCGATATATTTTGCCTTCCTTTTCAAAATATTTAATTCATAAACATGTGTGTGTGTGCCACTTTAAATGCACCTGAATCTGTTTTCTTGCCTTGCCTTAAGAGAGTGCGGGGTCTTGTTTTATCGCCTCGTCTGTTTTTTGGGAGTGCTGTTTTACGTGTGTTATTTTAAGGTACAGTAGTTCATTTGCCTCCTCTCAGGAGTGCAGGGTTTAGGTGTGTCTTATCGTGTCACATTTCAAGCACTACAATTGCACACTATACATTCACACCTTGGGCTACAATCCGGATCATTTGAAGATAAGGCTTTACAGCAGTCAAACTCAGAACATGCTGTATATTGTGCCTGCTGCCCGGTATGTTGTAGGCGACTACCGCAGGATGTGAGTTGCTCTCTCATAGGGGCATGGCCGATGTAATTAAGGGCGTGGCTTAAAAACAGTAAGCTAGAAATCTGGGACCTAGCATAGTGTGCCGCTTGACTTGTATTATGCTGTTTCTGTCATTGCATCCAAATGTATGACACAACAAATAACATCATACCTACAAGAAGTCAGGACTATTGGCTGTGTCAGTGGTTGTTAGTTGCATACGATAAATAAGCAGCAACTATGACTTGTTGTATGCAATATTGAAAAAGCTTCCACTCAAAGCAGTGGTGACACTACAACGATGTTGCTGCTCCTGCGTTTCAAAAAGAGAAGGGAAATCTAGAGAGAAAATGACTCTCTTTAAAGGATTTCCCTTCCCCTACAACGCTCACCTGGCATGATGTCATGCCATAACTTCTCCACTAGTGACAAGTGAGATGTGTGAGCATGCGCTCATCAATGCCTGCTGTCACTGCAGTCCGGAAAAAAATGGCACAAAACAGAGCCCGGTAGAGACCCGCTTGGAGGCCCCCTTTTAAAAACTGCTGGTGATCAGCACTGGCAAGACCCTGCACACTTAAAGCCCTGCCAGCAGTTATTGGAATACTTCAGTTTTCTTACAGAAAGTATGTACCGGACATACAGAAGTAGATGAGTGATTGTCACAATCACAGCAAACGTATCAGAACATGCGCAGATTATATTTTCGTTAAGCGTACATAGGCACTGCGTCCTCCTGCGGACGACTAAAAGGAACCGCCGGGAACGAGATACACATTGCACTGAGCAGCAAAGCGCAAAGTGTGAAGCTCAGCCTCTGCATATTTGGACCGTTCAACCTCTTGCAAAAGTAAGCACAATTGTACTTTTCCAGCATATTGCTCGGTAGAACCTTTTTGGGCATTTTGAATATATGGCGTTGAAATGGTTTTCGGAATTACAGAACGCGTATTCATGGCATTCACACACATTTACAGAGGTACTTTATTGCACACCGTGAAAATGATTTTCGGGAAATAAACTGGTGTATTACTGCCATTTCGTGAAAACACCTTTGTTTTAAAAGTGCATTTCAGCTTCCATGCTGGTGCCATACAACCAGCGCGCTGAACATAAGCAAAGCAGGTCGTGCCTGTTGTAAGCGAAACTCAATAAAGAAAATAGTGCTTACAGACTTAAGAACATGTACTGTGTGACAACCGAAGTAAAAGGGCCAGTTACCATGGGAGGTTGCAGATGAAGACAAGGCAGTACTAAAGAGGGACTAACAAGCCTATTTACAAATCAGGAGCCAGCATTTACGAAGGACAATGACACAACCCAATGACCAATATGGGGGGAGAGTGGGTGGGGCTTCTGTTCCATACTCCACTACAACAAGTCTCGCAGAGCAGCGTATACGCGCTGAGTCGGGCTCGGCTTAAAAAGGGCAAAGTGCGCAAGGAGATGCATCTGTTGGTAGTAAAGGTAGCAGTGTGGGGGCAGCGGAGAGAGTGCAGAGGGATAATAAAATGTTGTAAAAAAATTGGTCACTCGGGTTGATCATATATAAACTATTTACAATTATCATTCGTCCATGAACATAGAAAAGGTACAATAGCTGCTATGTACCTCAAAACAGGTCCACTTTTTGTGTGATCATAACATTGGTATTTCTCTTTTACCGAGTACTGCCAGGCTTTCCACATATTTGGAGGAGGAGTTACACTGAAGAGTTTATGCAGAACAAGCACATCCAGGTAAACATTCTGAAAGGTAGACACCAGGAAAAACAGTTGAAGTTTATGGTCTTACCCTGAATTGAATAGATTTATCTTTTGTGCAGTACATATGATAAGTTTTGCTTTCGACTTGCACAGAGAAAGATACAGATAACCCGCTTCCAGGGTTTGTGTCTTTATACAGATGTCGTTTGAACTTGCAGCGATCTGTTGAGAGAATTAAAATGTGTAAAGTTCAATATATATCATGCTTTATTTAGTGACTGAATAAATAGCATCCCTGTGTACAAATTTAACAAATGAGCCAAGTTGGTAAAAACGAAGCTAAACTCAACTTCATAATATTTTGAAGATTCCTGTAGTGGTTAATGTTGAGATGGAACGAGTCTCACAAGTCCACATGATACATAGAACTTTCTACCAGGAAAGCTAACTGGAATATTCTGAAGTCTGCTAGATTTACCCCTCCTTCATTTTTATCCAGTCTTAATTTTTTGAGGCTTATCTGTGCTTTCTTCCCTCGCCAAAGGAATTTGGAGATCAGAATATCGACTTTGCGGTGGAACTCGTCCGTGAGGAGGAGTGGGAGCATACTGATCAAATAGTTAACCATTGGGGTGATCATCATTTTAATAGTTTCAATTCTGCCCCAACACGTTATGAATTTTGGAGACCAGGAAGCCAGAAGTTTCTTAATCTTTTCTAGTAGCAGTTTCTCATTGTGATGTAGCGTGTCCATTAGGTCGCTACCAAAATGTATACTTAGGTATTTGATATACCCTGCTTGCCAGGCTAAGCTCGACCCTTCCCAGGATGTCTCTCGTGCAGTGAATATGTAGTGGTTTGCATTCTGATTTGTCTTTGCTTAGCTTATACCATGAAAGCCCGGAGTATTCTGCTATCGTATCCACCAGGGCCTCGATTGAAGTCTTTGGCTGTTACGTTACTATTAGTATGTTGTCCGCATAGGCGGCTAGTTTTATTTCAATGCCATTGATATCGACCCCCTTTATGTTCCTGTTTAACTTGATAACCTGGATAAGGGGTTCCAGTGCCAGTAAGAATAAAGAAGGGGACAGTAGGCAACCCTGTCTCGCACCTTGTTGCAGTGTAAAGGGTTCAGTGAGTGACCCATTAACGACTATACGGGCTGATGATTCCCCATACAGGGCCATAACCATCCGTATATATCCCTCCCTTAAGTTGAACGATTACATGCTGCGTTCCAGGAAAGCCCAGGAGACTCTATCAAAGGCCTTCTCGGCATCTAAGGTGATAGCTACCTCCTGGTTCTGATTTAGTGTCCGCATGCTCCAATATGTGGCAGAGAAGTCGGGTGTTGTCATTAGACATTAGAGCACGTAGGAATCCAACCTGGGAGTTGTTTATTAGTTTCGGGAGAGCAGAATTGAGTCTGACTGCCAGTATCTTAGCATATATTTTGCAGTCCACGTTAATAAGCGATGTGGGTCTGTAGTTTTTTAGTGACCGATGGTCCTTACCCACCTTTGGAATGACTAGTATGTTAGCTTCTGACATGGATTGTGACACTGCCCCTCTAGATGCAGAGTGGTAAAGACCTGGTTGGTTTCAGCTTGTTTAAGAAATTCTTGTAGAAAGCGGCTGTAAACACGTCCGGCCGGGACTTTATTTTCTTTCAATGAATTGACTGCCATTTCAATTTCGGTATAGTTAATTTCCTGACCTAACCTAAGTGTATCTTTAGTGCTTAGCTGTGGTAAGCCTAGTCTATTGAGGTATTACTATTTTGTACATTCCTCTAAGTTAGGGCTCTGATCGTTTTTGGAAAGTTCTTGATAGAACTCCTGAAAGGTCTTGAGGAAGCATTTGTGTCTTGTGTGGGTTTTGTTGTTCGAGTCTGTGATGGATGAGACGGCAAACTGGTTGCGTTTGTGTTTTAGGTAGGAGGCAAGCATTTTCCCTACTTTATTGGCTTCGCATAGGTTAAGGGCTTTGAGTTAATTAATCCACAGTCCCGCTCTCTTACTCAGAATTTTGTTGTATTCTTACTTTTTTTGTGTTAGTTTTGCTAGGAACTCGCTATCTTGCATGGCCATTTCTAATCTTTTGATCTCCTGGTCAAGCTGTGCTAGTCCAGGTTTATACTTTTGTTTATTTCTTACTTAATTTCAATTATTGTGCCTCTGACGGTCGCCTTCAGGGCATCCCAGAGTGTGTTGGTGCTAGTCCCCGGGAAGTCGTTGTATTTGAGGTAGTCTGTTATGGTCTTCTCAATCTTTTTTTTGTTTGCGGGGTCAGATAGTATATCGCTGTTAAAACACCACCTTCGGGGGACGGCTTCGTTGTGACACCCATTTACATTTACATTTACACCCGCTCAGTTTTAGGCTAATACATGAGTGGTCTGACACTAGTCTTGTAGCTATGTCTGAGTGTTCGATTAGATGTGTGTGAGACCCAGAAATTAGTATACAATCTATCCTGGAGTTAGAATTGTGTGGGTTAGAGTAGAATGTGTAGTCCCTAGTGTCCAGGTGCTGGAGGCACCATGCGTCCTTAAGGTTACATTTGGAGCAGACATTTTGGAGTGCAGCATGCAAGTTTGTGGGGTGATATTGACAGGAGGATTATCTATCGGTTATGTGGTCCAATTGGATGTTAAAATCCCCTGCCACCACCATGAGGTCGTTTTGAAGGAAGCTATCTGGCGTGCGTGACACCTCAGACCAGAAGGATGGGTCGTCCGTGTTGGTGCCGTATATGTTTGCTATGGGGATTAGCTCCTCCCCCCATCTCAAATTTGTCACTAGAAGTCTACCCTCGCTATCGTGGGACTGAGTCTAGTGTTATGTTGGCTCTTTTGGATATCAGTGTCAAAACTCCTTGCTTCTTTTTGTCGGCGGGTGAGCAAGCAACTGTGAAACCCAGTTACCTCTCACTAGTTTGGCATCGTCCATGGATAGTTTGGTCTCTTGTAGCAGGATTATATCACCTTTAGTTTTAGCTAGGTAATCTATGATCTTCCGGCGCTTAATAGGTTGGTTAAGACCTTTGACATTGAGGGACACTATGTTCAGGTCCGTTGCCAGGTTGAGTTTGTTATTGTGAGCCATCATCTAGGTGTAGCGTGGCTGGAGCCTCCGTTCTATATACCCAATTCTCAAATTTGTTATCTCGCAATTTGGAGTTGAGAGGCGGCACTATTTGTTCTACCTCCTTCCTCCCATGGTAGAGTACGTCTATAGCCCCCAGGTGTTCATTAAGTAATGTAAGTGCCGTCTACGGGTATGCATATATGCCAGGTCTCCCAAATATGTTGACTAACAGGGCATGCCAGATACAGTTTGCAGAGAAAAAAGAGGTGAAAATGGAAAGGAAGATAGAGAAAATAGAAAGCAAAGAACTTAGCAACCCCCCCCTCACCCCTCTCCCATCCCATCTGCCCCTCCCCCTACAGCAAAACCTCGTATGTCGGACCTGCGATGACAGGATCGTCGTCCTGTCTCTCGGAGATTAACTGTTGTGTAGCTTATATCGCTGTAGTCCCAAAGAGATCCTATTAGCTATGTATCATCTCTGTGCCTATAGGCCCTCCCTTGATATATCCCAAAACAACGTATCGTCAGGAGTGCATATACCAAATCAGCATCTATAAAGGATACGAGGTTATGTCTCTTAGGTTGAGCATAGGCATCTCATGTCATTGCGCCGGCGTCGTCGGGTGTCTGTTTGGCCTGCGAATGGAGCTTGAGAAATCCATTGAGGTAGAAATGTGTAGCTTACTGAGGTAGATAGTGGTTGCAATTCCCATCTTGCACTATAGAGCACACTGGGATAGCTAGTGAGGTCGGTGTGCTTATTGGCTCTTTCCAAAACAACAAGAAAGGCAGATACAGGAACCTGGCCCTGTAAGTGAGATGTGTTCAACCAGTGACCGCATCCGGTGAAGCTCTCCTGTTACTGGACCCGGCTTGTGACGTCTCCATTTCTTGAGATGTTGGTTCGTCCAGGTATGCAGCCAGCTCTTTAGGGTCGTTGATGTGGTGGTGTCTTCCGGTGTCGATTATCCTGAATTTGGCAGGGGCAACAAATGAGAAGTGTATGTTTTTGCTCTTGAGCTTATCGCGTAGGACAAGGAACCCCTTCCTAGTATCGACCGTGGGCTTAGAGTAGTCCTGCGTAAAAATGATCTTATGTCCTTTCCAGGTGATCTGGTTCAAAGTTAAAGATGGCCTCCGTGTGCTGTGATCTCAGAGGCTTGCAAATGATAGGCCGGGCTGCTTTCCTTTTTGTAGATTTAAAGGTGGGGACTCTGTGCGCCCTGTCTAGCTCAAATTGGCGGTCAAATTTTAGATTTGTAAGTTTGGGAATCAAGTTCTCGAGAAAGGCTACCCAAGAGCCTGCTGTGTCTTCTGAGCCCTCCAGGAGCCCAAGTATTCGAATGTTCCCCCATCGATACCGATCTTCAAGCTCCGCTGTCAGTTTCTGGGGTGACAATGTAATTTTTGTTAATGCCTTCATCTCCTGATTTGGGCTGTGGGTAATATCTTCTACATCACTGATTCTTTGTTCTGCTGCAGCGAGTCTGTTATTAACTGTGTTCAGGTCGGCTCTGACTGCTGCGATCTCGAGCTGGATCGTGTCTGTGGTGTGCTTTGTTGTTTTAGCCAAGTCGTGGACAACTGCAAATTTCTTTAGGATCATATCTAGGGTGGTGTTGATGGCTGGCTTCTGTTTGACGTGGAGTCCGGTATCGTTGGTTCTCCCTTGTTATGTATTAGCTGTTGTTGTAGCCTCAATGCTCTCTCCGCCATGTTTGTGTCACGTGGGTTCTCCTGGTATTACCCTGGTATTACACTGTTTCTTGGTGTGCTTGTTGCGCTTGTTGCCCCTATTCTCAATGGCATTGTTGCTATCTATCTACTGGTCTCCCGTGGCCCGCTTTTGCTTGGTAACTTCCTGTGGGTTCACTTTGATGCCCCCGTAGGTTCTGGTGGACTTGTGTGGTGGGGGTGCCCATGTATCAGTCCGCAGCTCTTTTCCTATCCTATCCAGAGCGTGCGCAGCATTCCGCAGCCGTATGTGCTTGGGAGGGTGCCTTCCAGTGCCCATTTGCCAGTGTAGCGTTGCTCTGCTGCGTCCCTTTCTAGGGTCTCTTGTGCTTGGCACTGGGGCTTGTGTTAGACCAGGGTGGCCTGTATGGTGTCATCCCCAACTCTGCTCTGCTGCGTCCCTTTCTAGGGTCTCTTGTGCTTGGCACTGGGGCTTGTGTTAGACCAGGGTGGCCTGTATGGTGTCATCCCCAACTCTTGTTCTGCCCACCGGTGCCTCCTTCCTTGTTAGTACACTGTTGGTACACCCTGTTGCCTCTCTATTGGGCCACTAAAGGTGCAACTCCGCTTCCGGGCAGCCAGGTGGGGGAGAAAGCTCTTCTCTCCTGCTATTACCGGGTGTTTGCTCTCTATTGCTGGTTTTCTTTTTAAAGAAGCACACTGAGCGGTACCCTTAGATCTCTACAGCCGGCCTTCTCCGTAGGTTTAATTGCAGCGTCATTGGGTTGGTTGTGGGTGCTACTCCGCTTAATCTGGGCAGCGTTCTCTTTATCTTGGGGGGTCTGGCGCGATAAGGGTCTGGGTTCTTTTCCTACCTTTGCGTGGCAATCGCCATTTGGACAGTCGCTGCGGTTTTGCTTTTGACTTGGTTCTCTTCTTTATCCCAGCTATCTGTTCCTGCAATTGTCTGCTGTGATTGTCTGCTCCTGGCCCCCACAGATTTTGGCCTCGCCACTCCCCTCGTCCGTTGACGGTGCCGGTGATAGCGTTCTGTAGCCGTGCTGCAGATCTCTCTGTTGCGTGCTCTGGATAGAGATCATGTTGGAGTAAGAGTTAGCCGAACATTGCCGATGTCATCACTGCTACTATGCTGCACTCTCCTCCCACGTCCGTGGCACCAGAGATACCCCTTGCTTGGACTGGTACGTGCCATCTGGCATGCTGGCCTCTATGTCGCCATTATGGGGGATCTCTTGCTGCAGAGCTCGGCAGTGAATGGACGTTTCTCTTTTGTTTCACTGAAAGATTCGCAGGGGCCCCTGACACCGGTGCTCCCGTTGCGCGGTTGCTCTCTCCCTTTACTGCCTTAATCACCACTCAGAGTATAGACACCTATCGCTGTCTTGCCGGTAATTAGGCCGTGCCGGTTATTAGGGCATGGCACAGGAGATACCCCTCCCTTGAACGTGTGTGATGTCTGGCGCGCTGGTCTCTATGTCGCCATTTTGGGGGATTTCTTGCTGCGGAGCTCGGCAGTGGGTGAAGGTTTCGCTTTCGCTCCACTGAAAGACCCGCCAGAGCCAGAGCCCCTGACAGTGGTGCTCCCGTTAAGCGGGCGCTCTCTCCTGTCGGTGCTTGCTCCCTCTGTGATTTTACTGTTCAGAGTGCAGACAGATGCAGAGTGCAGAAGTTCTCATGTGCACTTCCTTCTCGTTAGGGCCGGCCAAAGTTGGTGTTGTGTGCCCCCAAGTACCCGCTCATCTTCCTCATCCGTTGCTTCAGGTACACTGTCCGGTTTCCTGGCTTACTGGTGCTGTTTACAGATGCTTTTCTTCTGGATTTCAGTTTCAGTTTTGTTTTTATGCTCCCCGGGTCGCCATTTTGCTTGTGCTTCACAGGCTTCTCACTCCGGGCTCATCACGATTTTCCTCCTTTCTCTGGCCTCGGAGGTCCTTGTGCTGGCGCCAGGAGTAGCAGATATAGTTCTGACGCACAAAATTACATTAAGTGCGCCTTTCCTGCTCGTAGATCTCTCTCGGGATCGGTGTTCTTCTTCCTCGATCCAACGGAGTGAAGTACTCAGGCAGCCATTAGCTCTGACGTCCAAGCCATGTCCCCACCACTGCTAGTTTCTAAGGCAACGGAAGCTTCCCAGACCTCGAAGGTGAGCTTCCTCTTCCCCCGCCGCATCCACTGTGCTCTGGCTGTTCACCTTGCATACACACACTCAAACTGCCATACATGCACGCACAAGCACTCACTCTTATTTGTTTATCTAATTGATTATTCACTTAAGGAATTGGCTCATGTCTGGGGGTTGGGGCAATGCATTGCAATTTGGTGAATTGTAAGTGGTCTTTTCATTTTTGTTGTTGTAGCAGCATGTTCAGATTATGCTTTGTTCAACTATGGGTGCCACCCTCACCAAAGAAAAGGACTAGCCATTTGCGCAGGCTTTAAAATTCTTCAAAAGCCTGGCTGTGATATATATTTTTAAAACAGGTTTTATTAGTCAAGTGGCACATATCAAGCAGCACCCTGCAATCCAGAGGCAACTGCACAAACATTGCAACAAATTCACATTTGCCCCTGACTGTTCGGTTCAAAGTCTTTTCAGCCCCCAGGAACTTCTGCCCCAAAAAACAAGAGCATATAAAAAAGCCCCCCGCCCATACCCCCAACTCCCCCCTCACCCAACTCCCCCCTAGCCTCCCCTGGTCAACCAAGTCCACAGTTCCATATTCACAGATATGCAAAATAGCCATATACAGTAAGGCACACACGGTCCACCCCACCACCCCATCGGCACAGATCGTAGTATCCACACGCAATCTCTCCCTAGCCCAGCAGTAGCTGCTCATCTGCCACCGGGGGTCCAGCCACAATCCCCGATATTCTGCACACCTATTCCAAATTTTATAGTGCTTGCAAGGACACCCCCTTGCCACAACGATAGGCTGCTCCAGACCCATGCAATAATCAAGACCATTTTTCCAGGCCGCCACCGAGGGTGCCCTCGTCGCTTTCCATGCCTGTGCAATATCTCGCTTTGCTAAGGTGAGCCCTAACAATAAGAGGTGTCGTTTGTATCTGTTGCCACCCACCCCCTCCATTACGTGTAAAAGGGCCAACTGCGGTGTGCGTGCTAGCTCCCACCCCAGGACCTCCGAGAGGCATGCAAAGACCCCCCCCAAAAGCACTCTAGTGAGGTGCAGTGCCAGATCGTGTGGATAAATGTGCCAACCGCCTGATCGCAACGCAAACAGATCGGTGAGGAAATCATCCCCGCCCGCCAGAGGCGCATCCTAGTAAAGTACACCCTGTGGAGGTATTTAAATTGGACTAGACGAAGTCGCATTGCATTGGCGGCCCCGCGCGGAGACACCAGAGCCTCCACCCAGTCCTCCTCCTCCAACACACCCACATCAGCCTCCCAATCCACCAAAGCTTCTGAAGTGTGGGGGAGCAGTGCCTCATTAGGGTTTGGTATATGCGCGAAATCTTCCTCTCTCCCAGATCCCCCAAAAAAAGTTTGGCCTCTATGGGACTAAACTCGGGGATGTCCTCCAGACCCCGCAAACTGGGGGATAGCACGTGTCTCAGCTGTAGGTATTCATAGAACTGTGCCGATGCAATTGGTACTCCTCCTGAAAATTCCGAAAGGACTTAATAGTGTTATCAGCCACCACATCGCCCAGCGTGGATATGCCAATGGCATCCCACCCCCTGAGTCCGACAGAGCCGCCAACTGAGGCAGCCGACCCGTTATTCCACAGGGGGGTTTCCCGAGTTAAGACACCCCACCAACCCATGCGTCGAAGCGCCTGCTTCCAGATCATGAACACCACCTTCATAGCAGGCGGCAGTGTGCCACGCAACGTGGCCGAGTATAGTATAGTGTGTAGCGTGTGCTGACCCATCAGGCAGTGCTCTGGCGCATACGCTGGATCCCCTCTGTCCCCGTACCACGAGTCATTGAGGACCAGCAAGTGCAAGGCCTGGTAGTAGGATAGGAGGTCAGGTGAAGCCAATTCCCCCGCTGTATGTAGAGAGGAAGCATGTACGCACCGCCACCCGCACCCTCCCCCCTCCCACGAGAACTGCCCTAGCACGGAGTTTACCGTACGGAACCATCGAGCTGGAATCGGGAATGGGTGGTTCTGCAACTGGTATAGGAGACGGGGAAGCTCCACCATTTTAAAAATTGCCGATCTACCGAACAGCGTCAGGGGCATGCGAGACCAGGACCTGATGTCTGCCCGCGTCCTTTCCCACACAGGTGCCACATTACGCTCCCATGCCACAGCTGGAACCTCCGACAACACCACCCCCAGATACTTCAATCCCCCGGCCGCTAACTGTACCGTGGATGCCCACGATCCCACCTTAGTGTGCCCATCTAGGACTCATAGTGTGGATTTGCGGGGATTCATGTATAGGCCCGACGTCTCCCCGAAAGTCTGCATGATCTCCAGCAACCGTGGACCTGTTCTATCCAGGGCCTTTTAGAAGAAGAGAACATCGTCTGCGTATAGGGCTATTCTGTCGGAGAGACCCGTGTCCCACTCAAACCCATTGAACTGCGCATCAATGCACACCCACGCCGCCAAGGGCTCCATGGCTAGGGCAAACAGGTAAGGCGACAGGGGGCACCCCTGCCGCGTACCCCTCTGAATCTCAAATGCAGAGGAGACCGCCCCCGCAACCCTGACCATTGCCGTGATGCCAGTGTATAGCAATTTTATGTATGAGAGGAAGCGCGGACCCAGATTGAGCCTAGGCAGCAGGGCAAATAAATAGACCCAACTCAGGGAGTCAAACGCCCTATCCATGCCCGCCAGGAGCATCGCTGCTGGTTCCCCCAGCTGCCGGATTGCCGCAGCTGCCACCTGCGCCCTCCTGATGTTATGTCGCATAGCCCTCTGGGGCATAAAGCCCACCTGGTCCGGGTGTATCAGGGATGTTATATGTGGCAATAGTCGATTAGCTAACGCCTTCGCCAAAACCTTGGCTTCAACGTTTAGAAGAGAGATGGGGCTGTAGGACGCATGGCTCTCCGGAGGGCGTCCGGGTTTCTGAAACACCACCACCTCCACATGTCTCCAATCCAGAGGAAGCTCCCCCCTCTCCCGAGCCTCCTCCACCACTGCTCTGTAATGCCTAGCCAGCTGCAAATTGTAACGGTGGAAGAATTCACTCGGGAACTCGTTTGGGCGGGAGTCTTCCCTGCTCTCAGCTCTCCCAGAGCTGCCCCCAGCTCCTCCTCCGAGAAGGGAGCCTCCAGCTGGTCTCGCTGGTCATCCGACAGCGCCCTAGGTGGCAGGCCCGCTATAAATTTCTCTATCGTGGCAGGCTCCAGGTACTCCAGAGGGGCATACAGGTCGGCGAAGTATTCGGCAAAGCTCTCCGCAATAGCCAAGGGATCTGTAACCCGGCCCCGTGCCAAGTCCAGTATTGCAGGCAGAGGCTGCGCGTGTAAGGTACCCTGGCATAACCGGTGCAACATTTTCCCCGATTTGTCCCCCCATTGGTACACCCTACTGCGTGTAGCCAGCCAGGCCAAGCGCGCCTCCTCCATTAGCAGAGCCGCACATTCTTGTTGAGCCAGAAGCAATTGCCTCACTCCCAGCTCGCTACCTGACTCTCGGGTCTGATGCTCAAGCTGCTCTATGTGAGCCTCTGCTCGGATCAGTGCCTCCCGTCGCTGCCTGCGGGCAGCTACACACCACGATATGTCCACCCCCCACAACGTGGGCTTCAGAGCCTCCCATAACGTGGCCGCACTATACACAGTGCCCTCATTCTCTGTCAGGTATTGAGCGATGGATTCCCCCATGTGGGTCGTATATTCCGCCTTTTGCAAGTTCCACACAGCTGGGCGCCAATGGAATGGCTGCCTAGTCCTTCCAATGTCCAACTCCATGGAAATTGGGGAGTGATCAGAGAGGCCCCGGGGCAGTATCTCAGCCGCCAGCACTCTACCCGCCCCAGCCCTAGGAACAAATAGATAATCTATCCGAGAAAAAGATTTATGAACCACGATAGATAGGTGTATTCCGTGGCCACGCCGTGCGCCCGACGCCACACATCAACCCAGTCCATTCCCGTCACCAATGCGTGTAGCTTCGTAGGAAGGCCTCCTCTGGCCCCCACATCACACCCGGACCTATCCTGCGCCAATTGCATGACATCGTTCCAATCCCCACCCAGGACTGACATATCATCTGGCATCTCCGCCCAGAGTAACCTCAGCTTTTCTATTAGAGTCCATTGCTACCCAGTATTATGGGGAAGTCACCAATCTTGCCCCGAATGAGCACATAGCGTCATTGCAGATCATACCATTGTTCTTCATGTGTGTATTGAACCCTCTGGTGTATCAGTATAGCCATTCCCCTCGACCCCCTGCTAAAGCCTGAATGGAACACCTGCTGAAAGCCAAAACGCTGCAAGCACAGGACCCTCGTGCAGATATGGTGTGTCTCCTGCAACATAAGGACATCCGCTCGCAAGCGCTTCGCATCCTGGAGTACCGCCCCCCGCTTGACCTAATCCAACATCCCTCAAACATTCCAGCTCACAATACGAAGACCCCTTTGCTGACCATGCCCCCTTTCATTCAGGCTAGCCATCCGAGAGACTGTTGTCGTGTAATGCAGACATTAAGCCGCGGTGGTGTGAGTATGCATTCCATCGTGCCTGTGGTAAACAAGTGACCTGGTGACCAAAACTGCCCCAACCCAACCAACCCCCTAACCCATACCTCAACATCAACTCTGAAGTATCTGTCGCGGAGGAGCTAAACCCAAGTCCCCAACCAGAGGACCGGGCCCGCCCCAACCAATGGATCCCCAATTCACAGCCCAAAAACATGTAGTAGACCTTCCGCCAGTCCCTTACCAGTGAAAGCACAAGCCCAGTTCATGGCAATCTGGCAAGTGTCACAAATGTTTCGCCAAATATCTGCTGCTGCTCCCATCATTTCTCCAAGAAACGCTCTTCCAGGACCAGCCCCTCATGGGAGACCACCTCCCCGGACCTCGAGCGCCTCCTCCTGGACCGTGACCGCCGCTCTCTGCTTCTTTGCCGCTGACCGGGATGCCCCCCGGGGCAATTCCTTCGCCGAGGGGTCAGGATCTCTACCCGGTGGAGTGTGGGGCCGTATCCGGACCGTCTCGTCCGTCTATCGAAAGACCTCCTCGGGGTTGTCGAAGAAGTGAGTGCGCAACTGAAAGACCACCCGAAGACACGCAGGAAACAAGAGGGCATAGGGAAGTTTAAGCACCCTTAGCCGCGCCTTTGCGGCCATAAACGACTGGCGTTGCTGTTGAACCTGCCGCGTATAGTCGGGAAAAATCGGGATGCAAGCATTTTTGTATAGGAGAGGTTCTTTAGCCCGGGTCTGTTTCAGGATCGTGTCCCTGTCCATATAATTAAGTAATATGGCAATAACTGGCCGCGGGCGGGCCCCTACCGGGGTTTTTTGCATAAGTGCGCGATGGGCCCTTTCTATCACAAAGAACCTTGACAGCGACTCTGGCGGCAGCCAGCCCTCCAGCCACGCTGTAAGGAAATGCTCCATGTTTCCCTCCTCGCAGCCCTCCGGAAATCCAACAAAATGGAGATTGTTGCAGCGAACCCGGCCCTCCGCATCCTCTGCCCGAAGTACCAAGCCCTTCTGGACCGTTTCCATCGCCGCCACCTTCCTCTTGAGTTCCGTCACATCATCTTCCACCCCCGAGATGCGCGACCCCCGAGATGCGCGTCTCAGCCTCTGAGATGCGGGATACTGCGTTTCGTAGGTCCTGGAGCAGCAACATAACGTCCGCCCCAACTGCTCCAATTTTAGCATCTAACATATCTCTGGCCTGGGTAATGGTGGCCATTAGGGCAGCATTGTCCGGCATCGTTCCCAGCTGATCCCCAGTCGCTCCAGACCCCCCACTCGGGCCAGTGAACTGGTCTATGGGTCCTTGTTTGGTCGTGCCACGGCCCCCTTTGTCCCTGGTCATAGCTTCTGGCCCGGCCGCACAGTCGTCCACCTGGCCCCTGTTCCACCCGGATGTTTCAGCCAGTCTACCCCGCTCCGGAGGGTCTACACTGCACTCCCCCTGAACCACAGGCCCGGCCAGCCACTTGTCCTGCAGCGATGTCCAGTCACGGGGAGGGGGTCAAACGTGCACCACAAGGCGCGAAAGTCAGGGCGGGCCAGCAGTCCAGACCGTGGGGTTCCAACCCCACCACTCAATAGCCCCACCGGGCCTTGTCTCCTCCGCCGCTCCATCAACTGCGGGCGACCCCACCCGCGTCCCGGGACCAGAGCCGCACAGCCAGCCCACACCGGCACAGTCCGCGTGGGGGGGGGAGCATCTACCACAGCACGACACAGCTGGACCTGGCGGCCCACCACAGGTCAGTCTGCTGAAGTAAATCTGGGCCCGCCTCCACGTTCCTCCCGGCCTCTACACTGCCGCAGGCCGCACTACCGCCTACGCCAGATCTCTGCCCAACGACGGTCCCGGCTGCCAAAGGGGGGACAGCGCCCAATGGAGGGGCCCACACTACGCCCGGCTCTACTTCCTTCAGGCGCAGCACGCCAGCCCCACGGGGACTACCTCGACCCGCAGGTGGGGAATGCTCCAAAACCACCCTCCAGGCGCCGCGTGTATCTTGGGGGGGGGGCCTCGTCCACTTAGTATCTGCCTCCACCAGCCTCAATGCGAGCTGCCATGCCCCCTCTCCAGCATGAGGGGGGGGAGACGCCAGGGGCCAAATCCACACACAGTTCTCCCAAGGGCACCCCCGCGGCACGACCACACCGCCGATCCCTACAGCGGCAGCCCCCGCTAAGGAGAGGGCTCGCAGAAAGCCAGGCCCGCCGCCCCTCTCGCCGGCCGCCCAGCTCCGCTCACCTCATCCGCCCCCTCCAGGCACTCGTTGGGCTCCAGGCCCCGCTCCTCCGCACCTCGGGCTCAAGATGCCGCCGGGCCTCCATCTTCCACTCAGCCAGTCTTCTTTCGATGCCAGTCGCTCCCTGAGCCCGCGACCTCTGAGCAACCAGCCAGTCCCCCTGGGGCCCTTCGGACCTTGCGCCTCCCGCGGGGGGTCTCTCAGCCCGGCGCGGCCTCCCTCCGCAGGTCAAACCAGCGGCGGCCCGGCCTCCACTCCTCCGCAGGCCTCCGCCAGAACTCTGCCCCACGACAGTCCCGGCTGCCAGGAAGGACACCGCCAGACAGAGGGACTCCCACCGCGTTCAATGCGGCAGGTCAGTCACGTTAATATTACCAGATTGCAGGATTAATACAGGATATTGTATAGGCTAGACGGAGCCGGCTCAGAGCACGTCCGCCATGTTTGGCTACCAAGCCACCCTGTCTGTGATATTTAAATAGAACTCTTTATAAAATGGTCTGTATTTATTTTTAACAAAACATTTATGTCTTTGTTTACTTTCATGATCTTTCAAGGACCAGTATGGCAGCTCTAGAACACTTGCAAAATGCTGTCCCCAGGTGTAGCCTCCATTGCTTCACCAGGTGAAGTGGAACCAGGTTCCATAGGCTTGAGGAGCCCACTGAACCCTGATTATTGCTGTATTTCACAGTTTAAGCAGAGGCTAGGGGGCTCATTTCCTTCCTCGCACTATGGCTGCTGACACTCCATTTCTTCTTATGTTTACCGTTTTAAGCTTTTACTGATAAGTTGAAAAATTAACAGGTTTCTTCCTCTTTGTATGCTTGTTCCTCCCCTGGAGCATAGATGCATTACTTTTGTCCATCCAGCTCATATTTGTTTAGACACTACTTTTTACAATTTACCAGAGTGCCTCTTTTTCATCTTATTCCCTTGAGTACTTGTCCCCCTCTATGTTCCCCCCTCCCTCATCTGTGTTGCTTTCCGCAATACACCCTCTCTCCTTTTGTTTTTATCTATAGTTGTTTGCCCCACCACCTATCTTGCACCATCCTCTGGTTTCCCATGCTGTCCCCTACTCATACCCTCCAAACCCATCCACCCATGTTGCCTAGCAATTTTTTGCTTACAGCCATCCTGCTGTACAACATGACAAAAAACTTTGACAAAGTTAATAGCTCTGTCATAGGTGAGATCTATTGGCTTTTGCAAATGCTTGTTTGTATAGGTCGTTTTAATTGATCCTGTCCTAAAATTGTTAGAGCGTGCTACAGCATAACTGGGTGGAAATGCTCACCCTTGTGAGTTGTAGCATTGCCACGTTTCTTAGAAAAACATACCGGGCATTTGCTTACTTTTGCTATTAGCAACAGCCAGGGGCTGGTGGCTGAAAAATAAATCATGTAAAAGTGCTAGGACCATTTTGTAACATGGCGGTCATCCATCTACTTGCTCAAATTATCAAGCTGGAATGGTCTGGCCAGCTCTTAAATACTTGTAACTTGATTTCTTTATGTTTTCTTGTTTTAGATCTGTTTCAGATGGAGAAAATACTGGATTGCCCTCCTTTCCCCATTATTCTTACTGGCCTGGACATAAACATACACCCAGGAGAGTAACAAATTAGTCGGGTTGCAATCCTAGTTGCCACCTGATCAGAATTGCGTGGTGGGAGGTTGGGTAGTGAGACCAGGGCCCAGGGGCGTAAAACAGGCCCTCACCCTCCAGGGGGCCCCGTCAGCACCGCACTTCTGCTGGGGAGCTCTAGATTGAGTCCGGAGGGGGCCCCTTCACTTACCCTGCAGGGGCCCCACTCAAGGTTCGCTACGCCACTGCCAGGGCCAGCTTTAGGTCTGGTCGTGCCCAGTGCAACAATCTTGGTCAGTGACGCCAATGACCTCCTTTTATTTGCTCGCTATCACCCTCCAAAGGTCCCCTCAGCTCACCATAGCCCTTCTCTAACATGGATTTAATTTCTTTTATAGCAGTAGTCATAACAATGTAGCGTGTCAGAAAAATTTACCATCACACACATATTATACAGACAATGAATCATGTGTGTGTAAATCAACATATAAGAAATATTGCACAAAACAATGAGAACTTCACGGTGTAGGAGTCACATGTCATCCATTCTGGTAGGCAGTATATTTTAAGAGTGCTTTATTAGGAGAAGTACAAACTCAAGATTTAAAATGGTTGGGATTGGTTTTACAATAATAATTTATTTCCACCCAAACACACTTATATAAACCTTGAGATAATGAAAGACAGAGGAAAAACATACATTTCTAATTTATGTCTTATAGTCTGCCTGCAGCTATTTGTTGCGAGTTAATAGTTCACTGTGCTACACTAGGACTTTAACTTATGAACTTTAAGTAAGGATCTCTGTGACAAACGCAATAACCCACTGTGCTATATACATAAAGTACAATTCTGTGATCTGTATTGTACACATATTTGCAGCAGGCTCATTAACCCTTTGTGCTACTTTCGGGTGAGTCAAAACTGTGACTAGACAAACCCCCATCTCTCTCCAGCAGGTACATTAATCACCAGAGTTATCTTTATGTTTTTATTATTGCCTGAATATTGCAGGGTGCCCAAAATAATTTCAAAATACAGCTCCCGAGCTTGGGCCAGGTGTGGTGGCACTAAAGTTAGCCCTGATTGAGAGAGACAGTTCATATAAAGCACTTTACTTGTTTCCAAGGGGTAACAATTGCATGCTTATTACCCAATGGATATCTGAATCTGCTTGGTGATTGGCATTGTTGAATTAATTTCTGTGCCCTATGAGAAGGGAAACGACTTTATGTTCAGCCCCCTATGTGAAATTTCATAGCATGGGGCCTCCCACTTGGGACTGCCTCAGTTTTGCAAATCAGGTGGATACAATTGCCAAACTACAACTTACATTAGCATTTTAATTTCTCGTTTGTTCCTATGGCACATTCATATGCTCACTTGCTTTTCCCTAAAGCAAATCAATGGAGATGCACAATCTTTGGCCCAATTTTGGCTTCATTCACACACTGTATCTCTAAGTCACACACAGTTTTGGAAATTTGGTAAAAAAGTTAGGGAAGCTTTTTTGTCACAGAAGCCTTTTTTGTCACAGGTCCAGCACATACTGTTAGAGCAGAGGACAGAGGCACAGAGAGAGTATGATTTGCCCAGGATTAAACGATTTGGTAACATTTGAGACTCAAGACTATAATGTAGTGCTGCTTTTTCTAAAGCCTATTGAGTGCCATGAGAGTGGATACTGTCTACCCATGTTCCCCTGAAGTAATCTCAAGTCCAAGTTTGTCTATTTGTTTTTTACCACAAACTTTCTAACAGCTTTTAGGTTAATAAACTCCTAATTATGGACACAAAGGAATAAGTTCAAAAGATTATTGCCCAAGAGTACATAACCTAGTCAAGTGAGTAGCTGGGGTACAAAAATAATTTACCAAACAGAAGCTCTATTATGTAAAGGGAGCACTTTTCCTGTTCGCGCCTGGCATACCTTGAAACAGCCAACCTGATTGCAGCCCTCACGAGGGAGGAAAGGTGGTCCCATGGACCCCCCCCCCCGATATCCCCTTACAGGTGGGTACAGTCACTGACTGCACCCGCCTGCAAGGGGATCTCTATTCCCCTTTGAAAGTGTAGGCGGGTTGCCTCTTGCACTGTGAAAACACGGAGTGGCTTCAAAGAAGCCACTCAGTTTTTTCACATGAATGCCCTAGACACAGGGAATAATAAGTTCTTGGCTGCACTTGGGGCCGTGGATTGCATGTAATAGGGCACACTTTCCCTGTTTGCGCCCGGAGCACCTGTTTTAAGGTGCGCCGGGCACAAACAGGAAAAGTGCGATCTTTACATATTAGTGCCCCTGTTCGGCAAATTCTAAAGGAGAGGCAAGGGGCTTCCCTTGTTTGCATGGGGCCACCCACCTAAAAGTGCTGAGTAGCTGCATTGTGGGCCCTGCCCAGGTTTACCATTCACTGTTTATTCTCTGCATTGTGTGGTGGATTCATGTTAGTGCAGTGCTTTGTGGTATTTACAAGTAGATTTATATCATATTTATATTTTCTATAGTGCTATATACTTCAGTTCTGCTTTTTCTAAGAGTTGCAAATAACAAAGGTTACTATTAATTAATTTAACAGTACTCACTTTACTGGAAAGATGGAAAGCTAAGTCGGCCATGCAAGGATTTTCGATCTTATTAGCAGGTAGGCAGTGGATTCCAAGCATCTCATACACCAATGTTACCTAGTCATATACATGTTCTGGTGCCAAAGGGAAGGGCACCCTTGGTAATAGCTCACAAGGCCTGCCTACATAAGTAAGCCAGGACCAGCTGCAATTTCTGTTTTAAGCATGTGGAATGGACCTCATGTATTATTTGTGTTTTAAGCATCTCAGATTGGAAGATATTGTTAAGACACTTTTGGAACTGCAAAGATTTTAAAAAGAGAAAAGATAGCTATACTGCATGCAGCAGCATGTCTGTGGTGTCATCAATATTGAACTTAGAATTTTGTTTCATAAGTCAAACATACATTTGACATGGATCGTTTCCTGCTGCCAAAAGATGGTGGGGCACTCAAACAAAAGGACGATATAAGTGGTGAGGAAAAAGATGCCAAAATTAGGAAGTATGATGCCTCCTACATGGACTTTGGTTCCACCTGCTTCACCATAACCAGCAAAAGCAGGCCTCAGTGCAGTTTGTGGCATGGCCCTGGTTAACAAAAACTTGAAGAAAAAATGAACGCACCACTTGGAAACTTACCATACGATGCTGGCAGGAAGGAGTAGAATTTATTTTGCCAGGAAGCTGGAAGACATGATCCACCAGAAAAACACTGTGGAAAATGTGGTCTCCAAGCCAACAAATGCATTGAAAGTATCTAACTAAGTGGCATACCACATTGCTAAAAACAAAAGCCTTTCACAATTGGAAAAAATTGATGCTCCCAGCATTTCTCTACGTATCCAGATGCTTGGTGAAAAAGTGACGGAGGAGTTGAAAATGGTAGCCCTCTCTCGAAATCCCCCCCAACGCGGCCCCACCACTGTTACCTGCAGGGACCGCGGCTGCATGTCAGTATATATCCACAGGGAGCTCATTGCATACTAGAAATCAGGTTTGACTGCATTGCAATTGGATTAAGCTACTGACTTATCAAAGGAATTCAGTTTCATTGCTTAGGTCCGATACTGCCACAAAATTGTAATATTGGAAGATTTTTTATTTTGTAAAGCAATCAAGGGATAGGCAACAGCATCGGTTGTCAGTCAAAATATCGATTTGTAAGCATCGACCTATATCAATATCGAGTTTTTTTTGTTGATAATCAAATTTTATTGACATTTTCAATACTGAGAACAAAAGAAAAGCAGCCATGAAGTACTCAGTATAGCAATACTCAACACCTTCGGACATTAGGAGGCACAAGCCATGAAAATCGCCCATAAGCACAATGTGTCTTTTAAAGGGGAAAACAAAACAATCGTAGGAAGGAGAAGCTGACACATACTTCAAAACAAAAGATTTAACCACAAAAGATTTAACCACTTGCCCCATATCTTCTCAAACTTTGCCTGACAGCCCTTGGCCTCAAAGAGGGGCTCCTCCTGGGCCACAACCAATCCACCCCCCTGCCCCAATGACGAACAGTAGGAGGCTTAGCTTGGGACCAAGCACCGGCAATATCCCGCTTGGCAACCGCCACCGCCGTACCCAGGAAGCGTTTGTCGGCCCGAGAGCCATCCAATCCATCAAAGCCTCCTAGGAGGAAATATAGGGGGTCGTGGGGACCTGCCAGCCCAGTGTTTGTGTAAGTTAGATTCTACACCCGTCCAAAAGGAGGTAAGACCGGGACAGTGCCAGACCATGTGATAGAAATCGGCTAGGGCATGATCGCATGGGGTACAGTCCGGTAGGGGATGCAAGCTCGCCCTATGTAGGCGGACCGGAGTCAGATATGCTCTGTGTGGACATAATAGAGTTGAATAAGTACAGAGTGGGTACCCTCCCCATTAATTCTTTTACTGGCAAATGGTCGACCGGAAACAGTGTATCATGCCCATTCTGTAATACCCAACCAGAGAGCATAGCCCACATCTTTTTTATCTGCCCAGAGTACAAACTCCCACTTCTTAAGTGGTTAAAGTCTAAGGGCCCGATGTAGGTAATCCCAGATTACGATTCTTAAATACCGAATCATACAGATTCGGTATTTAAGAACAGGCAAATGGGATGTAGGTAATTTTACCGAAAAAATTACCGAATCGGTAAGTTTCGGTAATTGCCATAGGAATGAATGCCAATTACCGAATCGGTATTTACCGATTCGGTAAAAGGGGTAAACATTGAAGGGTGGCAGGGTGTCACTTTGACACCCTGTTGCACCCCTCAATTGTGTATGGGTGCACATGTTGCAGACATACATGCCCTAAGGGCATGTATGTCTGCAACATGGCACTGTTGGAAAAGCAAAAAAAATGCTTTTTCCAAGGTTTTCATTTTTTACCACCAACTTGTAGTTGGTGGTAAATAACAAATCCTAAAAGGGGAAAAGCACTCATTTGAGTGCTCCCTACATAGCAAAATCTGTAATTTACCAATTCGGTATTTTAAGGAATTTGTAATTTACCGATTCCTTAAAATACCGATTCGGTAAATTACCGAATCAGTAAAATGCCCACCTACATCTCATTTTCCAAATACTGGTCGGTAACGGCCGAAATTACCGAATTTCGGCCGTTACCGACCGGTATTTGCCTACCTACATCTGGCCCTATATGTTTGCTGAAGGGCATTACTAACGGGACAGAGGCACTAAGGATCTTTAAAACGGACAGTTCTGAAAGTATAATAATTGCCGTTTCTATATTTTTGCACTGGATGTGGGCCATACGAAGGAGAAAGTTAAGTTACGTTTAAATAAATAAAGTATATTCATCTTACATTTTTTTAAGCACTATCCCCAATGTGATGCGAATGGTATAATGACCTCACACCTTTTTAAACCTAAATTATTGACTAGATTTTAAACTTTGTATATCCTTTATTTTTAACATATTGATGCAAAACGGTTATAATTAATTAATTGTAATGGAATAACCAGAAGACATGATTATCTGGTAGGAATGATGTGTTTCTAATATCACAGTGTAATACAGCTCGTCCCTGGCTTTTAACAAATGTATCGTTTTTTAAATTGTCCAGTCTTTTATGACATGTGTCGAAATAAAGACTTATTTGACTTGACTTGAGTTGAATAAGGTTCAATTTGGAGGAGGTTTTTGGGTGCCATGAGGGCGTCTCGCCAGTCTGCTTTCTCTAGTGGGCCCACCCATCCGTCCCAACGTGTGCGCAGCGCTTCTAGGGTAGCCGGACTGTTATTCACCAGTGAACGATAGATACGTGACACTCCCCCTTTCCCCAAGTCGCGCATCATGACCTGCGCCTCAAGCGGGTTGAACTCAATAAGTGAGGTACGGCGGGAAACATGTGCATGGAGAGCGTGGCGAAGTTGCAAATATTTGTAAAACTGTGTCGGGTAGAGGGAGTGACATTGTTGCAAATCCGAGAAGGCTCGCATGTGGTCCCCAACCCAGAAGTCTCCGAGAAGTGTGATTCCAATTTGGTCCCACTGGTGAAACCCACTGAGGGTCGATACCTCCGGCAGACAGGTCCCGTGCCCCAGGGGGGCGTGTTGGGTGAGTTTCTTGTCCCAGCATGTGTAGCGCAGGGCCGCGCGCCATGCCGTTAAGACCGCCCTGGTGATGGGAGGAATAGTCTATGGGATAGGGGAGCCGTATAGGTAGGCCTGCAGCTTAGGAAAGTCCATTACCCCGAGTTCGACCCGGTAAACCGGATCAGACCAGCTCCCAGCAAACTAGTCATGAATAACAATAAGCCGGTAGCAAGATAGTAGAGATGGAGGTTGGTCATTCCCATACCTCCATCATAGGGAGGTATCCGTCAACGGGCCAGGGACATACGTGAACTACCATTCCCCCACAAAAACGTTGTAATAACTCCATTGAATTCACGAAACCAACTACCTGGGAGGTGAAAAGTAATGTTCTGGAGAATGTATAAGAAATGGGGAAGGATCCTCATTTTAAAAAGGGCTCCTCTACCGAGAGGGTTAAGCAGGAGGGATCGCCAACGTTTGAGATCAGATTTGGCTTTTGTGACCAGGGGGGTGAGGTTGAGAGCTCATTCCAGTGCTGGGAGCTGGGTTAGCCAAATCCCCAAATATTTAAATGACTGTCTTCACAGAGGGATTGTAGACTGCCAATCAAAGCAGAATAGTGAAGGGGGACCAAAGTGGATTTCGCAGGGTTGAGTATCAGGCCGGAGACATCATCGAAGGACTGAAGCACCTTCAACCAGCGCGGACCGGAGGTATCCGGATCGGCCAAGAAAAGCAGAACATCATCCGCATATAAGGCAATTTGTCAGTCTGCTGGGAACCCCAAGACCACCCTTGAATCTTAGGATCGTCGCGGATGAGGCATGCCAACGGCTCCATCGCCAGAGCAAATAAAAGTGGTGAAAGGGGGCAGCCCTGATTTATGCCTCTTCGGATGGGGAACGCCTCAGAAAGGACACCATTAATCAAGACCCGTGCTCGATGGTTTGAGTACAAGACCTGAATGAAGCTCTGAAAACCGGGGCCGAGGCCCATCTTGGTCATAACATTCCCTAAATAGGTCCAGTCTACGGTATTGAAGGCCTTCTCAAAGTCTATAAGCAGCAGGGCCAAATATGAGGTGAGTGACTGGCGATGGGCTAGGGCCAAGTGGAGGCGTCATATGCAGTGTTGGGTGCCGCGTGCAGGCATGAAGCCGCACTGGTCGGGGTGGATCAAGTCGTTTAACAAGGGGCGAAGACGTTGGGCTAGGACTGTGGTGAAAAGTTTAATTTCGGTGTTAATAAGGGAGATTGGACGATAATCCGCACAAGAGAGGGAGGGTGGTTGGGTCTTGGGAATGACCACAATGGTGGCCATATCAGTCTCGGGAGGAAATTGCCCTTTCTTGATCACATGCTGGAAGAGATTAGTGAGATGGGGAACCTGTAGATCTCGATACACTGCATAGTATTCCTGAGGGAAACCATCCGGTCCTGGCGTCTTCCCTGAGTGTAACAAGGATATGGCACATTGGATTTCCTCCGGAGTGAAAGGACAGTCCAGGTCCACCAAGTCAGACTGGGAAAGGCAGGGAAGTTGGACTTCCGCATGCCCCAGTACCGCGGCCAAGGATGTCGCGGGAGGTCGGGTCGTGTAGAGCTGGGCATAATACCCAGCAAAGGCCTGCGCTATGGCTGCGGAGGTACAGTAATGGGCGCCAGCGGCATCTCGGACCTCGGGACAATTCTGTTAGCTTTAGGAAAGGAGACCAGCTTATGAAGCAATTTACCATTTTTGTCTCCCCACCCATAGACACGGGCCACAGAGAAATACCACAGTATTTTGGCCGAGTCAAGGGAGATTTGACGGATCTCTTAGCGGAGCAATGCAAGTTGTCTGTCTGAGTGGGCGTCCGCCGCAGCGCCAGACACGGCCTCTAATCGCACGGTCTGTTCTTCGAGCTGGGTCAGGTGGGCGGTGTGCTCCACCTCTTTTGAATGGACTAGACCTCTATCCACTCCACGTTTAGTGGCCTTGCGTGCCTCCCACAGCGTGACGTCAGAGGGAACTGAACCTGTGTAGGCCAAGAAGTAGTTTGTCAACTCTAGTTCAGGCGCGGCCTCAGTCTCTGTGTCCTGCAGAAACCAGGTATTAAACCGCCAGACTGGACGTGTACCCCCAGAGGAAGTACCAAGGCAGAGAGAGATAGCGGAGTGGTCTGAAATTCCCAGTGGAAGGATAGAAACTCTGGAGATCAGTTGGCAGTCGGTGGCGGAGAGAAATAGCAAGTCAATACGAGAGTGGGTATGATGGGCTACGGAGGTATGAGTGTACTATGCCTCTCGGGGGTGCCATAGCCTCCAAGCATCGCAGAGTCCAAGTGCAGATGACCAGTCCGAGAGTCGTTTTGAACAGGTGAGATGTGAGGCGGAAGGGGCCCCTGTGGTGTTCAGGGCTGGCTGCAGTACCACGGTAAAGTCCCCGCCGATTATGGTATATCCGTGGGTCAGGCGGTGATCACCTTCGTTAGGCGGCGGAGGGTGGAGGAAAGCGTGGCGGGGGAATGTAGATGGAGAGGAAATTAAAGGCCTTTCCCTCAAGCCAGCCAGAGAGGGATATGTAGCATCCCTGCGTATTGGTCGAGACCTGGAGAGGAGTGAAGGGGAGCCTGCATCGGACCAATATTGCCACCCCTAGGATCCCCGCGTGCAGCCTTAATGCCAAGCCCTATCAAACCCATATCGGGCAAGGAAGGAGCATTAGGTTCCCAAGAGGTGTGTCTCCTGCAGGAGGAGAACATCAGGGGACTGACGCAGAGCGCTCCTAAGGACAGCAGTGCGTTTAATGTGGTCTAACAACCCATTGACGTTCCAGGACTGGACCTGGAGAGACCTACCGTGCAGGTGCATCTGTGGAGTGGTTGATGGGAGGCATAGGGGGCCAAGAGGGGATCTAGGCCCAAAGCATTAGGGCGTAGCATGGTCATAAGGGAAGAACTGGGTCGATGCCTGGTTGTGTAGCTCCTGCCGAAGGAGATGACATAAAAGTATTGAAAGCAATGACAAAATAGGGCTGCATATAATAACTCAAACAGAAACAAACGAAACATTAAACGGAGGGCAACGCCCCTCCCCCCTTGAGCCACCCAACACCCCCAGCCAATACTTCCAAACCTGAAGCATCTGTTGTCCCTAACTAGTAACAAAAAGCTATCCTAAAACAGATAGCAGGGCAAGTTGTGGCGACAGTGGTGTTCCCCTCCATGTAGTCGGATAATACACTGTCAGCATTTAAATAACACTGCCACAAGCCCTATGATATGCAAGTCAAGGTTGTTGCCATGGGACTTTCTGGTCAGAGCCCAGCCTCATCTCCGAACTACCGGAGTGCCAGGCTTCGAGATAGATCTGAGTCGGTGAGAGCTGGGCACAGAGTCGAGGTGGGATCTCAGTCTTGTGCTAGGCTCTGCAGGGAGCTGGCCCGGCTATGGTCGCCCAGGGTCGAAGGGACTACAGTGGAGAGCAACTGTTGTGGGCTGTTCCCAGGTGACCATGAGTGGTCTCCTCGTCGTTCTCCCCTCCTACGGGAGCAGTTGTGCCTCCGCTGCTGCTTGGGCAGAGGAGGAGGTGGTCAGGAGGGGCCCGACATGTGAGGGGGAAAGATAGGATGGACTCTCAGAGGCCCCTCCTCCGTGAGCCATGTCCAGGCCACCTGAGGTGTGTCGAAAAAGATTGCCTTGTCCTGAAAAATGAGTTGGAGCCGAGCCGGGAAGAGGAGCCCATAACGCAAGCCCAGGTTACAGAGTTTCTGCTTAACGTCTGCGTAAGGACAGTGTTGGGCCTGAACATCTTGTGTGTAATCTGGAAAAATCATGATAGTATTGTTCTGGCATTTCAAGGGACCATGGAGTCGGGCTTTTCTCTGGACAGCGTCCCTGTCTCAGAAATTGAGGTTCCGGATGATAATAGGACGAGGGGGTGCTCCGGTGGGAGGTTCAGCCGCCAAAGAACGGTGTGCACACTCGGCAAGAGGGCTTCAGCGGGTATCCATGACTTAATCTATGTCTAAATGAAGGTGTCTGCATGGCCTTGTTCAACATTTTCAGGGAAGCCGATGAGTCGCAGGTTGTTCCGCCTGGGTGTTCCGCCTCGAGCGATGTTCTGTGTCTTCTGTCCGGCGGTGTGTAGCTCTGAGGTCTGGGTCTGCAGGCGGGCCAGTTGTGTTTTTAACTGGCTCAAGTCATCCTCTGCGGTGGAGATGTGCGACTCCGCCTCTGAAAACTGCGCTGTTGCGTTGCGGAGGTCCTGGTGGATAAGGGTCACATTGACCCGCACCTCCCCGATTTTGCTCTCCACAGAGGCTTGAGAGGTGCCAATCGCCTGGAGGATGGTTGAGAGGCCACCGGACGGTCCCCTTGGTGGACTCCGGTCGGTGGTAGTGTACTGGTACATTTTGGTCTTGGTTTGTGGCGCCGGCGTTTTCGGGGCACGTCTCTACCCATCTTCGCCGTGAGGGCTGGGCCCAGATGGCTCTCCAAGTGGATGGAAGTATCACAGGCAGCCAAGTCTTGACCCAGGGGGGTTGTACGAGTGCCCAGGCCGCCAATACTCGGGCCTGGGTGCCGATTTCACCCCGGTCGAGGGGCCCAGGCCTTGGGGGACAGCGGCGCTCAGGGACATGGCACACCTCCCAGCGGCCGATCACACTTGTGGGGGTTCCTGGAGCTATATGTTAAACATTTTTTTAATGTGTTTTCATACATTTCAAAGTAAATGTTTAGAAATTAGTAATTTTGTTGAAGTAAATTTTGCGTTTTAGTATCAGAGCGGGTTGTGGGTTTGTAGGGGAATAGGGTGAGAAGTAATTTAATTATAATTAGTTAATCCGATTTTATTATTGGTATTTAATATTAATTAATTGTTAATTATTAATAGGTAATTAATTTTGATTAATAAGTTAATTATATTTATATTAATGTATTATTAATTTGTATTTATTGTTATTGTTAATTAATAATTAATTGGTGATAACATTTTATTAAGTGATTAATTGATAATTAAATTAATTATGTGATGTTTTTGTGTAGTGGGTTGTGGGTTTATAGGGGAATAGGGTGGAAAGTAATTACATTAAATTAATTAATGAGATTGTTTTTATTTATTGGTATTTGTTATTAATTAATTGTTAATTAATTATTAATTGGTAATACATTTTTATTAATTAGTTAATATTAATTATACTTACTTTATTAATAAACTGTATTTATTATTATTGTTAATTAATTTATTGTTATTTAATAATTAATTGGTGATTAATCAATAATTGGTCATTAATATTTATTACTTAGTTTACTTATAGTATATTAATTATAATTAATGTATTATTAATTGATATCAATTGATTAATTGATAGTTCAAATAATTGTGTTTTTTTGTATGTGTAGTGTGTTGTGTGTTAAAGGGGGAATAAATTATAAATATGTTCATCTTTTATAAAAATTAATTTAAGTATATAGGGGTCAATTACGATGGCGGTGAATCCGCATCCTCCGGGCTGGTGGAAGCCACCGCCGGCCCAGAGGATGCGGATTCACCGCTGCGGTCATAGCACACACCCACTGCCAGATTATGATGGCGTTGGGATCAGCGGCGGACGGCAATTCCGTCCGCCGCTGATCCGCGGTGGGTGTACGCAAATATGGTGGCGGTGTCTGCAAGACACCGCCAGCCATATCACGATGCAGGCGGAATAATGCTTTTCCACAGCGGCTTTTCCGCCGTGGAAAAGCATGTGGTCTTTTGTTTTTGGGGGCCCGTTGCGAGCCCCCAGGGTGTTGGGGGTGGGGGGTGCACATGGGGGGTACCTATGGTACCCCCCTGCTTTGGCATGCACAAGGTGGCAGGCACCACGCGGTGCCTGCCAAGTTGTGCATGCCAAAGGTAAACATGCATATTTTACATTGCGGCGGGTGCTGCTTAAAGCAGCACCCTTCGCAATGTAATATATACGGTATGTGACCGCCAGGGTGGCAGTCACATCCTAATTGCAACGGAGGGACCGCCGCTGCCCCTGCGGTCGGTCCCTCCATCTCGGGGGTGGCGGACGGACGCAGAACCGTCCGCCATCCTAATTGACACCTAAGTATATTAATGTAACCCCTACGCTATCCAGCGTTTTCCCTACTGTTCCACTCTCTGGAGTTGGAATAGTAATTTTTACCCGTACGCTATCCAGCGCTTTCCCTACTGTTGCAGTCTCTGCAGTGTGTATAGTAATTTTTACCCCTACGCTATTCAATGCTTTCTCCCCTGCTTCCCTCACCAGAGTGGGAATAGTAATTTTTACCCCTACGCTATCCAGAGCTTTCCCTACTGTTGCACTCTCTGGAGTGGGACTAGTAATTTTTACCCCTACGCTATCCAATGCTTTCCCTACTGTTGCACTCACTGGAGTGGGAATAGTAATTTTTACCCCTACGCTATCCAGCGCTTTCCCTACTGTTGCACTCTCTGGAGTGGGAATAGTAATTTTTACCCTGACACTATCCAACGCTTTCCCTAATGTTGCAATATGTGGAGTAAGTATATATATTAATTTATATGTAAATGTTTAATTCATTTTAACATTATATGTATTAGTTATTATTTTTTAAATATGTTTTAATATTTATATCTATAATTGTTTTAATTATATGTAATATTTACTTATATTTACATTATTATTAAAACATTTTTAAAAATTATATTTTTAACATCAATATTTTTTACAACAATATTTTCCACTGATATTTTTGTACTCACCCTTATGTAGATAGGACTTCGATATTTTTTACTTCAATACTTCTGTGTCAATATTTATTGTAGGTCGATTTTCTCTCTGTCAATATTTTGTCAGACATTCAAGAGCATCAGCCCTATTTGAAATTTTCAACACCTTCTGTGCTACAATAGCGTATAATAGGAGAACTGTATTGGGAGAACTGTATTGGGATCTGCAAAGATGGTGTTCTTTCCATGTGTGGTGCTAAGTCAGGCTTAAAAGCCAAAGTGTTGAAAGTGGCTCCACATATTCTATGAATCTACTATATGATACACACAGAGGCCCTTGCAGTCCATGGATGGAGAACTTGGGGATATGCTGAATTCTGCTGTGAAAACGCTTAATTTGATAAAGGCTCAAACCAATAGAGCTCATCTGTTAGCAATTTTATGCGCAAAACTGGTAGCTGAACATAATATGATGGGTTGGTTTTCCTCAAGGAAGTCCAGTGATTATCCAGACGGAAGGTGCTGAATTGCATTTTTGAATCAAGAAATGAAGTATGACAATTCCTCCTACATTTGAAACCCTAAAAAGCAGAACAGCTAATGGCTTATGCTTTTAGAGAGACTTGCAGACATCTGTGATAAATTAATTTCTGTGGATCTGTCTTTGCAAGAAGCTGAAATGGATAATGTATAATTCTATGTATAAAAAAATAAGTGCCTTAAAGAAGAAGCTGGAGTTGTGGAGAATTCTAATTAAAGGTGGTCTACTTGAAGCATTCGCATGTTTAGCAGACGCTCGAGGACACAGGATATGACATTGACAGTGCTGCTGAGGTTATAAAAAATTGCTTGACTTCGCTCAGGGACAGTTTAGAAATCATGACATTGTCTGGGTATTTCAAACTTTTCTAGTGGATGCAGGTGCTCATCTTCCAGTGTACCCTCAGAAACACCTAATTGAGCTCATGAGTGACGCACATTGCAGATGCAATCCAGCAAAATCTTATTGGGACAATTTTGGCTGAATACGTCTGAAGAACGTTCAGATTTATCAAACATTGCCATCAAGACTCTTCTGCCTTTTAGCTCCTATTTATCTGAGACTGGGTTCTCAGCATTGGCAGTATTAAAGATGAAGTACAGTTGAAAACTTGTGGAGCACAACCTGAGGAGGGCAGTAGCAAGAATACATCACAGATTGACCATGTCTATAGAGAAAAACAGACACACACATCACATTCGCTCAGAAAGGTGTTAACATCCAAATACATTTTGTCAAATTATGTTTTGTTTGTGAAACATGAAGTACCATTGGAGACTTTCACTTTGAACTGAGTAGTAAGCCTCTGACAACTAACCAGAGTCACCCACAAACCTTTGGTACCTAAACATTGGTTAGTATTATTTCCCCACCATAAAAATGATTTGCCCAGGCAATTATGGCGGTGAGGGCTGTTGATGATTCAGAGTACCAAATTCTAGACTTTTTTGTCAGGATTGGGTCCTTTCTCTTTAAGAATTTTAACAGGGGCATTGTGGCATTAAAAAAGTTTGAAGACCTCTGTCCTCGAACATGGTATAAAAGTGTACCCAGGGCCTGTAATTTAAATGTCCAATTTAGGTGGACTTCAGCACCCATTGTGCTATCTATTACAGTGACAGTGTAAACATGACTGCAGACCTAACCTCTGTAGCCTGGCCGTTTGACAGGCCTAAATGTTTCTTTGAAATAATTATAAGTCACCCCTTACCAGGACTCATTGCCCATGTAGCAAGATGCATGGTATTTAAAATTAGGGCATGTAAAAGGTTAATGTTACACATGTCCTTGCAATGAAAAGGTCCAAAAAGCTGTTTTCACTGTGCCAACTGGGATGCAATATTAAATGATTAAACTGTATCTTGGGAAAGGAACTTTCAGGGAAAAAATAAACAACCAGTTGTAATAGTTACTAAAATAGAATTCAATGGTGAAGCGAGATTTTTACTAAATATTAAGGAAAAGTAACTTTTAGAAAGTTACATTTTACCTGCCAGAACTTCCTTGATAATACTCTGCATGTGCTCTCCCACATCAACAAGCCAGTATTTAACATTTGAATAGGTGTGAATGGGGCAAACAAAAGGCTGACCTGAATGGGCAGCAATGACCCATTTAAACCTAACAGAATATGCAAGATGGGTCTGTGAATATCCTTTTTGACATTAAAGTGTCAAATTCTGCTTGAATGTTAAATCCTGCTTGACAGGTCTGCTGATGTTTTTTCCCATAACACTTGATTTGATTTTTAAGTTTTATATAGCGCCAGAGTGCCTTGAGGAGTCTTGGCGCTGCTGCTATCATGAGTGAAAGGAGGAGGAATAAGACCAGGGAGGTCAAGTGCTACTCTACTGCTTGAAGAGCCAAGTCTTCAGTGATTTTTGAAAGGACATAAGTTCTGGGCACTTCCTTAAATTTTACAGCTTTCCAAACAAAACTCCTGCCTCTCCATGCAGCTTGTTTAACATTGGGCATTACTAAGTATTTTGCTTCTGAGGAACTCAGTCTCCTAGGAGGGTTGCACCAGACAAATGTTTCATGAATATTGTGGACCAATATTATGTAGTGCCTTAAAAGCAATACAGAGCGCCTTAAATTCAATAATTTTTGCCACAGGAAGCCAATGTAGCTTAATCAGGACCTGTGAGACGGATTGGTAGTTTGGTATTTCGGTGAGAAGCCGAGCTGAGGCATGTTGCAGCATCTGGAGTTTAAGGAGGGATTTTTTCCGGATGCCAATAAAAAGGGCACTCCATAATCCAATTTAGTTATGACTAAGGTGGTAACCACCAGTTTTTGAAAGGTAGGAAGGGATGAAAGGACAAATCTTTCTAATTATTCTTAAAGTAAAGAATACTAAAGAGGAAACACCATGGTGATCAAAAGGAATTGTCTTTGCCAAAAATAACCTCAGTCTCCCCAGAGTTGAGGTTCAGGCAATTTGATCTTATCCAGCAGTCTACCTGGGACATACAAGAGCTGAACTTTTGGGCAGTGTCCTCAGAGTAGCTTGGGATGAATATCACTATTTGGGCATCGTCGATGTAAGACACCACAGAAAAGCCAAAAGATTTTATCAGTCTTGCCAGTGGGGTAATGTACAGATTAAAAAGAGTAGGGCTCAATGATTAGCCCTGGAGTACTCCACATGGCAAACATATACGTGTTCAGAGATGAAATTGCCTTTAGCATCATGATTCGTTCCATATGTTATGAAGGAGGTTAACAACTTGAGTGTAAGGCCGCTTGCTCTGTAAATCTGACTAGTCCTGCTTGTTCCTTGCTCAGCGAGTCGGTCAATTAAGATATTGTGGTTGACCACATTAAAGGCTGCCAAGAGTTCTAATAAATCAGTGCAGCCTGACCTCCTCTATATGAGCCTCAGTTCCTCTGATAAGCTATGAGTGCTGTCTTAGTGTGCTTTCCTAAAGCCACACTGGCTAGAATCCAGAAGGGTGTTACCGTCAATGAATAACATGAGCTCAATGTTCAAAGCTTTCTCAAATAGTTTGGCTGGGAAAGACAGTCTAGAGAAGGGCCTGTCGCTACTGGGCTCTTGAGGATCCAAGTCACTTTTTCAGCAAAGGTAGAATGGAGGCTTTCTTCCACCCCAAAGGAAAATATCCGGTCCTGAATCATAGTCAGTCGAGTACTAAAGAGGTCAGGGGAAAGGTGAACAATTTTTGGAGGGCATGGATCTAATGGTGATCCCAGTTTGATACATCCAATTAAGTTTAAAACTTGCTCTGTGCTAAGTGAGGAGTACTTATCAAACATATTAGGTTAGAATTGTATTGTATTCATTGAAGGTATAGACACTGTTGGTTTACTGGATATGAAAGTGTCAAAGACTTCCTTTACTTTTTTCTGGAAAATCTTTGCAAGAGTATGGTAAAACATCTGGCGGCAACTATTATTGCTAGGCACAGGCAATTTTGCTAGATTTTTCACGGTGTACAAAAGCTCCTTTACTGATTGTCAGATTGAAAAATCTTGTCAGTAAAATATTTGATTTTTCCTCTAGTATTAAATTTTTGTATTATGCAGTTGTTTGCTTGTGCACCTCTCTAACGCATGAATCACATTTAAATCTCCAGATTCGCCCCTTTTTCCTACACAGCTTTTTCTGAGTTCTTAGACGCTCAGAGAACCATGGTTCTGAGAGGGACTTGCGGCGATTAGAGAACACTTTTTCGGGGGCAGAAATGTAGATTGCTTTTTTCATCCAAGCAGAATAATTCCAGATAGTTGTATCCGTATCTGACATAGGACTAGGGCTGAATTCTGGTAAGGTTTCAGGTAGAACTGAAATAAGATCTGAGGAACTGATCTTCTGCCATGCACTACTCTTTGTAGCCTGAAGATGTTTGTCCATTTTGGGCAAGAGCTGTGGTAAATTGATGGTGAAGGTCATGGCCTTGAGATCAGACCACACCAGATGGAGGAAACCTATTATCTTGAGATATGGGTTGCTATAAAAAATGCCATCCAGTGTATGTCCTGCAGAATGTGTCCCAGATTCGACTAACTGATTTAGCCTTACACTTGTCATTATTAATGTCAGGAAGATAGTATTTTTGTCCTCAGTATTCTCCAGATTAAACTTAAAGTGCCCTTACACTGAAAAATCCATCAATTTAATGCTAGGCTCTATCAAGGAAGATATGGTACAAACGGTGTTCTGGGCCCTTAGGCACACTTCAAAGAAGCCTCCCCTGCCTCAGGCAAATGTTAGCTTACACCTGTTCAGCGCTCTTCCTTGGTCTCCCATTGCAGGCAGGCTCCAATCTCAGTTGGTTTCTTTTTGACATTAAAGTGTCACTGGCTGTTTGACAGCTATGCTTGTTTTGTTTGTACTGTTGTGCACTTCAAATAAGGGAAACGGTGGCAAAACAATTTTTGTGAATCCACTGTTTGGCTGCTAGAAAACTCTTTTGTTCTATCAGACAACTATCTCTGAGTTTGTTGTAGGTGCAGTACCTGCTCTAACTAGTGTTTAGTGTTAGATATGGCAGAATACTAGTATTATCATAGTACACTCCTCAAACCCACTACCAGTCTTCAGAGCCCAAGTTTAGTGTTGTCAAAAATGTTCAACATCTTGAAAATGCCAAAGAGGGTAGGGTTAGCCTAAGGAACCTTTAACCCATTCCGACTGACTGTCCAAATAAGGGAAACGGTGGCAAAACAATTTTTGTGAATCCACTGTTTGGCTGCTTGAAAACTCTTTTGTTCTATCAGACAACTATCTCTGAGTTTGTTGTAGGGGCAGTACCTGCTCTAACTAGTGTTTAGTGTTAGATGTGGCAGAATATTAGTATTATTATAGTACACTCCTCAAACACACTACCAGTCTTCAGAGCCCAAGTTTAGTGTTGTCAAAAACGTTCAACATCTTGAAAATGCCAAAGAGGGTAGGGTTAGCCTAGGGAACCTTTAACCCATTCCGACTGACTAGTTCATGCCAGGCATCAATGTGGCATGTCCAGGCACCCACTTCAGAACTCTCTTGGACCTATGGAATTTTAGAAGAGGAATGAACCGGCTGTCTGAGACATGAGACAAGTCCTAAAGTAATAAAAACCTGCTCTCCCTCTTTCGCCTAGGACAAAGAAGTGGACTTCAAGAGTCATTGGTCTGACCTCCGGTTCAAGTTAAAGGAACATAACAAGCTACAAGAGGCCTTTTCCTGCAACTGCCCATCTGACCAGTGGCAACTAGTCCTGGACTGGACCCTCCTGTTGGCATCTGTATGTCACCCTCTGAGTCTCTAAGTGCCTCCCCCTGAAACCCTGGCGGTTTTAGAAGTGTACCCCTATGGTGGATTGGAACTTAAAGGACTGAAGTCAAAAGGTAAAATCTTTGACCAGGACGAACCTAGTGAATGTAAGTGACCTGTGCTCCATCAGGGTCAACGTCAAATCCCAATTAGGTCTTGTTCTACTGCAACCACTGACTATCGGTGGCACTTTGTGGTTCTTGCTGCTATTTCTAAGTAAAGGTTTAAAAAATCCTATCTCCGGATCCCCTTATTTGATTTTTGTTATTTTTTTGTAATTTTGTTTACTAAATGTTACTCCATTTTTCTAACTCATTTGGGGATTTTTATTGTTTTGCATTTCAAGTTTATTACTGTTTAAGTACTGCATAAATACTTAAAATATTACCTCCAAGTTAAGCCTGTCTGCTCTGTGCCACAGATACTAGGGGGTTGAACTCAGAGTTAGGTAGTGACTTTACTAGTTCCCACTGATAAGGATTGTAATTATTACTTGAGAAGAGTACCTACCCCCTCAAGTAGTAACCCAATTTATTACAATTACCAAAATGCTAATCATAGTTGTTAGTTACTGTTGTATTTGTAGTGCATATCTGCAGCCACTGTGTAGCCCTCTTCAACAGAGATTGATTTTCTCAATAACTTTGTTTAGGCACTCAAATACAATATTTAATTATACTGCTGATACACAATCTTGCTAGTATGCAGGCATTAAGCTGACAAATAGAGTTGTTCAACTATGCAGCTACAGTCAACTAGTGTTTCGCAGATTTCACTGGATTCTGTTTTCTCAAGGCTGGGTAAGACTATAAAGGTTACAATCAATAATTCATTATTTTAAGATACTTTAGACAAGTGATATTATTTCTCACTGCATGCTGAGACGAAGTATTTTCTAATAATGCCTAACAAATACTCAAATGTGACAACCGTTTCACAAGTATTAGAAATAAGACAAATCCAAAAATTCATCAAACAATTGTGGTTCAAAAACAGAGAGAACACATGATAGAAAATGAATAAACTGATAATGCCTAAAATAAACTCATATTAAGGAAAAACAGAAAAACAAACACATTAACTAATACTTTAAAGCAACACAAAAAAAGCTGTGTGATTCTGTTTTAAAAACATTTGGTTCTTTTTGTGTACAATTTTTAAACAACTACTATTTACAAACATTTTCTTTCTGTTATGCACAATCTAAATACAATTATTAGTACAAATTTTTAATATGACTCAACTTAAAAACCGATACTTATACGGCCAAATTATTATCAATAATCTTATTGATGTCTACATGTACCATACTTTAAGTCACTATTCCTATTAATATTAATCATCACTGACTAACTTATAGCGATATGATCATTAAACTATAATTTCTACCAGTTCCTACTAGGGTGTCCTACTAGTCAGTCTTATTAGTGATGCTGCCCTAGTGAAAGCCAATTTCAATATATATCAGTTAGTGTTTGCATAATTTAATTATACATACAAATATTTTGAATGGTCATAAGTCTCATCGCTTAAGGGTGAACATTTCAGTAGATTTAAATGTTTGATTGATGAAAAGGCGAATGCTGGAATATATTCACTAAATGACTAAATGGTTTTCTTTTTAGATAGGATAAGTTTAAATTATTTTAAAATAAAAATCTTCAAATACCCCAAACAATAATTAACACTTCAATAACAAACTAGAATGTATGTACTAAATATTGTTTTATGTTCTATGCCATATGATAGGAGTCCTCATGGCAAGCAGCACATACAAGATAGAAGAGTAGTTTTAGAGTGATTTCTTATTCCAAGTTTAGTAATTTAGTTACAAGAATAGAACCTTATCCGTATGTTTAAAACTAAAAATCACATAGTCATAGTATCCTGACTAAGTTGTCGACTATGGAGCCAGGACACTCAATTTTCTTCATTTGTGCACATTTCTATTCCTGGGCACATCTTTCACTGCACCTATTTTTCCTTAATTTACAAACTTGATTTCAGAAGTCAATTCACAGAACGTGCACTACAAAGAATAGCCTTCCCCATACAACTCTCATAAAAATGATTAACACAGAATGCTGTGATAGTGCACACCAGAAACTGATTTTTCTCTCTGCTCCCTCATGGCATGCTCAATTGACTAGGTCAGGTGTAGATGTCATATAAATATTTTTGGAGATAATGTTTTTACGTTTCAGGTGATGGCAAGATACTTTGACATGGCCGTGGGAGTCGCAAAGTGAAACGAAAATAGTGTTCTTTACCTTTTTGAGATTGTGTGGCTGTCAGATCCTGGAACTGTGCACAGGAATTCTCAGGTGAGGCCTCAAGTATGTCATTAAAATAGTTCCTAATTAGACATGAGAAGCTTTTGTCACCAAGTCTCCAAGCATCTGAGTCCAGACCTTTCAATAACCAAAAGAAAATAAGATCAGAAAATGTAATCTACTGCTTAGTTCTTTGTTAAAAGGGTAATGTTCAGGTATTGTTTTATTTTTCAAGAGACTGACTAAACGTTACCTTTATTTTCTTCTGTTTATTAATGAGAAGTCCAATCCAAAAAAGAAAGAATACAATTATGAGAAAATGCAGTGCAAAATTCAAAATCTCACAATTTTCGGCTGTACACTGAAACATGCAATTAGTGTGTGAATAATCAACACAAGACAATATAATTTTAAATTTAAGCATCACGTTTTATGCCTGAAGAGATAATATGAAGTTGCTTACATTAAAATGTGTGGCATCCGGTCCAAATAGCAAGGCTGTTGGTTTTTTAATTCTTTAAATAATTGTAAACAACCACTTCTGCTGGAAGGCAGGCCATGCATTTAACCAACTCTCTGCTGAGAACTTCTTTATGTTAGTCCAGAACTAGTACCATGCTCTCATCTTTACACCCTTCTCCATTCCCTTTTGTGGAAACACTGTAGATACACACACAAAGCCATTTACAACTGTAAATTTATATTTATGTCTCACAGCTATGAGGTGTAAATGGGTTTACTAGTAAGTAAATCTGTGTTACACGGGCACTGAATTATGCAGTAGTAATGCCCATGCTTGGGTTTGCTATCACGAGGAACAAGGCATGGGTGGCCTTATAAGCTTGTTAAAACCCACCAACTCATGAAGTTGTGTTTTAAACTGATTCAAAACTCTTCCACACTGGGTCCAGTTGATATTTTAATCCACTAATGGTCTGCAGTAAAGTTCTTTCCAGGCTAGGAAGAGTCAATCAACCTCAAAAGTGGTGGGGTATAGATGGTGAAAAATGTGCATTTGCAAATGAAGCAGCCTTTCAACAGTCGGTAATTAAGCATAGTACAATTACTATGTCATTACAGATATGCACTCTGTACAATTAAGCATAGTGAAAAATGCAAGTTGAAAAATGTCACGTTAACATTCCAAGCAGTACTAGAGGGCGATTTATCCTCACACTTTACTCTTTATGCCACATCCTCTGCCCCGAGCAGGAATCGAGGTGTCCTTGCTGTGCTCGCATTGGGTTGCGTGGTTCCCTGCGCTGCAATGCACTAGGACAAAATTTCCTTATGCTTAAAATCTCCTACTGTTGATGCTTTTCTACCTCCAACATACAGGGGACTGGACTTGGTCACGTGACTGGGAGCAAAGATGTATGGTGACGATTGGAGACTGGTTTTCTGGTTGCCACCTGAGTGATTTCCCAGACCTGGTGACCGAGTTTGATGTGCCCCCACACCATTTCCTTCTTTACAGTGCAATGGTAGTCACCATTAAGTGGAAGTTGGGTAGAGCCGGGCTGGAACCTGCCGAACACAACTGTCTTAAAACTATCTGCACTAGGACAGGCAGAAATGATCAATCGCGCTTCTCCCAAGAAGGTGGGCTGAATGTGAAGGTGACAATATGACATTAGAGGTGTAGAAAAGTCAACACAGCCCTGAACATACTCAAGCATGGGATAAGATCATGCATGATCGTCCCATGATAACTCTTGATGGTCACTTACTTTCTGTCTCATTAGAGGTATCAGATGAGGATTGCGCTGCTATCCCTCACCGACAAGGCCACGTACCACATACACCTCATACACTGACCAGAGCTGAGCACACCGGGGGCTCACATAACTTGCCTCTACCTTCCTTCCCAGTACATTACTAATGCTGCTAGGCCTTCCCCACCTAATTAGCAGTCCCTTGTGCCCTTAGTTGGGTTTACAAATTAGTTACTTGCTTATTGGCTTTCCCCACCCACTTCCTGCAATTGTTGATATTACAGCATCAGACTTAAAGCACTGGTTTGGGTGGCTAAAGAATTCCATTCGCTACCACACCTACTTGGACATGTGTAGCATGTTACTTTATGATGTGCATTCCTTGTTATGCTCTTTTGGACTTATACCATGATTCGCCGTTTTTAAACATGACTGTACCCTAAATATGGCAACAGCTAAGAAACTGTTTAACCCTTTCGCTGCGGCGGCTATTCCGCCGCAGTGCTAAGGGGGTGGGGCGGCCGCGCGTCGCTCCGACGCTTATGACGGAACCGCTCCGCCATGGTCCTCGGGTGGGCTGTGCTTGTGACGGAGTGGTTCCGTCATGGCCCCGCCCGTTCTTTAGAACATCAGCGCAGGCGCAAAATCAGCGCCGCGCAGGCGCGGCGAGTGGGCCATGACGGAACCGCTCCGTCACCAGCACAGCCCACGTGAGGGCCATGACGGAGCGGTTCTGTCATAAGTGTCGGAGGGGTTAAAAATAATGAAGATTCCAAGAAGTATGGCTGGAAATCTAATCCAAATGCTGTTTTCAAGGCGGTCTACTGCGAATATTTATACATTTCGAAAAAGTGTAAAAGTAAATTTTAGCAGTGCAGCAAGTCTTTGCATGTGCTTTAAGTTATTTGAAAGATTTGTAGTGCTCACAGCTACCCCTAGAGTTTTCAGGCGCACGCAGCAAAGGAAGAGGAATTTTGGGTACACTGGCCAAAATCTCCCATGCGTTCTTTCTGTTGGTGGAAGTCTGGGGTATTTCATTCAGCAGGACCTAAGCGTTCCGGTACACAGTTGTCATTTTTCCTGCAGTTCCCTCCTAGGCACAACAATTCTGTAAAGGGTAGGACCATGCCCCTAATTTGGGCCCAATGTGTTGTCAACACCTGAATCTTTAATAAAATTAATAAGCACGATCGCTTTGAGAGCAAGATTTTATTCATCTGAACTCCAGCAAAATATCTGACAAAAACTGTAGCCACACATAGATATACCCACGTTCAGAAATGGAAATTTACTCAGTGGTTCAGGTCATTTATTATACGTATAAAAAATAATTCCTTTTACATTTCAAAACACATGTTAAACAGTGCACTGTTCCTACTGCATGTGGTGCAACTTTGAAAAATACTTACAAATGCTAGAACGAGAACATCATATCCCACTCTTAAATCTACCCTTAACATCCGAAGCTGAGCTCTGCAAATACACTTCACTATTAGTCTTCGAAGCTTAAACATGCATTAATAGGGCTGAGGCAATATGTTAATATGACAAAAGCAAGATGGAGTCGGTTTCGTTTTTTTCTTCTATCGCGGTCAAGGCGTTACATTTCCCTTGTTTTGGCACTTACTGCCAAATCTGTAACCACTTACTGTCATTCAAACATCTAGCCTCCTTCTGGAATTTATATTCCTTCTCCATTTCCACCACCTTATTGCCTAATTCCTACTTGTAACCCTTGAACCATCACATGTCTTTCCCATAGCCGGACACCCTGAATGTAAGCTAGGCCCTACACACATTATTAACAGACAATGAACAGGCCAACAGGTCACTCTTGCCCATGCAAGAGCTATTGGCTTGCCAATGTCTTTTAGCCATGTTGTACAGAAGCATGGCTACCGCTCAGAATGGCTACACGTTAGGGGCATAGAGTGCAGTGGCATAGAGTGGATTGGAATAGATTGAAGTGGCATAGAGTAGAGTGACAAAGTAGAGTGGCATAGAGTAAAGTGGCATGGAGAAGAGTGGCGTGGAGTAGAGTGGCGTAAAGTGGTGAAGAGTGGAGTGGCGTGGAGTAAAGTGGCACAGAGTAGAGTGAAGTAGCATATAGTACAGTGGTGTAGAACTGAGTGGCAATGAGTGAAGTGGAGTGGCGGCGGGTGGAGAATAAGCTAGGCCCTACACAAATTCATAACAAGCGATGGCAAGGCCAAAAGGTCTCACCTACGTGAGAACTATTGGCTTTCCATTGTCATTTAGCCATGTTGTACAGAATGGCTGCTGCTCAGAATGGCTAATGGTTAGTGACATTGAGTGGAGTGGCGCAGAGTAGAGTGGCGTAGTGCTGTGGAGTAGAGTGGTGTGGCATGTAGTAAAGTGGTTTGGAGTAGAATGACATAGAGTGGCAAAGCATAGAGTGGCAAAGCATGGTGTGGCATAGAGTAGAGTGGCATGGAGAGGAGAATCACAGAGTAGAGCGGTATAAAGTGGAGTGGAGTGATGTGGAGTGGCATGGAGTAGCGTACAGTGAAGTTGAGTGGTGTAGAATTCAGTGGCATAGAGTGGAGTGGCATAGAGTGGAACTGGGGAGGATTAAAGTGGAGTGGTGTGGAGAGACATGCAGTTGAATGGTGTAGAGTTGAGTGGTGTAAAGTAGAGTGGGTAGTGTGGCGTGAATTGGTGTACAGCGGAGTGGTGTAGAGTAGCGAAGAATGGAGTGGAGTAGCATGGAGTGTTGCTGAGTAGAAGGCACAGAGTAGAGTGGTGCAGAGTGGCATAGAGGAGAGACAGAGTAGAGTGGAGCAAAGTCGAGTGGCATAGAGTGGAGTGATGGAGTAGCATAGAGTATAGTGGTATGAAGTGGCATAGAGTGGAATTGAGTGGTGTAGAGTAGAGCAGAGTACAGTGGCATAGAGTAGACTAGAGTGGCTTAAAGTATATTGGAGTGGAGTGGAGTGAGGGAATAGTGATGTTGGTGTGCAGCAGAGTGGTATAGAGTAGACTGGAGTGGTGTTGAGTAGAGTGGAGTGGAGTGGGATAGAATGGTGTGGTGTGGCGCAGAGTAGCAAAGCATTGAGTTGTGTAGAGTAGAGTTGGGTAGAGTAGGCAGCATAGAGAGGCATAGAGTAGAGTGTTATCAAGTAGAGTAACGTGGAGTGGCTTAGAGTATAGTGGAGTGGTGTAGAGCAGAATGAAGTGGTGTTTAGTGGTGTTGAGTAGATTAAAGTTTCATAGAATGGAGTGACCAGAAAGGAGGTAATGCTGTTCCCACCAGTGTTCACCAAGGGAAGCAAGTTGAGATGAGAAAAGGAAATGCTTTGTGACATACATAGGCTGGGCCATGGGAACCCCCCCCGCCCACCCCCCCATACTCGGTGCACTGACTCACTCTAACTAGATGGCTAAATATAGCCAGATCAGTTTATAACAGGCAGCGAGGCCTGATTCAGTTGCGCACACTGCACTTGGTATTAAAAAACACCAAAACTTAAACCTCTATGTTGTTAGGTATCTCAATATTTATTTGTGTTATGTCACACTTATTCTTTATTTTTCTCAATGTATTGTTGTTATATTTCTCAATGCACAACAATTATTGGTTCATAAAAAACAATTATGATGCACAATATGAAATAACAATTCTATTCATATACAAATAAACAATTTCAATCAACATTCAGTATTGGCGCCCAATGCATTTCGGAACCAAGCATGGTTCCTTCTTCAGGGGGTCATCTGTGGAGTAAACGAGTAATGAAATGCTGGCAATGGTCTTGGAGGGTTCAATAAATGTATTATCAATAAAATGTGTCTTTTGCATTATTTACCATGAGTTTACCCTATAGCCCATGTGATATATTTAATCATGCAAAACCTGTGAAAGTGTATAATGATATGTGGGTTGCCTTACCTTCCTCAGTCTCAAACAGTCTGCCACGTGCAGTATACCTTTGTCATCAACTATGAAACAGTAATAAGTCTCCGTAAATAAAATTGATCTTATACAGATTCAGATCTCTCTTAGCAATACACTCTCTGAAGTGTCTTACCTCTTTAAAAAAAGTGATCCAAATGACTGTAAAAAACAAACAAACAGTGACAATACACGTGAGTGCTACTTTGCAAAAATGCCACAAAGACGATCCATAATAATGGTTTAGCCGAGGTGGGCTCTTACCTCCTGTTAAATGTACATGGTCTTATCTGCAGAAAACGAAAAAAACCAAGGTAAACCCGGGATATCCTATAATCCAACCTTAAAAACGCTACTTCCATGATGGAAAAACAAACGTTTTAGCGCTACTAAATACAAGTGTTTACCTGTAGAAAAAAAGATATACCGGCATACTCGAACGCCACTTCCTGAAACAGTATCAGGGTCCCATAGCTAATACGCGCGAGACCTGTAAGCAAAGCTCCCAAGTGATGGTACTCGACGACGGACTATCGCGTCCCGTTCTAAAAGGCGTCCGCCATGTTAGAACAGTGAAAAACCTGAGAAAATGTTCATTACCACTACGTGTGTCTAAAAACGAAATCCAATATTCCAAATGCTCTTTAGGCGACGAAGCTGTCTGGTGATAATTCATTCAATTAACTGCTACTTGAAATACGAATGTTTATGAAAACGGGTATCCGCTGCTGTAATATGTCCTAAGTATGCTGATCCAACCAGGAGGTGCAATGTATCCAAAACGCTCAATAATTTACAAGTGGCATAATACAAATCTTAGAAAATGTTCTGAGATGATGTCCATAGTGTTGCTAAAGTTGGATTAACTAATATGTATATGAGGAGATAGTGTACCTCAACTACATCCTTAAGTGTGAGTTATACAAACCTAAAATGAGTTGTGCATACATGGAATGAGTATAAAGCAGTTGCATTCACATGTGGTTCACTATTACATGTTTTTATAATATTAAGATAACTGACAATAAGCAAACATCATAGTGTGAATAATCACAAAACATATACATATGTACAAGACCTTGATTAATGAAGAGCTAACATGCTGCTTTAAATAGGAGTACCTAATCATAATATGAAATTAAAGACTGTTTTCTAGCTGTAATGCCCTAGTGGCCTAAGCGATCTGTTGCTCTGTTAGTGTTTACTGAGGTTGTGACTTAAATGTTATCTAGTAATATAAAGCTAATTGTACTTGCTCTATCACCTGGATCCTGATCTGTGAGTTTGAATGGTTTGCTTCCATCCAATGGACCGCTAGTGCTGAACTGGTATTTTTAGTACGAATCCGGCTTTTGTGCTCGGTAATTCTAATTCTGAGTTTTCGTTCAGTCTTTCCCACATATGCCTTACCGCAAGGGCACTTAATGCATTAAATCACGTTTTGTGAGTTACAATCCGTCGAGTGTCTCATCGGTATTTGTTTACCCGTTAAAGGATGTGTCAAGGTGTTACCTAAGGTAACATTATTGCAGTGAGTGCAATTGTGACATTTGGTGGTTCCCTTCCATTCTGTATTTAAATCCGTTGTCGATGGATTGGACAATATTTCACATAGCTTTCTTCCTCTTGTGTAGGCATGAGTAGGTATGTTTTTGAAAATGTTGTTAAAATCAGGTTCATTGGCCAATAATTCCCATCTGGTGTTAATTATTTTTTTGATTGCTGATGACATTGTAGTATACTTTGAAACAAAAACTAAATTGTTAGTTGTTTTTACTGTTTTGGATTCAAATAATTATTTGCGCTCTATTTGTGATACTCTTGAAGTGCATAACTATATTATATTTTCAGGATAACCTCTTTGTTTGTACCTTTCTTGGTATTCATTGATTTTAGGGCCCGAACATATCCTTTTGATTCTTACAAATTGTGAGTAAGGGAGATTCTTGACGAGACTTCTTGGGTGAAAACTTGTGTATTGTAAAGCATTATTGCGGTCTGTAGTCTTGGTATATATCTGAGTGCTGAGTGTTTTTCCATTATTGGTTTTGGTAATCTTAATCTGGATAGCTGACCTTGACTCATTAGAAATCATGCTGGAACAACTCAATACATTCAACCCCAGAATTTAGTTTACTCATAAAATCCACAAGAGGGAAATTGAATATTTGGATGTTACCATTACCAAAACCAATAATGGAAAAACTCAGCACTCAGATATACACCAAGACTACAGGATATGTTCGGACCCTCAATTTGCCAATCTAAAATCAATGAATACCAAGAAAGGTACAAACAAAGAGGTTATCCTGAAAATATAATACAGGAATGCACTTCAAGAGTATCACAAATAGAGCGCAAAGAATTATTTGGATCCAAAACAGTAAAAACAACGAACAATTTAGTTTTTGTTTCAAAGTATACTACAATGTCATCAGCAATCAAAAAAATAATTAACACCAGATGGGAATTATTGGCCAATGAACCTGATTTTAACAACATTTTCAAAAACATACCTACTCATGCCTACACAAGAGGAAGAAACTTACGTGAAATATTGTCCAATCCATCGACAACGGATTTAAATACAGAATGGAAGGGAACCACCAAATGTCACAATTGCACTTACTGCAATAATGTTACCTTAGGTAACACCTGGACACATCCTTTAACGGGTAAACAAATACCGATGAGACACTCGACGGATTGTAACTCACAAAACATGATTTACTGCATTAAGTGCCCTTGCGGTAAGGCATATGTGGGAAAGACTGAACGAAAACTCAGAATTAGAATTACCGAGCACACAAGCCTGATTCATTGTAAAAATACCAGTTCAGCACTAGCGGTCCATTGGATGGAAGCACACCATCCAATCTCACAGATAAGGATCCAGGTGATAGAGCAAGTACAATTAAAGACAGGCATAGTCAATCATAGGAAATTACCTCAACGAGAGGTTTACTGGATAAAATCGCTTGACACCATGATCCCTAAAGGACTTAATGATAGATTGGATATGTCGTGCTTCATCTAAAACAGAAAATTATTAAAATTACTTCAGTTATACACTACAATATCACACCACTGGGTTGCTTTATATTACTAGATAACATTTAAGTCACAACCTCAGTAAACACTAACAGAGCAACAGATCGCTTAGGCCACTAGGGCATTACAGCTAGAAAACAGTCTTTAATTTCATATTATGATTAAGTACTCATATGTAAAGCAGCACATTAGCTCTTCATTAATCAAGGACTTGTACATTTTTATATGTTTTGTGATTATTCACACTATGATGTTTGCTTATTGTCAGTTTTCTTAATATTATAAAAACATGTAATAGTGAACCACATATGAATGCAACTGCTTTATACTCATTCCATGTATGCACAACTCATTTTAGGTATGTATAACTCACACTTAAGGATGTAGTTGAGGTACACCATCTCCTCGTATACATATTAGTTAATCCAACTTTAGCAACACTATCGACATCATCTCAGAACATTTTCTAAGATTTGTATTATGCCACTAGTAAATTATTGAGCGTTTTGGATACATTGCACCTTCTGGTTGGATCTGCATACTTAGGACATATTACAGCAGCGGAGACCCGTTTTCATAGACATTCTTATTTCAAGTGGCAATTTATTGAATGAATTATCACCAGACAGCTTCGTCGTCTAATGAGCATTTGGAATATTGGATTTCGTTTTTAGACACATGTAGTGGTAATGAACATTTTCTCGGGTTGTTCACTGTTCTAACATGGCGGATGCTTTTTAGAACGGGACTCGATAGTCCGTCCTCGAGTACCATCACTTGGGAGCTTTGCTTATAGGTCTTGCGCGTATTCGCAATGGGACCCTGATACTGTTTCAGGAAGTGGCGTTCGAGTGTGCCGGTATATCGTTTTTTCTACCGGTAACCACTTGTATTTAGTAGCGCTAAAACGTTTGTTTTTCCATCACGGAAGTAGCGTTTTTAAGGTTGGATTATAGGATATCTCGGGTTTACTTTGGCTTTTTCGTTTTCTGCAGATAAGACCATGTACATTTAACAGGAGGTAAGAGCCCACCTCGGCTAAACCATTATTATGGATCGTCTTTGTGGCGTTTTTGCAAAGTAGCACTCACGTGTATTGTCACTGTTTGTTTGTTTTTTACAGTCATTTGGATCACTTTTTTTTAAAGAGGTAAGACACTTCACAGAGTGTATTGCTAAGAGAGATCTGAATCTGCATATGATCAATTTTATTTACGGAGACTTATTACTGTTTCATAGTTGATGACAAAGGTATACTGCACGTGGCAGACTGTTTGAGACCGAGGAAGGTCGGGCAACCCACATATCATTATATACTTTCACAGGTTTAGCATGATTAAATATATCACATGGGCTCATAGGGCGGACTCATGGTAAATAATGCAAAAGACACAGTTTATTGATAATACATTTATTGAACCTTCCATTACCACTGACAGAATGTCATTACTTGTTTACTCCACAGATGAGCCCCTGAAGAAGGAACCATGCTTGGTTCCAAAATTCATTGGGGGCCAATACTGAATGTTGATTGAAATTGTTTATTTGTATATGAATAGAATTGTTATTTCATATTGTGCATCATAATTGTTTTTTATGAACCAATAATTGTTGTGCATTGAGAAATATAACAACAATACATTGAGAAAAATTAAGAATAAGTGTGACAGAACACAAATAAATATTGAGATACCTAACATAGAGGTTTAAGTTTTGGTGTTGTTTAATACCAAGTGCAGTGTGCGCAACTGAATCCGTCCTCGCTGCCTGTTATAAACGGATTTATGAACCACCGGAGCAGACAACTCCCGCAGGTTGCAGCACCCCTTTAAAGACTGGTTTATAATTTCAAAGATTAGGAGTGCTCCTCCAAATATAATTTATAATAAATATAGCCAGAAAAATGTCTTGGCTTCTGGCCCTCCAGGTTGCTGGCACTTTGAGATTTCACCCACAGAGACTTAGACATTCTTTCATCAGAATTTCCGAGCACTGAAAAGACAGGGTAAAGTGGCACTGGGATATGTCACGTTTGTATGCAACTGCCAGACTATTTCAGCAAGGGCCGCACTAAAAAAATGAAGATGTAGGGGAGTAGGTAAAGAGGACCAGACTGGGGCACAGGAGAGTGGGAGACTTGAAGAAGAAATAGTACCTTAATCACAGTGCAAGTAGTGTACAGGCACGAATTACATTGAATTAATCTGTACTCGGTCCAGTCCATGCTCCACAGAATGGAACGGATGTGACACTTGACCTGAGCTGGTCATTTAGTAGGCAGATAAGAAAAGTGACACTAAAGCCAAAAATGGTAAGCAATGGAAGGTCTCTAAGCCCTTTATTGTAAACCATAGTGTCTCACAAGTGACAGCACATGCAGCATATGCGCGGTCCCAGGATTGACCTAAAACAGGAGTAGAAATATTAGAAACACTGTTCCCAGAAGGCCTAGGAACCAGCACTGTGTTTTGATTACTTTGCAGACCCCGCCCTCCTTTGCTAAAATTAGATAAAAATCCATACTGTTGTGCAAAATCATGCTAGGCATTGTAATCATTTCTTCAGTAATGTTACTAAAGCAGCAGCAATATCACTAGCCAGCCTCTCTGTGAATTGAGCTTGCGTTCTTATTCTTACTACATTTAGTGATACTCCTACTGGAAGAACCATCACAGAGAAAATGGCAAAACCGTCTTCCCCTGCGCACCTCCTTTGGTGGTAGAAATGTATCTCGCTCAGTTCTTTAATGTTATATAAGCATAAAGCTAGATAACAAAAGACCTCCTACCCAAATGATAGTGGGAAGTAGGCTTTCGTTCCACAAACATGATGCATATCTCAGTCACTCTTCATCTCATTGTAGTGCATAAATTGGTCTGACATGTTAAAAGTGTGAGTGTAGTTACTTTCAACCACCTTTAAGGTTCCCCTGCGGGCAAAGCAAAGTGTTCCTTCCCTTTCACGCCATAGATTCAAAGCTGGATGCATTGGTAGAGAAGCGTTTTCTCTCAAGAGGTTCATTATGAAACCTTAACACTCCTTTTTGTATAGGTGGGTAATGCCTAGTATTGCTTTCATATGCAGCTTAAAAATATTTCCCATATATACAAATCCTTTGCACATGTTCAAAGTACATACATGAAGTTACATTAAATCTCACAATGATGCTTGTCTTTATATTTTCAATTGGCTTTAATTCAAGATCTTTAAGCCTTCTTAGCCAACACGTGTTTCGTCACTTTTACAGGGGATTACCCTGCGACTTCTTCAGGGCTAAGGGAATATATAAACAGGTACTTATTCGTGTATGCAACAGTAGTAAGAACAAAGTACTTTTCAAATTATTGACAAGGTGACTTCGGTGACTTGTGTGAATTTCAAAAAAGTGAATAGAACTGTGTGGAAATCCACGTGAAACTTGTGTTATACATGCTTCTCGTACAGCTACTCTGTGCACCCATATATCAATGGGGGGAAGAAAGAACGAGCAAAGCCCCCAATCGTTTATGTTATCTCTATAAAACATACTGGTACAGTTGGTGTTTGAGACTCTATAAAGAAAAAAGGGATTTGAAAATTGACCATTAATAAATATTCGGGCTGAAAAGGAAGCCATATAAAGTTGATATTTTTATAAAACTATTACCAAAATTAAAAAAAGAGAGCATTCGTAATAGAAATTGCCAGTGAACCTTATCAAAAGCTTTCTCTGCATCTACGGCTAGTAAACCAGCAGGAGAGGTAAGGGTAGAGGCCTTATCAGTGACATGAAAAAGGAGTCTTGTGTTATTAACAGAGCAACGTTTTGACATAAATCCAGATTGATCTATATGAACAAGGGATGACAAAACTTTAGCTAAACTGGTGCAAAGGATTTTTGCATACATTTTACAGTCCTGGTTGATCAGAGAAATAGGAAGATAATTTGAAACTTTGGTATGGTCTTCATCTGGTTTAGGTAATACTATAATTAATGCCCCCTTAAAAGAGCCACCAAGCACACCAGATTGAGCAAATGTAGTGAATAGATGATGGAAGTGAGGAATAAGTGTGTTAGCAAAGGTTTTTATAAATTCTGCAGGAACACCATCAGGGCCAGGATATTATTGAGGCTTAAGCGATTAGATAGCTAATAAAAGTTCATTTGTTGTGATAGGGATGTCTAATTTAATTTTATCAGGCTGGTTAAAAATTTAGCAATAATTTGAGAAACTAAAAGGTTCAGGCTACTGTATAGAGAAGAGTAAAATTTAAGAAATGTGTCTATAATTTCTAGGGTAGGTACAGTAGCTGTATCATTATGTCTATGAATAGATTGAATTAGATTTTTTTCTTTCTTGATACGGAGATAGTTCGCTAAGAGCTTTCCTGACTTGTTAGCATTATAAGCAATTTAGCTCTTTGGTTTGTAATCTGAATATCAGCTCTCTGACTCAACAAATAATTATACTTGTATCTACATTTTTGAAGTGTAGTTTTAAAAACAAAATTCTGAGACGAGATAAACAATCGTTCAAATACCGCAATCTGCTTTTCAAGATGTAACAACTTGGTGTTAAATGATTTGTTTTCATGAGCCATTGTAGAAATAACAATTCCTCTTAAATAGGCATTAAAAGCATCCCATTTGATAATAGGGGAGGTAACATCATCAAGGTTATGCAAAAAATATTCATGAATACCTTTTAAGATGGTGTCTTTGCGAGTATCCTGTAAACAAGATCAACATTCATGCGCCAACGGGAATGAGAAGCTGAAAAATTACCTGTTTGTAAATGAAATAAAATCATTGCATGGTCTGAGATTTCAATATTACCAATAGCAGGTTAGGTTATAGTTTTCACTAGATCTCTAGACACTAGTAAATAATTTAATTGTGAGCGAGAGTTATGTGGATTGGAGAAAAATGTGAATTCCTTTTGAGTGGGGAAATGTAGTCTCCAGATGTCAACCAATTTGGTGTTTTTAAATAAAGTTCTGAGAGAATAAAATGCTTTAGGGGGAGCATATTTAGCAGAAGATAGTCTATCTAAAAGAGGGTCATTATTCAAATTAAAATCACCCTCTCAAATTAAGGAATCTTTCCCAAGTTGGAGAATCTCAGATGTAATATTAGACCAAAAATTAAGGTCATCTGCTGTCGGTCCATAGATATTAATTAGGTGTAAAACCATATCTCCAATTTTAACTTTGACCAAAAGAAATCTACCATTTGAGTCGGATTTTTTGTCTAGGACTTGTAATTGAAGAGTTTTTGAGAAAACAAATAGCCACACCATTCTTCTTGCCTTGCGCAGGGGAGGAGATTATCTGGTCAAACCATTTCTTTTGCAAGTATTTTAAAATGGTGTCGTCAACGTGGGTTTTTTGTAACACACAAATATCAGCTTTTTGCCTATGTAAATAATCTAAAATCTTCAATCTTTTAACTGGATGACGCAAACCTTTGACATTGACTGAAACAATATTAACTTTAGCAGAACTATTCATAATTTATGAGATTAAAAGAAGGAAGATAGAAAAAGAGTGGTAGAGTTATAGAAACAACAGAGACAGTAGATAAGAAAAGGAGGAGTAGCCAATGGACATAGAGGACAGAAAAGCAAAACGACAAATATACATACAAGATAGGAAGGAAAATACATATATAATGAAGAGACACACCTGTGCATCCAAGAAGAGGTAAAGGATAAAGATAGTACACCCGTGCCAATAGGACTATCAAGAGAACAACAGGAGTATTACTAGTTGAACATTAAATATACCCGCGAGTTGTCATATCAATAGTGAATCGTAAAATGGAAGTACTAATAGAATAACTTCAGGTTGGGAAATCATGTGTATCCATTGAATGAGGAGAGTGGTTGTCTAGAAACGCTTGGAGGTCCTCCGGACGATGAAAGGATTTGGAGATGTCGCCTTTCCAGATACGCATTGTGGATGGATCGAAGAGTCCATATTTGAAACCAGAGTCTCTTAGTCGAGGTCACATCACTGCAAAATCTCTTCGTATCACAAAAGTCTCTTTGGCGAAGTCTTGATGGATGAAAGTCTTTGAGCCATTGACAAGCAAAGAAGGAATCTCACGAGCTGCCTTCCTGATAAGAACGAGGTGATGATGGCGTAAAACTTTGAAGATGACTTGCCTGGGTTTAGTTTGACCTGGTTTACTGTGCGATGGAATGCGATGTGCTTTATCAATTTCAAATTTTCCTGAAAATTTCACATTCAGTAAATTAGGTAGCAGATTTTCTAGATAGCGCCTGCAATCATTGCCTTCAATATCTTCAGGCAAATTAAAAATGTGTAAATTATATTGTCTATTCCTGTTCTCCAATTCAAGTAACCTGGTCTCTATGAAGGGGATTTTTTTTAACCATTGGCAATAAACTGTCTGTTTTGGTAATAGTATCATGCAGTTTGATCTCATTATCTGCGACTTTCATTGGAAGACTGGTCATGTCTTTCTGTAAATTTTTAATCTCTGCGGCAATATTGTCAGTATTTGATCTGACAGCTTTTAATTCTTCCAAGATAGTAATAACGGAGGGTTCCGAAGAATCAACCATTTTTGATTTTAAATGAGGAGGAGAAACAGTTTGTTTGCGCTTATTTGCTGCAGTTTTACTTTCCATCTTCAATAAAATAAATTAAACCCAAGCAAAACTATCAAAGTTACAGTAAAAAGTAAAGAAAAGTACTTCAAATCGGTGCAGCAGCTAAAACTGTCTGTGGGAGAAAACCAAAGCTGAAGCCGCGCCCTCTCTTGGAGTAGAACTCCGCATCCCTGACAGGAATCCTGGAGCAGGCTGAGGGAAGTCTCAGTGGGAAGGAATTTGCAGTCCGGAGGGTCCAAAGTCGTCAAATTCGCAGAATGAACCTCTTAAAAGCTTTCCTTGTGCAAGGTAAGAGGTATTTGTTGTCAGGAAGAATGCTAATCCTGCATTATCGGCTTATTTAACCTTGTTGATAAGATGGGTAAGCCGGAGCTGATTATCGAGCCGCCATCTTGGCTTGCGCGCACGCGAGTCTCCAGGACACGTGTTTTTAAGTTTTACATCTCCTGGTATTGAACTACTCTTACATTTTTCACTACTGTAAGGCCAATATGTCCCACTGGATAACACTGGGTTACCTTATTACATTTAGTAAGTGTTAACTTTTGATTTGGAACAGGTAGGGATATAGTATTTGCCATTTCTTTGTACTAAATATTTTGTGCCTTTTGCCCAGTATCCCGGGTCACATGACTGTAAATAGCTTTGCTGGTGGGCTTCGTGTATTTCCCCCAAGACAATGAGAGAATAGGGTACTAGGTGTTGCCAGGATGGCAAGTGGCGGAACTGTTTCCTGTCCCACTTACACTTGAAATGGGTGCCTCCAGCTCAAAAGCAAAGGAACCTGACATTAATCTTCTGTCACCCCAGATTTCTTGGAACCTTGGCATTGGAAGCAAATAATTAGGGGAAAATGGCGGACTGAAGACGCCACTTGGTGCAGCTCGAGTCTGTAGCTCCCTCACCTCGATGCTTTAGCTGATGAATATACCCTCTGATGTCGGCTAGTTAGCCCTAATCCTAGCTCCAAACGACCAAAAAAAACAAAATCCTACAAAATCGTTTTTTTCTACAATTCTGCACGGAGGCAACTAACCTCGGGAGAACAGCGGTCACCTTCGGGAGGGCGGCGGATGCAGCTTCTGTTCCTGGGCGGATGCGCCGGGCGGGACGGCCTCTGTCCTGGAGCGGGCTGGGCTCGTTGGGCTCGCTGGACGTTGCTTTCCTGGCTCGGCTCTTCAGGTCTGGGTCGTGGCTCTGGCCCTTTCGCTTGGCGGGCAGTTGGTGTGTTTGGTACGGAGAATACGCGGCGGAAACCGAGCCCAGCGCTTAAACCTGTAGCGCGAACGATGGCTCCGAAGAATCCTCCAAGGGGATCACGGGCGGTGAAAGGCGCCCTGGTAGCAACGGCGGAGGAGGGCGGGAGTCAGGGGAACGCCGCGGCCGCTGTGAGTAATACACCGGCGGAAACACTAAAGATTTCCGCGAAAATCCCTGCGAGTGCACCAGCCCCAACAGCAGGAGTGAGTCCACAAAGCTTACAAAGTATGGAGACTACGGGGAGACAGGACAAGGCAGCACCTCTACCCGGTAAGCAGCAAATCATCCGCCCCCCCTTTGTTGACTGTCACTGACAAAAGTACATTGATCAAGTCGAAAACGGCCACGGCTACTGCTACTGTTGCAGTTAATTACATTAAAAACAGGCAAACTGGTACTAAGCCAAATGATAAATTAAACACGGATACCACAGAGAATGAACAGCGGGATGTGGGAGAAGTCCTTAGTCAAGAAGCAATTGATCAGACTGAGATGATTGTTAGTGCTGAGGGCCCTATAGAAGGGGTTAAATGTGCAGCAAGGGCATCAGCGGTTTCAGCAGCAGATAAAGAAAAGGAGCTGGAGCTGGAATTGGAGCTGTTAGATGCAGATGCAGAGCTAGATTTAAGTGGCTCTGAACTCAACAATGCAATAAACGGTGCATCTCTTAATAATTTGGAACCGGCTAAGCCTATGCAGGTCGCTGCTGCGCAAAAAGCCATTGATAACAGTGAATTAAACAGGCCCCCTGGCGATCTCCTTTTGGGGAACATGGAAAAGGCTGATGGCTCTAATGATGAATATGAGGAATTGATTGATGAAGAAGAGGATGGGGGGGGCGGACTCTTCTTTGGATGTAGTGAAGCAGCTCGGTCGGAAAAAAGGAAGGGGTAAGGCCAAAAGTAAAGTTAAGGATAAGAAAAATATGAACCCCTCCACTTTTTCTACGGTTATATCATTCTCGAACACTAGAGGCAAACCTATCTTAGACGAGAGTCCACTGCGAAAGTGGATCCAGGCCAAGGGGGGGTCAAAACTATGGCTTTATGGCTATCAGGAAATAGCCCAACGGAGTTGCTTCTCCCCTTACAAGATGTAAGTAGCAATGCCATCTCTCCTAATTCCCTCAATCAACCTCCTGCAGACATACCTTTGGACACTACTACAAAAGAGGGGAGATGCCCGCATGTAGTAATTGATGGAAGAGAGGGAGTAAATACCACAGCAAATAATATAGCTCCTACTCACATTGCTAACACAGCCTCTCCTACAATAGCTTCTATGGCCGAGGAGAATAGTCACCTTGGTATGGGCATGCATACCCTTTCAAAATCATCTTCTGAGACATCGTCCTGTATGGATATCCTGCCTGGCTTACCACAGTCTGAGAATCCTTCTCTAGCTCTAATACTGCACACTCTGACCGAACAGCGGCATGAAGCTCAACAACATTTTTTACAATTGAAAGAAGACAACACTAAGATGCAAAATTATTTACTTGAGGTTAATAGCAAAATGAGTGGTATCACTCAAGAGGTAGAAGAATTACAGCAGTGGGTGGTGCAGGTAAAAGAACAGTCAGCAGGTACAGAGCAAAAGACTGCCCGCCATGACGAAGAGATACAAGCCTTGCAATATAAAATCGAGGACATGGAGAATAGACAGCGAAGGCAGAACCTTAGACTCTTTGGGATCCCAGAGGGTTCAGAAGGCTCAGACCCTCGCGCCTACATTGTCAAACTCTTTCAACGTGCCTTTCCCGATCTGGCGGATTGGGACTGGGACTCTCAATTACAGAGAGTTCATAGATTGCCGCTAGTAAACAGAAACAAGGGAAGTAGATTCCCTCGTCCTTTCCTGATCTTTTTTGGGAAATGTTTACTTAGACAGGCGGTCTCCTTGAAAGCAAGATCTAATTCCCCAATAGTGACAGAAGATGTAACCTTTTTTGTCAGGTCAGATCTATGTAAGAGCACAATGGAGAGGCGCTGGAATCTACGACAACTAATTGATTCTTTTAAAGCGGCAGGGGCACAGGTCTTTCTCCAGGAACCGGCCTGCCTAAAAGTCATCAAATCAGGTCATACGTATTATCTCAATCAGGTTAAGGAAGCGGAGGCGGTGTTAGCAAAAATGACTAATGTATAAAGATGTTAGGATGCACAAACTTTCTGAAATATAATGGTGGCGGACTAGGAGAGGATTGATAGATATTGTACTTGGGGGTTTTAGATTTATACATTTTCGGGTGAGGGTTTTATAGATAGGCAGCCACCTGAAGGTGCAGCTATCCAGCGGCAGCAGGTGCGTAAGGGGGGTTTTTCCTCATGGTACGGGGGGTGGAGGGTAGGGTAGGGGGGAGTAGAGGGAGGGGGGGTGGTGTGGAGGGGAAAAAAACAAAAAAAGACATGACAAGTCTAAGTGAGAGCAACTTGATAGTTATTAGATTAGAAAAGAGTAGGAACTTAAGGAAAGGGACAGATCACTTTGATTTAATATTTACTCAAAACGTCGCACTTTAGTTGCTTAGCATGGAATGTGTCAGGCTTGAACAATAAGACTAAAAGAAGCTTGGTTTATGAGGAATTGAAAATGTATGATGCGCATTTGGTTATGCTAACAGAAACGCATATATGTTTTAAGGACAAAAAACTTCTGGCCCAATTGGGATATGAGTTGGTGGTATGCACCACCTTAAATGCTCCTATTCGGGGAGTGGCAATTTTGAAGAAGCGACAAGTGCGTGGAGAAGTGATTAAAACTGCTGCAGACAATGGGGGTCGATGGGCAATAGTGCAAATGCAGATAGAAAATTGCAATTATGTCTTCTGTGCCATCTACGTGTCGAATAGGGACGAACCACGCATTTTTGATTGGCTGAACGTAGAATTATTATCTTGGGAGGGAGAACTTATTTTGATGGGGGACTTTAATTGTGTGCTAAATTACGAACAGGATGTGACGAAGAGAGGGATATTTCCACGCATGCGTAAAACCAGGGCTGCAATTTTGGAATTAGCAAGGATACATAATGTAAAAGATATATGGCGTAATCTCCATCCTGCTATACCAGGGTTCACCTACTATTCATCCCCCCACAAATTATGCTCTCGAATAGATCTGGCATGGGCATCGGACGAACTAATTGATTCAGGACATATGGAGATTATCCCAAGAATATCTTCTGATCATAACCCTATTCTTTTTACATTTCGTACAGCTCAAAGGCTATTAGAATTGCGACCCTTTACGTTCCCAAGATATTTATTAACAGATCTAGCTTTTGTAGCAGCCCTTAAGGAACACATAAAAGAATTTATTGAAAATAATATTAATACGGCTACCCTTCTATCAGTGTGGGATGCTTGCAAAGTCTCAATTAGGGGGCTTGCACAACAATATGTATTTAAACAAAATGCATTGCGTAGGAAAGAAACCAAGGAGGCAACCGCTAATATTTTACTTGTTGAAAACCAATTAGCTGACAAGCTTAGGGAGAAATAGTCGTAAAATACTTAAATATAAACTGTCCCAATATGAATGTGGGGATAGAGTAGGGAAGCTCTTGGCTTACAAAGTTGCTGATGATCGGGCAACGACTTTTATTAAATCCATAAGGGGCCCCAACGATATTTTATACTCCCAACCTGCACAAATTATGGGACAGTTTGCTTCATATTCCGAAAATGTATATACCCCCGAGAGTAGGAGCACGGAAGATCAGATTCAATCTTATATAAACGAGAAACTACAGTTGAGAGAATATTTAGGCCAGGAAAGCATCGACCAACTGGAGGAGAAGTATACACTAGCAGAATTGCGTCTGGCGGTTTCCTCTCTTCCATCCAACAAAGCGGCAGGTGAAGATACACTTCCGATAGAATTATACAAAATCTGCGCCGACGAAATTCTGCTTCTTTTTTGTTCAGTAATTAATTTAATTGGTGCTACAGGGAAGGCCCCAGACTTTTGGAGAACAGCTAAAATTATGTTCTTTTGGAAAAAAAATACGCGCCACCCGCCTCCCTCCCGCCCTCCCTAAATGCTTAAATGACATTATAAATGAATTATAAAACCACTTACCTTGTCCGCCGCGTCCCCGGGGCTCCCTCTCGTCATCGCGCCGCCGACGCGCGCGTCTAGGATACTAATGCGCATGCGCAGCCGCCCACGCATGCGCATTTCTCGCGAGAAATGCGCATGCGCGGGCGGCCGCGCATGCGCATTAGTATCTAAGACGGCGGCGCCGGCGGCGCGATGATGAGAGGGAGCCCCGGCGACGCGGCGGACAAGATAAGTGGTTTTATAATTCATTTATAATGTTATTTAAGCATTTAGGGAGGGCGGGAGGGAGGCGGGTGGCGGGCAACTTCGCTACGGCGTAGTGTTGCCTGCTTCGCCTACTTTGCAAAGGGCGAAGTAGGCAACACTACGCCCACTCCGTGGGTGTAGCGAAGTTGCTCGCCCAGGGTTAATCAAGATGAACATTTTGCCGAAATTTTTATATTTCTTCCGCTCCATTCCTTTTCGGGTTAATAATTTATACTTTAAAAAATTAGATGGAATCCTTAGCAGTTTTATGTGGGGCTATAAGAAGGCTAGACGGTCTATGTCCATATTAAAATTACCACTTGAAAGAGGGGGTTTGAACTTCCCGGACTTTAGAGCTTACTTTTTTGCATCTTTTTTGGGCCGGCTTCGTAGTTTGTTCATAGTTAGTGATCAATACTTTTTTTATCAATTTATGCTTGGTACTAACTCAAAACAGTTCTTGGCAAAAGTGCAAGAACCAAACTATTTTAAACGTGTAAAATTTAAGACCGCGAGAGATGCAGTACGTATTTGGAACTTGATATTGAACTGTGACACTTCCTTTTTTCATACTGAGCTACCACTCTGGGACAACCCAGGGCTTCCTGATATTTTTAGTGATAAAACTGGGCGGGACTGGGCCAAGTATGGAATTAAGATGTTAGGAGACTTATATGGCTCAGATGGTTTTCTACAATTTGTAACATTGCAAACTCTGTATAACCTGCCTGAAGTAATGATATACAAATATTTTCAAATCGAGGATTATTTGATACGCAAGATGAATTTGAAACAAATGAATAGCTCAGGTATATGGAGTTGCTTCTATTCTACGAAAAAGAAATCTCTAATTAGCCTGGGATACAAATGTCTCGGCCAAAACAAATTGGACGATTGCCCTAGATTGGCGTCAAAATGGACTGCTGATTTGGGATGTAATGTGACACCCCAGAATGTTTCCGTCGCCTTAGCTAACATTAAAAAAGTAGTCCATTCTTCCAGCCTGAAACTACAACTTTATAGGACGGTTAGTCAACTTTACTATACTCCATTAAAAATATCTAAATGGTCACAAAATATTTCAAGTAGCGATCGTACAAAATGCCCTAAATGTGGTCTGGTGGCAGCAGACCTCATACATATGATATACTCATGCCCCTTGTTAACCAAATATTGGTCAGAAATTGAAAATATTCTATTTCAAAAACAGTTGATTAATACTCCAATTACTGCACCTTTGGCGCTACTATCTATATATCCTACGGGCACCATTAATAGGAGCTGGTTAAGTATAGCTCTGTCCTGCGCCAGATTAGTGATAGCTGGGGCCTGGATTTCGCAGAACCCCCCTCACACGATCGAGTGGTGGAATCTTCTACATGAAATTTATACTATGGAAAGGGCACTGGCCAAGAGCAGAGGCGTAAAAACAATTGCTAAGTTTAAAAAGATTTGGGTTAACTTTTTGTAAATTGTATACGAATCTGGTTAATGGAACTTTTGTGTTTTAGTGGATACTATTGATTTTGTCAAGAACTTTTATTTTTGGTCTGTCTGTTATGCTTTTCCCTTTTTTTTCTTTTCCTCTTTTTGACTTTTGTACGTTGATATGTACATGTAATAACCGAAAAACTCTTTCTTTCTATATGTATATGAAAAATGTTGCACTCCTTGACTTGCCTGTCAAATAAACATTTTAAAAAAAAGGAAGCAAATAATTTTTCTTAACAAGATGTGGAGGTAGCGTAAGAAATTCCACCACTTCAAAGGCTGGCACCAGCTAAAAATAGTAAACCCTCAGATACATCTTCAGTGCCCTCCTGGACCTGCGGACATTACAGTGGAAGGACTGCCTTGTTTTTTCAAGAACTACACTGCAGATTGATGCTTGCTTTGTTCCCCAGAGCACTGTCCTTCTGCTCAAGGTGTGACTTGTTCCGCAGAGGACTGCCCTGGTGTTTTAGGCCTGCCTGTTCTCTGTGCAGCAAGACTGGAACTGCTCCCTTCATCCCATGCTACCTGAGTGACTGCAAGGGTCAGTTGGCTGAACTCCTGTTTTAAGCTACAAGGACACAACAAGCTGCAGAGACCTGCTGCAACTGGACATGCCTGGAACTGCAACTGAATCTGCCGGCCTCTGCTAGAGTGAATTCCTGAGATGCCTTCCTAGGTCCTGGATACATGGCTGGCATTAGAATGTAGATCTCTACAAGAAAGAAGAAATCCTGAACTTTTATGCTCTTTCCGACTGCAAACACACCCATATGCTCCGAGACTATGCCGTCCCCGATGACCACCAATGTGACGCTCCTGTGAACTCGACTCTTTACACTACATCACCTGCCAGCGACTACCGGCATCCCAAGATTTACATTTTGCGTTACCGCAATGACAGATTGCCGTGACTGCCAACGTAAAGCTCCAGCAATGAGTGACCATAATATTCAACAGGATCTTTGCCCTTCAGTGACTACCGACAGCAACACCATGCCTGCTCTTCATGCTACAGTGACAACCATCCATGAAGATCTCCCTTCTCGTCACGACCTCCTACACCGCAAACTGGACTGTTCGAGACAGATTTTAACACAGTAATATATTCAGCCGGACTAATCTTGCCCCTGTATCCAGCCCATGCTCCATCGATGTCGGCCTGAACTTGTGACTTTCCCTGATCTATCAAGACCTGATGACCGAAAGTTTCGCTTTGCGCTTTAAGGCGATATACTTACCTAAATCTTGGAAACTGCATATCTCCAGTTCTACCGATTGAATTGTTGTTGTTTTGGTCCCATTTCATTTATTAATAAGTACTCTTTTGTTGTAAATTGGTTTTGGAAAAACGGGATGCGTTTCAAAAAGAAAAAGGAAAAGTTTTTATTAAATTTTTTTAAGAGCAGGCCAGTGGTCCGTGAGACAAAGGGGAAAGGGTCCCTTAGTGGTCCCTTCCCATTTGCGAATGAGTTACAACCTACTTGAAGTAGGGGTAAAATGCTAATGTTTTGTGACCCCATTTCGGTCACAAATCATTCACACATGCCACTGAGATTCGATACTAGAAAGGGACGCACTAAACGCACCCCTTCCTAATAACGAGTCGCAAATCCAATTTTCGATTCGTTAATAGGTTACCAAATTGCAAAAAGGGTTTTGTATATTTCAAAAATAGGCCAATTCTGCGAATGTCTCGGAAGGTAAAAGTTCAACGGGGCAAGGCTACAGTAGTGTCCGAGGAGGGATGGTCGTCATCGGATAGCCTCAGAACGAAGCTGCGGTGAAGTTTTAACCATTGGACTTGGTCGTCGAAGTCGAAAATCTCCAGCAGGACAAGAGAGAGGGCTGTAGCTGAAGACAGTTCAACGAGGTAGGGTATCCCTTCAGTGAAGAACTGCTGAAACAGATTTGCTGCTGTAGAGAAAACGTAGCGGGGAAAGCCGCAAATTTAATTGGACTGGTGGTGCATTTCCGGCAGATAAGCGTGCAGGTTGGTCGAGTCTTCTCCTGGTTTTCAGAGCACATTTTGGTCTTATTTCGTCCAAGTCCTCAGTTTTGGAAACTGGCCATATGGGCACCTTTAGCACCACAACCAAGGGTCCAGGACTGGTGGGACACCTTTGGGGGTTCAGGACTCACTCAGGCTGGGTCCAGTTGTGGTTCAAAGATGGCCGTAGCCTTTTATATCCCTGTGGCTCTGAACAGGAAGCCAACAAACTAGTCCTTGGAGTCACTTCTGGTAGTCCTGGGTGCAGATGAAGATGCAGGGCTCAACAGCTGTCAAGTCTCACTCGCCTGAAATCCAGGATGTTCAACTTGAGAGATGAGACAAGTGTTCTCTATGCCCCCAAAAATCTATGCCTGTCCACACCGTATGTAAAACACAGTCTGTCAAGAACAGATCTCCGGGGGAAGGGAAAAAATGGGACAAAATAAAAAAAGAACAGAAAGAAAACACTGTGCTGGGTTCAGTTCTTGATTGATGCGACTGTTTCTCTGCTTGAGAATCGTGAACACACACTGCATACTGGAGTTCTTCAGCGATCAAACATCTATATGTAAAGAATAAATAATATTAAACTGACTAATTATAAGACTTTCTTCTCAATACTGTTTTCTTATGTTACACACAACACTATACTTTTCTCTTTATCAGATGATTGATGCTTATCTAATAGTTGCATGTGGTTCTCTGCAGAAACAAAAGAATACTGGTCATCCTCTTGCACAATCACCAACAAGTACTTATTTGCTATATTAAATCTCACTTACTATTGAATGACACTTGTGTCTCCTAATAATCAGAATAACTATAATTAAACAGACAGTCTACATGGGAAAATGTCCAAATCAGTCTTTGCTTTCATTCGTCAAAAGTTTTTATCACTTTTTTCAGAAGTCTCAGTTTACTTGGAGCCAAAAACGCTTCCTTTTGCAAATACAGGAAACAAAGATAAGTAAAAACAATGAAAAGTACCTGCTTTATCCTGAACGTGCTTCCTCTACGGGCACCAGAATTGGAAATGCCTTACTTGAAATAATTTTCTCTTTTGTTGTAGGTCGGAACACATTTTGAGCCGGTATGGTGTTCAAGGAACCGCCGAGTCGCTGCATTGCCCTGGAGACTGAAGATGGGACGGAAGCCGAAGAGAAGACTGGACCGGTGTGGGAACTTGAATGAATGAATACGCACTTATATAGCGCATGGCTACCCATAGGGCATCCAAGCGCATAACTTCAATGAAGGATATCAGGTATGCGGGGACTGTAGTAACGAGCGCAAGCGCGTCTCGTTTAGTTTGCGAGTCTTTTATTGTCTCAGGTTGGGTGGGATTCCAGTTTGGGTGGAGTGGCAAGAACATGCTGCACATGGCTCAATGGCAACAGAGCCAGTGTGCTGCCTATGTAAATTAGCAACTGGAAGCAGGCACGTGTCAACTGCTGTTTATTTTGCCTGTCCATGCTTTTCCTAATGTCAGCTCATAGGTTGCAGCAAATAACAGAAGGTCTCACACAATGAGTATACATACGATATGTACCGCTTCAAGAAAACACAAAAAAAGGAATACACAATAATTAACCTATTCAGCCAAAATGAATGCACAGTATGAGGATGAGCCATGTTTATGCCGCAAATCCTAACAATAGCAGGACTGGCCTGTGAGGGTTCAAGGCAGGCTCCAGGCATCAAAGCAAGCAGTCCTTCCAGCAGTCTGGCAAAATGCACAGCAGTTTACAGCATGGGGCAGTCCTCTGAGTCCTTCGGCAGGTCTGGAAGGTGGACAATGCTTCTGGAAAGGTTCTTTGAACAGCATGGAATTTCCTGACTTCCCTGCCATGGCTCTATGCTGGCTGAAGTTATAATACAAGGTTGTTAAACCCATTGTGTGGAGACAGTACATGGATGGATGGATGAACGATGTATTTAACCCAGATCTTTTGACTGGGGAGAATGTTTGCATTGTCAGCATTCCGTCCATCATTTTGTTTGCTGAGACAGTACACAGCCTATTCAGGTGTAAGTGGAGCTGTGTTCAGCTCCACCCCTCATCCTGCCAGTTGATGGCCCATTGAGGTACACTAAACCCCCTATTGTGTGACTGTCTGGGAGGAATTCACAAAGTCTAACTGTCAGCCACACCCAGTCATGTGACCCAAGAAAGGCTACAGGCAAAAAGAGCAAAGGACAGGAACATGCCAACTTTTTATAACTCGGGCCACCTGTAATTATTTTTAAGAAATGCCCCCTCTTCCCTGCCAAGGCAAAATTCACCCATGGGATTAATACACCACGGTGAAGAGCCATTCGTCACCCATGTGAGTGGAAGTAAGAAGATCATGTCCCAATGCTAACACGCCTAAAGAGTGCACGGCCACTATCCACAGCTATATTGGCCGCAAGACACACCCACCAGGAACAGTTGCATTCCTGGCAGCACACTCGCCAAGCCAAACCTGTTGCGTCTTTTAACAAAACATTTCCTTGCATCCCTTTTCTGCTTTGTTGAGGACAGTAGCACCTCTATGGCATAATTTGGGAACAAGTAGCAGATCTAAGATTTTCAGGTATGTCCTCACCCCACAAACATATGCAGCATCATAAAAATAAACTTAAATGTCTTCAATGAGAAATATCTACTACCTAGGTTTTTTTAACCAATGTTTCAATGCCTGAATCCTTTCATCTATTGAATGCGATGGCCCCAAGATAGGACCGGACTCATAAGCTACATGAAGATGTAGGATCTTCCCACATGAAAGGTACGCGCGCGTATTTCACTTCCACTGTGAATACACACAAATGTAAATATTTATATTTTCAACACACAAGAGAATGACAGGGATTTAATTTTCTCCTTCGTGTCCTGAATATAGTGTCCCAATACAATCCTACAAACCCTGAAGAAGACCATCATCAATAAAGATAAAAGGCCCAATAGGAAGGTCGAAACGGGTCGGCGTACATATTGGTGTGGCTAGGAGTTATCTATAATTATAAAGAAATTCATTGTATCCTCAAAACGGCGATGTGAGCAGCAACATTTAGAGTGTTGCAGCTAAAGATCTCACACCACTAAAGAAAGGGCCACTGAGTATCATTTGGACTACTCACAGAGGGTTAAATCATGTACCCACAGTTAATTACATGCAACCTTTACATTATTATCCTACAGGACACTGTCATCAATTTGTGTTTGTTTGATGTGATTTAACACATAAAATGTCTAATGTTGTTATACGAGAGTACACTGTTGTCAATATCTGTCTTTTGAATTAACCAAAACTTTGTATGCATATGTCCCTGTGATTTATGTTGTTATGTATATAAGCTTGCTTTGCAAATCACATCTAAATAGTTCTTTGTACATCAATGAAGAAGAATGATATCCAACTATACACACATACCCTTGTCTTCTCTTGCTTTGGGGGCAACAATGTTGTATTCATATTCGACACATGGTAATGTCAGTGTACACTTTTGTACAATTTACAAAACACTATCGCTTTTATAATTTGACTATTGGAGAAGCAAAGGTGATACATTTCTTCTATGTAAATCTTCAATATTTATGGTATAGGGAGCACACTTAGACATACAAAATGTATTGATCCCATCCACCTAAGTCCTAAATCGGATCACTCTCCATTAAGATAAATAACTTTTTATAAGCGGCATTTTCAAAATCGTAATGAAAAATACGACTTTACCACTAAAGAGGATTTATAAATACAATTTCTTAGGTACAAAACAGGACATATCCACCTCCTCTCAATTAGGAACTACACTTATTAAATGTAATAAGGAATTCCATGTGTTATCCTATTGAAGGGTTAGGCTTCACAGTCATGAATAACGAATTATGAGTATTTCTCTAACAGGACATGTAAAACATAATCATATATGTCCAACCTTTTAATTACAGAGAACCCTACTCACTGGGCTAACTAGGACCTACCTTAGAGGTTACATATGTAATAAAAAAGGGAGGTTAAGGCTTGGCAATGGTGTTTAAATACCAAGTCAACATGGCAGTATGACACTGCAGTCAGTCTACAATGGCAGGCCAGGGACATGTTTTAAGGTGATACTTAAGTGGGTGGCAAGAAAACTGCTGCAGGCCCACTGGTAGCATTTAATTTACAGGCCTTGGGTATTTGGTATACCACTTTACAAATGACTTATAAGTAAATTAAATATGTCAATTAGGAGTATGCCAATTGAGCCATGTTTAGGGGAGAGAGCACAAACACTTTCTGGTTAGCCGTAGTAAAGTGCACAGATTCCTAAGGCCAACAAAAATGAATTGCAGCACAAATGGGAGGCAAATAGGCAGAAAGTTTGGGGGAAGACCACCCTAAGACTGACAGGTCTAACAGTGATCTAAGTAACTTGTTTCTGGTGCAACTTCATCAATTCTTTGGTTACACCTCTCCAAACCATTAAAACTAAAACATTCTACAAATAATTTTCACACAATATTTGCACGTTTTGCAAAGTTTGAAAAATGCCATAACTGTTTCCCCCTCTGATTATTTGATTATTTTAATAATCACCAAAAATCCCATGAATATCTTTATTAATTCAAGCATTAGTCTTTAACATTTTCAGCTTTATAGCTCTCCACACATCATCCCCCATTCCTCCCATCTGTTGGTTTATCCAGATAATCCTTCAATTACATTTTTTTTCTTAAACCTTATATCACTTTCTTTACCTTAATATTACATCCTTTCACTGTACACTTTATTAGTTTTAATGGTAACAACAAAGAAATTGCACAAGCCGGCATTATTATTATTGGTGTTAGAACAGCTTGCTGAACTCTATTACCAATACTATTTAGCCATTCACCTACTTTCTCAAAACTATTCCCTAAATTGTTTATCCAGGACCCTATGGTTTCCCAGGCACCTGGCTCTTCTAACGAATTAACCTCATATGTCAGATGAGTTATGTTAATAATGTATGAATCACTCTTTTCACTATAATCAGGGATAGAAGTACAATACTTCTTTGCCCTTTGATACCTTACAGAACACACCCATGATAATATCTAAGGCGAGACAATTCTGCATTACCATTGCCCTAATCGCCAACATCTCTACATTCACCAGTTTGAAAGACCCTGCTGTATCAATAGTAAGACTACCTACAACTCTAGACAAATGTCTAATTTTTACATCATTCACAGCTATTCCCATAGAAGGTATAACATCACCCAATATGTCCAAAACCACTTGCCCAAAACTTCTCTTCGTTCTTCCTAAACTACGTCCTTCATTCCGTTATTTTACATGATAAATGCTAGGAAAAACAAATGCCAAATAATATGAACCCATCCAATTGCTTGGCAAATTAAAATAAGCAGTTTTCCTACAATCATAATAAATTTCCCTTATCAGATATTCTCCCCGTTTAGAAACTTCTCACTAACCTCATAGGTTTTATCTAACAAAGTCCATTTTATCTCCTTCCATGGTACTATGTCTTACCGCACACATTTCACCTCTCTTCTCTCGCTCCATACTCAATCTTGGGAGTAAACTCAAAAACCTACATTCTTCTTCTTACCTGATCTCCTCTATATGGCAGTCTCAAGATCTTCTTGAGTTCTTACAACCTTTATACCTCTCTCATTATAGTCTATTAAGGAAGGCATAGCCTGATTTTATTTTAAACACAAATAGGTAGCATCCATATTAGGTTCAGCTTTATTTTGTACAATCGCTTTTAAATATGTTTAATATTTTATCTCTTTATCCTTTTCACCAATGAATACATTTTCCTGTGTCACATTGAAATTAGTCAGATATGGTGAAAGAAACTCCTAATAATTAACGATAGCAATAAGCACTGAAGAGAACAAGCAGGAAAGCTCCAGTTGTTCGTAAGTTGCCCCTTCCCCAGCTGACTTGGGAAGATTCACACGAAACATTAACCAACTCGCATGCTGTTAACAAATTCTCTGATCATTCTTGTACATAGAGTATCCCTAAAACCACTAACTAAATCCTTTTCATGTACTGGTATTTCTAATTCCTTATGGTTATCTCTATTTTCAACATCACTAGTTACATGCTGTGAAACATGTCCCACAGGAGTCAGTAAGCACACCAACAGCCCAATTAACTTCACTAATAAAGTTAATAATCTCATCCCTAAAGTGTTACAGCAAGTGCTCTATTCAATCCTCCTATTAGAGACAAAAAAAACAACAACAGATATAAAACTAAATTATTTTAGCAAAAATCAGGTTTTCTTTATCTTCTTCTAAAGCATAAATAAGGGAAAAATCAATAACAAAAATGTGTAGTTCAACTTTCCTCCCAAAGAAATCTCTTATTTCCTTTTTGGTCAGCTTCAATACTCAGTTCTTGTTACTGAGAAAAATTTAACTAAAAACTAAAAACAATCAGCTCCACTAAATCAGTTCATAAGATTTTCTCTCTATATAGTAGTCTCTTTCAGTCTTTTCAATCTTTAAACAGCATTTCCCTGTCTTATCTTGGGTTGTATAAAAAACAACATTTCCAAGTCTCTATTTACTCTCAAGGTGGTTCTTCCTCTAGATCAGTTCCAGATCGCAGATGCTGGTCATCCTCATATTAATCACAGGATCTGTTCAGTGGGAAATATTCATCCTCATCTGTGTCATCCTCGGATATTGTAGCCAATATACCTACTCTACTGAAACATACTTTTGATTAACAGCTCTCCTTGCGATTGGTCTTTTGCCAGTCGATGCTTTGCGTTCATCAATTTCCCATGCTGACTGCTTTCTTGTTTACAAATCTGGCCACAATGTTTAAGCTTGCAGGTTCTCTTTCTGGGGACTTCCTCAGCTATTTTTCAGCGACAGTCTCTAGTGCTCAGCTTCTCTCAGAACCTTGGCTCTTATTTGATCTCCTACATTGTCAGTTCTTTGTACAGCAAATTTTCTCATCCCAGTGGTGGTCTTCTCAACTCTAATTTTCAACTTATCAAGCTTGTCTCTTTGATAAGAGCCGCCTTCTTCTTCCTACCACCTATGCGTTGCTCTTTTGCATGGCAACAGCCCTTCAATCTGGACTTCTGAGATTTCAGACTCATGCTCCACATTCTCACTCACTTGGAATGGTCTCTTTAAATTTCTCTTGACATTTTCAACTCGATTTTCAACTTGATCTTCACCAGTTACAAAATAATTTTCAACATCAAAATATTCTTCACCTCTCTCTGGATACAGACTGCAAACTTGGCCAAGAGTATCACTTGAACTGTCACCTTGTTAAGCAGTCTGTGCAACCTGATCATCAACTTCTGCCTCTTCCACAGTTTCAACTGCTCTCATTTCCTTGGTATGAACAGTGTGGATCCAGATGGGCACTCCCGTTCACTTACTGCACTATTGGTGGTTAAAATAACTTGAAAAGGGCAACTCCAATGCTCATCCAAACATCCCTTGCGGACTTGCTTATGGATGAGAATAAAGTCCCCTTCATTCAGGGTGTGACAAGAGGTGTCTCTATAGTCTTTTGGGATTGCATTCATCTGGTGAGAGACAGATTTCACTACATTGGCCAGACCTTTGCAATAACCCAGAACAATATAATCTCTTATTGAAACAAATGCAGCTGAAGGTACATGCGGAATACTCATTGCCCTTCTAATGACTACTTCATGGGGTGAAAAGCCGGTCTTCCTGTATGGAGTATTTCTCATATTCATCAAAAAAGGAAGCGCTTGAGGCCATTTCAAGCCTTTTGAGGCGCAGACTTTTGCCAGTTTATTTTTGAGCATGCTGTTCCTTCTCTCCAACACACCAGAGAATTATGGTCAATAACTGCAGTGGAAGCTTTGCATGAGCTCCAAAGATGTACAAATTATCTGTAGCCAATCGTTCTTAAAATGAGTGTCACAATCAGTTTCAAAAGAAGTCCGGATCCCAAATCTTGGTATGAACGCCCTCAAAAGCCCTTTGGCTATTGTAATGCCAGAGCTAAAAAAAAAAACACTTGCAATGTCCAGTGAGATTTGATTAGGTCGAGCTATTTTTATCATTTACTCGACCGTGCTGGCCAGTTAATTCAAACCGGAAGGAACAGGTGTGCTGTTAATTCAGAAAGTGAATGAGCAATAAAGACAACTTTAAACCTTTTTTGTCTTGACACATTTGCTTTCTCTTCAAGGACAGAGGTCTGTTTGTCTTTTTACAAATAGTTGCTTATCTGTTCCTGGAAAGTGTTTTTTACTTCTCTTTCTCTTATTATAGTTAGTGTTTTGTCAACTGAGTTACCTGACAATAATTGTGAAACAAAAGGCTGAAAAATGCCTTGTTTTATTTTCATCACAACATTTAAACAGCTTGTCAATGAATAGTACAATTATTTCAAAATATATCTGGAATTAGGAAATAACTTTTTTGTAATTCAGAAGTGTGATGCAAATAACGTTTACATAGGAGCAAAACAAATCACAACACTTTACTTGGTGATGTGCAATTTTACAAATATTTGCAGAAACTCGATTTCCAGACATTGTAAACTATATAGTTTTAAAACCACGTCAGTGGGAAATTCCGTGGGCATTTCAATGTAAAATCTGCTGATTGCAAACGGCAGTGTGCTGCTTCTATGCTTTAGTTATGTAGTTATTAAAAGTGACAGTTTTTAAACATAAGTTCAGAAACATTCCTGCCCCTGAACTGATGACAATGCGATTAATGAACTCAGGCAAGTCAGCGGTCATGTGTATCCTATATGTGGCTAGATTTGTATTTGTATTATATATGGAGGAAACATTTAGCCTATTAAACTAAACAAGAGTTTTCTGTACAGCAGACATGCTGAACTAGAGTGTTTGAAGGTGCCCTCATATGTGATAAAGAAGAAAATGGTGTCTCAGTGAATTAAAATACTTGCCCAGGATCACACAATTTGAAAACAGTTTATGGGTCAAGAGCATTATAATTAGTTGGAGTAGATTATTCAAGTCTCTAGACCTACAGGTCTATTAACATTTTTAGGATTTTTCGAGGCCTGAAGGATTTCTTCTATCCTAGTAGGAAATGCTTCAAACCATTCAGAGAACAAACAGACTACTACGTAGTCACACGTGAGGCCATGCAAAGTGGCATATCAATCAAATCTGCTTGTAATCTCGGAAATTGGCCTTTTGATTTGCCAATGTGATTTATAACAGTAACAGTAACCGTATTTTTCCCTTAATTGTTGAGAATGGGCATACCAATGTGCCCCCCCTCAAAAAAAAAAAATTACCCACAGCCCCTGATCTGTCCTCCACTAGGCACCGTGATAGGCCCCCAGAGAAACTACAGATCCATGAAAAAAATTGTCTTTCTAACCGGATGTTGGTAAGAAATGCTTGTTTGGGTAGAAATAAATTCTTGTTATTTAAGTCAACCCTAACCCCTGTGTTATGTTTTGAATCCTACGTTTGTGCTTCTCCAGACCAAGTACTCTTAAAAAGTGGCTACCAGTATGGATGACATGCGAATTCTACACCTTGTAGTCGCCTTGCCTTATGTACAATTTTCTATACACTGATTTACACATGTATGATTTATTGTCTTTGTATGTGCATGTGATGGATTTTGAAAATGTGGAAAGTTTTGCTTAGGAGCAGTGATTAACGAGTCATTTTTAAATACGGACTGTAACAGCTGCATCTGCAAAGCAAACATTCATGCCATTGGGCATTCTGGCTGTTAGATATAATGTTTGTTGCTGATAAGTATGAAATTAATGACAGTAAACCTGGAGCGGTTCGGTGGCTCCACAGGTTTAGAAGTATGTATACCATGTCATGGATAGGAAGGTTTCTGGGAGGACCTGACATGCATTAAACAGCACTGTTATCTCAATTCAATTCAGTTGTCTTTATTTCGATGATTTCATCATAAAAGACTTTATACATTTAAAAATACATCCATAGGGAAAGGAGTACAATGATTCATTAAAATAGAATAAGATACAAATTCATAAGCATTAAAAAAGCACTAACTTTAAAAAGTGTGATTAATGCGGTAAAAACATAGTAAAAATACAGTAGTTAGAATATAAATAAAACTGAAAGGAATCACTACACAACTACGGCCTCGCCCGAATGATCCACACCCAGCCTAGGAATTTTGCCACAGCAATTACTATCAGTTCGCTCGTATCGTACCTCAGGATCCTTAAAGCTACTGACCCCACCCTTGTGCCCAAATTTCTACAAATCGGTTTTAGCCATTTAACACGTGGGGCTTCATAAGCCGAACATTCAAAGAATACATGTCCAATGGATTCCCTACGGTCAGTACACCAACGACAGAATTCGGTCACCTTACCCTTCCAGTTAAAGTTCGAATGGGTAGGGAGCCTACCCTTAGCTGGTGATAGAGTTTCCTGTCGCTGGACCTGGTAATAATGTCCCAGTACTCTTCTAACGAAGGGTCACTTTTAAACTCCAAGAACATACCAGTAAGCGAGGTAGCTGACGATACTTTAAAGCGATTCTGGCCTATCAAGGACCAGTATAGGCTTTTATATAGTTTTTTGGAGGGGAAGGGATTATTGGCGGGATCAGACCACAGATTACCCAGGCCCATAGACTCCAAGAGCAACCTGACTTGCTTAAACCATGGTATATTTCCCGAACCCAAAATAGATCTAACGTCGAGTATTGCCTTAGCGAAGAGGGCTAGTTCAGGCGTGGTCCAGATCCTCCTCCATAGGGCCACTGGTGTGAATCGTGCAACGTCATCAATAGAGTGACTGCCTAAATCCATTAATAGTGGACCAGTGGGACTAAAACAGGGAAGACCAGTGAGAGTCCTTAAAAATTTGCTTTGAATTTTGACCAGAGAGGATAGGTCCCCGAAACCCCAAGGTCCGCACCATACAGGATCGCTGAACCTATCCTGGAGTTATAAATCTTCAACGCGGGGCCAATCCTTTTGGTCTGGGACATTCTCTGTTCTTTAACCAAACACCCTGAAAGCTGGGAAAACTTGATGGATAGAGTATCAATTTGGGGCTTCCAACTCATCTTGCTCTCTAAAACTATCCCAAGGTAGGTCATTACATTAGTCTGTTCAAGCTTGGTGATGTTCAGCGTGACATGGCCTACCACCGGTCTCCCCTTACTAAGGACCATAAACTTGGTTTTAGTGACATTAACCTGAAGGTCATGGTCTTGGCAGAAAACATCAAACCTATCCAAGGCAGCTTGCAGGCCCCTCTGTGTCTGCGAGAGTAGGAGGGTGTCATCCGCAAACATTAGTACCGGATACTTTGTGCCATCCAAAGAAGGAGCGTCCGTCGGAAAGGTAGAAAAATACTGCACAACCCTGTTTATGAATAACAAAAAAAGGGTTGGTGCTAAGACGCATCCTTGCCTTACACCCGGAGACACTGCAAATCTGTTAGTTACCTGCCCTTGTTTGCCCCAACGAACTTGGGCGTAGTTTGCCTCATGGAGCCTAACTACGACATTTAGAAGGTCCGGAGGCATCCCCAGGCTTTCTAGGACCCCCCACAGTTTGGCCCTTGGAACTAGGTCAAATGCTGACCTAAGGTCAACGAAGGCAGCAAACAGAGTGCCACCACCTAGGCTGACTGTTTTCCAATATATCAGCTGGAACCTAAGTACCTGCTCGATGGTGCTGATACAGGATCTAAACCCAGCCTGTAGGGGTGATAGGATATCCTCCAACTCTATCCAACTCTGTATTCGTGCCAGGACCATCCTGGCCACAGTTTTTTTAATACAGTCGATTAGACTGATTGGGCAATAATTCCCCGGGCTTGAACGATCACCCTTCTTATATATTGGCAGTATCTCGGCTCCTCTCCATGTGTCTGGGATAGCGGCCCCCCTGGCAATGGCGGTGGCCAAGAAAGCAATGTAGGGCACCCAGTTGGTTAGATCATGTTTGAAGAGGTCCGCCGGGATGCAGTCAATACCTGGAGCCTTTCCACTGGGGATCTTATTCAAGGCTTCCTCGACTTCTCTACAGTCAAATACGAGGTCGTGCGTGTTAGCCGTAGGGCAGGAATCTAAAGGAAAGCCTTCAATTTCCAATTGAGGGCCACTAAACTGGGACTCAAAATGCTCAACCCAAGTCTCCGCCGGGACATGGTTTATGGGAACCTGAGAGTTGGAGGAATTGCCCCATTTAACAATATGCCAGAACTTGGTCAGGTTTTTTTGTTTGCTAGCAACAAGAAGGTCCTGCCAGTGTTCACTATCCCATTCTAGTTTAGCTTGATTTTTAGTTTTACGGTAGTTAAACCTAGCAAGTCTGATATCGACCATGTTCTTGGATTTAATTGCAGAGGCCAGTTTACCATAGGAATCCCGGCACAGTTTATTGTACCAATGTTTGCGCTTTGGTTGACCGATTTTTTTATTTGGGTTAATGGGTTTGGAAAAGTGTGTTTTAAGGCCAGAAAATAAATCTTCATGGAGTTTTGTGATCTCTCTATCAATATCTTCCTGGGTTGGGAGAGAGCGCAAAACTTCCAGGGCCCGTGTGACTTCCGTACTAATCTCCGCTAATGCCCCAGGGTCAACAGCGACCCTTGCCCAGCGCACCCTACGTAAGTTGTTAGTAAGTAGGGCATCTGCAGTGACTAACTCTGTATGAGCTACACATCTGGGGACACTGTTTAGCTGAAGGCTAACTACAAGCGGGTTGTGGTCACTTTCCGGGCGGTCCAAGATCTCCATATCCCTTAGAGTTGACCAGAATTCAACTTTTAGGAGGGCGTAGTCTATTCGGCTTTTACGTAGGCCGTTATCAAAGGTGTTCCTGCCAGTTTTGTCGGCCCTGTAACCGCGCTCTAAACCGAGGCCCATCCACTGTAGGGCCGATTCGGTCCATTTCTTGATAGGTATAAGAATAGGGATGTTCCATTGGGCATCCGCTTCGGTCTGCAGAGTTTCCCCGTCTACACTCAGAGGCTCAAAAGAGCAATTTAGATCCCCTACTAATATTACATTAATATCGGGGCTAACTGAATCCAAAAACCCATCCAATTTTAAGAAGGTATCAGTACAACGCCCTCCGGGTTGGCCTCTATTGTATACGTTGACAATAAGGATATCAGGACAATCCTGAAAGTGCAACAGAATAGCTAAGAGATCCAAACTGTCAATGACTAATTTGGTGGGTCCGCAGTTAATACTTTGCCTCACCCATATGCTAAGGCCACCTGAGGGTCTGCCCTTTGCCCCTCTAACTTCTGCTTTGTGGAAGTTAAGAAAACCAGGTAGGTACACGGGATCCACTGCCCACGTCTCCTGGAAGGCTAGAATGTCGTAATTCTCCACCCAGGCAGACCACTCGGCTATGGGGATTTTACTCCTTAACCCTGCTATGTTCCATGAAACCACAGTGAGCAAATTCGTGTCCCTGTCAACAAGTTCTTGGGGCAGAGAAGTAGTGTGTTGACTATTCGAATCGTCGGTGTTACCATAATTTGGGCACCCATACTCGCAAGAACTGGGTTCCTTGGACATACACTCTCCCATTTCCAAGGGGTCCTCCCCGACCGGTGGAGCTATAACGGGACTCAGAGACAAAGAGCAAAGTGGGTTCGTGCCCAGAGCGCTCACTGAGGGAACAGGGCTGGATTTAAGTCCCAGTCTTAATTGCAACACAGGGTGTGGTTGCGGAGCAATGTTAGGACACTCTTTCCCTACACACAATTGCCCCAAGCTGCTACTAATTAAGTTCTCCTCCACGACAATACAACCTTTCCCCCTAAGCCTAACAGGGCATATACGCTCATGGCTATAGGCCAGTCAGTCCACCCCCTCCAGATTACTCAATGGCTCAAATCGGTTAAACAGAGGGAAGTGGGACACCTGTCTGGGTGGACCAAAAGGGTGTCCAGGGATCGTTTCCCAACCCTCACTCTGAACATAATGCTCACCACAGAAAGATTTAGGGTAAAAAAAGCGCCAATCAAGAGTAAGAATTCCTCTAACACCCAGATTTCTAGGGTGGTAACAGATGTGCCTAACCACTCTTGGGTCCCTGAAGTTTATAATTATGCAATCGCCCTCCAAATCCTTTGGTCTGGTACCCAACCAATTCACCCTTCTACAGAGCAAAATTTCTGCGCTTATATAGGGAGGGAGAGACCTGTTTTCATTTAGCCAAAAGATGACCTTATTCTTGAGCTCACTATGGGACTCTAGCCGGTCTTGTTTAATCTCTGGGACTCCTGTCATAATTACCGTATAGGGTGCTGACTCTGGGGGTAGGTTTATACATCGGAGCTTTGATGATAATCCCTCTTTCCCAGGGGGCTTATTCTCTCTATTGTGATCGCTACTACAAACTGTGGTAACCGACTTCCTCCTGCCTTCTCTGGCAGGAGGTACAGCTGCCTCCCTAGTGGAAACAGTGACAGAGGAGATTTCTCTGCCTTTGGGGGTAGCTGTATGGTGGTGTTGAACAAGTTGACTAGGTAGAGTGGTAATGGGTGTACCGATCGTTATGTTCTTAGGAGGTACAACCATACCTGGGGGCGGAGGGGCCCTGGGACCAGAGGGGGACTCTACGGCTTTTTCCAAGATAGCCGTGCTTGCTAGGACAATTCTTTCCAACTTCCCAACGTTCTCACTTAGTTGTTTAACTCTCTCGAGTAATGGAAGCAATAATGATTTCAATAATTGTTCCAGGGTTTCCAGTATTCCTGTAGGTAGATCGACTTCTACAGATTGGGAAGGTGTTGACTTATGGGTCCTACATCTAGAATCGTTTGTGGGTGATGGGTGGTGTGCTACGGGAGGAATAGGATGTAGCTGGGTGGTATTTTTTTAGACTTTGGCACTTCGCCCCTTTTGTGGCCCTCCCCCACGCTTTCTTTTACCAGCAGTCAACTGGGATGGGTTTCTCTTTCCCTTTTGGTGGTGCCGATGGTGTAACTACTTGTGGCGGAATGGACATAACAGTGGGATTTGGTACAGAAGATCTATTCCCTAAAATGGAAATACTATCTGAGGTGGAATCTAAAAAAGAACTGTTGTTAGAAATATCTTCCCCTACCCTCTCCGAGCTGGGGCCCGGACTGGGTTCACTGTCTAACTGCATCGTCTTTGGGGAAACAGCTGCCATAATTTTGCCCAAAGAGGATCTCTTCGCCAATAGCTCTAGAGACAACCTTTTTTCTGTAAGTGCAATTTCGTGTTCAAGAACAACAGCTGGTCTTGACATAAATTGATCGAGCGTTCCTGACACGGAGCCCCCCACACAGCCCTGTACAATCTTCCTCCCATTTCTTAGATGTAACACCATTGCTGGACGTGGGGTGTAGGTATTAAAATATAAAAAATAAGCTACTTAAAAACACATACAAAATAGATCACACGTTAATGTGAGCAGGAGTAATGCACAGGACTTAGTATTACATACGAGAATGTGACCCAGCCTCAAGCTAAAAAAAGAAGCAAGGGTTCCAGTCAATAGTCCCACTAAGAAGAATATCGTAGAGTCTTACATTACAGGTGAATATCCAGAATCGTAGGTGAAGGGGAGGGGGTCCCGTCCCGGCCTCCTCCGACCCCGTACGGCCACAGGCGGCCCCGCCCTTGTCCCGGGCTTCTCCCGGCGCGTCCCACGCGTGTTCCCGCGAATCGGGAGGCAGGCGCGATTTAAAGCGCCTCCGGGCGCGGTGATTGGTGGGCGCGGCAACCGCTGAGGAGCCTGGGAGGCGTAGTCCTCCTCGCTGCGGCCGCGATGTTGTGTGCGGCGGCGGGAGGACAAGGGCACAGCAGGACACCAGCGTGAAGCAAGGACCCTCCAGGAGCCAAAAGACACAGCAAGAAATGCCCCTAAAAGTGTTTCAAGCAACCCGCTCCACCGGAGGCAGGCGCGATTTAAAGCACCTCCGGGCGCGGTGATTGGTGGGCGCGGCAACCGCTGAGGAGCCTGGGAGGCGTAGTCTTCCTCGCTGCGGCCACGATGGTGTGTGTGGCGGCGGGAGGACAAGGGCACAGCAGGACACCAGCGTGAAGCAAGGACCCTCCAGGAGCCAACAGGAGCCAAAAGACACAGCAAGAAATGCCCCCAAAAGTGTTTCCAGCAACCCGCTCCACCGGAGGCAGGCGCAATTTAAAGCGCCTCCGGGCGCGGGGATTGGTGGGCGCGGCATCCGCTGAGGAGCCTGGGAGGCGTAGTCCTCCTCGCTGCAGCCGCGATGGTGTGTGCGGCGGCGGGAGGACAAGGGCACAGCAGGACACCAGCATGAAGCAAGGACCCTCCAGGAACCAACAAAGTGTTTCTACATTCCAAGACTGAGATTCAACTACATGATATTCTTGTTTCCAAAACAAATGATAACGTGAACTTGTTTTGAACATTATAGGCCCATCAGCCTTCCCAATAAAAAAGTTATTTGATATTGATAATGGCTGATTTCTAGTGTTTTTTCCATAGTTGTACACTATTTTAATCAATGCTACATTATCTTAATTGTATATCTGAAGATACTATTCGAAACAATATATGTAGCCGCATTTCCAATAGTATTTAAAGTTTGTCTGTTTATAAGGCATTTCTTTTCATCTGTCAAGATTTTCTAGCCACTGTATGTGATGCCAGTAACTAAACGTTAGATGTATCACGTCTTGTGATACCACGAAGCCAAATGTCATGCAATGGCGCTTCCTTTGATTTCAGGTGGGTACATGGCATGTGATGTCACTTCTGCTACCTCTGGCATGTTTATGAATCGACGTCCACGAGGGGCAATAAAGCCAGTAGATCCTTCTTCAGCTTCCAAGATCAAATTACAGCTATTACATACAAACAAATGATCAGGGAGAACATTTGTTTTCATGTAAAAGCTGCAACATGCAAAGCAATTAGTCGCAGAGGGAGGTGGTAAGTCGGCGCCCATGTGCAACCCCTATGGATGAGCTGCCACTGGTGTAGTGATAATACCTTGTACTTATGGGGGTTCCAGTGTTTGTTTACTTTCCTTGGCACTGGCAACAGGGACTTTGTTGTTCTTCAGTGTCAGTCCTTCCTTTGTGGTGTTTAGACATTTTCCCTTTCTCATTGGCTATCTTGGAGTGTGATCAATGCTGGTTTGCCTGCTATGGTAGATCATGATGATGTAAGGATCAGTATGAGGAAGTGGTAAGGAGGTAATGCTACGATTACTTCTTGCTAATCTCATTACAGATTCTGCACCCCAGTTCTTATGTCCCTTCCTGCAGTGTACAAGTAAACTTGTGGTCTGTTAGGACACTTTGTTAGTTGACTCTGGGGATTTATGGACAGAAGTGGCCCTTGAAAGGAACACTTGGTGAAGAGTTTGAACTGTTTTCTTTTAGTTTTCAATGGGAGACTGTCTCAGGATGTGGACATACCTTTTGACTTAAGGACACCTGAGTAGGAAGTAGAAATGGAGAAACTGGATTACTAGTAAGTAATTGTAGCATTGCTTTGTATTGCAGTAATTTTCACTTTGATTGCTGCGTTGTTAGCCCAAGGTGGAAAGGTAAAAGTTGGAAGTAGATCTCCATCTCGGATATTTCTGATTGATATCCAAGTAGGAGTTTTGAATTTATGAGCTGCAAAGAAGGCCAGGGGTAATTTTCGTGTGTGCATGTGCTGTCTTTCCTCTCCGTCAAAGTATTTTGGCCCAGAAGGAGAATCCTTGATTAAGTCCTTTAGAGACATGTCGTATATGTTATGTTAGAAATTTGTAGAGCAAAGAAAATACCCAAAAAGGGTGTCTTGGTGCAAGTTTCTGCATATTGAAGCAGTCGCTCTGAAGACCCGAGTTCAGAAGAAGATTACAGATTCAAAGGCCAGGTCTTTAGCTACTCTCGAAAAACGTAATGAACGAGCTGCAAGTATGAGCTGTGGAAGGGGTTTATTCCACAGCTTGGCAGTATGATAAGAGAAAGTACATCCCCCTGGTCTAGTGCACTTGACACATGGAGTGACAATTTGCAGGGAAGAAAAGGAATGGAGAGTACATACTGGATGGCGTACCTCAATTTTCTTTCATCAGTAGATGGGTCCTGTTCTGCAAACTGCTCCATAAGTGATTAATAAAAAATGGACCATTGCCGAATCAGCAGTCAGAGAAGCTCCCAAGATGATGAAAGTTGGTACATTTATGAGGCAGGTTGGGAGCGAAACGTGCTACTGCATTTTGGATCAATTGAAGGTGCCGTACATTGTAGGCAGGTAAACCCAGACATGGAGAGTTGCTGTAATGCAGCATGGAATAGTCTAGAAGTAATCAGTGCCTGGATTATTGTTCTCTTAGTTGTGGGTGGGAGTAGGGTGAAGATCTTGCACAGGATTTTGAAGCAAACAGCTGATAAAGAAGTGCGTTGTTTAGAAAAGGAAATATCATAAATGGATAAGGCAAGATTTTCTGCACATTTGACTTGAATTTGGGTGGGGACCAGTTCTGATGACCATCAAGCAGGGGCCTGAGGCACGGATGGCTTTCTGAGAACTTGTAATTCTGTTTTATCTGCGTTGAGCTTTAAGTAGTTTTCTTGTATCCACTTGGCTAAGGTTGACATTCAACTGGGGCACTGAGCTTTGGTGAGTAGGGGTTATTAGATGAAGAGATGATAATCCGAGTGTCGCCAGCATATTATACAGTGTTGAAACCATAACTGTGCCCTACTGAGACTAAAGGGGAGTCATAAGAATAAATAAAATGGGGATCAGGGGGAAAGCTGTGGTAACCCACAGTTAAAATGGGTAGAATCTGAGAGAAAAGGATCGATTTATACAGATCGCATTCCTTCTATCAGGAAAGAGAAGAGCTGTGTTCCTGATTCCCAGGTTGAAGAGCCTGGGGAATGGAGTAAAGTGAAACAATGAATCAAAAGCGGCTGATAAATCCAAAAAGATCAGGGTGGTAAAGCCAACATGATCTAAGGTCATTCTAATGTTATCAGTGGTCGCCAAAAAAGCTGCTTCATTATTATGCAGGGCGCAAAAGCCTTAAGAAGATAGAGAGTTTGAAGCCAAACTCCAAATGTCATAGATGAATACTGCAAAGAAAATTTCATGACAGCTAATTTTGATTAAACAAATGTGGTAATCTTTGGGAAAAACGTGAACAAAAAAGGTGTTTGGCATCCAGGTGAGACTAAGATCAAAAGACATGGGAATGTGGCTACAAGACCGTGATTTCACACTTGCTGCAAGGGAATGCAATGAAACCCAAGCCGGCAGCACTAATTTCCGAGGTGTAGAAGATTCTGCGTTAATTTCCAAAACCTTCTTTAGCTTCTTTCTTAAAGGTAATTTAAGGCAAAATTAATACCCACGCTGTCTTATGACTCTAGCTTTCCTCTGGAAGATGGGATATTTTTTAAATGTCTCCCAATAAGGTATACTGGTTATTTCATCTTTCCAATAATGTATTCCCAAGCACAGGTGACACATACATTTGGGCTCATTGATCAACAGGCAGTCCAGAAGGCCTCACCAATTAAGTATGTTTTTTGTCTGTAGAAAGCGTAGGATTGTACACTAAGGGCCAGATGTATCAAAGGGTTTTGCCCATTCTGTGTCTATGGGAAAATGTGTTCATACATAAGGCCCTTAAAGCATACAAATGGGAAGAGATGCAGACAGGGATTTTAAGAAATCCCTGGATGATTGAGTTGACATCTGCCTTGAAAGATCTCCAGGTATATGGCATATGGAACCAAAACCAATCTGTTCAAATAAGCAGCGAACAAGCAATTTAGGCGTGACTCGTTTTTGGGAGATAAGGAAGAGAGCACGGGACTCACGTCTGAGCATACCCGTCTCACTCGGGGTGACAAATGCAAAAAACAACAGGTGATGGACAGAATGCAGAACAATGTCATACATTCACCCCAGTACAGAGATCTGGGCCTAAATCCATCGTTTCTTTGCTCACCATGCCATTCCAGTTTGAACCCAGCCATATGCAAATCAGTCTTGACCCTGTGCCCCATGGGAACAGTCCAGCCCGAACTGCCAAGCCAGGTCCTCCCTGGAGTGGAAACAAGCATCCAAGGACCGGTTTCGGGCTTTCAGCCCTCATCAGCCTGGATAGCTTGATTCCAGTGGCATGGAGAGCACGGGACTCACGTCTGAGCATACCCGTCTCACTCGGGGTGACAAATGGAGTGCAAAAAAACTATGGATTTAGGCCCAGATCCTTGTACTGGGGTGAATGTATGACATTGTTCTACATTCTGTCCATCAACTGTGTTTTTTGCAATTTTCACCTCGAGTGGGCTGGGTATGCTCAGACGTGAGTCCCAGGCTCTCCACACCACTGGAGTCAAGCTATCCAGGCTGATGAAGGCTGATAGCCAGAAACCGGTCCTTGGATGCTTGATTCCGGTCTGCGAAAGACATGGCTTGGTAGTTCGGACTGGACTGTTCCCATGAGGCACAGGGTCAGAGCTGATTTGCATATAGCCAGTGTCTAACCCAGGGTGGTGTGGAGGTGCAAAAAAACGATGGATTTAGGCCCAGATCCTTGTACTGGGGTGAATGTATGACATTGTTCTACATTCTGTCCATCAACTGTGTTTTTTGCAGTGGTCATATATCACGGCACATACATTGGTATTTTGCTAGAATCTTAAATATATATGCTAAATTGATGCAATGGACTTTATGTCCCTTATGAGCTCGCCGGACGCAGGGATTGTATATCATTGGACGCTCAGGGGTTACACACGACTGTAAAGATAATTGCACGGCGCTTTGGGCTGTTGGTGCATTAGTAAGAGGTTTATGTACGTTTAATCTGCAGTTGTTTATGGTTTTTATTAACCATAATACAATTTACTTACTTTCTTCAATCCTGGAGTATAATGTAATGTAACTGGTACTGGGAAGTGCTGGGCCTTCATCAATAGAAAAACAAGTCTTAGAGGAGTGTTTGGCAGTCTCAAAGGCAGAGGTGTAGTAGGAGGAACACATCTTCTTGACCTGATGTTGACAGGATTTAAGGTCCTTCTAAGAATTCAACTTCGATTTGAGACTATGTTTTCCGCCAGAGGCGCTCCAGTGCTTCACAATGGCATTTAGAAGTGCATGAGGTATCAGAGTACCATAGGGTGGTAGGCTTCTTTCAGTGACTTGAGCGAAAGGATGCGTCTTGGGCATTGGTGATCCACTTATCACAGTTTTCAGCAACGTTTTTAATGTCAAGTCCAATTTCAGGAGGGGTTTGGAGTGAAGTAAGAAGACATTTTTTGTTAAATTTGAACCAACAGCGATATAGAGTGGCTGAGAATTGTGCCTTGGATGGAGTTTTGACATGGTATTGCACCGACCAGGGGAGAGGAATGGGTGTAAGATTGCTGTTAGTAAAACATGGCCTAACAAATGGCTTGCTGCATGGGCAGGAGTCACAACTACCTGAGCGAGGCCGCGAATGACCGATTCGAAACGCATGATGGGGTGGTGGGAGGATATGTTATCCAGAAGGAAGTTAAGGTCTCAATGGATAAAAAAATTAGAGGCTTTGAGAATAAAAGGAGCAAGAAATTTGGTTAGGAGTTGAAATTGGCTGTGGTGCCAGGAGTCCTGTTTATTAGTGCTTTATAGTGGGTCGAAGAAACCCTTAGTTGAAGACTGAATATAAGACCGTCACACATCAGAAAGTTATTGACTCTGATAGTAGGCAAGAGGAAATGGAAATAAAGATTATAGGGGCATATGTAGGTAATTTCCATTTTGCGATTCTCAAATAGCGATTTTTAAGGAATCGCTATTTGAGAATTGCAAAATGGAATGTAGGTAATATTTCGCAATTTTTTTTGCGAATCTCTAACATTCCTTAATTGCGATTCACAAATTGTGAATCGCAATTAAGGAATGAGTGTCCCATTCATTCCTATGGGCCAAGAGGACCATAGGAATGAATGGGGATACATTCTCAAATTGCGATTTTCTATGAGAAAATCGCAATTTGAGAATCACAATTCCAAGGGTGCCAGGGAGTCCAAAGGACACCTGTTGCACCCCTGGAATGTGCCTGTAAGTACATGTGGCGCACAGACATGCTCTAAGGGCATGTCTGTGCGCCACATGACACTTTGAATTTAAAAAAAAATGCATTTTGACATGAAATCGCAAAATACCATCTACTTGAAGTAGGTGGTATTTTGCGATTCCTTAAGCCAAAATTGCAATTTTAAAGGCACCCCTACATAGCATTTAGGGAATCGCAAAATTGCGATTCCTTAAATGCTTGAGCAAAATAAGGAATTGCATTTTTGCGATTCCTTATTTTGCTAAGTGGCACCTACATACCAAAACGCCGTTTGCGATTCGCAAACGCCAGAATTCTGTGAATTCCGGCGTTTGCGAATCGCAGACGCCTTCCTACATATGCCCCATAGGGATTCCGCCAGCACTGCCCTGTGGGCAGTCACCTAATGTAATCAAGTAGTCATGAGGGACGGCTTATGCAAGATCGGGAGCACCGCTTTGTGGAGCCGAGTATCTGTAAGAACAAGCATTTGCAATGCAGGAGGTCCTGCCTTTAGGACCTTGTAAGTTTTTAGCTATGACACACATTGTCCTGGGTAAAGAGATTCTGGTATTTTACTGACCTCTGCTGGTCGTTTGCATTCTAGACAGTTAAACAGAGGCAGTTGCTAGAAAAATTAAAAAATAAACTCCATAAGCAGAAAGCGATTTGGGCATTTTACTGACCTCTGCTAGTCGTTTTCTATCAAGACGGTTAAATAGAGGCAGTTGCTAGAAAATAAGTTGTCCCTAAGCAAAAGAGGAAGCAGACAAATCCTGGGGCAATGCTCCAAAGCCCACACAAAGTACATACAACAGATCTTCCAGACAGCGCAAAAGATGTATAGGCTCGACCTAAAAAGTGCATCAGCTTATGTTCCATGATAAAATCATGCAGATTGATTTTATTGTTGTGAATGGACCATACATTAATCAAAAACAGTTTTGGGGGTGCTGTCAACACAGTGTTGAACTGTCCTATCAAAGAAAGGATAATCGACTGCACTGTTATGTGTTTGAACCACACTGTATTCTATAAGACGACCTGCAAGCAACAAATACAGTTTAAAGCAAGGAAGATAAATTAGTCTAATAGCCAGTGCTCAAGGGTAGAAGTAAAATGAAGAATGTACAATGCCCATTAGTGCAGCTGGGATTAATTTCAGTAGGACAAAGAATTAATTGACTAGTTAAATGTAGCATTAAGCATAGTGTTTAAAGATCATGAGAACATCCAGTGGTTGGACTTTAAGGACGCAGTGAGGTAAAAGTGCTTGCTTGGTGTGATGGAGAATGTGAGTGCTTCAAAGCAAATGCAGAAATTCTAATGTAATATTGGCTCTACAGCCTCAATTTGAAGTTAAGTATTGGTTGTTCAAGGGCGTGGCCAAGATGGTGGCCATATAAGACGTACTCTAGTGAGCTCAGTATTGGGCCTACCAAGAAATCTGCTATAATAATTCAACCTGGTCCAGAATCACCCAACATTATAAGGGGTAACCTCCCGGTGAAACCTCTGCACTGAACATTATAGTCGCCTGAGATTGCGAGCCCCGGTGTACGCAGAGGTGGAGTTGTACACTGAGTGACGTCATCAGAGCCAAGGCTGCCCAGCTAAGGATGCCTGGATTTGTGGGGAGGAGTCCGGTGAGAGACAATATTGTGGCGAGATGGAGACGGAGAAAGCCCAGGGTTGCTGTCTGTGTACCCATCTTGCTGTCTGTGCACCCATGTACCCTGACCACCCACCATTGTGCCTTTGGTGAATAGTGGAGTTACCGGGACAGTCACGCTGGCAGTGTCCCGTCATTAATTGCCAGCCAGGCCGCATTTGCTTGCAAGTAGGAAGACGGTGGCAGGTGCAGCATGAGGGATATCCCCGTCTTTGTGCTGTCGGCCTGAGGTGCTCTGCTCGGGGTATGAGGTAGAAGTTGGTCCTGTTGCGGCGCAACCACAGCTCTAGACCGGGGCTGTGATATGAGAAAGCAGCTTGAGGACGAGGGCCATGTGGTTCCTGACGGCCTGCTTTTACTGTCCCCTTATGTGGAGACCCTTTCCTGCTTCAATCTGAACATTACCAAGGGCAATGAGAGTCTGTGCAGTATAGCGGGTGCCCCTCCCCCGCGGCTGATCACAGCTGCTGTGAATCTGTGGCACCGGAGATGCAGCGGTGTGATACTGGGACTGTCCCAGTGTACAGTAGGCCTCACCCTACTTTAATGTAGAGTTGTCAGCACCTGACAGTGTTGAAAATAGCAATGTATATGCACATAAGCGGCGTTCATTTGTGTTCACTGTACCTCTTGTCGTAAGCAGAATGGATATTGCAAAACACTGACTGTGTTATCCCGCCAGCATAGACCCATGCACACATATATACAACAGCCATTTTAGGTGCCATGGTCTCCCTGTTCGCGATCGATCATCAGCGCCCTTCCCTGACCCTGCAAGCATCCCCCATGCACCCTGACGGCCCCCGCTCTCACATGCACAAGTCATGAACCCTCCCCTCCCGCATGACTCTGTCTCTGGGAATCACACCCCGCGCCTGACCAACACCTCCTTTTCTTCCATGAATACCCCTCCTTTGATGACCCCTTCCTCTGAGCCTGATTGTCTGCACGGACCGCTGGTCATCCCTCAGCCTGAGGATACAGTTTATTGCCCACTACTGTATGCACTCGCCCCTCTTCAAAGGGAGCTACTATTGATCATGACCTCCCCACCCCCTGAGATTCGATCAGGCGCACACATTCCAAAGGAATCAGCAGAACACTCAGCTGCGTGACAGCCCCCTCCTATTGTATGGAGGATAAGGGCCCCTACTGTAGCCACGTGTTGGAATATCTTCATACTTCACAATGCCTTGATTGTAATGAAGGATGTTTGTGTGCCATAAACCTGTGTATAAAAGACGAAGCCTCAGAGAAACTTGTTAGAGCACCTCCTGAAGACACTATTCGAGTGTCCGAAATGACAGGCTCTCCTCATGAGAAATAAAACTCTATTCTTTTCTTCCTGCTTCCAGTGCCCGTCTCTTTATTTGGTAATTATTTACGATGGGAACTAGGAGGCGCCTTGCGCCAGCAGCCTGGGCATCCGGTGCGTTATGGGCTGACCTTTCCACAATTGGCGCCCAACGCGGGGTCCATCAGCGACATAGGGTCCGGTAAGAGAGGTCCAGACGATGGGGTGAACATCTAAATGATTGGAGTATACCTGCCTTGAGAGGGCCCTCGTCCGGCTGCCGATTGAATGAACTTCACCGATTCCGAACGGACCTCTCTCAAGTGACCTAATGTCCTGACTGGAATCCCACAGGAATGCTGCGGTAAAAACATGGAGAAAGAGAACGATCGGGCGCTGGAAAAAGGAAGGCGAAGAATTGCCCACATGGTCCGGTCCTGGTAAGGTTAAGTAGGACGTCTTTACGTCTAATTGGTAGGATGGCTTTATCCATCTAATTGATTGATTGATTATTGATATTGGAAACGGTATTTAGATACTGGTATTGTTCATTGATTGGTTCATTTAGCCTTGGGTGCTACTTGAAGTATTGGTTCTCTTGGAGACATTCTCTGTTTGCAAACAGCGACAGATAGGAACGTCTCTCTTTCTTTGCAAATAGTGAAGGATAGGTAATGCGGACTTTTGTCCCCCATTGTAATCCATCATGCCTATTTTTCTCCCCATTGATTGATTGTTTGATCGAGCATTGAATTGTTCGAAGTTGGTTCTCTTAAGGATCTTCTCTGCCTACAAACGGGGAAGAATAGGAATATTCTCTCTCCCTTTGCAGATAGTGAAGGGTAGGTAACGCAGGCTTTTGCCCCCATTGTAACCCGTCGTGCCTATTTCGTTCCTCATTGATTGATTGGTTGTCCGAACATTGACTGTTTGGAATTGTTCTTTTTGGAGGTATTCTCTGTTTGCAAATAACATAGAAAAGAAATACTCTGTCTAGTCTTTGCAAGTAGTGAAGGGTAGGTAATGCGGACCTTTGTCCCCCGTTGTAATCTGTCATGCCTATCTACTCCCCACTGATTGATAAACCAGTTCCACCTGGACCATTTACTAGAGGTAGGTCATCTGGCCCGACCGGAGAGCACCCCTAGTGAAAAGGACATATGCAATAATAACGAAGTGATCACTGTATCCTGTTAACAGAAACTTTAGCATGAAACAAACTAGAAAGAAAGGAATAGGAAAACGAAATCAGTAGGCCACTGATGAAATTTTTATTAAATAACGAATAAGGAAACGATAACAATGCTTAATGATAAAACATATGATTGTCCTAGAAACAAGAAACGTTAGAAATAAGCCCGTAATAAGAAACATGAAAATGATAAGAGAAGCCAAGCTTGACATTGCGACGGCCACGAGGCAACGAGGCTTCATCGCCCCTCACTCCTCCAAACATGTCTGTCCCACCGCCTGCCACGCCCCAATAACGTCAACCTGGGAAAGATACAAGTCAGCAGACATCCGCCCCCATTCTGGAAACTCCCAAAGTGCAACAGGTTTGCGGCTACGCCCAGCCGGAAGACGAGATCTTCAACACATGTAGGGCGGGTCCTGCTGCCAGCCGTCGGCCGGAGGTCATCGCATGAGGTGGACCTGAGGAGAGGCCGGGGCCGACGGGATCCGGCCGCGGTGGCGGCTGCGACAACACTGGAGAGTTGTAGGGGGGAATGTCCATGCCCCCGACCCCCCCTCTCTCAGACAGTCTGGACCAGCTTCCATAAGAGGCCTGGGGGTGGAGAGGCCACTATGCGAATAGCCCGAAGACGGCACCACGCGCCAAGGTCTGTCCCCAGGATGAACCAAGGGACCCGTTCCTGGGCCCGTGGCGAAGAGCGTCCGGCCGCCATCAACCGGAGGCCCGGCCCGAAACGTACTAGGCGCCACTTCTTCTATAATGGCTGCGACAACACTGGGGGGGGTGGCTTGCACATGCCTCCGCCCCCCCCCCGTCCTCATCACCTGGTCCGGCCATAACAAATGTCAAGCGAGACGCCGTGGGGTGCACCGGGAGGGAGAGGCGGCGCGAACGAGCCTCTCCCACCTCCCCAGGTGAAGGCTCCCCAGCTGCACCCCCAACGCTCCTCGCACCCGGCAAAGGGTTCGTCCACTGTGGCGTTGCTGCGACGCCTCGCCCGGCAGGTTGGAGCCCGTCTGCTCATTTGACCCCGCGATTGCCGGTGGCTGCCGAACTCTCAAAATGGCGGTCGACCCTGCAAGAGCGGGCCCAGCATGAAGGAATGGCCCGGTCACTTGTTGACTCCACCATCATAAAAGTTCTCCACGACCTTGAAGATTCTATGGGAGCCGCGGGGGCCTCCGACCCCCGCAGAAACCCCCGATGGGGAATGACTGCCATGATTGCCCACGGAACAATGAAAATGTAGCCGCAAGACGTCGACGCTCCCATGCTGACGCCAGCTTCAGTTTGAATGACTAGAATCCTGCAGATTACAGTTTGGATCAGTTCCGGTGAAAACCCAGTATGACCCGGTAGGAAAATTGTTGCCTCCCTCCCCCTTTGACTGATGGTTCAGACCACCGATCCTTTCTTTTGCCCTTTAACGGAACTTTTTGGACTGCCAAAAGAAGCTCTGGGCCAACCACGAGTTAGTGGAGATTTAGACTATGCCTGGATCTGCCTGGTTGCACCCAAAATGGCGCCGGTACAAATGAAACTTTCAACTCCTTGTTGTACCCCGATTGCTCAGCCTTGGTGTCATGGGATATGTATGTAGTTTTTAAACATATGGATTGATATAGGATGTGTACTGATTAAATGTTCGGACAATGGATTGATATAGGATGTATACTGTCAGCTCGGACAGTGAATTGATATGGGATGGGTACTGATTATGTGTTCGGACAATGAATTGACATGAGATGGGTACCGATTGAACATTCGGACAATAAATTGTTGTTAAGTTTTGGCGCATCATGATTATTGAAAGTTCGAATTTCAATGCTTATGATACTCGCTCACACTAAAGTTTCGATATGATTTTTATTGCACTTGTCGCACTTTTTATGAAATTAACGACCACCGACTCCATTAAGTTTTTCACTAATAAAGTATCCCCACATCTACAGTTCCAGCCTGCTCCGTGGCCGGCCCACGGGGTTGTAGGCCCGTATTTGTGCACCGACATTCTTATTAAAGATTTTTGGAAAAAGCAAACGTAGTTGTCACGCGTAGGTTGATAAGTTTCGAATAAATGATCACTATTTCCGATATAACTAAAATACAGGTGAAATGACTCAGCTCGATTAGTTAAGGGTTAAAAGGTATAATATATAGCGATATTGCAGATATGAAGGGTCCAAGTTTTAGTTGTGTATTTTTCCCCTTTTTGTACAGCCAAAAGCAACCGCTAAAGATCCTAGTATTTAGCCTATACTTTATATGCTACCTGTATAAGAAAAGTCACACTAACGGTCCACCTGGGCTTGAACGCCCAGTTGGCAGGGACTGCATCCTGTGGAGATAGGCCGAGTATGCAGTAAGTAAAAGCCTTTCTGGGTTTATGCGCGCTAATGTGTCTATCAATGTAGCCCCTGCCCCCTTCTTTTTCCCTCTCTCTGCAGGTCACATCGGAATGTCGATTAATGTACGAAAATGGTGATCTAGCGGACGAAGAGACGGGAAAGAGGGTTTGATTATGGTACCTAACCGCGACAAACCCCGAATAATGCAACCAAAAATGACGTACAATAATGAATACATTCCTACGTTTAACTAAATAGGGAAAGTTTAAGGAATATTCCGAGGTAAGGTTTACACAAGTATCCTCCGCCGAGAGGACTAGGAATATTGCCAATATTTAAAAACCTACTACGTCCTTTTTCGCATCCTCATAGACATGTAACTCAAAGCTGCCCCATTGTTCTCCAATTGACACCAACTGTTGTCTCAGCCTGGAAACACATTTGCTAAAATGACTCGAAAATGCCACCGTGAGCATTAGCCCGACCAGGTTAGTTCATGACCAATTGGCAGAGGTGTAAGTGTGTACAATCAAAACCACCAGTAAAGGCAGCCGACGAATAAAAGAGAAGAAAAAGGTAAAAGAGCTTAGGATGCTGGGAATGCGCAGCGTACAGGAAGAGATCATTTTGGCCAATAACTGTTCTATGTTTTGTCTTGGATTTTTGTATATAATGCATGCACTGTCTCCCCCGTCTGAGTTTGTGTACGTGATGTATAGATCTACGTCATCCCTCTGCCTGTGTTTCCGTATTGCTTAACCCCCGCTGTTCTGTGTTATGTGCGCACTGAATGGACCATTATTGTACACGCTTCTCTCTCTCTCTCTCTCTCTCTCTCTCTCTCTCTCTCTCTCTCCACGTCATACGGGGTACCAAATGGTTCGTTTAGAGTGCGGGCGACTCTCTCTCTCTCTCTGAGGGTCCCCCTGTTCCCTCCTCCCTTGTGGTAACGTTGTGCCCCACCGGCACAAACCTAATTGGGTCTCTTCGAACACAGAGGTGTTCGGCAAAATTGACAGGAACTAAAACGATCGTAACTTGCCATATTACTACCTCTCCTTTCTGCAAAACGATAGAACCCGAGTTGGTAATAAAAGAAAGGACAGGTGAGACGACTGATGTCCCCTAATATGGCCTTCTACAGGGGGACTATAACGTCAATGGTCTTCTGTTTTTCAGTTCGTTAGAAATGCGATCCCCAATGCCCAGATTGTCCCACCCCTCTGCACTTAAGTGCGGATGTCCAAAGTGTCCCCGCTTCTCCCGATTGACCCCAGCTCCCTGTCCAAAGCGTCCCCGCTTCCCCCGATTAACCCCAGCTTCATGTCAGCTACCCTCGAAGCATAATTGATGACCTTGATTAACGGTCATTCCCCCAGAAACGCATGTTTTACATCTGCCCCCCCTCCCCCTTCTTCATGACGATAACGCCCCTGCTTGCAAGAGTTGGCCGACTCCGAAGGGAAATGTAAGATTGTCAGTACTTGGGTTAAAAAAGAAAAGGGCGAGTCTCTACATAAGGACTCGATTTTGAGTTTGATATAATACACCATGTATAAAAGTCCAATTTCTCTCACCATACGTCGCGAATGAACGCCACACAGGTTTTTGAATTCAATAGCAATGCACTCCTACAGACTCCATAAATGACGACTTCTGACTGTGACCGATGAACTTATCCCCCACCTACATAGGATTGGGGACGGAATTGAGATGTATAAATGTCTTCTCCTGCCAGTTTTTCTAAACCTTGTTTTCTACCCATTCAAAGATACAATCACCGGAGGAGAGGAGCTGGACGTGCCGCACAGCCTGGCCACAGATCATGAAGCACGTGTGACCGCGACCAAAGGTGGAGTCACAGAGCAACAAGACGCGGGACGAGGCACCACTCTCAAAACTCGGCAGATTAAGGAATGAAGGGCTGCCTTGAAGCCCTCGACTTACTGACCCACTCGTGCCTGAAGTCCCCGTCCCTTTTTGAGCCCGACTGATGGGTCTGCCTGCTCGTCATCCTTTGCTCCATTTGGTCCCTTGGTGTGCTCAGAGATCTGATCCCACTCCTCCCTCTCTTCCCTTGATTATTCAACAACATCACCCTTTTCGCATAAACTTTTGACTATAGAATGAGGTTTTGCCACGGAAAAAGAAAGACACGCAGGTGCCCAGCTTGAGGCACCCCTAAGAAAATAAGTTAGGAAACAGGACTGTGATCTAACAGCAGAGGACTGATCGCACCCTGCAACGTGTAAGGATGAATCCGAGCTGGACCTATAGCTCCACCGCCGGTGCTCAGCAGCGCCAACAAAAGAAGACGGACTCTGTTAAAAGACATTGCGACAAAGACCCCCCCCTTTCCTGAACTTTCTACCCACCCCTTGACTAGTTGCTTACATCGAACTGAATTCCTCCCTCAACTATTTTTTTTATTGCTTTCAAAAATGTTTCATCGGTCACTCAAGTCCAAAAGTCTCATATAGCACTTTTTACTGTATGTTGATGTCACTGGAGAGAAAATAAGAACTTGATTTTATAATGTGTCGGAACATTTTTCCTTGATTGACCCCGACTAAAGTATTATGCCGATCTGTAGACTTGCATGAATAACCCAACAAATGTAAATTCATACGTACCACATTTCGCCAATCGTTGTGACTACATATGGTTATACTCAATCTGCTAGCATTGACGAACGTTATTTCATTGGCCACACATGGCTATATGTACACTCCGTCAGTTAGGGTAAACACAAAAGAACTAGCTTACGTTAAAAAGCGGCGACTGTTGAAAATAGCAATGTATATGCACATAAGCGGCGTTCATTTGTGTTCACTGTACCTCTTGTCGTAAGCAGAATGGATATTGCAAAACACTGACTGTGTTATCCCGCCAGCATAGACCCATGCACACATATATACAACAGCCATTTTAGGTGCCATGGTCTCCCTGTTCGCGATCGATCATCAGCGCCCTTCCCTGACCCTGCAAGCATCCCCCATGCACCCTGACCGCCCCCGCTCTCACATGCACAAGTCATGAACCCTCCCCTCCCGCATGACTGTCTCTGGGAATCACACCCCGCGCCTGACCAACACCTCCTTTTTTTCCATGAATACCCCTCCTTTGATGACCCCTTCCTCTGAGCCGGATTGTCTGCACGGACCGCTGGTCATCCCTCAGCCTGAGGATACAGTTTATTGCCCACTACTGTATGCACTCGCCCCTCTTCAAAGGGAGCTACTATTGATCATGACCTCCCCACCCCCTGAGATTCGATCAGGAGCACACATTCCAAAGGAATTAGCAGAACACTCAGCTGCGTGACAGCCCCCTCCTATTGTATGGAGGATAAGGGCCCCTACTGTAGCCACGTGTTGGAATATCTTCATACTTCACAATGCCTTGATTGTAATGAAGGATGTTTGTGTGCCATAAACCTGTGTATAAAAGACAAAGCCTCAGAGAAACTTGTTAGAGCACCTCCTGAAGACACTATGCGAGTGTCCGAAATGACAGGCTCTCCTCATGAGAAATAAAACTCTATTCTTGTCTTCCTGCTTCCAGTGCCCGTCTCTTTATTTGGTAATTATTTACGATGGGAACTAAGAGGCGCCTTGCGCCAGCAGCCTGGGCATCCGGTGCGTTATGGGCTGACCTTTCCACAATAGCTCCCGCACTATAATGAGAAGAGCAGCAAGGTGGGGGAAAACCACCTGGCCGCGGCAGCCTTCATCTCTGGCCCCTCCTACGGGAGTGGCATTTTACACAGCAGCAGATCCGCTGGTTCCCCATGTTTAGCTCCATTTAACTGCCTGTTGTCTGCCCTGACAAGGACAGAATAAGCAGATGATCTCCCTGCTTGGTTTCTCCCAAGGACCCGGATTACCTGAATATGGGCAAAGCTGTGCTGGGGAGTGGATGCCTGCAGAACCCTACACAACATCAAGGTAAAGCCGCAGTCTATTGCTCTCAATACCTACTAACCACTCAAATTTGGTGATGTTTGCAGATTCGGTCTATTGTACAGCACTCTGGAGTACATATACCCTGTAGTAACCCCCCACTAGGACCAGTAAACTTACATTCAGCTACTTCAACCCAATGTGGCCCCTGAGACTCTGGTAAACTGATAGGAGGCAGATTGCTTGGATAATACTATTCCTGGATGACTATTGCCCTTGCCGAGTTGCCTGATGTATTGTGACCCTCCTATACTGACCAGCGTCCCCGCTTGTGCAGATAGATTAACTGTGACACATGGCTGAGCACACAAAAGATTTAATTTTTTTTAATCATAGAAGCGCAGGCACTGCTTTGTTCTAGTAGTCAACGCTCTTCAACGGAATACTAAAAAAAAACAACCATATATCACTCAGGAAATGGTGCCTCTGAAGAGCGATAAAACCCAGGCAACAATGGCTGACATCCGAGGGGGCGAATAAACCAGAACTATTACTGAAGCTTCAGGCTCATCCCTTGCGGCCATGCTCACTGAACACCCCCGCCAATTTCACGATATCTTGTATTGGATATTAAATCCACCCTTAAACCCAAAACAGATGCCTTGAGTCTAGATGTGGGCCTCCTCCAAGAAGATCCCAAGAAACTGAAGGATCGGGTTTTAAACTGAGAGTCATTGTTTGCAACTTTGAGGCCCATGGTAGCGAACTCAAACAAAGGTCTTTAGGTTATGCAGGAAGAGATAGAATGTCTCTGTAGAAGGGTAGATGATCAAGAAGACAGATCAAGGCTGAATAATGTGAGGATTGTGGGCCACCAGGAACAGGCAGAGGGCCCAAAAATGGAACTATACCTAGAGGACTGGTTTGTAAATATGATATTGCAGGGAAAACAGTTGTCCTTCTTATCTGACCTCCCCCTCTGGGTGCCTCCCCACGACCAGTGGTTTCCCGCCTCTTCAATTATAGCGACAGGGATCACATTATTCAGATAACAAGGGCTAAGGGTCCATGGACTGTCAAAAATGATCATGTACACATTTGCCCTGATTACACGTTAGAGGTTCAACACAGCAGGTTCTCCTTCATAGCAGTAAAGCAATGCCTTCAAGAACACAGCATTACATCTGATTTGCAATTACCGGCCATACTCAGGCTCATGCCAGCTCATTACACCTCAATCAGCTGAAGACTTGGTGCAGGTTGCAGTTCAGGACTTGCTAAACTGTTGGTATAGATGTTTTACAATTATGATTGCTGTTGACAAGGAAAGCGATGGTAATGTTTATGCATAGGCTGTGAACCAAGTGCATGTTTGCAATAGGATAGTGCTACTGGCATCTAGCCTCCCTCACTTGTGAACTACTACTGATATAGATGGTTATATACTTTTGTTCTCATTGCATTAAAGTGCTAATGGCTAGTCGCCCGTTGGTGTACTGGCTTGGAAATGGGTGTTGGGAATTTCTTCAATATATTATTACTTATTTTCCATATAGTTTTTCATTATGCATCTGTGTGCAGTGTGACCTGTGATGGGACTTGGGGCGGGAGGAAGTGGGAGGGCTGACATGCAGTGACGGAATTGGAATGATCAATACACACGTTACAATGGTCACCAAAGTGGTAACGACTACAAACTAATTTCTGTTGTTGTCCTGGAATGTACATGGACTGGCAGGTTATATAAAGCGGTACCACGTTTACCAGTACTTACATAGGTGCCAGATTCAAATAGCAAACCTCAGGAGACACACTTAACTGCCCCTGACCTAAAAGCAATGTGCAAGCGTTGGTGGTACAAAAGGGGATGGTGATGGACAGAGCATCTGAACCAATCAAACACTCACACCCAGTCAAAAGATCACCGTTCTTTAGCCCACTCTGCCACCCCAAAAGCGTTGGTGGGGCATACTGATAGGGACCACATACTCAAGATATGCAAGGGGTGTTCTAATCTGGGTGGCACAATGAGTGCCCCTTGAGGTGGTACATACCAAGATCAATGCAGACAGCAGATATGTAGTGTTGGAGGGACTGCTAGACGGGCTTCCCCTTATCCCTCATATCGCTATATGCCCCCAATACTAACCAGGCTTCTTTGTTACACTCTGGAATTTTTACAAGACACTCTAGTTCCCAGTAGCTGTGGTGGGGATTTGAACTGCACCCCAAACTTAGACTTTGATTGCTTCCGCCCTCTCCCCAATACCTTGTGCACAATCTCCCTTACACAACATTTACAAAGGTAGGCCACCAATACTCAAGTGCGGGATACCTTGCGCAGCCTGAACATTATGTCCAGGGAGTAGTAACATTGCTCGGGTCTCCATGACCCGCACACTAGGATAGATCTCTTTTACTGTAGTGAAGATGCCCTTTCCAAAAGTACACGCGCCAAATTTCAACGACACACTCTTTCAGACAATTGCCCCCTGCAACTAGAAGGCTGGGGCAAGAATTAACCGAAATTACCCACAAGCCGCCTCCCCTCACACGCATTCTGTGATACTGCATTCTGTTCTGCTCTTTCAGATAATATCTCTTCCTATTTTCGAGATAACGAGGTATCAGCTTCGGGAACTGGTATTGAATGGGATGCTTTCAAAGCCGTACTTCGAGGCTATACAACCAAGGCAGTACACAGCACAAAGCTGACCCTTCCTAGGGAACTCAGTACCCTGGAAACTGAAATATGGCGTAATGAGCGATTATCTCCAACAGACCAGTCAATTGTATCCCCACTAACTCAAGCCAAACTCAAACATAGATCCACATTAGAGAAGTTGTGCGCCCTAGGCTACAGGGAATACTTGGTGAGGAAACATGTAGAGGGTGAAAAGGAAGGCAGGCCCTTGGCATGGCTTCTCTGCTCTGTTTCACCAAGGAACCCAATAACTGCCATTAGAGATAATTCTGGTAATATTCTTAATTCTCAAGACGGAATTAACGAGGCTTTCCACATGTACTACGCTACCTTATACAGAACCCCACAAGGGGAGGATACAGCATTTATACAATCTTTTTTAGGTGGTGTGACTCTCCTGCGTATACAGGCTTCCCAGCAGGTGGATCTGGAAGCTCCGCTTACTGAATTCGAAATCTCAGAGGCAATCAAATAAATGGCACAGGGTAAGACCCCTGGGGCGGACGGCTGGCCATGGGAGTTTTACTCCACTTTTAAATAATAACTTTTCCGCCACCTACTCAAGGTTTACATTTCATCATACACCAAAGGTATTAACCACCCCATTCTCAGAGAGGCAGTTTTGGTTGTGCTACCCAAACCGTATAGAGACCCATTGCTCTTGGGGTCGTATCGTCCACTATTGGTCCTGAGTTCAGACTACAAGATTCTAAGGAAAATCCTAGCTAATCGTTTAATTCCGATATTGCAACATGTAGTACATCAAGACCAAAACGGTTCATTCCTGTTAGGAAGACATTTTTGAGTCACTGTAGGCTTTTTATGTTGATGGACTGGGCTTTTACGAGATGGGTGCGCACCCTTGGATAGCGTCCCTCGATACTGAGAAGGCACCCTGGGTTGGCGCTACTTGATTGAGATTCTTAGATGGTTTAGAATGGGGACAATATTCTTCAAATGGGTCTTCCTGTAATATAACTCACCTACGACTCAAGTAAAAACTGAGTCCACGTTTTCTGACTCGTTCAATATTGGACGAGGCACCCGTCAGGGTTGCCCCCCAGCCCCAATTATTTTCACGTTTGCAAGGGAACCTCTGGCTTGCACACTTTGTCAACACACCACAAGTTGGGGTATATTGGCAGACAACCAATGGCATATAATATCTATGTATTCAGACAATGCCCTGGTGTACCTTCGTAAGAATGTATAGAGTTTCCCCGCCTCATGGAATTACTGAGACAATTCGGAGATGCCTCCAGTTTAAAGGGGAATTGGGACAGTTCTCATTTATTCCCACTGACATTCCTTTCTCCAGCACAATAACAGGCACTCCCAAATACTAGGCATTCATGGACCTGTGATACGTTGAAATATTTAGGGGTCTGGGTTTATCACTCCAAAAGAGATTTACTAGACGAGAACATAGGAAAGGCTATCACTAACGAATGATCATCCCTTCTATTCTGGACTGCACTACCGCTCTCCTCTATGGGTCTCAGCCATTTAAAAAAAAGCTCCTTCTTTCCAGGTTATTCTATTTTTTCTCTGGTCTTTCTATTTCTTTGTCCCATAAATGTTTTCAAAACATGCAAATGCTCCTAATTGCAATAATATGGGGTATTGGTAGAAGGCAAGTGTCAATTAATGAATTATAGGCCCCCCTATCAGAAGGCGGCCTGAATGTCCTGAATTATGAATATTACTATGCACGTGCCCTGTTACAATGGCCCACTCATTGGCTGGCAGGACAGAATATATCAAAACGAGGCCACTGGTCAAATAGGATGCGCCTCCCCAGGCGGTGCTGGAGTGATTATTGGGGTTAGAAGAAGTGATCACCAGAGGAACTGGTAATATTCTTATGCGCACAGCCGGAGTTTGCTGGAAAAATTATTTGCTTAAAGACGCCCTCACCCCTGATATTCATCTGAAAATTGCCTCTATGGGCTAAGCAGGGTTGTACGAAACTATACTCCAGGTTAAAGGCTGCCACTTGGATAAACTCGGTCTCACAACATGGGGAGTTCTCTTCGCCGATAAAATTATCTGTTCTTTTGAAAAATTGGTGGGAGGACTATGGTACACCAGGTTCTTTCCTTTTTGACACCTCACTAACTCATTCTTTACACACTGTTTGGCACGGAACACATGCCGAACCAGACATATCCAATCTCATTCAGGTGGAGCTCATACAGGGGGTTGGTCACCATGCTGTTACTCTAATATACAAAACTCTATGTGCGGAGAGAGGTGAGCCCCTTACTGCCATCCGTAAGCGCTATCCACTACACTAACGGGTACACAATAGAAACAGTGCTTAGGAGTTCCAAAGTGCATCTCCATGAACACCAGCCTCAAGTATACTCAATTTAATTATCTTCACCATACTTATCTTCCTCTGCATAGACTAGCGTGCATATATCAAGGGGCCTTAAGCAATTGCCCACACTGCCGGATACTGTAGCTTATTTTATTCCTATGGTATGGACATGTCCCCTGTTGACTCCCTACTGGTATAAATAACTGAAGTACTTTCTGAGGCCCTTGATACTACACTACAAATAGATGATCTCCATTATCTTTTAGGGATAGGCTCCCGTAGGGTTGCGCACAAGGCCACTAACACATTTCTCGACCTGGCACTGATTTTAGCTAAGCGTAGAAATCGGCAGCAACCTCTCCTATTCGATTGTGGCTTTCTGATCTACATGCTCACTTCATGGCAGAACAGACAACTCTGGAAGGACAGGCCGACCAACTTCGTCCCACCCCCCCAATACTAGTAAAGATATCTGGAGGTAGTGGAATCCAGATTAATAGGTGCTCCACCGTGAGGGTGTTTGAAATACCGGTCCTATCAGCATGCTTGTCCCGAGACCCTCCCCTCACATGCCAGGTAAACCCCCCATACATAATGATATAACATACCAATCATGGATCTTGTACAACCGGTTTCATCTTCATGTCCCTTCAGACATACCATGTCACCTTTATTAACTGTCGCCTGTATCTTGATTTATTCATTTATATGTTTGGACTTTTTCTCATAATGTTAGGTGACGAACTCTACATGAAATAATTGTATTTATTTTTTCTATGTTTGGAAAATCGTTACATTGCAGAATTGTATGTGGACTATGTATCAAGCACAAACAGACACCCTTTCAGCTAATGTATAGATGTATTTTCAACAGCATCACTTAAATATATGGCTGTACTGTACGTTGTTCAATATGTTGTTGTTTACAATATCAATGAAAGACTCATTATATTAAATATCCAAAAGACTCTGTAGGTCACCACTAGGGGCTCAAACACTAGTGGCCACATTAACATGAAAGCTCAGAAATCTGTACCAGCAGGTTTTTACCGACCTCGCAAACGATTTCAGACTTTTTGTAATTCACAAGTATTTTCTAGGTAATACATGTGACTCTGCAGCAGTCCCAGGTTTCCACGTGCACTCCAAGAAAGGTTATCCAACTTCAGTTTTCGGCGAGCAAAAGCAAATGCGCCTACTAACGTTTTGTTTTTTCACATTGGGAAACAATATTTTTGTCCTTGATCAAACTCCTTCACCTACTCCCCACAAAATGTGCGGCTTATAAATTTCCATTTCCCACACTGCAAAGAATATTTTTTTTCTGTCCTTGGCAGTAGTACATGTTCAAACTTTTCCAGGGTGCAAAGGGGGTCTTCGACAGATTTCTGACTACGCACAAGGTGCAAGTTTGAGGATGTTCACAGACCCACAGGGCCTTCATTAGCCTTCCTGTAATTCCCACTTCAAACCCATGAGATAAATGTACTCATAAAAAAATATGTATGCGGTTAAATCCATTTACAAGTGTAATATCAGCTTTTCTGTATGTAAATTATCTGGACGATAAGGCTATTTAAGTCTTTAAGCCTGACTTACAAGCACAAAGAGCTTACTTTCGTAAGACTCACATCAGTAGCCATAAACCTTAGTAAACCCTAGTTTCGCCACAGGGCTATACACAGATGGCAATAAAATAAGCTTACCTTCAACGTAAATGAAGTCATCATCGTGTTCAACAATCATTAAACAGCAGTCATCCATCTCTAGTCCAACTGGTCCCTATGAAGATAAATATGATTTAGCATTTAGCACTATCGGTTTATGTCTGTGAGTCAGAAAAAACTATTTCAATGTAATTTTTTTCTACATTTGTCAGAAACCCATGCTTAAGTCTATATTAAGTTATTTGCTTATGGTGGAAGAAATCAGAGGTAGAGAGAGAAATGTGTGTGTGTATATATATATATATATATATATATATATAAATATGTATATATATATATACATATATATATACACACTATGGACATGTTACACCTCCCCCCAAAACCTCCACCTTGCTGACATCAACGCGGTCCTTGGTCACACCACATGCCAAACTTTTTGGACCCGGGGATAATGTTTGCGAGTACCAACGTTTTAGAGGCAAGAATTGGAGGTGAGGGTTACAACGATAGTGGAATTATAAAATACAAGGTTGAATTAAAGGACACCTCTCAAGAGGTATCTGTTTGAGGAAGAAAGTTAGATTAAATGTACTCAAGTTCTTTGCAAACTTGGTTTGCCTCAATAACTTTTCATAACTAAAGAACAAGTGCACAATTCGCCCCATCGTCCCCAAACTGGGTCCGCTGGTCATGAAAGTTGTTAAGTGAAGCACATGTGACGCACTACAGCATATTTTCGAAGAGTCAAACCTTAGGTGTGTGTATGATTATAAGAACAAGAATGTCTCTCCTGTCTGTGCCTAAGTAATAGTACGTATGACTTTATTTGGTTAAAATATCCATAAAAGTGCAAAAAAACAGGTTACAACGAAAAACAAATTACAAAATCAGATAAAACAATAAGACCAAACAATGCTTAACAAATGAGTGGCTTTCGCATCGAGGATTGGCAAAACTAGCAAACAAAATACATAAAATTCGAAGATGATTTAGCAAAAGCATTTGTTAAATGTGCAAAATAGCAAATTCATTAAAAGAAAACTATAATCAGACAAGTAAAAAAAAAAAAAAGAACTACCATCAACATAAAACAAAAAATTGACAAGCTTAAAACAAAACCTTAGCTGCCATCATTGTGTATACACATATCTTAGAAGTTGATTGGAAAGGCGAAACATCTGTATTTAGGGCCTACAGGATTAATGGAAATCCTCCTTTGTCCTAGGGCAAATCTTATACTAAATAGGATAAATGAGTCATAAAAGTGATTCAAGACAACTAAAATGCATAGGTTTATGCTCCATCGACGTACACCAAATAACAAAATATCACAGTTTCGGTTTACCTATTAACAGAGAGAAATCTCTGTGAATTTACACAAAGAACCACCCATGACATATCTAAGTAACTCCCCACTACCAAAGGGGATAAAGGAAAGGGCGGCCCAGTAAAATTAGGCCTATGTGTAAATGTACCTGTATCCCACAGCAAGGGAGTACTCTCAGGCAAGCTCAGCAAGGATCTTAAAAAAATGTTTTCGGCAGTTGCCAACGTAGTCAGCCTTGAGAATCCCCACAACACAGCCTCGTATAGGGCAATGTCATGATAAACAGTTAGGGCTGTGCCTAGTGAAAAGTGTATTTCCCAGTCTGATACTGTACACATTTATTAGACTGCACCACGGAAGTAAATCCACGCGTGACCTTACCCGGCACAATGACTGAGCAGCTGGAGATGGATGCACCCGTCCTTTTACCCTAGGCTGCTCATTTTGAATACTATTGCCCATATACTCCGTGGATTTACTTCAGTTTCAATTAGTCCAAATTATACATACCCCAATTACCACGCGACCTGGCGTTTCTCATATACAACGCAACCAGGAGTGTCAAACAGGATTCTATTATCCCTTTTTTTCCCACACCGCGGATACATCATACTAAGAGAATTTTCAAAATGTTACCGAATTATCTAACAGTCCAGGGCCCTGTCGGGTCGGAAGTATCACCGACGGAGCGACTCTCCCAACGATACTTCAATTCTTCTTAGCCCTGAGGAGTCGCGGGAAGACTGTCCCTTACGCGACGAAACACGTGTCGGCTGGTTCTCATGAACATTAAAGACACCTTGTTTCTGACGACTGTTTCCAAGAATACCTATTTGTCTCTAAATGATAAGCTTTTTGTCTCATTTGTCTCGAATGTCTAAACTGACACTACGGTTTAATAATTAGAGTGTGCATAGGTGTTTGTCTTGTATCATACGTAGTGTTAGTCTGTGCTGACACTACATTGGGGGGTTATAGGGCTCATCCCATCTTCCTTTTTGCACCTCACGTTTACCTGGAATCCCGTAATATTTTTGCGCTACCTCTTAGCTGTGCGCCCTTTTCTTTAACCTGAGTAAAAACCCTTTCGGACCCTTATAACCGTTACAAACGTGACAGATTTTTTGGTAATAGAGTAGCCAGTCTGCAAAACTCCAAGTCAGGCCCATGGAAGGATATCCCTGCCCCGACACTGGACTATCAGGGTCAAGGAAAGGACGATGAGTAAAGTAGGGTCAGTCAGCAAATCTCATGATTTTCCTATTAATACTATTCAGGGATAATAATTTTTATACAGGAGAAGATAAGCTGTTTTGACGCCTGGAGGTGTTGTACATATCTGATGATACTATTAACCAATTTAATGGCTTGGAACGATGAAAGGCTGGGTCTGCTTTGCTGAGATTTATAGTCAAGTATTGGTGATTACTCAAAAGTCAACAGCAAACACGGGGAAATCTGAACCATCTAGAGAGAGCATATGTATAACCTTTAGACGGGGCTTGGCTCTCCCTGTTAATTTATTCGCTTTTCCACCTTCAATAACAAGCAGTCCTGTGCTACAATGTAAAATTTCATATGCATTTATTTATTGCCATTTTTCTTCATCCTTCCCAACCTTATTTTCACAGAAGTTGTAACTGGGGCAACAACAGATATACTAACATGTGTTCAGAGTCACACAATGAGTCAGGTTGTGAATCTGTGATAGCAAGCAGCGTTCCAGTATCCAGATTGGCCAATTTAGCTACTAAAGACTTCATTATGCGTTCCCTGATGAATGTGTTGTAACTGCTAATCTCTTGTGTGTGAGGAGACCCTCAATGTCTCACTTACGATGTGAGGTAACTCCCTGCCCCTTAAATCACTGATGCTTCTGTATCAGTAACTTGGGTGGAAAGAATAACGTGCCTATTACCAGCATTTATTAATAGGGCCCTAAATATCTTACAATCTTCTGTAGAAAATAGAGAGCACAGGTTCCTCATAGGGGTTTGGTGGACGGCGACAAGAGGAGATCTGTCCCTCAGGTTATTTTGGGTTTAATGGCACAGTCCTGACAACTGTACACGTAATTGGGCTATTTTGGTAGGGAGGAACGATAGATAGGTATAATAGTGTTTTTCTAGGCTGACAACCATTTTTTTCAGATCAGGTGGCACGGGGGCTGGTAGCATTTAAGCAGGCCTGTATCAAAGGCAAACTCCAGCAGCTGCAAGAAGATCTTCTCGATCGTTAAGGATTTCACCTCGCCCTCAGACACTGTCACCAACATCGCTGACACCCAACATCCCTGTGACAACCTATTAAACTTCTTCCACACCAAAATGTAAACATCTACAGCAACTTCACACACCAATCTAACCCCAAAGAACTTTATGCTAAGCTACCCACCACCAACTAAGACAGCAATGTGACCAAATGGACAACCCTAACCAGATACAACACAGCGTCAATCGTGAGAACTATCTACTCGGGGGGCTCGATAGACCCATGCCCCCACCACATCTACAGACTGGGAACATCACCAATTAGCACCAGCCTGACCCACATCTTCAACACCTTCATCACGTCTTTCACTTTCCTGGATAAATAGAAATTTGCAGAAATCAGCAACCACCTCAATAGGCCCACAGCAGACCCGAATCAACTGAGCACCTTTCGACCCACCTCCCTGCTTCGCTATTCAGCCAAAGAGATTGATAAGGCCATCAGCAAGCAACTTACAACCCACCCTGAACTTCACCATCTTCTAGACAACACTCAATCAGGATTCAGAAAGAACGACAGGACCAAAACAGCACTTATCGTGGCCACCAATGGCATTCAAATAATCCTGGACTGAGAAGAAACATCGCCTTTATTCTGCTCGACCTCTCTGCAGCCTCAACACTGTCTCCCATAACACCCTCATCAGAAGGCCCCATAAGATTACCGTACAAGGATCTGCTCTCAAATGGATCTGTTCCTTTCTCACAGGAAGAACCAAAATAGTCAGGCTGCCACCCTTCACATCAGAGACCAAGAAATTGATATGAGGAGTCCCACAGGGACCGTCCCTTAGCCCCACTCTTTTCAACATATACATGAAACCGCTCACCAACATCATCGATCGCAAGACATCACCATCATCTCGTAATCCGATGAGACCCAAATCATCCTCTCCTTATAGAACAAAACAACCCCTACCTGAACCAATTTCACAAACTGCATGACCATGGTACCAGACTGGATGTGAACCTGCTGCCTGAAGATCTACTCCGACAAGACATAAGTACTGGTCTTCAGCAACAAGACCTCCCCATGGGACTCCAACTGGTGACGGTCAGGGCTAGGAAGAACACCTACAGACCACAGAAGAATCTAAGGATCATCCTAGATAACAAGCTCAACAGGACAGCTCAAGTCATCGCAGAGTGCACTTCCTGCTTCCACATCCAGACGCATGCAGCGAAATATCTTCAAATGGTTGCCTCCGAACCCCAGACGGACCATCATGCAAGCACTCATCACCAGTAGGCTGGACTATGGCAACACTCAATGTCAGAATCTCCAAACAGACCATCCAGAACACCACTGAAAAACCCATACTTGACCTTGCACGCCGCACCCACATCACACAGCACCTTGGGAAACTTCACTGGCTCTCCATTCATGAGGGCAGCCAATTCAAACTTCTCACGCATACATACAAAGCCCTACACCATACAGGACAAGAATACCTGAACGGCTGCATACACTTTCACCAACCCACCAGACACCTATGCTCTTACTCACTCTCACACATTTCCTGCATTCGCATAAGCAAAACTGGAGGTTGATCATTCTCCTACATCGCAACCAAGATATGGAATGACCTTCCTCAGCTCATCAGAGCCTTCTCCTCACTTTTTGAGTTCCGCAAGAAGCTGTAGTCCTGCCTCTCCGTATAAGAACCTTGGAGAGCACAAACCTACACACCTGACCAAGCGCCTGGATATCCTCTTGGATGATTAGTACACTATACAAATCAATATAACATAACATAACAAGCAGACATGGTGTACTTTCTTCCTATTTGGACATGGAGGCCATGGTCTTCTTTACTGGGGTGCCTATCCATGGGACCAGAATATATTTTTCCACCATCCCCTTCTCCTCTGGCATTTCCTCCTTTTCCTCCAGGGACTCTGGCCTAGTTAAGACTATCGTCTTAGAGGTTAAGAGGTAAGGATCCATTTTAGCCTTTAGAGAAAATGTCAGATAAATTCCTTAAATACAAGGCTTTTTTCTCAGTGACTTTCACCATGGATAGATGCTTAGGTGAGCTAGGGGCAATTGTTTGTAGACATCCAAACGTAAAGCTATTTGAGGAAATAGTTTGCTCCCTTTTTTACAGAAGGTAAATTCCAAGTTTCCCAGAGGTCAGGAAATGATTCTCCCTGTTCTCGCAACTGCCAGTGAGAGAGTAGATCCTTTGATACATCTCTTGGATTTAGTTAGGGCAATGAGCATCTATCTGAACAGCAAAACACACAAGATGATGGACGGAATGTTGCACAATGGCATCTATCTGAACAGAACAGCTGAATATTGAGTTACAGATTTCCTTTTTGTCAACTTCAGACCTATGAAGAAAGACGAGCAACTGTCCACATCAGCTAGGTGGGTTAAGGCAGTAATATCATTGACCTATCAAGACTGACCAGGAGACCCCTGGTTCCATTAAGGCTAAGCCCACTAGGGGTATGGCTGCCTTTTGGGCGGAATGGGCAAGTGTCTCAATTGAAGATAAAAGCTGCAAGGCAGCCACTTGGGCTTCTACTTCTACATTCATTAGATATTATTGATTACAACTGGCCCAGAATTCTGAACTGGCATTTGGTTCACAAATAGCTTTGGGTTCCATGTCAAGATATGTTACTAGTTATTTGTATTTGCTCAATTTGTAATATTATTCAAAGATGCGTCAGCCCATCATGTGGGGGGTGACATTCATGACGATAAATTCATGTCTACCTCTATATCAAGTCTTCTGGTCTAAATATTTAAATCTGATGAAAGATTATTTAGCTTTGGTAGACCCCAAGATATAAGGAATGGGTCGAGGAAGGAGATTGAGTGTTGATGGTTAGATTACTTAATGGTAATTTCTTTACTCTGATTCCCCTTACTCACCCCTGAACTCATGACCCTCCCTCCCTCCTTCCTCGGGATCCTTCATCAGCGATATCTTGGGCTTGGTCAAGAACAGGAAGCCCTGGAGGAGGTGAAGGGCTTTAAGATAGAGTCTCCCAGGATGCAGTAGCGAAAAGTAGCTTGAAAAGTAATGATAAAGGGGAGTGATTACACATATCCACTCAAGATGCAAGTAATAGGATGTGTAAGGGGAACTGGACTAATGAAGAATACCAGTAAATAATCCAGCAATTATTCGTTTTTGTGGAATGCATGCAGATTTTTTATCACACAAAAATCTTCATGGTACATTAAATATCATAATCTTTTTTTCCCTGTTAAACTCTGGCGTGTTTATTATGCCGAAATTTAAGCAAGGGTTTGAAATTTAAGGCATTTTATATTTCAATCCTTGCGCAATTAGAGGTTTGGGCAGGGGTTGGAAAATTCCAACTAATTCTGAATGAGAGCCTAATCTCTGTACACTTTGTTGCAGCCTCTTTTATTGTGTGTAAAGCAATATTAAGATAATGACATGCATATAAACAAGTGTGATGAAGTTAGCAGTCCAGTAGCTGGGGTGGGCGGAGCTAGGTGGGCAGAGGGGAAGAGGAGGGGACAGGATAGGAAGGGGCAGTTAGAGTAGGGACGGGGAGCCGAGCAGACGTAGTGAATAAAGGAGTTGAATAATCACTACTGTGTCGGTGTATTCCTTGTAGTGAGATACTACAACTGGCGACAGAGGGCGGGATCCAGCAGCAGACCCACCAGACTGAACCCCGTCCCGCAGCGTGGAGCGTTCCAAGCTCCGCTGCGCACTGAGGCCGAGGAAAAGAAAGAGCGCGGAGAAAGCGCCAGAAGAAGAGGAGCTGACCGCGCGGGACGCGCGAGACGAATGGGTGCGAAGACCCAACAAAACTGTGAGTGAGAGTCGGGAGCCCACTCCGACATTGCCCCATCACTCCTTAAAGCATTGCGCTAGTGAGAGAAGCGCCGCGCCAGCAAGCGGCAAAGCACCCAGCCGGCACCAACATTGCCGGAGATTGAAGTCTGACCGCCTGATGCGTGAGGATTAACATCAGGGCGGCGCGCGCAGCGAGAAAGTCGCGCTGAGCGTCGGAAGACCCCCAAACCACCCCTGTGAAGTTGAAGCTGCAGCCACCTGTACCTGTGAGTCCAGCAGCCCTGGGTGTGAGTGGTTGGAGAGAGGGAGAAAACCTCGTGTATGGCAGAGGGAGCGGCCATCTTTAAGTCAGGCGACTTCTGGGACATCCTCCCTGGGCAAAATTGAGGCGGCCATTTTAAAGTCAGGCATCCAAAAAAAAAAGAGACAGAGAAAGCAAATACTGACAAAAGAACAAGCATTGGAACGAAAACAAGCATTGATAGCTACAAGAAACAAACAAGCATTGCTAGCCACAAGAGAACGAACCTTGGAAACACATACCAGTCGCTGACGCAGGAAGTGAGCGCGGGCGCCAAAACTCATCGCCAAGATGTCCAACCCTCCCGCGCAGAATCCCGCGCAGAAGGACGTCAAAGGAGGCACCCACCTGCGAGCCCCGGAGCCACTGTCAGTCACAACAGGAAGCAGCATGGGACTAAAATGGCAGGAATGGCTAGAGGACTTTGAGGACTATATTGAAGGGTCCAAAATTGAACCAGACAAAGACAAGATCATAGCTCTTCGCAACCTAGGGGGACGCGAAATAAGCAAGATCGTCCGAGAGATCCCAGCCACCGATGGTGACACCTATGATAAAGTAAGAACTGTTCTAAATAACCGTTTTCTGCACAAGAGGAACGTCGACTATGAGAGGCACAAGTTCCACCAGCAGCGCCAGGGAAAAGAAGAACCACTGAGCTCTTTCATACATCGGCTGCGGCGGCAGTCCCAACATTGTGACTTTACCAACTTCTCGCCGGATGCAGCAATCAAATCTCAAATAATCACGGGGTATCACTCGGAGTCACTGAGACGGCGACTACTGAGAAAGCCACAGGAATTGGCGGAGATCGAAGAAAACTCCCGACTGTACGACCAGGCCGAAGAAAATGCGGCGGAAATTGAAACAGGACCTGGCACCAGCCGTGAACACGCCAACCGCATCACTGAGAAACGACAAGGACGACAGGATCGGCGCGACAGTGGAAGACGTCACCCGCGTGACAGATCGCCGCGCTCCAAGTACTCGCCCAGGCGACGCCCGGACTACAGAAGGAAAGTATCTGGAAGAAGAGATCGTCGACCTGAACGCACGAGGCGTTGCTTCAGGTGCGGCTACGACTACCCTCACATCGACTCTTGCCCTGCCATGGGCCAACGGTGCAGAAAATGTGGACGGTCCAACCACTTTGAGGCCATGTGTGGAGACTACCACAAAGAAAAACAAGGTGACAGACACGATGGGTCGCAGCGGCCCTCTCAATCGGAGGCCAAGCGTCATCACATCAGAGCAGTTCAAGAAGAGCCGCCCAGATCTCCCACGTCGTCACACTCCAGTCACGACTCTCGGCGCTCCCGATGGGACCGTCGTTCCCCCTCAAGAGACTCAAGATCGTCCTCATCCAGACATTCATCCTACACCACCGAATATGTCAACTTCGCTGACCATGATCAGTTCAAACGCTATCCACGCCTCAACATCAAAGTGGGCAACCATACCGCCAAATTCATGATGGACAGCGGAGCATCGCTCAATTACATATCTGTTGCTGAGCACGACCGCATGGACCCCAAACCGCGTCTGCATTTCGCGCTTGTCCGTGTCTACACCTGGATGGCGAAGAAACCTCTCCAATGCCTGGGCAAGTTTGACACCACTCTCACGCACGGCAAGCTCTCCATCCCGGCAGTTATCCATGTAATTAAAGGTCCTGAGGCTGACTGTCTGCTGAGCCTCCCGACGGCGGAACGTCTTCAGCTGGTGCACATCCTCTTCAACGTCCATGATATCTCGGACTGCGCCGGAAAATTCCCTTCCCTCTTCCGAGGTTTGGGGAAGCTGAAGGGTCGTCAAATTCACTTGCATATCAACGAGCAAATCAAACCAGTGGCTCAACACCCGCGAAGAGTGCCATTTCACCTGCAATCCGCGGTTGAACGTGAACTACAGGAGCTTCTGGACGCTGACATCATTGAACGCACTGCGGGCCCCACTCCATGGGTGTCCCCGGTGGTTATCGTCCCCAAGAAAGGATCCCAAAACAAAGTCCGTCTCTGTGTGGACATGCGTCTGCCGAACACAGCTATTGAGAGGGAGAGACACCCAGGCCCTCTCCTGAGCGACATGATCACGGCCCTCAACGGGGCAACCGTGTTCTCTAAACTGGACCTGAACAAGGGCTACCATCAGCTCGAGCTTGACGACAGCTCTCGCCCCATCACGACGTTTGCCACCCATCTTGGTCTTTTCCGCTACAAACGTCTCAGTTTTGGCGTGTCATCGGCCGCCGAGATCTTCCAGGAGGCCATACGTCTTGTCATCCACCACATCCCTAACGCCCTTAATTACAGCGATGATATCCTGGTCTACGGTTCGGACACGCAAGAGCATGACACCGCCCTTGATCGTGTCTGCCTCGCTCTGATGGAAGCTGGGTTGACCCTCAACAAGGACAAATGCGAATTTCATCAGTCGACCCTGAAATTTTTCGGGCACATCTTCTCAGCGAGTGGCATGAAACCGGACCCGGACAAAATCGCCACGCTCAACAACACCAAGAGCCCGGCTGATGTCAACGACTTGCGTTCCTTTCTCGGGATGGCTAGCTACTGCGCTCGCTACATTCGTGACTACGCCACCGTAAGTCACCCTCTGAGGCTCCTCACGAAAGCTGGCGCGCAATTTGTATGGACCCCGGAGTGTGAGCGTGCCTTCAAAGACATCAAATACGCCGTGGAATCAGCCAAGTGCCTCTCCTATTTCAATCCCAAGAGGAAAACGGAAATCACCGTGGACGCAAGCCCCGTGGGCTTAGGGGCCATCCTGGCACAGTACGACCATGAGTCGGATCAGAGGAGGATCATCGCCTATGCCAGTCGGAGCCTGACGGACCCTGAGAAGCGATATTCCCAACCGGAAAAGGAGAGCCTGGCTGTCGTGTGGGCGTGCAAACACTTCCACGTCTTCATATTCGGGAAACACTTCACGCTCGTAACTGACCATCAGGCACTTGTCACGATCTATGGAAATCCCAAGTGCAAGATGCCCCCCAGGATCGAGAGATGGGGCTTGCGGCTGCATTAGTACACGTTCTCGATTATCCACAAACCGGGGAAGGATGAGAATCCAGCTGACTATATGTCTCGCCACCCCCGAGACTCATCAGAGACTGCACCCTCCATTGCGGAGGAATATATCCACTTCGTGGCCAATCATGCTCGCCCACCAGCCATCCCCATGCATGCCATTCGGGAAGCGACCAACCAAGACAGCATCCTACAAGAAGTAATAAAGCGCACCCGAACCAACAGATGGAGATACCACCCGCAGGAGGAGGAGGAAAGCCCTGCTGTCAAGAAAGAACTACAAGCCTTCCGGCATGTCTCCGACGAACTCTCTGTAACCGGTGACGACCTCCTCCTCAGAGATCACAGACTAGTTATACCAGCGACACTGAGACAAGGAGTGATCGATTTGGCCCATGAAGGTCATCGAGGAGTCGTCTCCACCAAAAGAGCACTGAGAGAACGTGTCTGGTTCCCAGCTCTCGACCAGATGGTCGAGGACACATTGAAAGACTGCCACCCCTGTCAACTGACCAGCCACAGTAATCCACCTGCACCTCTACAGATGACCCCGTTGCCCGATGGGGTATGGCAAGAAGTTGCCATGGACTTTTATGGCCCCTTGCAGTCTGGGAAGTATGTAGTCGTCATCCTGGATAAATACTCCAGATTCCCAGTGGCCCAGTTCATATCATCCACCAGTGCCGCCTGCACCCTCAAGGTGCTTGAGGAAGTCTTCGCTACTTGGGGTGTCCCCAGGGTCATCAAGACGGACAACGGGCCCCCATTCAATAGTCATGAATTCAGCGACTTCGCGAAACACATGGACTTCCAACATCGCAAAGTCACGCCACTCTGGCCTCAGGCTAACGGCACCGTGGAAAGATTCATGTCCACCATTAAGAGAACATTCCAACAAGCAACGGCCGAAAGAAAATATCTTCAGTCAGCACTGAACGAGGTCCTTAGTGCCTACAGGACCACTCCTCACTCTACGACGGGCCAATGCCCTGCGACTCTCATGCTTGGGAGGACCATGAGGAATCGGATCCCCACATGGGACGGAGCCCTAAAAAAACCTCCGTCGGATCAACAACACAAAGACATGGCCATCACAGATCGACACCGCAAGGACAAGATGAAAGAGTATGCGGACCGCAAACGAAGGGCCCGGTCCCCCTCCCTGAAAGAAGGCGACAGAGTCGTCGTCAAGCAGGAACAACGCCAGAAGACTGATTGTCGTTTCAAAGATGAGCCCCTGACAATCACCCAACAAAAGGGCACCATGGTGACCGCGGAATCAGAGACAAGAAGGATCACCCGCAACGCCTCTCACTTTAAGAAGTGCTCTCCTGAAGTCCATGAAAGTGCGCCCATAGTCCCCACGCCTGTGTGCAGGGACAATCCTGAGACTGTTGCATCCGACACCGGACTCTCACCTCCTGAAGAGCCCTCACCTGAAGACGCCGTGTCCACACCGGCGAGACCACGCCGTCACGTGTGGCCTCCCAAGAGACTGATTGAAGAAATGGACTAATCTCTATTTCTTTCACTTGTTACTTTATTAAGAAAGGGGGAGATGTGATGAAGTTAGCAGTTCAGTAGCTGGGGTGGGCGGAGCTAGGTGGGCAGAGGGGAAGAGGAGGGGACAGGATAGGAAGGGGCAGTTAGAGTAGGGACGGGGAGCCGAGCAGACGTAGTGAATAAAGGAGTTGAATAATCACTACTGTGTCGGTGTATTCCTTGTAGTGAGATACTACAACAAGCAGTGCTTTAATTCTTAAGCTGGGCCCTCATATAACTATAAATACACACTACTATACCCCATTGTATCAACCAGAATTCAAGACGTAAGTACTGGGACAAATACGGAGAATTGGATTAATAAAGAATGCTGGTAAGTAATCTGACCATTATGAGTTCAAGTAGATTAATATGCAGCTTTTTCTGTTGCCTAGAATCACACTCCGATACATTTCGTATACTTCCGAAATATTGTAAGAGACGGTCTCTGAAGCAACAATCCCAGCACAGCGAAGCCCACATCCACTGAAGAAATGTGCATGTCCAAGCGTCCAGGCTTTACGCGCCTTCTCATGGGGCGACTCTTGAAGTCACGGAGCAACCAGGGAGCCCCGAAAACAAAATCTTCCTTCCCTACGACCAGTTTTATAAATCATCCCCTTTGTATGCCCTGCGCACTGACTACTCAAACATAAACAACAAACAAAACGAACTAATGCTTAAAATAACAACGGGCCGAACCTCTGCTCTGGCGCACATGATCCACAGATTCTGAAGCGACTTGAAGCACAATGCAGACCCCCTCGAAGCGATTCTCCTCCGTCTCGCTAGTATGGTGCCGGTGCAGTTCCTTGTTTTTGGCGCCCGTCAGGAATCTTCGGCAAAGCAGCAAAGGTATGGGTGGAGGAGGAAGTAGCCAGTAAGAATCGCTGCAACTTCGCCCACTCCCGCCTGGCGACAGGTGTGATTCATTCCCTCCCCCGCCTGGAAACCTTCCTGACCTTCTACGAAAGCTCCGGCCCTCATAAGCGTCGTCGAGGCGCTGCACAAACTACTTATGCCAGGATTGGCCAGGGGCGCTGTGAGCCTGTGACGTGTGGGGAGCAGAGCCCAGAGGTGGCGCGGACCGGGACCGGCAGCAAGGTAAGAGTGTGTGTTTTTCGGTGTTCCAGTAAACTAGCTTGCACAAATGACTTGAGATAGTTCAGTGTGGCAAAGCATCTGCTGCAGAAATGTGTGCGTCTATTTATTCCAGGTCACCCGTTTATTTCACGGCAGAATTTCTATTTTGATAGTTGCAACAACAGCCTTCAACAGATTTCATTTTATAAACATTTTCCAGAAAACGAGTTAACAACTTTGTCGCCACAAATATAATGTACTCTTTGAACTAAGGTTATAAAATGTCAAAATGTTAACAAACGGTAGAGACGGAATAGCATGATATATGCATTTATTATTGCATGCATGTTGGTGTATGTTTGTATGTGAATTTGTATAGTACATACCTAGGGCTTACAGGATGGCAAAATACATGGGCGGTAGAAGGTTTCCAGCATAAAAAGGTAGGGGTGATGTAATATGTAAACTGGCACATCCTTCAACATCGATCCTAAAGGCTTGTTAGAGTCCATCATTTATTTTTATATGGTCATAAAAATACATGAATGATGGATGGATGCAGGGTGGGTGCATTAATGATTGTTCGGTGGATGGGTGGGTGGATGGGTGCATGGATGCATGCATGCATGATGGGTGGATGGATGCATGAATGATGGATGCAGGATGGATGGGTGGGTGGATGCATTAATGAATGATGTATGGATGCAGGATGGGTGGATGGATGGGTGGATGCATGAATGATGGATGGATGTATGGATGGATGGATGCATGGATGCATGCATGATGGGTGGATGCATGATGGATGGATGGGTGGATGGACGGATGGATGCATGAATGATGTATGGATGGATGCATGCATGATGGGTGGATGCATGATGGATGGATTGGTGGGTGCATGAATGAATGATGTATGGATGCAGGATGGGTGGGTGGATGGATGGGTGGATGTATGAATGATGTATGGATGGATGCATGCATGATGGGTGGATGCATGATGGATGGATGGATGGGTGGATGCATGAATGAATGATGTATGGATGCAGGGTGGGTGGGTGGATAGATGGGTGGATGCATGAATGATGTATGGATGGATGCAAGGTGGTTCGGGCTCGCTCGCTGCGCTCGATCGCTGCGGTGCAATATGCAAATTAGTTTACGCCTCACCACTTTCAAATGTCAACAGCCGCTTCTGCCTATGTTACTGGAACTGGAAGCAATTTATTGTGGGAGCCCATGTGGGGTCAGTGTGTGGCAGAGGAAAGGGGGTGGAGTCAGGAGGGCAGGGGCCACCAAAACAGACTCTGACAGTCAATATATATATATATTGTCTGTGAATTTACACGGAGGAACCAAGGGCCACTGTTTCTGAGGTTTCAGACCTGCCCGGATGTGGACACTTTGCGGTAGAGGCGTCCTGGGGACCCAGCGGGTGGTTTTGACTCTGCAACACAGCTGGCCAGAACATCAGCACCACGTTCCTGACTGTTCCCTGGATCCCAAAGATGGACACTGTGACACGAGAGGAGCACCTCATCCGGCATGCAGTGAGAGGTGCATGCTGGGATCTGTAGTCTGCCGACGCGGCTACAGCATTCTGAGAGACTCTAATCCTGCCCCCAGGGACAACCACCAATGGTAGAACAAGTGGGTGTATATTAGCTGTATACTGGCGCGCAGCTGTGATGTTAGCAGGCATTTGAAAAAGTCACTTATGACGAAACGCGTCATGCCGAAGCTGTTTGGGAAATAAACCACCGACCTGGCTCCCCGCTGTGTCCCTCCGATTCTTCCTTCGGTTTGAATCCTGTGTGGCATATATATATATATATATATATATATATATATATAGATATATATATATATATATATATATACAGGACAAACGTGACAGTAAATCTGTTATGCTTAATGAATTGGTCACAAACAGGCTGCATTATAAAATATCTTACGGGTTGGCAGCTGCAACAATCTTTGTGTATCTAGCAAACTGCAGTGAATAATAGTGGTTCGCTAACTCTGGAGGTTGATGCACTTACTGTAGAGATCTGTGTTTTGTCTAGTCACAGTTTGATTCAAAGTAGCATAAATGGTTAATGTGCCGGTTGCAAAGCAAATGGTGTACCACTGCCAGGCATATCACAGATTTGTATTTTATGCAAGTGGGTTACTGCTTTTAACTCAGAAATCCTTTTGTTATTTCCAGTTCATAAGTTGCAATCTTTTTAATATGAATGAATGACAGGCATCTTTTATCGCGCAACTTAGCCCAAAGGCATCAAGGCGCCGAAGCAGATCATCTAATGTGTAATCCACCAGGGTAGGCTTTTACAGGTACACTTCAGAGAAGAGCCAGGTTTTCAATGCTTTACGGAACAGAGCAAGCGAAGGTTGCCCTAAGAGTTCGGGAGGGAGGGAATTTCATAACCTGGGTACAACCGAGGAAAATGCTCTGCCTCCCCATTTCGCTCTTACAAACCTAGAAACCTCAAGGAGATTTTTGTTAGAAGAACGAAGGGATCGACTAGAGGGGTAAGGGTGAACAAGTGACCTGATCCCCTCTGGGCCTGTACCATGAAGAGCCCCATGAGCAAGACAGGGAATAATAAAGGAGATCCTGGAATGAATGGGAAGCCAATGTAGGCTTCTCCGGGCTGACGAGGCAGAGGCAAGTCTAGGGAGGTTTAGAACCATCTTCGCCGCTGCATTCTGGACCATTTGAAGACGGTGGATAAGACTCCTATTTATGCCCACATAGAGGGCGTTGCAATAGTCCAGTCTTGAGGAGACTAATGCCACAGTGACCTGTTTCCGGGCATCAGGGGAGAGATAATGGGCAATCTTTCTGAGAACCCTGATGATGCCACAGCAGGTGGAAACAGTCCTGCTGACCTGACGGTCAAAAGAGAGCGCGGTGTCCATTAGCACCCCTAGGTTCTTAGCAAACTGGCGAGGAGGAGGGCAATCCCCAAGTGAGGGCGGCCACCAATCATTTGACCAGATATCCTGACTGCCCCCAAAGATCAACCCCTCCGTTTTCTCCCCGTTTAGTTTCAGCAAGTTCTGTACCATCCACTGAGACACAGCCTCCATGCAGTTCCTGAAATTCAGGGCAGAGTCCTTCACGGGCTGCGTGAGAGAGACCATTATTTGGGTGTTGTCAGCATAAGACAGCACCTCCAGCCCAAAAGATCTAACTACCCTGGCAAGTGGGGCCTCATAGATATTAAACAATGTAGGGCTCAATGAAGAGCCCTGGGGGACCCCACAATGCACATGCTTAGGGGCAGATAGAAACTGGCCCAACTTCACTCTCTGTTCCCTTTCATTACGAAAGGACGCCAGAAGGCTCAGTGCAAGGCCTCCGACCCCTATCTCACTGAGGCGGGCGACCAGAATAGCAGGAGACAGGGTATCAAAAGCCGCCGTCAGGTCTAGCAGGACCAAAAGAGTAGTATGGCCCTTATCGACCTGGGAGCGAATGTTGTTGACAACTACAGTGTGGGCGGTTTCAGTGCTATGAGATGTCCTAAAGCCATGCTGGGAGACGTCCAGGAGGGCGGAGTCCCCAAGTAAAGAACTAAGGTGCCGATTAAGATGAGATTCCAGAATCTTTGCAAGGGCAGGAAGAAGTGAAATGGGGCGGAAGTTTTTCAGAACCCCTGGATCCAGTGTGGACTTCTTCAGAAGAGGTTTAACAACCGCCATCTTCCATAGAGAGGGAAAAACTCCCTCCAAGATCACACGATTCATAACATTCATGAGGGGGGAATAACCACTTCCCGGCAGGCCTTCAAGACTTTAAGCGGGCAGGGGTCTAAAGGGGAGTCCGATTTGGTGTTGTCCAGAAGCTGAATCTTCAGCTCAAGAGTAAGAAGGGGGAAGGACAAAAAACTTGGAGGATGTCCGCCAGGCAAACTCCTGACTTTAGGGAGGGCAGTAATAGTAGGAGGCCCCATCCCAAGATTTAAAGATTCAAGTGTGCCATAAATATCCACGATCTTTGAATGAAAGAAGACCGAAATACTGTCGCACAGCTCTTGAGATTCCACTATAGGATCAGCTACCTGGGGAGAGAATAGAGAGTCTATGATTTTAAATAGATCTTAGGGAGAGTTAAGGTAAGTAGTAATCTTGGAGAAATAAGCCCTCTTTTCCTCCACTATAGCTAGCTTGTATTCCTTTAAACAGAGTTTATGTTGTTCCTTCTCCGAGGGATCTAACTGGGCCCGCCAGAGCCTCTCCTGTTTACGACACCCTTGTCTCAGCAGCCTAAGTCTGTCCGATAACCAGGGAGCCGAGGGACTATTTCTCGCGGAATAATGCTATTTAGGGGGACCACGATATCCAAAGCCCCTGAAATAATACTCGCGAGTTCAAGAGCAGCAGAGTTGGCGTCCTGCAAATCAACGGGCGTCAACTTATTCAAATAGGGAGAGAGAACCTCATTATTAATAGATTTAAAATTCCTTCTTAGTTCCCATTTCCTAGCATCAGGAAGGGAAAGGGCTGCGTCCTGATATGACAACTCCAGCAGGATGGCAGAGTGGTCAGACCAGGCTAGCGGGACCGGAGGTCCCACCTTCAACCTAAGTTCATTGGTAAAGACTCCATCAAGTGTTTGACCAGCCAGGTGGGTGGGGCCTACCACCAACTGAGTCAAACCGGAGGAGTCCAGGGTTTCCAGAAGTACCTCGGTATCTCTAGATCCCGTATTTTCCAGATGGAAATTAAAGTCGTCAAGGAGAGTGATATTGGGCCTCTCAATAAATGGCTCTAACAGCTTGATTAAGTCCTGGCTAAAAGAAGATCTAGGGCCCGGCTGCCTATAAAACAGGAGGCCAGAAAAAGAGACGGAAGGTGTTGAGTTAATAGAAAAGTACAGAGCCTGAAAGGAGTCTGAGGGAGTGGAAAGAAACTCAGTGCGGCATATATATATCACACAGTGTTTAATCGTCATCGAGGAACTGCATGGAAATTGCAAGTCATGGGCTTGGGTCCTGATTGGTTTTCTTTCTCAACCTGTTATTATTCTAAGTTTGCCCCAAAAAGTGTAATTTGGGTAGCAATAAAGGCTTTTTAGTACAGACAACTTCAACCAAGGTTTTAAGTTTTAAATCCCGACTTTGTTTCTCCATCCCGTTCACTCAATATGTAACGTTTAATATGGACGATATGTGACTCCTACAACTTATATGGCCTGGTACTTGCCTAAGACCCTTTTTTTAATGAAGAAATCCCCAAATCCGCCCTTGGATGGATAGGTACCTCCTGCCCCCCCCAGGGCAAGCATTTCAAACCACACTGTTCTTGGATTAGGGGGAGTGACCCCCCCGGCCGTATTTTATTACATATTAAAAACATTGATTATTCATTTTTATTATGTACACTTTACGCAGAAAGTCCAGATGCATTGATAGATACATGTCACTTGTCTAACCGTAACATGCTCTAATACAAATTCCACTCCTAACGTAATCTACAAATGTAGATACTTTACTTTTATGCATGTCATCTCTAGAGCCTATGGCAAGGTCAATGACTGGCAGCCCCAGATTCCGGTAAACTACAAATACTACTCCACCGGAGTAAGCCTGCGTAGGGGGTACAGCTTATCGGACGGATACTTTCCCCCGGGCCCCCCTACGCCCAAAGCCTTAAATCCATAACGGGGGCACTGGCAGCCCCAGATCCTGGTAAAGCAACAAATACTACTCCACCAGAGTAAGCTTGCGTAGGGGGTACAGCTTATCGGATGGATACTTTCCCCGGCCCTCCCCTACACCCTAAGCTTTAAACTCCATAAACGGGCAGGGGCGTAACACAGGCCCCCGCAGCCCCTGCGTTGCTGGGGGCCCCCGCACTCTAGGGGCCCCCTCACCCAGCGGAGACACAAGCCTCTTCTCTTCATTAATTAACCGTGCGCAGGGCCTCTTCAGTAATTACATGCCGGTGTGCGCACGCCACGACCTCTTCATTAATTAAATGGTGGGCACGCCCTGGCCCGGCCTCTTAATTAGGTGAACACGCCCAGTCTCTGAGGCTCTCCTAGTTATTTAAATTATGCGCGGCGCGCAGATGTCGCCGCATCTGCGCAGTCTTCATGGTGGGGAATGGGGGTGGTGGGTTGGTGACTATTTTCAGGCATGCGCATTGCACAATTAAAGGTGCACGTGTTTCGTGACCATTGAGGTGTCGGTGAGGCGTCCGAGGACCCAGCTAGAGACTAACTGAAAGGACGGTGCAGTGCCGGCCATAATTTAATTCTTACTAGTCCCTGCCTGGCTAGCCTTGCCCTGTCTTCTGATGGACTGCTGCCCGCTCGAGCCTGCCTGCCACTTAAGCTGCAGGCCAGGCCTCCGCCTCAGGTGAGTTTGTACGAACGAGGCAGAGGTCGGTTGGGTGGGATCTGGGATGAGATCTGGCATCTTGGGGGCCTGCGGCTGCCTGCCGGGAGTTAATGAAAATGAAATATATGCCCGGTAGGTTCTGCGGGAGACGATTGCACAAGTTTGTGAGATGATTAGCTGGGATTCTCGTAAATGTTTGCAATTCAAATTACCTTTTTAATATTGCCAAAAGGTGGTAGGTAACCTGAGGCACTTGGTCTAGTATCAGCCCCCCCCCCCCCAGGGGCTACGGTTATTGCCGTGCAGAGCTCTTGTTTACATGCCAAGGCATGGGGACGCAGCCGTAGAGACAGTGGCCTGTTCGCTCCAACACCCGCACTTTGTTTGCCAAGGAGTGTAAGGGAGGGCTTGCAATATCTTCCTTGTGCATAGCGCTGAGGTCCTGATATGGCAGGGTTTATGGCGTGAGAGCTTTTTACATTGTAAGAGACATTTGGCAGCAGATGAGCTGTGAGATCTGGTGGTATTCCCCTCGAAGGGGTGAATGCCCAGGGGGAGCGTTTTCGGGGTTTGGGGCACTTTTACGACCTAGTACACTGCTTCAAACAACAGGAAAGGTGCCAGAGATTGCACAGAGACGTTTTTTTTAAGCCATGGGCAAAGTGGGCTGTGGCCCAGGACCACAGCCTTTCAGGGGGGGCCCTGATAGGCCCAGTTCTGTTCTGCAGAGAGTTTTGCCCTGTTTGATTTAAATACGATTTACTTTAATTTATTTTTAATGTGGATGATATGTGAGTCTATTACAGACAATTTGCAGAGAAATCTGTTTATTCTTCAAGCAACGGGCATTAAAAAAACCTTTTAGATCAAAATAGGACCTCACATGGGAAGGTGTAACAGATTATTTGCATAAATGTTAGCGAGCTGCTGTTGTGTTACAATATTGAAATCACATGACACTATCCTTGAATACTAGATGTAAACACATTTAAAATATGGACCAGTGTATCTGTACACTGTCAGTGACCTGGCCAAAAAGTGCATGAAAGAGCTGAAATTGGATCAAATATCGAAAGCTGTTCTGAACAGGGGACCCCAAAATACGTTTGACCAAGGGCTCCCAAAATCCTTACGATGTCAGGGGCAACGTAAACCACGAAAGGCAAAAATAAATATTCTGCTACTTAACTGCTTCAGGCTCAGAGGCAACAGCTAACAGTATGTCCTTGACTGTTCGTGCCATGGAAATTCCTAGCCAACCAAAATGTCATAGAATTATCCATGTGCACCTCTTCACAGCACCTGTAACCTCAAATAATGCTCACTGTTAGTCCGCCTGCACTGGCTCCTACAAACTACACAGCTTATTATGGGGGCGTTTATTACATACTCAATTTCTTAACATTCCGGCACCCCTTCAAAATTCAACTTTTCAAATTGTCCTTTACTTTGGCCTAAATGTCTCATATTGCATCACTTGCTTATGTTGAATTACTGCTTAATTCCATTTTACATAGACCTTGCTACAATATTATTTTATTTATTGTATTTTTTTATTTAATGTTCCGTTTTAATACTTTAAGCCTCTCTTTTATTTTTTAACTGGCTGTATATATTTTTGTTTAGGACAAGCATCCTTCAGGCTTAGAAAGTATTTTGTTTTACAATTTTGTCAAGTTTCTTAAAACACAGCCTTGAAACGATCGAGTGGGATACAGAAAGAGTAAGCATGGAAGCTTACTTTATTTGGTAGTGCAATCAAAGTACGACTTTGTTAAATATATATTAGATATTTGGTCTGGCATTTGTAATTTGGAAAATGATGATTCTGCTGAAGGAACAAAGAATTGTTTATGCCTTCTCGGACTACTTCCGTTGCTACAATTCCCACTGACACAAAAAATACTACTCCTTTCTAATCTTGGCAGTTCCATTACACTTGAAGTCCTCCCTGAAGTCAAGTTGGCCTTTTCTGTTTTCCTTTACAAGAACAAACGAAGGGTTAAGAATCCTAACACCTACTTTGACACAGATTTTTACTAAATATGCAGCTTCAGTCTTTTTTCAGGTGTGGGTCTAGAAAATCATGGAAGGAATAGTGAGTGATCATAATATCATGGCCAAATATCAACAGGTAAGTATGCATAGATTTTCCATACCTAACTCCACATCTATGTACCTTGAAGATATGTAGTCAAGGTACGTACGTGTGAATTTAACAATAGTATATCTATTTGCGCCCCTACCTCTTGGATATCTTAGTTTTCAATATTTTAGTGGTGATATTGTAACCACTCGATTTTCCTTCAGCTATATTCCAGAGTGATGAACGACCCGGTATGCTGACGGAATACGTTGCACTTCAAAGCCTCGCTGATTATTTATTCTCGAGCTATCTTGACAATTATACATCGGAAGTTGCCTCTGAATACCAGAATAAAGATTTGATTGAACCAACTGGTGATTTCTCTCTACGTTTTTTGCCGTCCACTCAATTCCAAAATATCCTTTTTCGAAGTTTCAGGGAGTTTTTTCAGCAATGAAATGTTCTGTCCTGATGATGGTCTACAAGACGACTGCACATTAGACAGAAACGTCGACTCTTTCATCTTCTCCTAAAGTGTTGTGTAGTCACCAACAAACGACCATTGTATATTAATTATTTTTAGTTGTTTGCAAATTCTGATCAGGAGTTGATGAGTTAGCTGTTAACTGAAGGGTCACTGCTACCTAAACCTCTGTTCTCAGCTTCTGCTTGAATTTATTTCTTTGTATTTGTCTCCCAAGATGGAAATTGATTGTCATATCATTAAATACTAAACATTTATTTCATAAAGATAACCTACTATCTCCGTGTTTTTGCTTTTTACTCATCCTTCCTCTGATTGATTCTAATCAATGATTTAGAGTGATATTCTGTAGATACACTTGAGTGTGTTACATATGTACAACTCACAACTAAGTTTCATTTTTTATAAAAAATAAGTCCCTTGTAGCAGATTGTGACTTGAAATATTCATTGCCCAAGCCTACAAGGGTTGATTGGGTTTCCCCTGCCTCTCACACATATTCCAGACTACAGCCCTTTTTTTCATCCATCTTCCATCAAAATTACATGCACATTTTAAGTAGCAAATGTTTTTACAAATATTTATCATTTTTCATATTGTTCTGATTGTGTGGATGTTTCAAACATTTATAGTAGCATCTTCCTTAATCATCCACTTGGTAACTTTTTTTCTCACCATTTACTAAAGTTGAAACTTCACCAACAGATAGATTTTCCAGAATTCCGAAAATTCAGTAATTCTTGATTCTATTAATATTTTTGTTTCAGCTTCCAAATGCATTGATACAATTGCTTACAAATGCATTGATAAAACATAAATCTCAACTTTCAGTTTACGAACCAGACCTCTTGGAAGTCACGAATGTAAGATATCTTATGTCTTTTGTCTGGTATGAAAGACATACATTTATAGATCAAGCAGTGGCGTAACAATAGACCTGCGGTGTGTGTGTGGGTGTCGGGGCGTCAGCTCCAGGGGGCTTCTTCAGCACTGTTCACTGGTGGTCCGTGACTGGTCCTCATCGTGGGGGCCCCCTTCGTGAACTTTGCAGGGGGCCCCCCTCAAGTTTCGTTACGCCACTGTAAACGGGGGCTGCAATTCTGCATACTTGCGCCCTGATGCGCATGTACGTGCATGGGTGACCACTGGCCTACTGGAAAGAGTGACTCCCCTGGCCCCCGCACCCCGACAGCCTACTCACCGGCTGTCATGGGCATCCGCAGAAATTTTTCCAGGGGGGGGGCGCTAACATGGCAAATGAAGGGGCGTGGCTAATGTTAATCAATAGGGGCGGGGCTAAAATGGCAGACAATCAGGATCGGGTAATGCTCAGGCCAAGCTGAGAAAAAAAAATGGTGAATTCTGCATTTGAAACTGGACAACAATTAGAGCACACATATGAACCCTAATATTACACCCTGCCCCCTTAAAACTCATAAATTCCCTAATCCCTGAAATTAGCCCCCTGGCACCCCAAAACCCATAACCCATACCCGCCCTGAACCCTAAAATGTCCCCCCTTGCAACCCAAAACACACATAGACCCTCTCTCATGTGTTTTTAATTTCTTGTATAGTGCTACTCATCCCAAATATGTGGGGCAGAGTTTTGGAGTGCGTTACAACACACACATATTATATAGAGACAATCCCTCATATAAATGAGAAAGTCAATATATAGGAAATGTTGCTTAAGATAATGGGGCTTACAATGTGTAATCATACTTTCATCCATCATTCAGTCTTTCAGGATTCATTCTGTCCTTCCATCTGTGTGCCGATCCATGTCCATATTCATCCATTTACAAACCTATCCATCACGTTTTCTTCCATCCATCTGTACACTCATCCATCCACTCTTCCACACACCCATCCATTAACTCATCCATCCAGCCATTCACCTGTTCAGTCATCCATTTACACATCCCCCTTCCTCTTTCAATTCCCCTTTCACTTAGCCATCCATCCTTCCATCCACTACCCATCCATCTACTCATCCACTCATGAATCCATCCATTGAACCTATCATTCATCTATCCTTTCTCTCATCCACCCACCCTTTCACTCCTTCACTCATCTATCCATCTACCCGCCCTTTCACTCACTCATCCAGCCTTACATCCACCCTTTCACTCATCCGTCCATCCATTCACCCTTTCACTTATCAATTCATTAATCCACCCTTTCACTTATCAATTCATCAATCCATCCATCATTTCACTCATCCATCCACCCATTCACTCGCCCGTCATCCACCCTTTTACTCATCCATCCATCCATCCATCATTTCACTCATCTATCCAGCCATCCATCCATCCACTCATCCCATAACTTACTTACTCACTCACCTTGTCACATTAATTATGAGACCCATCAAGGACTCCACCCTCGCTGTAGTTCCTAAAGTAAGGGGTGGGGTGGAGAGCAGGGTTCACTATGCCCCTGCACATAGGCAATCTGAAAAAGTGGAAGGCATGAGTCATGCATGATGCGCAGGGCCTTGACGTGGGGCGACTGTGACATGGTGTTGTTTCCAGAGCTTTAAGTGGGATGAGAAAACTAGGGGGTCTCTTCAAAAGGGTGTTTGATGTAACAAAATGCGTGCCTTAAAACACATAAGCTAAAAATTCTGTGCTTAATATAATGTGCCGCCTGACTGGTATTTTTGTTGCTTCTGTCATTGCATCCAGATATATAATACAAGTAACGTTACACTTGGAACAAGTAACGTTACACCTACAACAAGCCAGAACTATTGGCTTTGTCAATGGTTGTTAGTTGATAGTTAGTTGAATAAAATAAAAAAACTATAATCCTTTCCTTTCAACTTCTTTCACCGCCTTCCTTTGGCTAACTGGATTCTCACCTAGCAGCAGCATGGGCGTTTTTGCACTTTCATGTGACAGAATGCCCTGCCCTGGACCGAGGCTGGATGAGGCCACCACATGCTGTGCCAAGCCCAGACTGACCCATTGTCATTCTGTATGGGGCCCCACGCAGAATGATAATGGGCGGGGTGGGGCTGCTCTTGTGCTCAGAGGAGTGCGAGGCGCCCCATCAGGGAGCTGAGGCCTTTTGCAGGGGAACAGCTCTGTTCCCTGCAATGCTTAAAAGCCCCGGCGTCAGGCCTCACTCCTGGATGCATTTGTACAGATGGGCTTGTGCAGGGGGGTGGGGGGGGGCAAGGAGAGGCGCTCCAGGGGGGGGGCAAGTGCCCCTCCTTGCCCCCCCCCCTGCGGACGCCCATGCCGGCTGTCACTGCCCCTGGAGTTACATGGTGCTGGCCGCTAAGGCCCGAAGACTATGCATACCAATCATAACCTTACCGCTGAGCAGGGACACATTACTAAAATACGACAAAATTGCTTGCAACATAGACCTATAAACTTCCCATATTACTACGATATTGAAGTGATATCACATTACATATTAACAAACGTATTCCACTAAAGTTACCTGTAACAACAATAATCATATAACACACACTTTTATTACCAAATTGCCAAACATATCACAATTCACCTTGAAATATATTATAGATACCTGCAACAAAAGTTAAGCACAACACTTATTCCTGTAATGCACATTTAAACTGCCTGACCTAGGGGATGGTGGGTGGGGACACAAATTACGGGCCGCCGATGGCCCAGGTGTGTTCCGGTGGGGCGCGAGGAACAAGAGACTGTTCCCGCGCCCACCGCCCCCCAGGCAGACTTGTCTAAACCAGCCCTCCGCCATGTCCGACGTTTGTGTGAACCGGAAGCACTTAAAGGGCTTCTGGTTCACTGTCGGGGTCTGGCGCGACCGCCATAATGGCGGCGCGCGCTAGATAGCGCTACGTCTTGCCCATTACCGTCATTTTTAAATGTAACATTTTCCATACATTGATTTACTGTCTGTGAGTGTGATGAAAAGTGCCCTGACACCCTACACTTCGATGCGTAGCGCTATTAAACAATGAAAAAAAAACTAGTGAGTGCCCTTTAAATCAATATTTGTGTAATTACTCGCGCACACATACATCTGGGAGTCTTAGAGCGCAAGCACATATCTTATATGAAGGGGGTTGAACAAAGTTAAAAACCAGCCTTCAAATGATAGTTTATGCTAGGTACTTGTGAACTGATAACAAGCTGTGTGCCCCTGTTTCTTCCCATCACATTGCCATCTAGTTGTGAGGCTACAAATGGCTCCGAGCTAGTATAATAATCGATCAAAAAGAGGGCTGGCGATACTTTAAATCAGGCTTTGTTCTTAGACCTGCTGGAAGAGCGAATAAGATAGTCCCCTCATCGCCTGCAGGTTGCTTCGCTGAACAGGAAGCAGACAACGTGCGAGCACCGCTGAAATGTGGCCCGGTGTCAGACAGTGGACACATTCACTGGGTCGGTCGGATCATACATTCAGCTCTGAAATATCTTCTGGAACTAGGATCTGTCGGCACCCCATAATTTGCTGAACTGTGTTACTTGCTCACAATAACATCTAGTGAAAATTATCCCAGGTACCAGCTCACATAAATTGTTTAAGTAATAGTGAATATTGCACTGGTGCTAGACAGTTTTGCTCCAGTCATAAACCCGTATTAACAACAATCAACTGGTAGTCAATATTTGTTTTCGACGGGTCTGTTGGTGCAAGCGTAATGACAATATGCCCAAGAAAGAGGGAACAATTCTTTAATAGCAATGCAATTTATATCTAGCTATCAGGGCAGGCTGGCCTAGAGGGGACAGGCCCCTCCATTTTAAAAATATTTTTTTAAAAAGGGGGTCGCAGAAATTCCGGTGTTGACCAGGAGGCTCTAGTTTTTTTTTTATAGACCTTCACTGTTAGATTTGGGGGTCTCTAGTTGGCAGAGTTAGGTACCTTTGACCAAATAGGGACCCTTGCTTCTAGTCAGGGTAAGGGGGTACACTCCTAAAATAACCCCTGCTCACCCCCTTGGTAGCTTGGCACGAGCAGACAGGCTTATCTCAGAGGCAGTGTGTAAAGCATTTGTGAACACTTACAGTAACCCAGTGACAACACTACAGATGGACACCACAGAAGTTGTAGTATAAAAAGAAGTATTTTTATATAGACTTAAAACAAGACTACAAACAACAAAAATCCACAATACTGTACTTTAAAATTGGGAGAATTAGCTTAGTTCTCTTAAGCTGTAAAATGGACCTTTGGATGCGTAACGCTATACAATGAAAGTGTTGCAGGGAAGGTGATGTGTCGGTTCCTTACACGCAAGAACGGTGATTCGTCGGGTTCCTACTGATGCATAGGGGATGCTTCGGTTCTTCTCGGCGTGGGGAGGTGATGCGTCGGTTTCTTACTGCGCTTCCGTGGCAATGCAACCAGCAGCGCTGTGATGCGATGAAAATCCGGTGCAATGAACAAAAATGGCGTCTTCTCCTTGATGCGACACAATACGTGCAAGCCGGGTGGCCGTGCGGTGACTCAACAATTCTTCTGAGCCGCAACAGGCCCTGTGACACGCTTCCCGGTGATGCGGCGGCATCTGGTGCGACGGCGATCCTCTTCTCCGGCGATGTGATGCGCTTCGGCAATGATGCAACAGCTGCAACAGTGACACGGTTTCCCAGCGATGCGACGACAGCAGCTGCGGCTGCGACGCGCTTCTCCGATGATGCAGCGGTGTCTGGTATGACGTCAATCCTCTTCTCTGGCGATGCGAGGCGCTTTCGCATTGTGAAGCGACAGCGGCAGTTCGGCGGCACGCTTCTTCTACGTGAATCGCGCTTCCAGATCCTTGCGACACGCAGTTCCTCAGAAAGCCCAACACAACTGCAGGCGCTTCCAAAGAACTCTTGGGGAGCTGGTGTATGAAGTCTGTTGTCCCTGAGACTTTAGCAGGAGGCAAGCTCTATCTCAAGCCCTTGGAGATACTTCACAAGTTGAATGAAAGTAGCACAAAGTATTTTCTCCTCCCTTTGGCAGTCAGGCACCCACTGCAGGCCAATCCCTCACGCTTCGGGATAATCTCTCCTCAGTCTCTCTGGTTCCTCTCCTCAGCAAAGGTTTCTTCTTGTTTCCCAAAAGTGATCTAAAGTTCTGTGGTCTGGGTCCCCTCTTTTATACTCATCTTCTCTTTGTTATTTGGAGGCAGAGAGGCCTTTGCCTAGTCCGAACCAGTTCTGGTCAGTTCTGGAGCACTTTGTTGACAAGACTCCTTCTTTCCTTTCACAGTGTAGGCTAGGGAAATCAGACGCACCACAGGAGGTGGAGCCAGCATTGTGGAGGGAAGGCACAGCCCTATTCAGGTCCTGGGTGCAACTCCTCTCACACATCTACATGCAGATCTCTCTATTCAGCCCTGTGCTGACTCACCCTGTCTCATAGAATCTCCCAGCCCCTGTCACTCAAAACACAGACAAGGAATTCACAACCTAGCAGAGACAGGCTTGGATGGTTAGACAAGAAAATACCTACTTTCTAAAAGTTGTATTTTCAAACACAGAATGTTAAAACCAACTTCAGTAAAAGATGCATTTTATCATTCTGAGTTCAGGCATACTAAACTCGAATTTCTACCATGTTCCCTGGGTCATTTAGGATTATAAGATGTTATACTCAAACTGCCCATTCTGGCCTATGGGGAACAGGTAGCCTTGCAATAGTGAAAAACGAAAATGGCTGTAATTCACTATCAGGACATGCCACACATTCAGGGCATGTCCTACCTTTTACCTACAATGCACCCTGCCATTGGGCCTACCTTAGGGGTGACTAATATGTATAAAAGGGAAGGTTTAGGGACTGGCAAGTGGGTGTACTTGCCTATTCAACATGGCAGTACCAGACTGCACACAGGCTCTGCAATGGCAGACCTGAGACACACTTTTACAGGCTGCTTCTGTGGGTGGCACAGCCAGTGCTGCAAGCCCACCAGTAGCAATTGGTTTACAAGCCCTGGGCATACTCAGTGCACTGTACTGACAAGTAAACCAAACCAACCAATCATGGAATCACTAATCCATACATCAATTTATAATAGGGAGAGCATATGCACTTTAGCACTGATCAGCAGTGAAAAAGTTCCCACAGTCATAAAAGCAACAAAAACAGGTCAGACAAAATACAGGAGGAAGGCAAAAAGTTCAGGGATGACCGTACATAAAGGGCCTAGTCCAACACTCGCCCACTAGAATTCATTAGTGGAATGCTTCTTAATCGGGTGGGCACATGAGACACCTAGTATGACTAAGTGTGCTCGACCTCCTTGCGAGGGAGCACTTCTTGTTGGATCTGTGTAGGGTGTCTTAAAATTACCTCATGTTCCCTATCAGATTTATTTCATTCTCTGGAATCAGTGTAATGTTAAAAATAAGGCAGGATGTAAATTGGTCACATATCAATACTCCCTTACAGCTACAATAAATGTTTTAGCCACATAGGCCCAACCGGGTCTCTTGGCTTTCCACAGGACCTTTCTAAGCAGACCCCTAGTATAAGTATGGAAAAAGTGTCCAATACCTAGAGTGTCAGTGATCCATATTAGTGACCTAAATGTAAATTCTAGAATGAATCTTATCACTCATTGAAGTAATTAACTTACAGCTTCTTAGGGCACATTTGTCCAATACATGCAAAAAATGAATAGAAGCACAGGCGATAATATAAACAAAATATAGAACATACAATATCTCTGGTAATTCGTTCAATAAATATGAACTCATTCCACCCCTAATGAACACTGCACATTTTTCACCTAAGGGGTTGATTTCGATGTCATACGGAAGGGCTCCGAATCGGGTTCGTGTTTGCCGAATTCGATCCTGAGCCTTTGATTTTAACCGAATCCTACACACTTCCAAATGACCGAGTAAGATTCCTGGAATGCGGCAGTTCTGAAAGGCATTCAGACAGCTCGCGTCTCTTTTAGCCGAATCGTACAGCTGTATGGACTCGGTTTCCGAATGAGTGAGTTAGATGACCGATTGGGACAGGCGTTTCGATTTGGCTTCTCCAGATGAATCAGCTGCCGGAGTCTGTCTTTGGGAGCGCGTAGCAGGCCCCTCTTCACCCACGGCCTTCCGAATCAGATCTGTGGGGGTACCCACGGGACCCCCCTTTCCAACCATGCACAATATGGCAGGCCCCATGGGGTGCCTGCAACAGGGTGCATGATTTTCCCCAACCACCGATTTTGTCAATGGGAGACTGTGTTCTCGTTTGGATCACAGACTTCCATTGAAGTCAATATGAGTCTGACCGAATCGTATCCGGAAGCACCCAGATGCATCCAAATTGCTCGGTCGGACTCCCCCGATCCGAGTCGTTCAGAAAGCATTCTAGTACCAATTCAGTAGGAATGCTTCCCGAACAAGATCGGAATCGGTCCCTATGAGGTGAAAAAGATAGACATAGAGCTTACAGATACTATTTCTGTGTTGACCAAATAGGATGCCCAAAGTGGTATTGATACTTCAGCTACATGAGAAATATGCTCATGCACATGGACACTGACTTATATTGTGACAAACGGAAAAGAAAAATGGTACCTCTATAGGGGCGGGGGTGCGCCGTTATGGCCCCATAGGGCAACAATGAAGGCCGGCAAACTCTGCAGTCGTGCACTGCGGGGATCATAACAGACAAGGTTTTAAGTAAAGCAACTGTCCACTCAAAGACAGTGTTCAACCCCCTACGGGTGTAGTCGTCTTATCAAAGGTGCCATCACGGTCGTCTGACCTAGACCTCCAAGCTCTGCATATAAGGCTACACACCTGGAGCTTAAAAAATACCAGTGCAGCATGTGCAACCTGTCCCATGCCCCTGACATGAGTCCATACATCAGTTACATTATATGTTTGGTGAGCGTGCCATCCAGATGTCCATCAAAATAGACAAAGGACCACAGTGGTCTGCCGGAAAGGAAAAGGTAAGAGAAAAAACAATCTATATTTCTGGCAAACTGGTGGGTTAAACCTTCTCTGAAAGAGGACAAATCTTCCGAATAATAATAATAATAATAATCTGTGTTCAAAATATACTTTGTTGACTTAAAGGAGGCAACAATAAGACCAGAGAGGTGAAAAGGACAACATAGGGGTAATGGAATACCCACATATACTGAGAATTTAATAGAAAAACATACTTAACATAAAAATGGTACTTATAATAGCATGGCTGTAATCAGTGTAGGAATCAATTTCTTTAAAGAAAAAAAGGGGGGCAAAAGAAGATCACAAAGAAAGTGAGAGGTTAATTTGGTTCACTGACAGAATATCAACCCTCAAAATATTCCCATACCAAAATATCGGTCAAAATATACTGTATTTTTTCCACATGTTATATTTTATATATATCCAGATCCTCCTCTGGAGATTTGTATTTTTTAAGAATCCTTGCCGGAGCCGCTTTGACCGTCGCTGGGGTTAAAAAGACGTCCATGACTGGCTCTATAATCCCCGGCACCAAAGGCAGAAGAGGTTTGGGTGCAGACCTATGTTGTAATGTTTCAATTAAATAAAAAATTTCAATAAAAAAATATATAAAAAAACTCCAAGAGTCAGTCAGAAACACGTTGGAATGACTCCAACCGCCGACATTGTAATTCTGCGGTCGGACCGCACACCGACCAGGACAGTAAAAAAAGCCTCCAACTCCAGTAAGTATAGAAATATTGAGAAAAAATATTGTTATAATAAATATCGTTGTATTAAATAGCGATTTTAAAGTATATATAAAATAAAATAATAAATGATAAATATATTAAATATTAACATTAATTAAATCAATAAAATAGATTTCATATATATTTGAACAATTATAACAAATAAACGTAATTTAAAAAGTTAAACACACATATATAATTAATATTCATATTTACATATATCTACTTAAAACAAATATTAAACTAATATTTCAAATGTATATCTTAATTTCAATTTTTTTTATCTAATTTCAAAATATAACAAATTAAGATATATATAAATATACATATTCCAATAGCATAAAATCTTCAAAAAACAAACCATTCTAATTAAATTAAAAAAGGAAGCGACTTGAAATTTATTTTAAAATATTTTATACATTAAACACATTATTAATTACAAATATAATTGTAAATAAACAAAAACATAATAATACAATATATAAAAAAATAAAATAAATGATCAAATAAAAAATGTAATAAATATACTATTCCCACTTAAATTTATACAACACTACGCAAACTAGTGTAGTAAATATATAAAAAAATCCTAATCCCACTTCATGGAACCCAAAAATAATAGAAATGGGTAAAACTTACAAATCTCTCTCCAGTAAAGCAACAGTAGTAAAAGTGTTGGATTGCAGATAGGCAAAATTTACTATTCCCACTCCAGCCAGTACAACAGTAGGTAAAATGTAGGAGTGCAGAGGGGTAAAATTTACTAATTCCACTCCAATCAGTACAACAGTAGGAAAAGTATTGGGTTGTGGAGGAGTAACATTTACTATTACCACTCAAGACAGTAAAACAGTAGGGAAAGTGTTGGATTGCGGAGTTGTAAAATTTCCTATTCCCACTTCAGCCAGTACAACAATAGGGGAAGTGTGCGCTAGCGGAGGGGTAGAATATACCATTACCACTCCAATTAGTGCAAAAGTAGGGAAAATGTTGGATTGCGGAGAGGTAAAACTTACTAATCCCACTCCTGTCAGTACAACGGTAGGGAAAGTGTTGGATAGTCAAGGGGTAATATTTACTATTCCCACTCCAGTCAGTACAACAGTAGGGAAAGTGTTGGATTCAAGAGGGTTAAATTTACAATTCCCTCTCAAGTCAGAGCAACATTAAAAACAAACAAAATGTGTTGACCTAAGTAAACTTATTTAGAAAACAAAGTAAATAAAGTAAAATGTGTACATACATATGTACAAAGAAACTACAAATATATTTAATATTAAAAATGATAAAAAAACATTTTACAATGTTAAATACATATCACAAATCACTTCAAATATTATTACAAAATGAAATCCAAAAATATTTTTTATACAAATAAATATTTTTATTTAGAAATTATTTATTAATGACAAATATTTATTACTGCACCTTAACGTAACTTTAAAAAGCAAAATATTTACACTATTAACATAAATATTTATCAAATGATCACTAATTAATAATTCATTATAATTAATTTACTTACCACAGTATACCCCCACAAAACACACACATGAAATTTAACTGAAATTATTCATACAATTAACATAATTAATTACCAATTTAATAATTAATTTAAATCTAAAAAGTAATTATTAATGACTTTAAATTAATGTACTTCCCCCATACCCTTAAAAACACCCACAACCCACATCTACATTAAAAAAAATATTAATTCATTAAGTCTAATTAATTTCCCACTCTTTACCCCTATAAATAAACCCCGCCCCACCCACCCCTAAAATCAAAGTTACAAAAAATGTAATTACACAATTAAATTAATTAATTGTCAATTAAATCTTAAAGTACTTGACAACTTAGGCCCCGATTCCGATCTCGTTCGGAAAGCATACCGACCGACTAGGTTCCGGAATACTTTTTAAACAACTCGGATCGGGGGAGTCTGACTGAAGGAGTACAGTGCATCTGTATGCATTCTAATACGATTCCGTCAGACTCCCATTGACTTCAATAGGAGCCTGTGTCCCGAACCTGAACACAGACTCCCATTGAAGAACTAGGTGGTTGGGGAAAATCATGCACCCTGTGCATGGTTGGAAAGGGGGACCCATGGGTACCCCCACGGGCCTGATTTGGAGGAGGGACTCGGGTGAAGAGGGCCTGCTACGGGCCCCCAAAGACTGATTCCAACAGCTGTTTCATTCCTGGCAAACCGATTTGGAAAGTCTGTCCAAATTGGTCATCGTACTCGCTTGTTCGGGAACCAAGTCCATAGGACTGTACGAATCATCTCCGGAAAAGCTTGTCCTGTCCGAATGCCTTCCGAAATGGATTCAGTCAGCCCTAATGGTTTCCAGGCATCGTACTTGGTCATTCAGAACTGGGAACAAGTCGGTCGGAAACAAGGGGTTCAGAGCAGATTCGGCCAAGCTGAATCTGATCCAGAGCCCTTTCGACCGAGATCGGAATTGACCCCTAAAGGGCCTATTACGATGTGGGTGAGTTTCCTCCAATCGACACCATGGCTGAAGGGGGACCGACTGACCTCTCGCCAGCGGTCCCGACCACCTGATTAGGGTGCAACCGAAATACTGTTCGGTCACATACTCCCATTTCTGTATGGGAGCTTAAGCTACGGCTGTAAATCAGCCGTAATAGAGGCTCCCATAAAGAAATGGGTGTGTGTGTAAAACCCTGCACCCTGTGGCAGGCACCCCACAGTACAGGGATTTACAGGGGGGCACCCTAGGTAACCCCTCGCCTACCAACCATAGGCAGCAGATGCAAGAGGGACATGCTAGGGGCCCCCAAATTCACTTTCTGACAGCCTTTCTGTGTCAGAATAGGACGGCATGAAAAGGCTGTTGGAAACCTACAACGTAATGCCGACTCCAGAAACCCTGTCCGTGGGGGATTACGGTGTGGGTCCTAACAGCCGGAAGACTCCAAGAGTCAGTCAGAAACACGTTGGAATGACTGGCCATTTTATGCTCCAACCGCCGACATTGTAATTCTGCGGTCGGACCGCACACTGACCATGACAGTACAAAAAGCCTCCAAATGCAGTCGGAATGCTTCTAACTAGCAGTCATAGGCTTTCTGACCGACATCCTAATCGACCCCTAATTATTAATTCATTTATAATTATTTGACTTCCCACCCTTTACTATATAAACCCCACAACCCATACCTAAAATTATTTTTACACAAAATAACATAATGAATTGTCAATTAATTAATATTAACAACTAATTATTACTTAATCAAAAATAAAGAAACTTCCTACTCTATACCCTACGAACCCCACAACCTGTACCACATTTTTTACACAATTAATATAATTAATGATCAATTAGTTAATTAATTTATAACTAATTATTAATTAATTAAAACAAATGACTTACCATTCTTTCACCCTAAAAACCCCACAACCCGCACATTTACAAAAAAAATATTAGCACAATTAGGATAATTAAATATCAATTAAGTAAAATAATAATCACTAAAAATCATTATATGTATTATAATTAAATTACTTCCCACCCTCTGCCTCTATAAACCCACAACGGCACTAAAAATCACAACATTAATTACATTTGATAATTAATAAAAATTTAACAAATATATTAAAAAACATAAACATAAAAAGTACATCATATGCATTTAAAATCTATACAAAACAATATTTAATAACCGATATTTCAAACAACTATATTTTGACAAACAATATTAATGACTTTGATATTTTAAAAAGTCAATATTACCTACTTAAAATTTATATTCTTGACAACAATATTCTTGCTGCCGCTATTTCCATTTCACCATTTTTTGGCCACAATATTTTGGTATAGAAATATATATCTTTTTAATTTTATGTCAATATCGGTTAATTTCAGTCTCGTCTTATTCTGTAGGGAGACATCCCAAATCTACTGATTGAAGATGTAAAAAAAATGTACGGTAAATATTAGAAAATGTTCTAAAAAATATGCAAAACTATTAGTAATCATCACGTTAAGGCTAACCATGGGATATTATCATTGAATCCTGCTTTCAATGTCTGGAGGCGGTAAATCCAACGTTTTTTCTATTTAAAGAGCATTTCATTTACCAACTTATTTGAGTTGTCAAGGATAACTCAATGTAGGTCATTTATGGCGTGGTTTGTGTCAAATAAGGATTGCTCATCTATGGGGTTCATTATGATGTCGAGAGGAAAGACTTCGAACGGCATTCGATTTGTATGAATCCGATTTAGAATCCGCCTTTCCAACTGACTCGGACACGTTTCCTTATGAGCGATTATGTTGGCTGGAAAGTGTTTGAACTGTCCGACTCGGTCGGATCCGAATCGTAGCTGTCTACGGAGCACGTTTTCAGCCGAGCGATTAGGATGTCAGAATTGGACAGCCTTTCCAAATCGGTTGTTCCAAAACAGATCAGCTATTGGAATCTGACTTTGGGGGCCCGTAGCAGTCCCCTCCTTCACTAGGGGCCATCCGAATCGGGTCCATGGGACCCCCTTTATAACGATGCCTAGTGTTGTAGGCACCATGGGGTGCCCGTCACAGGATGCATGGTTTTCACCTACACCCATTTTTTCAATGGGAGCCTGTGTTCTCGTTCGGAACACAGGCTCCCATTGAAGTCAATGGTAGTCTGACCGAATCGTATCCGGAAGCATCCGGATGTATCAAAATTGCACGGTCGGACTCCCCTGATCCGAGCCGTTCAGAAAGCATTCCGGAACCGATTCAGTTGGAATGCTTTTCTCCAACCACATCACAATTGACCCCTAAGTTGTAACCCTTTTACACCAAATGTTGCTTCTATCTTCTACTATCCGAAACCTGATCTTTCTACCGGTCCTCTCAATGTATCTCATGTCACATGGCCAAGTGGTCATGTGATCTAAGTGCAATGTGTTGCAATTGATACGTTTTCACAGTACCCATTGCTTTTCTAAATCTAGATTGATAGTCATGGTAGGAGTAGTCAAGTGGCACACATTACTCGAAATGCCCCAAGACTGGTTGCAAACCCCATAATTGAGAAACCGTGCTGGGTCTCTTCAAAGGTGTATGTGGACGAGTATTAACCAAGTGAACTCATATGTTATGGTCTCTTCTATGGGCAAACCTTGGTATTTCAAGATTTAATGACCCGGAGTTGATGATACACTAATACCTATTGATTATTCTTTTGAAGTAATTCGAGGCTATGTTGTATATGTGGGATGCATATTAAGGGATTGGTCTCTTGGATCACAGATGTCTAGTCAAGAATACCTTTTCTGTTATGATTCTTGTCTTGCTTGCAGCTCCTTGAGAAGATCCAGTGTGGATAATCTCTATGCTTCAATTTTATGGCTAGCTCTCCTGACTATTGTTTACAATTTTCAATGTCATTACAGTTTCTCCAAAGCCTAAAGAACTGGTTTGTAACATAATGATACGAATTGATGTTGATGGTTAAGATGGGAACAAGGGTATTACTCATTTATAGAACTTCCTTGGAGAAACCATGGTGAAAAAGATTGGTTCCTCTTTTTTGGCACGCCAGTCCATGTCAGATCTCCACACTGTCAGACTAGGCAGTCGTTGCAATTTCCAGATACTTGCTATGTTTCTTTTTGCCACTAATGCTGCCAGGCCGACCAATGTCCTATCCCCTCTCACCTCCTCCAAAATCATCACTAAGACCCAGCAGGGCAACTTTCAGGATCAGCTTAACAGGACCGTTCAGAACCCTATATATCTGATTCCAATACTGGGCGATCGCTGGTTATTGCCATACCATATGGAAAAAATCTGCTCGGGGGGGAGCATTGAGTGCAATTAGGCTCAGGGAGAATGCCCGCATGCCAGAGTCTTTGAGGTGTCATGTCGGTTAAATGTAGGTAGTGTAACTGGATGAACTTTAGCTGTGCAACTCCAGCGAAACCTTCCCCTCCGCCGAACACCTACACATCCAGATCCAGACCAGCCCCAACACCATACTCCAAGGGACCCTCGTCTACAGACCCCCTGGCCCCCAGATACCCTTTGCCACCACCATCACCGACTTCATCGCACTCCACGCCATCGCCTTAATGAACTACATACTCATTGGAAATCGGCACTTCCACCTCGACAAACCCAGCGACCCCAACTCCACCATCCTTCGTGACAACCTCGTCAACATCGGACTTAAACAACTCATCACCACATCGACCCACAGAGCAGGACACACCCTCGACCCCATATTCGCTGCAAGAAACAGTGCTCACTTCAGCCACACTACGCAACTGCCATGGACCGACCACCACTGCGTTCACTTCGCCGTTGACAAACCCAAGACACCCAAACCAGCCCCACGCCCACCATGAAGGAACTGGAGCAAGGTCACCAACGAGCAACTTAATTCCACCCTTACCTGAGACAACCACACCTGGGGTCTGACACAAACGTCGCAGCCAGAGGACTCCACACTTGGGTCTCCAACTGTGCAGACAAGCTCACCCAGCTACGCAACCCCGACAAACTGCACCCCAAGAAAGCCGCCTCGTTCACCACCAATCTCCAAGAAGCCAGGCGCACCTGCAGATGCCTGGAGAAGAATTGGAGAAACACCAAGAGAACAGAAAACTACACCACCTACAAGGACGCCATGACGGACTACCACAACCAAATCAGAACCACCAACAGGAACTTCATCCACAACAAAATCCTCGCCAACTCCACCAACTTCAAGGAACTCTTCAGGGTCATTCAGGATTTCACCAACCCACGCAGCGAAGCCACTGACATCACCCCGTCCCAAGACCTCTGCGACAAGCTTGGAACCTACTTCCACTTCAAGATCAGAAACCTCTACGACAACTTTGTCGACCATCCACCAGACACCACAGCCGGCTCCCTGCCCCCCAGAGACACCAGCCAGCCCACCATCTCCAACTGGTCACCAGTCATGACCAAAGACACCTCCTTGACCATGAAAGGCATACACTCGGGGGCCTCCACCAACCCCTGCACACCTCACATCTACCACAGAGCCGCAGCCGCCATCGCACCCAAACTACAACGCACCATCAACACCTTAAAAACAGGCACCTTCCCAGATGACTGGAAGCACGCAGAAGTCAGGCTCCTGCTCAAGAAGCCCACAACTGACCCCACCAACCTCCAGAACTACCGTCCCATCTCGCTCCTCCCCTTTGCAGCCAAAGTTGCAGAGAAAACAGTCAACAAGGAACTGGCACGATTCATCGAAGAGAGCGCTGTCCTCAACCTGTCTCGATCCAGATGCAACCACAGCACCAACACTGTCCTATTCACCGCTACAGATGACATCCACACCCTCCTGGACCAAGGCCACTCCGCAGCCCTCATTCCTCTCGACCTATCAGCGACCTTCAACACCGTCACCCAACGCACACTAGTCACCAGACTACACGACGCCGGTGTACAAGGAACAGCCCTGGATTGGATCCGATCATTTCTCACTGGAAGAAGCCAAAGGATCAGAGTGCCACCCTTCCTCTCCGATCTCACGAAAATCACCTGTGGAGTCCCACAGGGGTCATCAACATCTAAATGGACCCCCTTGCAGCCATTGTCCGACAACAAGGGCTCAACATCATATCCTACACTGACGACACCCAGCTCATCCTCTCCCTTACCAAAGACCCCACCACTTCCAAATTCAACTTCCAGAAAGGACTGCAAGACATCGCAGTCTGGAGGACCAACAGCTGCCTAAAGCTCAATGCCGAAAACACAGAAGCCCTCGTCCTTGGAACCACCCCTTCAACATAAGACACCTGATGGCCAACAGCCCTCGAAAGCCCACCTGCCCCCTCAGACCACGTCAAAAACCTCAGCATCGTACTCGACTCATCACTCACCATGAATCGACAGGTCAACGCTGTCACCTTCATCAGCTTGAACACCATCCGCATCCTTCGTAAGACCTTCAAATGGATCCCCCTTGAGTCAAGGAAGACGGTCACCCACGCACTCATCAACAGCAGACTGGACTATGGAAACACACTAAACGCCGGCACCAACAAGTCCCTACTCCGTAAACTCCAAACAATACAGAAAACCGCCGCCAGACTTGTCCTTGACATCCCCCGGCACGCACACATAAGCCAACATCTACGAAGACTCCACTGGCTTCCCGAAGAGAAAACAGCCACCTTCAAAATCCTCACTCACGCCTACAAATGCCTACACAATAACAGACCCAAATACCTCAACGACAGAATCAACTTCGACGTACCCAAAAGAAACCTCCGATCCTCCAGCCTTGCACTGGCCGAAACCCCGCGCATCCATAGAGCCAGAGCAGGCACTACCGGCAGACATCAGACGTGCCCCCTCCCTGAACACCTTCAGGATGACCCTCAAGACCTGGCTCTTCAACTAAACAGATCTGCAGACCCCCCACCTCAGCCCATTGAGACCCTCATGGGTAAATAGCACACTTACAATTCCCCTGATTGATTGATTGATGCATGCCTCACGCCACTCCCCATCCACCAGCTCTCCCACCCATCCCTCTCATCCAGGGCCAGACTGGCTGTAGCGGGCACCAAGCATTTTCCCAGTGGGCCAGAAGGGCGTGCTGGTTTTCAAGTAATGGGTGCCGGTTTTGCAACAGTGCTGCAATATTGGCCTGCTATAACAACACTGGCAGCAATGCTAAAGCGGAAGCAGTGCTGCTTCTCGCTAGCACACCCATTCCCCCCACCCATGCCAGTCCAGCAGAATTGCAAGGGCTGGTTTGTGTTCCTAGTCCGGCCCTGCTCACATCTCCATCTGAGTGGAGCTAGTGTCTCACGGGTATTACAGATTAGGGAAGGGTTTGGATGGGAAAAACCTCCTCGTCCTAGGTTTCCCATTAGTAATCGTGTCTCCAGGGGGCTAAAGTTGGGCAAGCTAATCGGGTGTGGTAGTGCCCAAGTGCGTGCCCCACCTGCATGTATTTGTGGAATTGGGTTTGGGAGGGGGTATAATGAGTTTGCAGGTCTGCAAAGGAGTGCATGTGAAAACCATGCCACGCATCCCCCTGCACAGTGACACCAATCAGGCCCCAGTATCGGAAAGCCCTCCAACCGCACTGTGTGCTCCAGCCAGCACCCCTTCCAGAGAATGGCTTTCTGGGTCAGTTTCCTGTCCCTGTCTTTACATCTGTTGACAGCCTACAATACCGGAAATATAGTTCTGGTGACCTTTGGGATATCAAGGGGAACCGGTTGGTCGTAGACATAGTGCATCACCCCATCTACACCACGGCAGGCCAACTCGAGCTGGTATGCAGGATCATTCCAATCACCAGTCCAGCAATCATTAATAATAGAATTTGGGACACCCAGTAATAGAGATGGAGATCTACCTCTCCCAATCCACCGTCGTACACAGAACGAGAACATTGAACTTGAGGAATGGAAATGGGCTGACCCCAGCAAAGGAAGGACCTAAGCAATACTGTCACCTCAGTAAACCAAGCATTGGGAATGTGGAGCAGGAAGTTCTGCAGGGTGTAAATGATATAGGGGAGTATCATCTTTATGACCAATGTGACTTATACCAGGATATTAAGAGGGAGAGCGGACCAGATAGCTAGGCTAGTCTTGGTCCCCTTAAGTAGGGAGGTAAGGTTAAGGCTATGCATAAGCTCTGGCACCATTCTTATACGAACCCCCAGATATTTGAAGCTAAGACGGTTATTATCAGACTGCCATTGGAAGACAGCATTATCTCACCTTAGAGGGACTAGGAGTGATTTCCCTTGGTTCACCCGGAGTCCAATGCATTTTTGAAAAGTCGTAGAATTTCAAGGATATGCGGGGCCAGCGAGAAACAGGAGGACATTATCTGAATAAAGTGTGATTCTGTCCTCCAGCGTCACAATCCATCTCCAACAATGAATCTGAGCATCGCAGTGGATTATACGAGCCAGGGGGTTCTCTAGCCAGGGTGAGGAGGAGCGGGGGAAAAGAGGAACCTTGTTTAGTCCCGTGGTGGATAAGGAATTTACAAGATAACACACCAAATGGTGAGCACTTGGGCGAGGGTTGCAACTATAGGAAAGTCACTAGATTAAAGAAGTGGGAACCAAAACCCATCTGTTCCAGCACTGAATCAAGTTAATTCCAATCCACGCTGTCAAAAGCCTTTTTTAAAGTTCACGAGTAAGGCTGTTGCATCCTCAATATCATGGCCTCTTGGAATCGCCGGATACAGTGTCTGGTGCTGCAGTTAGACATAAAGCCACATTGATCCAGGTGGATCAATGACTGGGTTACTGGTTGCAACCTAGTTGCCAAGATCTTAGCATAGATTTTAACATCAGTAGTGATCAGGGAAATGGGCGAGGGGTGCAGCACCTGCCAAATGTCATATAATCCCAAGGAATGCACCCAGGATCCAAGGATGCTGGACAGATCCCGACAACAGCTGAGAGGGGGCCAGACACGTTCGGATATGGCGTGGCAATTAAATCCCCCCTAAGGAACAACATCCCATATGGCAATGAGGCAACAACTCCGGTGATGTCTTGGAAGGGCGGTCTTTTAAAAAATTCCCCTCCAGTGTCCCAACCACTCACACATAGCGGCACCACCTCAGTCTCTAGCTGGATTATGCGGCCTCAAGCTTTGTTACGTGCTTGTGACTGTTGCTGTCTATGCTCTAGAGGTACGCTTTGGCCACATCCCAGATTGAGGGCTTGCTTGCAGCCCATAGGTTGCCAGCCTTTTGGACTGTCCCCTAAATGGTATCAAAATAGGGATGAATTTCACTGACATGTGGTCTAGGAGGTTATCATCTGTGAGAAAACAGGCCTTTAGGCACCACATGGGTCTTGTATGTCACATTGGACCTCCGTGATGAAGTAGTATGGTGGAATGATCCGAAATTCCATGAGGAACTATGGTAACAGCCGAGGTGGAGTTTGCGTCTGTAGCTGGGAGAAATATGTGGTCAATTAACAATAGAATTTTCGTGGAAGTCAGAGTATGAGTGAATACCTCTCATGGGCGCCACACCCGCCAAATGTCACATAATCCCAAGGAGTCCACACAGGATCCAACGATCCTCAGCAGATCCCAGTGACTGCGTGAGGGGGGCCACATACCTCCATGTCAGGATCTGGATTGGCATAACCCCCCCCCCCAAGGAGCAGCATCAGCTTTAGCAACAAAGCAACAACCCCGGTGACATATTGGAAGGTCTGTTTATGGAAATGGGGAGGGGTATAAATGCATAAAAGATTGTAGGGTTTCCCCTCCAGGGTCACAACCACTCCAACATAGAGGTCCTGAAGGTCATGTATGATCTATGTAACCACCAAGGGGGAGTGTATGTGGAGGAAGATCACTACCCCTCTGGAACCCCTACTAAAGCCTAAATGATAAACACTGTTATAACAAAACTGATTCAGGAAGGGGCAAGGGGTACCTTGGAGGTGAGTCTCTTGCAGGACCACAACATCCAGCTGGTGATAACAGAGAAACCTGAGGACTGCAGTGCGTTTGATACGGTTGAGTAGGAGGAGATAAGACTAAACTCATTCAGGGGGACAGTACAGGGGTTCATTAGAGAGGGCGAGCGGGTCCATCGGAGAAGTCAAGATGAATGTCGTAGGGCATACATGGGAGCAATAATAACAAAAGAAAATGATACATTTAGAACATAAACCCACCAAACACTCTCCAAAAGTAACAAACCCCACCCTACTCTTCCTCCAATGAAGCACCTATCACCCAAAATCCCTCAGCAAAGTAAGTAACAAACATACATTTAATTAAATACATTTTGAATGCGCTAGTCGGGAATAGTAGGAAACCAGCATTTAGTCAGTGGTAATTGAATTCAGCGGGCAAAACGTTGATGGTGGGAAGAACGAAAGTTGTACATATGTATTAATCGTATTGGTTTTACCTTTGGTTCATCTTCGGACAGCAGTTGACTGGCAACATTTTGTGAATGCATAGTCTAACAGATATGTTTTAAAACTTACAGATAAACCCCTGACGAAGAGCCGAGACGGCTCGAAATGCATTGGGTGATAAGGATTATCTTTAGAGGAACACTTATGTTACAGCCCGTGCTTTAGGACAAGGCTACACGCATACCTACAGTGTTTAAAGGAATTCATGTATTCATAACTGTCTTACATGTAACGGATCAACATGAACTAAATGTAAAATTTGTGGAGTAATTCGGAATAAAAAAGCATCTGAGGGGGGAGGAGCTTGGCGGGCATCCGTGATGGCCGCGTGAGCACAGCGCTCTCCGGACCCCCGCCACTCCCGGCATAATATCCTGAACATAACCTGATTCTTCACGAGGATTTGTTTGGAGGACACTGGGCTGATCTTCCCGTTGTTTTCGGATTTTGTTTTGGACCAGGGGCACCGAAGATACGAAGACCCGAACTTTCGGGGTCCGCCCTGGAGGTGCGCCCGGGACTGGGTGAGGCACTGTTGCCGTGTCTGAGTTGAACAACAGCGGCAGGGGGATTCGACTCTTGGGTCCCCCTCTTAAGTTTCGGTTTCGATTCTCCCTCAGACTGCGACGTTGGGCAGAGGAGTCTGGCCCTTGCTGGGTTCAGAGGCTCGGGACTGCTGTTGTGCCTTTCGCTGGTTTACTGTCCTTCCGGGCTTGTTCACATCTAGAGGTGCCCTCGCAACTGGTTTTTGGCTCCAACGCCTTGCTCTCCTGCGGCCATTTCACCGGGTCGAGTGAGCCCCCTGGGACGTGATCTCCATCATGGCGGGCAGAGGGGACCGAGAGACTCGGAAGACCAAAGCGCCCCTTCGCGGGGGCCCGGTCCAGTCTAACGTCATGGACCGGTACACCCATTCGAAGGGGTCCCCTGGAGCCGCCTTGCCTGGCCCGAGTGCAGTTGACCATGTGGTGGATTCGTCGACGGAACCGTCCTTGCAGGACATCATGGCCGCCATTTCTGGCATGAAGGAAACAATAGGCCAACAGTACGAAGCTTTGGCTCACAAAATTGACACCGTGGCCATTGATGTGAACTTGATTCGGGCCGACCTATCTAAAACCAATGAGAAGGTGAAGTCATTGGATCTCAAGTCATCCAGCCTCATGGCCGACGTCTCGGAGATACAGACGGAGATTGGCAATCTCCGAAGGGTGAACGATTTCATGACCCGGCGCTTGGAGGACTTTGAGAACAGAGCACGTCGTTGTAACGTGCGGGTGGTTGGCGTTGCGGAAAATCCGGACCCGCATTCTGTTGATCTTCTGGTCGAGGACCTGATACAGAACTACCTCTCTCCATCTGGGCTGAGTAAATTCTTCGCAGTGGAACGTGCCCATCGTGTTCCGGGAGGCCAGGGCAAGCCGGGCGCCCCGCGGAGGCCTATTGTTGCGAAACTTTTTCACTATAGGGACCGAGACGCTATCCTGCAGGCATCGCAAGTGAAGGGCCCTGTGGCCTTTGAGAATACCACGGTGAACTTCTACCCGGACTTTTCTCAATTGGTGCAGAAACAGCGTATGGGCTTCCGTGGTGCCAAGAAGCGTCTCCGGGACATGGGACTGCGCTACGCTATGCTTTTTCCAACCAGACTGCGAGTTGAATACAATGACCGGACCTTTTTCTTTGATCGGCCAGACTCCGTGAATGACTGGCTGGACTCTGTGCCGGACCGACCTCCTGGGTCTGAACCTGCCGAACGCCCGGGTGGTGCCGAGGGTGGTGTAGAGAGCTGAACTTATTGTCTATGCCCCGGTCTCCGTGTCACGTAACTTCCTCAGGGATTTTCTGCCTTAGTGCCTCTATTTTCTGTGTGTTCTTCTCTTCTTTATCTTGATCGGGGTGGCGGGTGGGAAGGGGCCTTCCTCCTCCGGGGTCTTTTTGTAGAATGGGGGTTCTTGGGCGACAGGCACACTGCATGTTGGGGTGGCTTTTCAGCTTTTTGCAGGGGTGCAGGGTGGGGGGTGTTTTCTTGGTAGTTGGGGGGTGGGTTGATGGGAAGTTTGATGTTTGTGTTTTGTTTTTTCAAGGCGATTCTATCCTACTAATGGTACTTTCGATGTCATGCTCATTGGGGGAGGGTTCCGGCATTACTGTGTGGGATGGGGGGTAGCGGGTTGAGGTTTATTTCGTGGAATGTCAATGGTCTAGGGGATCGTATAAAGCGGGGTGTGGTGTTGCGATGTTTACGACGTTTGTCTCCCGATATTGTCTTTCTGCAGGAGACTCATCTGGTGGGCAATACTTGTCGTGCAATGAACAGGTGGGGCTATCGCCTCGTTGCACATTCGGGGTTTACCACCGGTTCCAGGGGGGTGGGCATCCTTGTCCGGGCTTCCCTCCCCCTGGCGATTGATGATGTGATCCTTGATGACCGGGGGCGTTACGCCGTCCTCGTGGGACGCTATGAGGGTCGGACCCTTTCCCTGTTTGCTGTCTACGTGCCCCCCGGTCTACAGACTTCTACCTTTTCCGATTTGGGCCGAGTGTTGTTGAGCCTCCCAGATGGTAGTCTTTTCATTGCAGGTGACTTCAATTCGGTGTTCTCCAGTCTACATGATCGTCACCCCCCTAGGGACACCCCTTCGGCCCAACAGTGGCTGGGTGGGTTCCTGGATACTTTTCGTTTGGTGGATTGTTGGAGACTCATGCATCCTACTCAGCTTCAATACACTTTCCATTCCGGGGCCCATGGGAGTCTGTCTAGGCTGGATTATTTCCTGATGCCAGCGGCACAATCGACGGCCGTTCGGGAGATTAGACACCTCCCCCGGGGCATCTCCGACCATTCTCCGCTTTGGCTTTGTTTTGAGGTGGGGGTGGAGGCTGCGGGCCGGGTGGCTCCTATCAATCCATGCTACCTGACCTCCCCCGAGACCCGTGGTCTCTTGATTAAGTCGTTAGACAATTATTTTCTAGACAACGAGGGGTTCGTCTCCTCTGCGGTGTCCCTATGGGAGGCCTTTAAGACAGTGATTCGCGGGCAGGCCCTTTCCCTTATTGCTGAATCAAAAAAGGCGAGGAATCGGGAGGTGGTGGAGCTTGAGAGGGAAATTGTTGAGATAGAGGCAGAATTAGAATCGACCGTTACTCCTGATAGACTCCACGCCCTGGGTCTGAAACAGTTTGCTTATAGGTCTCTGGTTACGAACGCGGCTAAAATGATGTTTCGGGAGCAACAGGGTCGTTTGTATGATGTGGGGGACAAAGCGGGTAAATTGCTGGTGTGGTTGGACAAGAAGGAGAGGGCGAATCGTGTGGTACCAGTGATTCAGACTTTGAATGGTGTGAGAGTGACTGACCCGGTTGGAATAGTGGAATGTTTTGCGGACTATTTTCGTGTGGTTTATTCCCCTGTGTCTGAGCGAGATGTTGAGGACTCTCGCCTCTTGTTGCGTGATATAGCTCTTCCCTGTGTCTCCGATTTAGACCGAGTCTCTTTGGAGTCTCCTTTCTCTACGGACGAGATAGCGACTGCCATTCGCTCACTCCGTTCGGGCAAGGCTTTGGGCCCGAATGGATTGCCCATTGAGTTGTATAAGCTACGTCCTGATAAGGTGGCGCCCTATCTTCGTACTATGTTTTTGGAATCCCGGGAGCGGGGTATTCTCCCGTATGATCAGCGTTTGGCCACGATCGTGGTCATTCCTAAAGAAGGTAAACCCTGGGACCTTTGTGCGTCTTATAGACCCATTTCCCTGTTGAATGTTGAGCCCAAGGTCCTGGCTAAGCTCCTGGCTACCCGTCTCCTGACGGTTATTAGCAGCCTGATTCATCCGGACCAATCCGGATTTATCCCGCATCGTAATACGGCTCTGAACCTGCGTCGTCTCCACGGCGCCATTGCGAGGGCGGGGCTTCTGGCGGAGCCGGCCATTTTGGCTTCGCTGGATGCCTCGATGGCCTTTGATACGGTAGAGTGGCCCTATCTTTGGGCGGCTCTTGAGAAATTTGGTTTCGGCCCTGGGTTTATTGGCTGGGTGAAGTTGTTATACACCGAACCCTTGGCGCAGGTGGTGGTTAACGGTCGGGTTTCTGTTCCCTTTTCCCTCGGTAGGGGGACCAGACAGGGGTGCCCCTTGTCTCCGCTACTTTTTGCTCTTGCTTTGGAGCCATTAGCTGCGTGGCTTCGATGGGAACCTTCACTCAAAGGGATCCGTTGGTCACCAGATTTTGAGGATCGCGTCTCGCTTTATGCGGATGATATTCTTCTTTACCTTACTTCCCCGCGTAAATCTTTAAATGTTTTATTTGACGTTCTCACTTCGTTTGGCGCTAACTCTGGCCTGGTCATTAATTGGGCGAAATCCTGTGTGTATGTTCTTTCGGGTGTTTTGCCCCCGTTGCCAGACAAGTTTCCTATCCAGGTCGCTCAGTCTGGCTTCAAATATTTGGGGATCTTTATCACGCTGGACTCCTCACTTAGGTTTGAACGTAATCTTCTCCCCCCGCTTCTTAGACTGCGACTGGATGTGGCTCGCTGGCGTAAGCTACCCCTGTCTCCTCTGGGCAGGGCTGCCCTTTTCAAAATGATGTCTTTGCCGCGATTTCTATACGCACTTCAGAATTACTATGATGACGTGCCCGCTGCCTACTTCCGAGAGATTGAGAGTCTCCAGAGGCAACTGATTTGGGACGGGCGTCCGCGTATCGCCCTTGCGAAGCTCACCATCCCTTGGTATGACGGGGGCATGGCACTCCCTGATATCAAGAGATATTATTGGGATACCCAACTGTCCGCCATTAATCACGCAATGTATTCCCCGGGTCGGGATCCGGCCTTTGAAATGGATAGACTCCAGCTGCCGGGTGGGGATTTTAATAGAGCGCTTTATTCCAGGTCGGCTGGTCGCCATCTTACGGGCCCGTCCAGGATTGCAGTCAGTGTGTGGCGCGCCGCGACTGTGAGTTTGGGCTGGGACAATCGACTGACACTGGCGACTCCGCTTTATGCTTCCGAGCGTTTGGGATGTCTTTGGTCTACCAAGGGCTTTGACCGTTGGGATATGATTGGTATTTGTAGAGTGGGTGATGTCTGTGTGAATGGTAGAGTGAAGTCCTTTGAGGCCCTTCAGACCGAATATGACCTGAGTGATAGGGAATTTTTTCGGTATCTGCAAGTCAGACATGCCCTGGCCTCGGTTCTGACGCCTGGTGTGGCCCTCCCCGAGTCCTCCCCCCTCGAGGATCGCATTCTGGATGGCCACCTTCCCGATAGCACTATCTCCCTGATTTACAAAAAGCTGGTTAATAATCGCGCTGACTTACTTGCCCGACTTCGGGAGGCTTGGGTCGGCGACTGGCTTGAATTAGATGACGAGGATTGGCAATCGGCACTCTCTTCTCCGAAAGAGGTCGCCATCCCCGCCCGTCTCCGTTTGGTACAGCTTAAGATCCTCCACCGGGTGTATGTTACTGGTCCGCGTCTGGTTGTGATGGGTTTTTCCCCGGACGGTCTATGCAAACGTGGATGCGGGATGAGTGCTACATTTCTGCATATTATTTGGGAGTGCCCGGGGGTGGCGGCCTACTGGACTGAGGTGCTTGCGGTGATGACTGATGTGACTGGAATTGCCCTACGGCCTGAGGCCCGACGATGCCTGTTGAATGTGTGGGAACCCACCGACTATTCTGTGGCCCAGACCAGATGGGCGACCTTGGGATATATGGTTGCAAAGCGAGATATTGCGCAACGCTGGGGCGCATCTAAACCTCCCGACGTCTCGGTGTGGGAGGACAACATGGATTGGTCCATGTTCCGCGAGAAGACCGTCTATGTAGCTAGGGGCAGACCCAGGGCGTGGACGAAGATTTGGGGTCAGTGGAACGGATATCGTGGGAATATTTGTACTCCTCCCTTGGTTGACACACCCGAAGTTACCCTTTCTCCCTAGGCTGGTGTTCCCGAAAGTTTTTATGCTGTTGTATGATTTGCCTATCCTCCTCGCTGTCCCCCCCCCGCGCCTTGCCGTGTTCCATTGATTGTGATTTAGTGTTCCTGATTAATGGATTCCCCTCCGCCTTTTGGGCTGACTTTGATCAGTATGCATTCGCCTTTTTTTTAGTTCGTTGTTTTTATGTATATATAACAGAAAATTGTTGTGTCCTGTTCTATATTTGAGTAAATCTGGTATTTGATTTGTGCCTGACCACGGAAGTGATCATATGCTTTTGCAAGGTGCCTTGATTTTAGCGGCCGGCCCGTGTGGTTGTAGGCCCATCCTTGTACTCCTTATTTGGTTGCTCAATAAAAGTTTTTAACCCAAAAAAAATAAATACATAAAAATAAAAATAAAACATTTGAAAAAAGCATTTGAAAAAATAGATTAAGTTTGGCATCTTTGGTATGCACTTATTAACGCTGTGCGTCCAGACAGGGGCGTCAATACGCCCCTATGTTTGTAGTGATTGTTTAATGTTCAACATCTTTCCCAATGTAGCTTAGATTGGAGTAGGAATGTTAAACATAACCCTTTTTAAGCCCAGGACTCCAACAGTAGCTTAAATTGTAGTGGAAACCAACAGTAAACCTAACTCCTTCAATGTCTACCACCACTAATGTAGCTTAGATTGGAGTGTGAATGGTAAAACTTATCCAGTGCCACTAAAATATGTGATTGTGTGGCTGCAGCAACTTTGGCATAGTTCTGGATTTGACGCATTTGCCACATAATCCACCATCAACTGCATAATCTGAAAATGTTGACGAACATTATTTTTCTAGTTCAAATGGATCAAAAATTCAAAAAAATATGGCTACTCTGGTTCCTGCACACCAGAAGACCTTTCACAATGGTTGACTGGTCATTCTGGTACTAATAACATGAACTCTCATCCCAGAAACTGTTACCAGAGGTGCAAATGCCAAGATAATGAAGTAATACTATCACAAAATGTGCCACATAATTGACTTTTTATTGCTACATAATTTAGTCAACCCTTCTACATATTTGGTCCTCTGCCACACAATTCCAGTGGCACTGATCTTACCCCTTCAATGTCCAACGTGCTTAGTTTGGAATGGAAATAGGAATGATGTCCCTTTCAATGTCTAACGCCTTCAGAAATAAATGTTAGATAAGAGTGAGATTAGTAAAATGTAAGCCCTTTAGTGTCCAATGTAACCCTTTTATTGTACAACATTTTTACCAATTAATGTAATCTGTTTAATGTTTAGTACCTTATCCAATGTAGCTTAGATTGGAGTTGGTATAGTAGGTATAACCTCTTCAATGTCGAAGACCTTTTCACATGTGGCTAGATTGTAGCGTGAATAGTAAATGTAATCATTTCAATCACTAACACCTTCCCCAATGTAGATTATATTGGAGTGGGAATAGTAACTCTAACGTCTTCGATGTGCAACACCTTCCTCAGTGCAGCTTAGATTGGAGTGGGAATATTAATCTAACCCTTGTATTGTCCAAATACCTTCCCAAAGTAGCTTAAATTATAATGGGAATAGTAAAGTTATCCTTTTAATGCCCAAGCCCTTTCCCAATGTAGCTTTGATTGGATTGGGGTTAGTAAATGTAACCCCTTTAATGTCCGAGACCTTCCCCGGTGCAGCTTAAATTGGAGTAAGATTAGTAAATCTAACCTTTTTAGTGTCCAACATCTTCCTCAATGTAGCTTAGATTGTAGGGGGGTGGGTAGTAAAGGCAAAATGTGTAGTGCCCAATTTCTTCACCAATGTAGTTTAGATTGGAATGTGAACAGTAAATGTAACACCTTTAATGTCCAAGACCTTCCCCGTGTAGTTTAGATTGAAGTGGAAAAGTTAATCTGTCCTGTTTAATGTACAACAGGACAGATTAAAATGGAGTGTGAGTAGTAAATCTAACACATTTACTGTCAAGCACTTTCCTCAATTTAGCTTAGATTGAAGAGGGAATAGTAACTCAAACCCTTTAATGCCTAAAACCTACCTCAATGTAGCTCAGATTGGAGAAGAAATTGTGAATCTAACCCCTTCAATGACCAACACCTTCTCCAATGCACTTATATTGCAGTGAAACTAGTGAATCTGACCTACTTGATGGCCACACTGTCCTCAATGTAGCTTAGATTGGACTGGGAATGGTAAATAGAACCCCTTCAGTGACCAAAAATAAATAATATATTTTTGTAATAATTTGTAATATATATGTTCTACATCTTTGTACTGGTATACTTTTAAGAACATTGTTAAAACTTTTGTAATTGTTTTTTTAATATAAAAAACAAAATACCATTTATTTTTTGCTTTCCATTGACTTCTATGTTTGATTAGTTTTGCTTTTATTTACATTTAGGGGCCATTTTTTTCACTGGTACCTTTATTGTTAGTCTTTTATCTTCATTTGGGTCGTTCCTGGTTCCTGTCAGTCGCAGTTCCCTGCTGCTGCTCTATGGCTCAGGTAAGACTACTTTTAAATTCCTTTTTGGAATTTTGGGAGCAAAGGGGATGTGGTTGGGGTTAGTGAAGTTATAATACTGTTATGGTTTACTAGTTTTGCCTTCTATTGTAGTTAGAGTTTTCCTAGTGAAGTGTGGCAGGCCTTCATGTATTATGTGTATTATAGCATAGTTTCTTAGTTATTTATATTATATGTTTGTTGTTTTATAATAAATGTTTTTTGTATGTAATATTTTTGGTTTATTTGTTTTGTATGGGTGGATATGTTGTGTTTTTCACAGGTATATTGTCAGACAGGGCGATATTTTGGTGCATTATTTACAGTAAAGGAAATTAAACTTTTGGTATTTTGATCAACCTTTTTTTTTGGTTTTCACTGAGCATTTTGTCATTTTTCTTTTTCTTTTTCTTTATATATATATATATATATATATATATATATATATATATATATATATATATATATATATATTCACTGAAAAAACCATAGGTTTCAGGAGTTATATAGTTAGGAATTAGCTTTTACAAAACCTTTGAAATTTACTCAAAAAACTATAAGTTTTAGTGGTGTTATAGTTAGCTGGACATTTTACTCATGTCATCAGTGATGTCACTGACCATGTCATGAATGATCTAATATGTGACATCATTAGCAGTGGATTGCGGGTGCTCGAAATATAGTTAGTACAACTAACTATATAGGAGCAATTTCAATGGTTTTGTATGAGTAAAATGTCCAGCTAACTATAACACCACTAAAACGTATAGTTTTTTGAGTGAATTTCAAAGGTTTTGTAAAAGCTAATTCCTAACTATATAACTCCTGAAACCTATGTTTTTTTCAGTGAATTTCAAAGGTTTAAAAAAAATGCTAATTCCTAACTATATAAGGCCTGAAACCTATGGTTTTTTCAGTGAAGTTGCAAGGTTTTTTAAATGCTATTTCCTAACTATATAAGGCCAGAAACCTATGGTTTTTTCAGTGAATTTGCAAGGCTTTTTAAATGCTAATTCCTAACTATATAGGCCTGAAACCTATGGTTTTTTCAGTGAATTTGCAAGGCTTTTTTAAATGCTAATTCCTAACTATATAAGGCCTGAAACCTATGGTTTTTTCAGTGAATTTCAAAGGTTTTTTAAATGCTAATTCCTAACTATATCAGGCCTGAAACCTATGGTTTTTTCATTGAATTCACAAGGTTTTTAAATTCTAATTCTATTAGCGGATAACGTTTTTATATATTCAAACGTTTTTTTAATGCTAATTCCTAACTATATAAGGCCTGAAACCTATGGTTCTTTCAGTGAATTTCAAAGGTTTTTTAAATGCTAATTTCTAACTATAAAAGGCCTTAAACCTATAGTTTTTTCAGTGAATTTGCAAGGTTTTTTGAATGCTAATTCTATTAGCGGATAACGTTTAAATATATTAATGTCCTAGTGGGACCACCTGAGCAGCCCTAGGAGTCAGGGTGTTTCTACCCTGCCCCCTTTTTTTGTTCTACACATTTGTTTTTCGGCTTTCTTGTGCCTCAGTCTACTAAGACCCAAGATGGATGCCAACACTTCCTGGTTAGAAGTGTTGACAGCCAATGAGCATACAGCTTTCTCGGGAAGGCATGCTGATTGACTGTCACTGTCTGTCAACACTAGCACAAGATGGATGCCAACACCTCCTGGTTCGAAGTGTTGACAGCCAATGACCATGAAGCTTTCTCGGGAAGGCATGCTGATTGGCTGCCACTGTCTGTCAACACTCAAAGCCAGGAAGTGTTGGCAGCCATCTTGTGCCTTGTTGGAACCAAGGCACAAGAAAGCAGTGAAACAAAGGTGTGAAACTCGCAAAGGGGCCAGAGTAGAAGCACCCTGACCCCCTAGGCCTGCTCAGGGGGTCCCACAAGGACCCCCAAGGCAAACATTTTCTTTTTTTTTTTTTAAAGTCGCGGGGTACGCAGTTTTGCACCCGCACCAACAAATGATGAAAAGGACAACCTTCGAACTTACATGTAACATCTTCACGAGAAAAACTGTCTTACTTTATGGAGAAATACAAGGGACCCATGGACTGTTTGTTCGACCTTTGTCGTTCTAACATTGGTTTTTAATGCAGACATTACATAGATACAAGGACATTTGCATGCTGTGTTTAGCATGAAAACATAGTTGTTTTTTGCAAGCTTGTGGTTCATTATACAAGGTTTACACACAACAAAATGTAAGGGATGACAATTTCCATGTAAAAATGTTTTGGGACGAGATTCTTTCCAGGACAAGGGATAATGGAATTTGTAGTGTAAAAAGGGAACGGAGAACGAATTGGGAACAAAGCATTTGCAAGTCCTTAATTGGATGCCGTTGAGGTTAATTAAGCAGCTGGGTTTTGGAGCCAGATGAATAGTTTAAAATCACGTGTTTTGATACGTTCGAGTAGTCGGTTGTAATGGCAGCCGAAAAGAGGGGCACATCTAGAGCGGACGCGAATAGCAATGAAAGATCAGCAGGTAAATTAGATATAATGGAACCGTGGGATATTACCTGGTTTAGCTTTGAGGATACCGTGCTCGGGCATATTGCATAAAGTTTGGCTGCTGGGACTCAAGGAACATACATCACTCAGTGCTCATAGACAGGAAGAGGGAGGGTAGATTGTTTACTTAGCTACGCGGGTACATAGGTAGGCTTAACATCGAGGAAGGAGTGGGGGAGGTTATCGCGGCAGTAAGCTCTGGGTAGAGTTTGAATGTTATTTAGGGAATATGATGTGTTCACAAGTGTAAAATATTGATATAATCATTGGAGAGTGTAATGTAGTATCATGCAAGACTAATTTGGGTCTTTATGTCACGTTTAAATTTTAACAGCTTTCCCTGAAGAAGGGCTAAAAAAAGAAGGCCCGAAATGCATTGGGAATAAGAAAATTAAAAATGTGCTTCATGAATTAAAATGTCCCGTACGCGACATGGTAAGAGGCCTGGATTGGCACAACCACCTCGTGTGAAGCAATGGGAGTTTGGACAGTTCTATCGTGAATTAAATCAGTCAAGCTGAATGAACTGTGAAAACTTACGAATGAAAAAGAATAAATAAGAATTGGAACTGTGAAAAGTCTACAAGCTATTTCTTTCGGAGCTGTGCGATTGGTTAAGCAGCACAGAAGTGCTGCAATCATTGTTTGCATATTCATACGTGCCACGAGGTAAGGCACGCCACAGTCTGCACGCAAACAGGATTAACAACAGCAAAATAAGAGAAAATAGTATAACAAGGTGTGCATCTGCTTTCCATATGTGCATGATTGTGATTTACAATGCCAATAGCGTAAACTCGCGTAAATGCAAGACCTTTTGCATTGCAAATGTTTACATTTTTTGCAGTTTTATACAGCGCGAACTGGACCAGAAGGAATTGGCACACTTAACATGAGCACTAGTAATATTACAAAGGACACATTCATTTTTTGGTAGGCAAAGGGAGATTGGCCCCTTCGCTGTTAGGCCTTTCCCCCCAGTGCTAAGCCTTTATTTGGCTATTTACGGCAGTTTGCTCTTAGGACCCTGTAACATTTTGACCACATAAGGTATCCACGCCAAATTTGAGTCCATTTCTTCCAACATCACAGGTATTCTAAAGGTGCCAATGGTTTGTGGATTCCCCTAGAGGGGGCGCAGATATTAGCCAAAAGAGAGGGGTTGACCTAACGGCTAAGGGGGTCGACCTCGAGCCTGAGGAACTCGGTTCGAGTCTCTGCAATGACGCTGAACATCCTGTGATTCTGGGCCTATTACTTAATATCCCTGTGCCTAACAAAAATGAATGTATCTTCATGTAACACAACTGGTGATACTTAAATCGCTCTGATACCTGATACCTTCGGGTCAAGTTTGTGCTATATAAAACTATGTCAACTTTTTTTGGGGGGAGGGGAAATTGGAAAAAAGAGCTGCAAATGAAAGCATCTGTTTTTTCCCTGCAAATTGTATCGACAAAGGGTTTGTGGGGCTGCAATCACAATTTTCCTAGCTTTCAAGGACTGACAGACATTTGACAGAAAAGCAACATTTTTTACCAGTTTTGGCATTTTACTGGGACAGAGCCTATTTTTGCTATTTTTTGTGCTTTCAACCTTCTTCCAGCTAATGGTAGAAATGGATATGAAAGCAATAATGGATCATGGAAAGCTATACAATTTTAGAAACGTAGACAAGATTCTGCATTCAGTAAGGGGTCATTTGAGTAGATCCTTCAAGGTTTCTTTATAGAAACTAACAGTTGAAAATAGGAAAAATTGAAAATTAGTTGAAAAAAACAGCCATTTGTGCCAACGTTTTTACCTGTAACTTCTTCTAGTTATGACAGATGTTTGAAAGCAATATACCGTTACATCCACTGGACTTTTTTGGTTGTGCGGATATATAGGACTTGTAGGTTCACAAAGAACCTGATGAATCCAGAGCCAATACCTGAGCAGTGTCTTGCAATGGTTTTTTATTATGTACCGGGTATATAGCAATTAATTTGGGAAAATATATATAATGGAAAATTGCGAGGAAGACACCTATGTATTTCTGAAATTAGAACTAAATATAGAGTTTAGAAACCGTAACTATTTGCGCATTTCTGAAATTGCGAGTACCCACATTAGCATGAGAATTATAGGACATTTTTCAAAGTGACATCTTTTTTACACATTGTCTTTCATTTGGAAGGCAGAAATGCATCGAAAATCAATAGGTAATAACAGTTGTTCTACTAATTCTGTGTTACCCTAAGAATCCCGATAAAAATGGTACCTCACTTGTGTGGGGAGGCCAGGTACCCGCGACAGGAAACGGCCAAAAAACGCAAATGGCCACGCCACATTTTCAGAGTGAAAACTGACACTTTTTTTGAAAAGTGCCTAGCTGTAGTTTTTAAATCCTAGGTCAGCCGGCACCTAGGGAAACCTAGCAACCCTGTACATTTTTTAAAACTAGATACGCATGGAAATCCAGTATTGGGAGACTTTTCTGTGTCTCACCAGGTTCTGTGACCCAGAATCCCTTGCAAACCTCAAACTTTGTAAAAAAAAACACATTTTCCTCACATTTCTGTGGCAGAAAGTTCTGGAATCTGTGTGGATCCACAAAATTCCATTCATTCCACATTCCACAAAGTCTTCCAAGAAAAATGGTCCTCACTTGTGTGGGTAGTCCAAGTGCCCGCGACATGAAACGGCCCAAAACGTATTGAGGAGACTGTTTTGAATGTGACTTCTCACCATTAAGCCACACCCAATCCCTGCACTCCCACCTGGGAGGCAAATATACCACTGCACCTTTGAATAATATACACTTTTGATCATGTCTTACCACCCCTGGCACAGCAAGCCTTCAACACAAAACAAACAGCAACTTTTGAAAAGAGGTTTTATTTAACAAAATGCAAAGACTCTATCACTCTCAGAATAAGGCTTGGGGTTTATTACACAATACTCTCTAAACAAAGGCTATCTCAGATACCAGATTCCTAAGATTCAAATGTATGTAGCACATTTATAATCTAAAGGCATGAGTAAATAACTGATCAAACTATAATACTGATTAATAAATAAGCATTAACTGATATAAGATAAGATACACTGGATGTCCTGCAAGAGATCAGAAAGATATATATACACACACAGTAGAGGATCACTCTGGATGTGCACCTCCCACACCGCAAAGAAAACACCTCAAACAATCACAGCCACTGGCTCACATCAAAATGGCAATAACCACAAAACTCAATACATCACCTGATGCATACACTGCCCACTTCTGGCCGGGGAAGCCTTCACACACCCTGGGATCAGAGATCAGCAATCAGGGTTCAATATGAGATAGACACGTCTGCCCTCGCTCGGAATCCAAACACCCAAACTCCCACCATACCAGTGGAGACTCCCCTTCTTAATACAAATCCGGACATAACGAAGCTTCTAGCAAGCCTCGCCCCCTCGTTCTCATGAGAGCCGTACCTCTCTGCTCCAAGGCCACGGCATCGGTTGATCAGGCCTTTGCTATGGCTTCGGGACGGACCATGTACATTCCACTGATAAGAACCGGTTTTCTCTAGTCAGTAAAGTGTGAAAAACAGAAGGAAGAGCAGATCATGTCCTCCCCATTTTGCAGCTACGTGCAAGCACAGCTTGAAAATGGAGTTAGTTAGCCTGAGAGAGCGCCATTTACAGTGAAATTTTGTAGGGGTGCATCATATGTTCAAGTAGTCAGCACCCGTATATGCATAGAGGATTTTAATCATGTTTAGATGCACGGTGGGATAGAGTACTAGAGAAATTGGTATCAGAAAATGTGCAGAACCAATGTTCCAAAGTGCAAATCCACACTTGCTGTTTAACGTAGAGAGATAGTTGAATTGAAATGGTTCACTAATAAGAAGCATGTTTAAATGAGCACTAGTGTGCATATAGAGGCTGCATTTATTGAAATATATATCCGTGTTTTATGTACTTGATAACTAGTTTAGGTTAGGAAATGCATTTGCCTAAAGTAAGAGGCCTAAGAGAATCAGAGCAAAGTGTTCATGTAAACGTTGGGCCTATAACCAAGCAGAGGCCTAGTTCATGGAAATTGTGCAGGCCTGATCGAAAATGTCTTGCTTAGCATTTAACTGTAGAAATGTTTGGTAAAAGAAGATGCTTTTAGAAAATATTGCAACATTGATAGAATGTGAGCCGAATAGTATGTATTCCTTTGCAGGTGCACCACCAAGTAGACAGTAGAGTAGAAGGGCCCATTGTGTAAGAGTGGTAGAAATGTTAGACTCAGACATGGAGGAGTAGACCAGAAATTTGAAGATACAACTTGAAGAGACGGAGAGTCTGAGACCCAAGGACGTTTTAACGGACAAGGATGGACAAGTGCCATGGTGAAAATTTCCAGAAGTAACACCTTCGAGAGGGGCGTGCCTGAAGGCGTGTCGCTCACATTGTGGGGTTTCGTATTAGGGACAGCACCCCGAGGGTGGAGGCAGAGCGGATGGGCTGAGGAGTTAGAGAGAGCGGTCGTGTTGGGCAAGGAGCGTAGCATGGATGAGGAACTCTAGTCTAAGAGAGGAGTGGGCGAACTTCTTTGGGAAGTCACCACGGCTGACACCTTTTGTTAGGATGGGCTATTGTTGAGTAGGGATGTCACTTAGTATAGTGTAGGGACAGATTAACTTGACTTTTCTTTCTAATGCATACTAGAATCCAAGTTACAGCAATTTTTGTTAGCCTGATGGTTTTGGAACTGATTCTCGTATTATTCATAATCCGCCTAAGACTTTTCCGTAGGATTATGTTTGTATTAGTGCCCGTTTACATTTTGAACCTCGTGTTGAGGTGTCTGTATCTTCAGCTGTTTTCATTTCTGTAATAAACCTTTAAACTTGGTTCTTAGTCAGTGGTCTTTTGGGGTAAAGTAAATGGGAATTGTTGCAAGTATTGATGATTGGTAAATAGGTTGCCTAATTCACTCTATGACAGGTAAAAAGGTTCAGTCGACCAGTGACGGGATTCTGGAGAATGGTAAGCAGGCTCTAGAGAAAAAATCCCGCCTTTCCAGTTGGTAGCAGAGTAGGATGGTTTACCTTCTGGAGTGAGGGTAATCTAGAAGTAGGTTGAGATTTGCCCGAGGCCCATAGAGAACCAATGATGAGTGTCCAGAGAATCGCGAACGGAGGATGGCGTTCCACGGAAACTGACGAAGAGTGACAGTGCGGCAGAAAGCAGCAGGTCGAAGGAGAGTGAGCATGAAAAGGGTCATGCGTTGCTAGATTGCGGTGTTATGTTGTATTGTGTGTTGTATTGTCATACGGAGTTGAGTGCCTGTAGTGTGAAAGAGGAACAGGTTGTGAGCGCGCGCAACCAGTGAAAATCTTAGGCTCAAGGGGAGTCTAAGTGGTCCGGGTGTATCGAACACCCATAGTAATTGTCGACTGTTGTTAAGGGGGTCATGAGGTACCATTGATCGCCCGCAGGACCGAGATAGGGGGAACGAATGTGTGAGAGCGTGGGCAACGGACGCTGGTCGGAAGTTGCCGTGAGTTTGTAACCTATCAGTTGAGGCGATTGTCTAGCCGTTAGCGGGCAGACATTTGCCGGTACAGGTGACAATTACAGTCAGACTGTGGACGTACAGTCAAAGAAGTGGTTGCTTGGTCGGAAGTAATCCATTCCAGGGTATGATTGGGACGCATGCGAGACCGCGAGACAAACGGAGAGAGGAGGGGAACTGCTGCGAAACGGAGGCGAGTGACGTCTGAATGAGCCGCGCTGGGATTGGTCGGTTGGCGTGGAGCCACGCTGGGATAGGGCGGTTAGTGTGAAGCCGCGCTGAGATTGGCGGATTGTCATCAGGAAGTAAACAAGCGCTGTAAAACAAGGAAACGTTGTGGGTTCATCATGAAATGTTTTAAAGTGTTGCGAAAATGTTTCAAGGGGGAAAACATGATAGAACCTCGGGGTGGGGAGGAGGCTCCACCCGAGGATACTCCAGCTTATTATATGGCAATGAACGTTGGGTTACATACCATATTGTGGCTTGACAATTGGTGTAAGATGACAGACGGAAAGGAAGAATTGACATTCCCTAAATATGGAACATTTAGACTAGAGGTGCTGTATCAGCTGAAAGCGATTATGGCTGCGTTGCGACCTTTGCCCAGACCAACACAGTTTGAAGCGTTAAACGCATGGATCAGGGCAGCCCATGAAAAGAACAGAGATAGGAGACAAGAAAGAGTGAAACGATCAGTTAGGGCGGTCCAAGATGCGAGATGGGATGCCATGGCCAAGAGATGGAGGGTACAGACCATTGAAGGGGATAGGTTGTACCCGTTGCTGGAAAATACAGGGGATGCACAGAGGAAAAGTACGGAGGATGAGGACAGTGAGACAGACGATAGCCTGATAGAGAGGCTGTTGTCAGAGAGACCACCTCCGTACAACCCCGAGTTGGGGGGCACGCCAACATCAGCCAAGGACTGGGAAGTCTCGGAAGGGGATGGTGGGGTTCAAATGGTGAGTGGTTTGAGTGCCTCAGAGGACAAGGTTTGCCCAGAAAAGGGAGGAAAGGCACCTCCACCTTCCCCAGTGACGAGGGTAGTAGGAAGATTTACAGAGCAAAAGGTTCGGGTGGAAGAGGGTGTCCACTCACAGAAATTGCCAGATGCTCTTACGGTACCTGTTACCATAGGTCCCATAGTATCAGTGTACAACCCAGAACAGAAACAAGACGAGAGTCCGCTGCGAATGGGGAGTGAGAGATGTGCCAGTGAGGACAGGAGTAATGAGATGGAAGGGTGGAGGCAGATGCCAAAGCCTGTAGAAAGAAGCACTCCTTTGGCGGCATCGGCAGACTCCTCGGAAGAGCAGGGGGGTTGGAGGGGACCAATGGATCTGAGGGGACCGAGGCCAAGGTCGATGAGAGAATTAAGGCCAGACTTGAGAACTTGGGAAACCATCGTGGACACTCAGAGTGATAGATCAAGGAATGTCTTTGGGTCTGAGAATCAGGAAGATAGGATGGTGTCTCACTGCGTGCCTAGTGAAAGCAGGCAGGAATGGGAACGAGAAGGGGGGGGGAATAGGGGGACGTCCCACCACAACTCTGGCGACAGTAGACAGGAGTGGGTTTGAGAAGGCTGGGTGAACAGAAGGGTTCCCCCTAACACACCTGAAGAAAACAGACGAGAGAGTCAGGACAGTGGCGGGAGGGGCTCTCATGGAACTACTAGCCAGGGTACATTGAGGGCTGCGATAAAAGCAAGAAGGATAGATGTGCTGAGACTAAAAACAGAAGTGGAAGAGATAGTGGAAGGTACATTGCCACTAGAAAGGATCGAACTCTACGAACCAGATGAGCTATTGTTTGTGGCGAAGGATGTTACGCGGAGGGCTAGGACAGCTCATGAGAAACTCTCTGAATTAGCGAATAAGTATACTGTAGACTTGACGAAAACAAAAGCACTGCAGAGTGGCCACCGGTTACAGTATTCAGATCAAGATCTAGAAGAAAAGAGGGTGATCGGATTAAAAACTCACATTAGGGAACTGATTGTGGGAATCCGACCGTGGTCCCCGTTGGAGAAATGGGAGAAAAGGTGGTCAAAGAGAAAGAGCGTTAGACGGAGTGTTATTGAGACATCCCCGGGAGGAGGGTTGATGCATACAGAAGCGTACCCCTTGCGGGAGGTGGCTCATGGAGGATATGTGCATGTACCCTGGAGTAGGGGAGATCTGGCTGCCTTCACGAACACATTTACAAAGTTGCGAGAGAGTCCAGTGGAATGGTATAAACAGGTAGAGAGGTTCGTTAAAATCTCAAAGGTGCTGTGGATTGATTTGAACACTCTGTTTGACATTGTGGTTCCAGGTGATTTGTGGATAGCATGCAAGGTCACTGTTGAATGGCCCACAGGTGAGCCAGAACGAGAGGCTGCCACAAATGGACCGTCACCCAGGGTGATGGCAAAGTATGAGCAAGCGATCACGTGGCTAAAGACCAAGGTACCACCACAGGACATTGATTGGGTGAAAATAGATCGGACTAGGCAGGAACTAAAGGAGACAGTGCATGAATATTACGAGAGGCTCTTGCAGATTTTTAAGCAGTACAGTGGGTTAGATGTGATGGACCCAAAGGACATGGGACAGTTCGTATCCAAATTTGTTCTGGGACTGAGGCCTGATATTTGCCTTATGATACAGCAACATTTAATCTGTTGGCAAAACAAGCCTCTGGATGAGATCTTGAGGTATGCGAGGTATTGCAGTGACGAGATAGACTCGAAGACAAAGAAGCTAAAGGACAAACTGATGTTAGTACAGATGCAATCGGGAGGACAGGGTCAGTCAGGCAATGGCACTTTGGGGAGGAAATCAGGGGGACAGAAGAGGGACAACGAGGAAGGTCCGAGACCTAGGATAGATATAGCGACCCTGAAAAAGATGACCAAGTGACATCAATGTCACGAGGTCGGGCATTGGAGACGCGAGTGTCCCCATAACCCCGACAATCAGGTACAGGAGGAGGAGGAGGAGGAAGTTCAAGCCCCTCCGGTACGGAAGGTGACAGTGACCAAGTTCCAGACGACGAAAGGGGGGACTTCAGCCCCTAGGGCACCGGTTCCCCAGCCACCGAAGATTTCAACAGGGAACAAGGTATACAAGCAGATGCCTTTCATAGTCGAAGGGGACGAGTGCTATTACTTTCACCCAGTGACAGGACGGTACCTGGATGGGGAGGAGGGCTGTACTCTTGGAGCCGTGCTGGAGGTAGATCAGAGAGGACCTTTTGTAGAGGCAGATGTAGATGGACATCCCACCACCTTTTTGGTTGACACTGGTGCTTCTCGCTCCACTGTGCGGTCTGCGGTAGTCCCTAACTTACCCCTTTCAGGACAGACCATACAAGTTGTAGGAGTAGCAAACAGAAGAATGACAAACCCCCTAACTGAGCCAGTCCCTGTGAAGATCGGAAGTTTCAGAGACAGACATCAGTTCGTAGTGTGTGATTCCAGTCCTGTGTGTCTGTTAGGAAGAGATCTTTTGTGTAAACTCAATTGCACCATCTATTGTACCCCAAAGGGAGTGGAACTACAGACAAACGATGACGATGCTGACTTTAAAGTTGCAAATACGCATGTGTGCATTGAACTGTACCCTGCTTTGACAGTGGAGGAACTCCCCTGGGATTTGAGAGATTCAGTCTCACCGGAGGTGTGGGACTTTACAGGGGAGGAGATCGGATTGATCAAAGGAGTAGAACCAGTTAGAATTGAAGTGAGACCGAATGCTGAGTTCCCGGGGAACACCCCAGTACAAGCTGACCCCAGAAACACTCGCAGGTATGAAACCCGTGATGGAGTCCATGATTAGACAGGGAATTCTGAAGGAGGAGAGACAATTTCTTTTTGCGTTCAAAATAGAGAACCGCGTTTTAACATGGTGTCGTATCCCTCAAGGGTATACAGAGAGCCCATCTATCTTTAATCAGTTGCTGAAAAGGAATCTCGAGAGTCTGGTACTGCCGCAGAACTCAGTTCTCGTACAGTACATAGACGACCTCCTTGTTGCGTCAGACACCGAAGATGCTTGTAGGATTGACACCATTGCCTTGCTGAACCATTTGGGAGAGAATGGACACAAGGTGTCCCCCAGCAAGTTACAGTACTGCCTGCAAGAAGTGCAGTATCTGGGTCACCGAATAGAGAAGGGAAAGAGAAAAGTGTCGCCTGACAGGATGGAGACGATCATGAGAATGACTGTGCCCTCGACTCAAAGAGAGGTTAGGATGTTCCTAGGCATGGTTGGCTATTGCCGACAGTGGATTGCTAACTTTTCCCTGAAGGCGAAACCATTGCAGAAACTGACGCACAAGGACGTGAGTGATCCGGTACCATGGGACACAGATTGTATGATGGCTTTTCTCGAGCTGCGAGAGGACCTGTGTCGCGCTCCGGCTCTGGGAATGCCCGATTACACCAAATCATTTGCATTGTTCTGCTGTGAGAGAGAGGGGTGTGCATTGGCAGTCTTAGTGCAAGATCATGGAGGAGACCTTAGACCAGTTGCATACTTCTCGGCTACTTTAGATCCAGTAGCCGCAGCGTTGCCCGGATGTCTCAAATCCGTTGCCGCAACAGGTGTCAGCATTGAAAGATGTGAAAGTATAGTAATGGGATATCCACTGACCGTGCATGTACCTCATTCTGTGGAATTGTTGATGACCAGGACCAAGACAAAGCACTTGACCAACAACAGGCTCACACGCTACGAGCAGGTAATACTTGCTGCGGAGAATGTGACTCTCAGGAGGTGCTCTGTCTTGAATCCTGCTACCTTGTTGCCATTACCAAATGATATAGAAGATGATTGGGAAGACCATGATTGTCTTGATGTGACTGAACTGTGTACCAAACCTAGACCGGATATTGTTGATGAGCCATTGACAGACCCTGATGAAATTTACTTTGTGGATGGCTCATGTGTAAGAGACAATACTGGTCAGTTGAGAGCAGCGTTTGCTGTCTGTACTATTTCTGGAATAATTGAAGCAGCCTGCCTGGAAGGAGTACACTCCGCGCAGGTGGCTGAGATAATTGCGTTGACGCGTGCCTGTCTGGCAGCCAACTGGATTCGGATCACCATATTCACTGACAGCCAATATGGATTTGGGGTGGTTCATGATTTCGGCCAGTTGTGGTCTCAAAGGGGCTACATGACATCATCGGGATCCCCAATCAGGAATGGCGAATTTATCAGGTTATTGCTGGAGGCCTTGCAAGGTCCTGCAGAGATAGCCGTGGTAAAATGCACAGCCCATACCAAAGGAAAAGATTTTGTGACAATGGGGAATCGCTATGCTGATGAAGTTGCACGATATTGTGCGGAGCAAGGATACTCCTTTACTGAACAAACAATTGAGGGACCAAGGGAAAGAACCGAACTAAGCATGATGCTTGAGGTGGCAGACACATGGGAAGAGTTGAGAGACATGCAGGGACAGGCGTCAGAGTATGAAAAAAGGGTGTGGGAATCGGCTGGTTGTGTCAAAGGAGAGTTGGACATGTGGGTTTCGGCGGATGGAAGAGCTGTGTTGCCAAATGAGTTGGTGAGTGCAATGGCACGACAGATACATGGTCCTGTGCATCTGGGAAGGGATGCGATGATGCGTGTGTTTAGGCAAACGTGGTACAATCCGAAATTTAGACAGGCTGCGGAAGCAGTATGTCAGAGATGTGTAACATGTCAGCAGATAAATGTTGGGAAAAGAACACCAGTTACATTGAGTCACATTGGGAGGTCCGGCGGACCTTTCTATAGGATGCAAATGGATTTCATTGAGATGCCGAGGTGCAATCGCCTCAGGCACGTCTTGGTGATTGTGTGTGTGTTCTCTAGATGGGTTGAGGCATATCCCACTCGTAGGTGCGATACACTCACAGTAGCAAAACTATTGTTGAGGGAGCTAGTGCCACGATTCGGGGTTCCGACCTCCTTGGAATCGGACAGAGGAAAGCACTTTAATAGCGAAGTTGTGAAGATGCTCTGCTCTGCTCTGCCCTGAACATTGACCAGAGACTGCATTGTAGCTACCGTCCAGAGGCTTCTGGCATAGTGGAGCAAATAAACGGAACCCTGAAGGCCCGAATGGCAAAGGTGTGCTCATCCACATCCCTGAAGTGGCCAGACGCATTGCCGTTGGTACTAATGAGTATGCGTAGTACCCCAGACAGGAGGACAGGGCTTTCACCTCATGAAGTGCTGATGGGGAGGGCTATGAGACTGCCATCTATTCCTACAACTGCCTTGCTGAATATCACAGATGACCTGATTCTTGACTACTGCAGGGGACTTTCTGATGTCATACGTTCTGTGTCTCTTCAGGTGCAGGCTGCTGAAATGCCGGCTTCTAGCGACCTTTGTCACGACCTGTGCCCTGGTGACTGGGTCCTGGTGCGGAAGCACGTGCGGAAGAGCAGCCTGGATGTGCGTTGGAGAGGACCTTTCCAAGTGATTCTAGTCACAACTACTGCTGTGAAGTGTGGTGGATTGCCAAACTGGATCCATGCTTCTCACACCCGCTGAGTCCCAGCACCCCTAGAAGGAACGGCTCCTCTAGAAGAGGGAAATTCTGACGAGGAAGAAGATCCACAGGAGGGGTCGAGTCAAGCTACGGGGGTGCCAGTGGAAGTTGGTGACTCTCCTGATCGAGCAGAAAATGTCCACGACAACAGTGACACTGAGTCTGCTTCAGAAAGGGGAAGTGGCGACGAAGGTGATCAGAGCGCAGAAGAGGCTGACAGTGGGGACGAACAGGGTGTGCAAACAAGAAGCAGAAGAGCAAGAAGGAAGTGCAGAGGCTCATTGGCCCGAGAGACGGAGGCGAATGAATGTGAGATTGGCTTCCGAAAGAGATCTTGCCCCTGTGTCCGAAGAATCAGATCCGGAGGAGGGAGAACAAGACGCAGAGCAAAGGGGTCCGAGAAGGTCGAGGAGGGTGAGAGTACCATGCCGAAGATACGCCACTCCAGAGTGGACCTACCCTTTCACAAATGCCAGGTGTACTGAGGTCCGGGAGGGTGAGGTCAGTGGCGGTGACCAGTACGATCCCAAATGTTAAGCTGGAAGTGATACTGTTGGTACCTGGACTTGAAATTGAAGGCGTACTGACACTCACAATTCCTAATCCCCCTCTCCTGAGCAAGATACGTGATTTACTCCTGGATAGACTAATTTTTCCTACATTTGGTCCGGACGTACCATCTTATATATGCAGTTGTGCTCCGCATGGAACTTTTAGATTATGTTTTGCAGGCAATCGGAGCAAGTATAATCATAGAGTATTAAGGACTTTGAAAGAACTTTGAAAGAACTTTTGAAAAGACTTTGTAAATAGCTGTTGAACTTAACCTAGAGCCGAGTGGAAGAAGAACAAATTTAGGGACTTTCCACAGTGGACGGAGAAGGGTTAGGGTTGTCTGCTGTTGAAACAAAAGAAGAACTGAATCGGGGATTTCCGCTTTCCGAGGTGGTTCGAGAGACTCAAATAACAAAGAAAGAGACTTTTGTGTGCTTTCCGAAAACGAACTACTTTGTGCTGAGACCATGGCGCCTGGAAACCCGAATCGTAGAGCCAAGTGCATAGTAGGCACTCTTTTAGGAGGAGTGATACTCCTTATAGCTATAGTAGTTTTAGTTTCCTATTTTGCACCACACGAACAGGTAGTGAAGGCTGAGGGGACACCGACACCTACCACCCCTAGCCAGAAAGAAGACAGAGAGCGAAGAGAGAAAGCCTTGCTGGCTGCAGAAAGTCGTAGGTTACATACTGATCTGTCTAAAGGAAATTTTGGACAGAATGCGTATGCAAAGTTGTTGTATGAATACATTGATGCGATGGATGCGAAGGACTGTTATGTGTGTATGCAACTGCCAGCTTCAGTAGATGAGGGTATTAGATACCATCACCTTCCTTTGACATATGGAATATCCTGTAGTTTGCTGATTAGTATACTTTATGGGCGAAATCATTTTGAATATTTCTTTTCGAATTATGATGCTGTGTTGCCAGAAGTCCCGAATTACAAGCATTTGAACAAGTGGGATTATTATAAGTCAGAGGACAGACTCGGATATTTTTTCATTCCCACACAAGAGCTAGACACCCCGTATGCACACCGACACAACTTGACTTGCCTGTTATCTGAGACAGAGAAGAAGTTCATTGAGCAAGTGGAAGATAGGTACACGGAGCAAAAACAGTTGCGAGATTCAGGGCAAGGCAAGGTAGATTGGACCGAAGAAGAGAAGCAGCATACGTCAAGAGGGAGTTATGGTCCGATAGCTCTAGATGAAGTACAGAAAGGGAAGTTGTGCCTTCACCGACCACAGACGTATTATGAAAATGTGTATGTGGGTCATACGACATGTGAACACACCTTCACATTGGAATATTACACGAAAGATTTCTTGAAGAGCGTGGTACAGGTGATTCCTACTGTGTATTTTGTTTGCGGAAGGAATGCGTATGTGAGATTGCCAGAGAAGTGGTATGGAACATGCTATCTAGCAATTATTTTTCCCAAGATTTATCATACTGAGGATTTTGCACTCTTAGAGGGAGGGCCTCAAAGGAGGGTGAAGTGAGGGGAAAGTGCTGGAGCCATTGTGGGAGATGTGTTTGGAGCAGCGATACCTATGTTGGGAGTCATTTTGAATGACGTAAAGATACGGCGGTTGGCAACTGTAGTGGATGAATTGTCAATGAATACGGCCAAGTCATTGGTGTTGGTTGAGGGTGAGATGTTGTCGATCAGGACAATGGTTTTACAGAACCGTCTTGCTCTCGACGTCATCCTAGCGAATAGGGCGGAGTCTGTAAACATTTGAAGGTCCAGGAATGTTGTACATACATTCCAGACAACTCTAAAGATCTGGAAAAATATATAAGCAATATTACTGCAATCCATTATGAAATTGAGGATTTGACACAAGAGAATGCGTGGGAGACGGTTGGCAAGGGATTTGGGAAAGTTGGAAGCTGGTTTGCCAATTTAGGGAAGAGTTTCTTTGGGTTTGTACTGAAACCCCTCATCATAGCAGTGGCGTGTGTGTTTGGATTGTGGGGTTTAGTGAGATTGTACAAGTCCAATAGATTGGCGAGATCAATGAGAGCGCAAGCGATGCGAATGGAGAGGCTGCAGGACAGTCAATACCGCAGCTTGAGAGCGTTGGAAATGCTCAAGCGAGGGAAAATGGCCACATGTTCTGTTTAGCTTGGTTCTTACCCTGAGGATGATGTAAGGGTGGTGATGACACGGGTCATCAAAGGGGGGAACTGAGAGAGCGCCATTTACAGTGAAATTTTGTAGGGGTGCATCATATGTACAAGTAGTCAGCACCCGTATATGCATAGAGGATTTTAATCATGTTTAGATGCACGGTGGGATAGAGTACTAGAGAAATTGGTATCAGAAAATGTGCAGAACCAATGTTCCAAAGTGCAAATCCACACTTGCTGTTTAACGTAGAGAGATAGTTGAATTGAAATGGTTCACTAATAAGAAGCATGTTTAAATGAGCACTAGTGTGCATATAGAGGCTGCATTTATTGAAATATATATCCGTGTTTTATGTACTTGATAACTAGTTTAGGTTAGGAAATGCATTTGCCTAAAGTAAGAGGCCTAAGAGAATCAGAGCAAAGTGTTCATGTAAACGTTGGGCCTATAACCAAGCAGAGGCCTAGTTCATGGAAATTGTGCAGGCCTGATCGAAAATGTCTTGCTTAGCATTTAACTGTAGAAATGTTTGGTAAAAGAAGATGCTTTTAGAAAATATTGCAACATTGATAGAATGTGAGCCGAATAGTATGTATTCCTTTGCAGGTGCACCACCAAGTAGACAGTAGAGTAGAAGGGCCCATTGTGTAAGAGTGGTAGAAATGTTAGACTCAGACATGGAGGAGTAGACCAGAAATTTGAAGATACAACTTGAAGAGACGGAGAGTCTGAGACCCAAGGACGTTTTAACGGACAAGGATGGACAAGTGCCATGGTGAAAATTTCCAGAAGTAACACCTTCGAGAGGGGCGTGCCTGAAGGCGTGTCGCTCACATTGTGGGGTTTCGTATTAGGGACAGCACTCCGAGGGTGGAGGCAGAGCGGATGGGCTGAGGCGTTAGAGAGAGCGGTCGTGTTGGGCACGGAGCGTAGCATGGATGAGGAACTCTAGTCTAAGAGAGGAGTGGGCGAACTTCTTTGGGAAGTCACCACGGCTGACACCTTTTGTTAGGATGGGCTATTGTTGAGTAGGGATGTCACTTAGTATAGTGTAGGGACAGATTAACTTGACTTTTCTTTCTAATGCATACTAGAATCCAAGTTACAGCAATTTTTGTTAGCCTGATGGTTTTGGAACTGATTCTCGTATTATTCATAAGCCGCCTAAGACTTTTCCGTAGGATTATGATTGTATTAGTGCCCGTTTACATTTTGAACCTCGTGTTGAGGTGTCTGTATCTTCAGCTGTTTTCATTTCTGTAATAAACCTTTAAACTTGGTTCTTAGTCAGTGGTCTTTTGGGGTAAAGTAAATGGGAATTGTTGCAAGTATTGATGATTGGTAAATAGGTTGCCTAATTCACTCTATGACAGGTAAAAAGGTTCAGTCGACCAGTGACGGGATTCTGGAGAATGGTAAGCAGGCTCTAGAGAAAAAATCCCGCCTTTCCAGTTGGTAGCAGAGTAGGATGGTTTACCTTCTGGAGTGAGGGTAATCTAGAAGTAGGTTGAGATTTGCCCGAGGCCCATAGAGAACCAATGATGAGTGTCCAGAGAATCGCGGACGGAGGATGGCGTTCCACGGAAACTGACGAAGAGTGACAGTGCGGCAGAAAGCAGCAGGTCGAAGGAGAGTGAGTATGAAAAGGGTCATGCGTTGCTAGATTGCGGTGTTATGTTGTATTGTGTGTTGTATTGTCATATGGAGTTGAGTGCCTGTAGTGTGAAAGAGGAACAGGTTGTGAGCGCGCGCAACCAGTGAAAATCTTAGGCTCAAGGGGAGTCTAAGTGGTCCGGGTGTATCGAACACCAATAGTAATTGTCGACCGTTGTTAAGGGGGTCATGAGGTACCATTGATCGCCCGCAGGACCGAGATAGGGGGAACGAATGTGTGAGAGCGTGGGCAACGGACGCTGGTCGGAAGTTGCCGTGAGTTTGTAACCTATCAGTTGAGGCGATTGTCTAGCCGTTAGCGGGCAGACATTTGCCGGTACAGGTGACAATTACAGTCAGACTGTGGACGTACAGTCAAAGAAGTGGTTGCTTGGTCGGAAGTAATCAATTCCAGGGTATGATTGGGACGCATGCGAGACCGCGAGACAAACGGAGAGAGGAGGGGAACTGCTGCGAAACGGAGGCGAGTGACGTCTGAATGAGCCGCGCTGGGATTGGTCGGTTGGCGTGGAGCCACGCTGGGATAGGGCGGTTAGTGTGAAGCCGCGCTGAGATTGGCGGATTGTCATCAGGAAGTAAACAAGCGCTGTAAAACAAGGAAACATTGTGGGTTCATCATGAAATGTTTTAAAGTGTTGCGAAAATGTTTCAAGGGGGAAAACATGATAGAACCTCGGGGTGGGGAGGAGGCTCCACCCGAGGATACTCCAGCTTATTATATGGCAACGAACGTTGGGTTACATACCATATTGTGGCTTGACAATTGGTGTAAGATGACAGACGGAAAGGAAGAATTGACATTCCCTAAATATGGAACATTTAGACTAGAGGTGCTGTATCAGCTGAAAGCGATTATGGCTGCGTTGCGACCTTTGCCCAGACCAACACAGTTTGAAGCGTTAAACGCATGGATCAGGGCAGCCCATGAAAAGAACAGAGATAGGAGACAAGAAAGAGTGAAACGATCAGTTAGGGTGGTCCAAGATGCGAGATGGGATGCCATGGCCAAGAGATGGAGGGTACAGACCATTGAAGGGGATAGGTTGTACCCGTTGCTGGAAAATACAGGGGATGCACAGAGGAAAAGTACGGAGGATGAGGACAGTGAGACAGACGATAGCCTGATAGAGAGGCTGTTGTCAGAGAGACCACCTCCATACAACCCCGAGTTGGGGGGCACGCCAACATCAGCCAAGGACTGGGAAGTCTCGGAAGGGGATGGTGGGATTCAAATGGTGAGTGGTTTGAGTGCCTCAGAGGACAAGTTTTGCCCAGAAAAGGGAGGAAAGGCACCTCCACCTTCCCCAGTGACGAGGGTAGTAGGAAGATTTACAGAGCAAAAGGTTCGGGTGGAAGAGGGTGTCCACTCACAGAAATTGCCAGATGCTCTTACGGTACCTGTTACCATAGGTCCCATAGTATCAGTGTACAACCCAGAACAGAAACAAGACGAGAGTCCGCTGCGAATGGGGAGTGAGAGATGTGCCAGTGAGGACAGGAGTAATGAGATGGAAGGGTGGAGGCAGATGCCAAAGCCTGTAGAAAGAAGCACTCCTTTGGCGGCATCGGCAGACTCCTCGGAAGAGCAGGGGGGTTGGAGGGGACCAATGGATCTGAGGGGACCGAGGCCAAGGTCGATGAGAGAATTAAGGCCAGACTTGAGAACTTGGGAAACCATCGTGGACACTCAGAGTGATAGATCAAGGAATGTCTTTGGGTCTGAGAATCAGGAAGATAGGATGGTGTCTCACTGCGTGCCTAGTGAAAGCAGGCAGGAATGGGAACGAGAAGGGGGGGGGAATAGGGGGACGTCCCACCACAACTCTGGCGACAGTAGACAGGAGTGGGTTTGAGAAGGCTGGGAGAACAGAAGGGTTCCCCCTAACACACCTGAAGAAAACAGACGAGAGAGTCAGGACAGTGGCGGGAGGGGCTCTCAGGGAACTACTAGCCAGGGTACATTGAGGGCTGCGATAAAAGCAAGAAGGATAGATGTGCTGAGACTAAAAACAGAAGTGGAAGAGATAGTGGAAGGTACATTGCCACTAGAAAGGATCGAACTCTACGAACCAGATGAGCTATTGTTTGTGGCGAAGGATGTTACGCGGAGGGCTAGGACAGCTCATGAGAAACTCTCTGAATTAGCGAATAAGTATACTGTAGACTTGACGAAAACAAAAGCACTGCAGAGTGGCCACCGGTTACAGTATTCAGATCAAGATCTAGAAGAAAAGAGGGTGATCGGATTAAAAACTCACATTAGGGAACTGATTGTGGGAATCCGACCGTGGTCCCCGTTGGAGAAATGGGAGAAAAGGTGGTCAAAGAGAAAGAGCGTTAGACGGAGTGTTATTGAGACATCCCCGGGAGGAGGGTTGATGCATGCAGAAGCGTACCCCTTGCGGGAGGTGGCTCATGGAGGATATGTGCATGTACCCTGGAGTAGGGGAGATCTGGCTGCCTTTACGAACACATTTACAAAGTTGCGAGAGAGTCCAGTGGAATGGTATAAACAGGTAGAGAGGTTCGTTAAAATCTCAAAGGTGCTGTGGATTGATTTGAACACTCTGTTTGACATTGTGGTTCCAGGTGATTTGTGGATAGCATGCAAGGTCAGTGTTGAATGGCCCACAGGTGAGCCAGAACGAGAGGCTGCCACAAATGGACCGTCACCCAGGGTGATGGCAAAGTATGAGCAAGCGATCACGTGGCTAAAGACCAAGGTACCACCACAGGACATTGATTGGGTGAAAATAGATCGGACTAGGCAGGAACTAAAGGAGACAGTGCATGAATATTACGAGAGGCTCTTGCAGATTTTTAAGCAGTACAGTGGGTTAGATGTGATGGACCCAAAGGACATGGGACAGTTCGTATCCAAATTTGTTCTGGGACTGAGGCCTGATATTTGCCTTATGATACAGCAACATTTAATCTGTTGGCAAAACAAGCCTCTGGATGAGATCTTGAGGTATGCGAGGTATTGCAGTGACGAGATAGACTCGAAGACAAAGAAGCTAAAGGACAAACTGATGTTAGTACAGATGCAATCGGGAGGACAGGGTCAGTCAGGCAATGGCACTTTGGGGAGGAAATCAGGGGGACAGAAGAGGGACAACGAGGAAGGTCCGAGACCTAGGATAGATATGGCGACCCTGAAAAAGACGACCAAGTGACATCAATGTCACGAGGTCGGGCATTGGAGACGCGAGTGTCCCCATAACCCCGACAATCAGGTACAGGAGGAGGAGGAGGAGGAAGTTCAAGCCCCTCCGGTACGGAAGGTGACAGTGACCAAGTTCCAGACGACGAAAGGGGGGACTTCAGCCCCTAGGGCACCGGTTCCCCAGCCACCGAAGATTTCAACAGGGAACAAGGTATACAAGCAGATGCCTTTCATAGTCGAAGGGGACGAGTGCTATTACTTTGACCCAGTGACAGGACGGTACCTGGATGGGGAGGAGGGCTGTACTCTTGGAGCCGTGCTGGAGGTAGATCAGAGAGGACCTTTTGTAGAGGCAGATGTAGATGGACATCCCACCACCTTTTTGGTTGACACTGGTGCTTCTCGCTCCACTGTGCGGTCTGCGGTAGTCCCTAACTTACCCCTTTCAGGACAGACCATACAAGTTGTAGGAGTAGCAAACAGAAGAATGACAAACCCCCTAACTGAGCCAGTCCCTGTGAAGATCGGAAGTTTCAGAGACAGACATCAGTTCGTAGTGTGTGATTCCAGTCCTGTGTGTCTGTTAGGAAGAGATCTTTTGTGTAAACTCAATTGCACCATCTATTGTACCCCAAAGGGAGTGGAACTACAGACAAACGATGACGATGCTGACTTTAAAGTTGCAAATACGCATGTGTGCATTGAACTGTACCCTGCTTTGACAGTGGAGGAACTCCCCTGGGATTTGAGAGATTCAGTCTCACCGGAGGTGTGGGACTTTACAGGGGTGGAGATCGGATTGATCAAAGGAGTAGAACCAGTTAGAATTCAAGTGAGACCGAATGCTGAGTTCCCGGGGAACACCCCAGTACAAGCTGACCCCAGAAACACTCGCAGGTATAAAACCCGTGATTGAGTCCATGATTAGACAGGGAATTCTGAAGGAGGAGAGACAATTTCTTTTTGCGTTCAAAATAGAGAACCGCGTTTTAACATGGTGTCGTATCCCTCAAGGGTATACAGAGAGCCCATCTATCTTTAATCAGTTGCTGAAAAGGAATCTCGAGAGTCTGGTACTGCCGCAGAACTCAGTTCTCGTACAGTACATAGACGACCTCCTTGTTGCGTCAGACACCGAAGATGCTTGTAGGATTGACACCATTGCCTTGCTGAACCATTTGGGAGAGAATGGACACAAGGTGTCCCCCAGCAAGTTACAGTACTGCCTGCAAGAAGTGCAGTATCTGGGTCACCGAATAGAGAAGGGAAAGAGAAAAGTGTCACCTGACAGGATGGAGACGATCATGAGAATGACTGTGCCCTCGACTCAAAGAGAGGTTAGGATGTTCCTAGGCATGGTTGGCTATTGCCGACAGTGGATTGCTAACTTTTCCCTGAAGGCGAAACCATTGCAGAAACTGACGCACAAGGACGTGAGTGATCCGGTACCATGGGACACAGATTGTATGATGGCTTTTCTCGAGCTGCGAGAGGACCTGTGTCGCGCTCCGGCTCTGGGAATGCCCGATTACACCAAATCATTTGCATTGTTCTGCTGTGAGAGAGAGGGGTGCGCATTGGCAGTCTTAGTGCAAGATCATGGAGGAGACCGTAGACCAGTTGCATACTTCTCGGCTACTTTAGATCCAGTAGCCGCAGCGTTGCCCGGATGTCTCAAATCCGTTGCCGCAACAGGTGTCAGCATTGAAAGATGTGAAAGTATAGTAATGGGATATCTACTGACCGTGCATGTACCTCATTCTGTGGAATTGTTGATGACCAGGACCAAGACACAGCACTTGACCAACAACAGGCTCACACGCTACGAGCAGGTAATACTTGCTGCGGAGAATGTGACTCTCAGGAGGTGCTCTGTCTTGAATCCTGCTACCTTGTTGCCATTACCAAATAATATAGAAGATGATTGGGAAGACCATGATTGTCTTGATGTGACTGAACTGTGTACCAAACCTAGACCGGATATTGTTGATGAGCCATTGACAGACCCTGATGAAATTTACTTTGTGGATGGCTCATGTGTAAGAGACAATACTGGTCAGTTGAGAGCAGCGTTTGCTGTCTGTACTATTTCTGGAATAATTGAAGCAGCCTGCCTGGAAGGAGTACACTCCGCGCAGGTGGCTGAGATAATTGCGTTGACGCGTGCCTGTCTGGCAGCCAACTGGATTCGGATCACCATATTCACTGACAGCCAATATGGATTTGGGGTGATTCATGATTTCGGCCAGTTGTGGTCTCAAAGGGGCTACATGACATCATCGGGATCCCCAATCAGGAATGGCGAATTTATCAGGTTATTGCTGGAGGCCTTGCAAGGTCCTGCAGAGATAGCCGTGGTAAAATGCACAGCCCATACCAAAGGAAAAGATTTTGTGACAATGGGGAATCGCTATGCTGATGAAGTTGCACGATATTGTGCGGAGCAAGGATACTCCTTTACTGAACAAACAATTGAGGGACCAAGGGAAAGAACCGAACTAAGCATGATGCTTGAGGTGGCAGACACATGGGAAGAGTTGAGAGACATGCAGGGACAGGAGTCAGAGTATGAAAAAAGGGTGTGGGAATCGGCTGGTTGTGTCAAAGGAGAGTTGGACATGTGGGTTTCGGCGGATGGAAGAGCTGTGTTGCCAAATGAGTTGGTGAGTGCAATGGCACGACAGATACATGGTCCTGTGCATCTGGGAAGGGATGCGATGATGCGTGTGTTTAGGCAAACGTGGTACAATCCAAAATTTAGACAGGCTGCGGAAGCAGTATGTCAGAGATGTGTAACATGTCAGCAGATAAATGTTGGGAAAAGAACACCAGTTACATTGAGTCACATTGGGAGGTCCGGCGGACCTTTCTATAGGATGCAAATGGATTTCATTGAGATGCCGAGGTGCAATCGCCTCAGGCATGTCTTGGTGATTGTGTGTGTGTTCTCTAGATGGGTTGAGGCATATCCCACTCGTAGGTGAGATACACTCACAGTAGCAAAACTATTGTTGAGGGAGCTAGTGCCACGATTCGGGGTTCCGACCTCCTTGGAATCGGACAGAGGAAAGCACTTTAATAGCGAAGTTGTGAAGATGCTCTGCTCTGCCCTGAACATTGACCAGAGACTGCATTGTAGCTACCGTCCAGAGGCTTCTGGCATAGTGGAGCAAATAAACGGAACCCTGAAGGCCCGAATGGCAAAGGTGTGCTCATCCACATCCCTGAAGTGGCCAGACGCATTGCCGTTGGTACTAATGAGTATGCGTAGTACCCCAGACAGGAGGACAGGGCTTTCACCTCATGAAGTGCTGATGGGGAGGGCTATGAGACTGCCATCTATTCCTACAACTGCCTTGCTGAATATCACAGATGACCTGATTCTTGACTACTGCAGGGGACTTTCTGATGTCATACGTTCTGTGTCTCTTCAGGTGCAGGCTGCTGAAATGCCGGCTTCTAGCGACCTTTGTCACGACCTGTGCCCTGGTGACTGGGTCCTGGTGCGGAAGCACGTGCGGAAGAGCAGCCTGGATGTGCGTTGGAGAGGACCTTTCCAAGTGATTCTAGTCACAACTACTGCTGTGAAGTGTGGTGGATTGCCAAACTGGATCCATGCTTCTCACACCCGCTGAGTCCCAGCACCCCTAGAAGGAACGGCTCCTCTAGAAGAGAGAAATTCTGACGAGGAAGAAGATCCACAGGAGGGGTCGAGTCAAGCTACGGGGGTGCCAGTGGAAGTTGGTGACTCTCCTGATCGAGCAGAAAGTGTCCACAACAACAGTGACACTGAGTCTGCTTCAGAAAGGGGAAGTGGCGACGAAGGTGATCAGAGCGCAGAAGAGGCTGACAGTGGGGACGAACAGGGTGTGCAAACAAGAAGCAGAAGAGCAAGAAGGAAGTGCAGAGGCTCATTGGCCCGAGAGACGGAGGCGAATGAATGTGAGATTGGCTTCCGAAAGAGATCTTGCCCCTGTGTCCGAAGAATCAGATCCGGAGGAGGGAGAACAAGACGCAGAGCAAAGGGGTCCGAGAAGGTCGAGGAGGGTGAGAGTACCTTGCCGAAGATACGCCACTCCAGAGTGGACCTACCCTTTCACAAATGCCAGGTGTACTGAGGTCCGGGAGGGTGAGGTCAGTGGCGGTGACCAGTACGATCCCAAATGTTAAGCTGGAAGTGATACTGTTGGTACCTGGACTTGAAATTGAAGGCGTACTGACACTCACAATTCCTAATCCCCCTCTCCTGAGCAAGATACGTGATTTACTCCTGGATAGACTAATTTTTCCTACATTTGGTCCGGACGTACCATCTTATGATGCAGTTGTGCTCCGCATGGAACTTTTAGATTATGTTTTGCAGGCAATCGGAGCAAGTATAATCATAGATTATTAAGGACTTTGAAAGAACTTTGAAAGAACTTTTGAAAAGACTTTGTAAATAGCTGTTGAACTTAACCTAGAGCCGAGTGGAAGAAGAACAAATTTAGGGACTTTCCACAGAGGACGGAGAAGGGTTAGGGCTGTCTGCTGTTGAAACAAAAGAAGAACTGAATCGGGGATTTCCGCTTTCCGAGGTGGTTCGAGAGACTCAAATAACAAAGAAAGAGACTTTTGTGTGCTTTCCGAAAACGAACTACTTTGTGCTGAGACCATGGCGCCTGGAAACCCGAATCGTAGAGCCAAGTGCATACTAGGCACTCTTTTAGGAGAAGTGATACTCCTTATAGCTATAGTAGTTTTAGTTTCCTATTTTGCACCACACGAACAGGTAGTGAAGGCTGAGGGGACACCGACACCTACCACCCCTAGCCAGAAAGAAGACAGAGAGCGAAGAGAGAAAGCCTTGCTGGCTGCAGAAAGTCGTAGGTTACATACTGATCTGTCTAAAGGAAATTTTGGACAGAATGCGTATGCAAAGTTGTTGTATGAATACATTGATGCGATGGATGCGAAGGACTGTTATGTGTGTATGCAACTGCCAGCTTCAGTAGATGAGGGTATTAGATACCATCACCTTCCTTTGACATATGGAATATCCTGTAGTTTGCTGATTAGTATACTTTATGGGCGAAATCATTTTGAATATTTCTTTTCGAATTATGATGCTGTGTTGCCAGAAGTCCCGAATTACAAGCATTTGAACAAGTGGGATTATTATAAGTCAGAGGACAGACTCGGATATTTTTTCATTCCCACACAAGAGCTAGACACCCCGTATGCACACCGACACAACTTGACTTGCCTGTTATCTGAGACAGAGAAGAAGTTCATTGAGCAAGTGGAAGATAGGTACACGGAGCAAAAACAGTTGCGAGATTCAGGGCAAGGCAAGGTAGATTGGACCGAAGAAGAGAAGCAGCATAAGTCAAGAGGGAGTTATGGTCCGATAGCTCTAGATGAAGTACAGAAAGGGAAGTTGTGCCTTCACCGACCACAGACGTATTATGAAAATGTGTATGTGGGTCATACGACATGTGAACACACCTTCACATTGGAATATTACACGAAAGATTTCTTGAAGAGCGTGGTACAGGTGATTCCTACTGTGTATTTTGTTTGCGGAAGGAATGCGTATGTGAGATTGCCAGAGAAGTTGTATGGAACATGCTATCTAGCAATTATTTTTCCCAAGATTTATCATACTGAGGATTTTGCACTCTTAGAGGGAGGGCCTCAAAGGAGGGTGAAGTGAGGGGAAAGTGCTGGAGCCATTGTGGGAGATGTGTTTGGAGCAGCGATACCTATGTTGGGAGTCATTTTGAATGACGTAAAGATACGGCGGTTGGCAACTGTAGTGGATGAATTGTCAATGAATACGGCCAAGTCATTGGTGTTGGTTGAGGGTGAGATGTTGTCGATCAGGACAATGGTTTTACAGAACCGTCTTGCTCTCGACGTCATCCTAGCGAAATAGGGCGGAGTCTGTAAACGTTTGAAGGTCCAGGAATGTTGTACATACATTCCAGACAACTCTAAAGATCTGGAAAAATATATAAGCAATATTACTGCAATCCATTATGAAATTGAGGATTTGACACAAGAGAATGCGTGGGAGACGGTTGGCAAGGGATTTGGGAAAGTTGGAAGCTGGTTTGCCAATTTAGGGAAGAGTTTCTTTGGGTTTCTACTGAAACCCCTCATCATAGCAGTGGCGTGTGTGTTTGGATTGTGGGGTTTAGTGAGATTGTACAAGTGGTACAAGTCCAATAGATTGGCGAGATCAATGAGAGCGCAAGAGATGCGAATGGAGAGGCTGCAGGACAGTCAATACCGCAGCTTGAGAGCATTGGAAATGCTCAAGCGAGGGAAAATGGCCACATGTTCTGTTTAGCTTGGTTCTTACCCTGAGGATGATGTAAGGGTGGTGATGACACGGGTCATCAAAGGGGGGAACTGAGAGAGCGCCATTTACAGTGAAATTTTGTAGGGGTGCATCATATGTACAAGTAGTCAGCACCCGTATATGCATAGAGGATTTTAATCATGTTTAGATGCACTGTGGGATAGAGTACTAGAGAAATTGGTATCAGAAAATGTGCAGAACCAATGTTCCAAAGTGCAAATCCACACTTGCTGTTTAACGTAGAGAGATAGTTGAATTGAAATGGTTCACTAATAAGAAGCATGTTTAAATGAGCACTAGTGTGCATATAGAGGCTGCATGTATTGAAATATATATCCGTGTTTTATGTACTTGATAACTAGTTTAGGTTAGGAAATGCATTTGCCTAAAGTAAGAGGCCTAAGAGAATCAGAGCAAAGTGTTCATGTAAACGTTGGGCCTATAACCAAGCAGAGGCCTAGTTCATGGAAATTGTGCAGGCCTGATCGAAAATGTCTTGCTTAGCATTTAACTGTAGAAATGTTTGGTAAAAGAAGATGCTTTTAGAAAATATTGCAACATTGATAGAATGTGAGCCGAATAGTATGTATTCCTTTGCAGGTGCACCAACAAGTAGACAGTAGAGTAGAAGGGCCCATTGTGTAAGAGTGGTAGAAATGTTAGACTCAGACATGGAGGAGTAGACCAGGAATTTGAAGATACAACTTGAAGAGACGGAGAGTCTGCGACCCAAGGACGTTTTAACGGACAAGGATGGACAAGTGCCATGGTGAAAATTTCCAGAAGTAACACCTTCGAGAGGGGCGTGCCTGAAGGCGTGTCGCTCACATTGTGGGGTTTCTTATTAGGGACAGCACCTGAGGGTGGAGGCAGAGCGGATGGGCTGAGGAGTTAGAGAGAGCGGTCGTGTTGGGCAAGGAGCGTAGCGTGGATGAGGAACTCTAGTCTAAGAGAGGAGTGGGCGAACTTCTTTGGGAAGTCACCACGGCTGACACCTTTTGTTAGGATGGGCTATTGTTGAGTAGGGATGTCACTTAGTATAGTGTAGGGACAGATTAACTTGACTTTTCTTTCTAATGCATACTAGAATCCAAGTTACAGCAATTTTTGTTAGCCTGATGGTTTTGGAACTGATTCTCGTATTATTCATAAGCCGCCTAAGACTTTTCCGTAGGATTATGTTTGTATTAGTGCCCGTTTACCTTTTGAACCTCGTGTTGAGGTGTCTGTATCTTCAGCTGTTTTCATTTCTGTAATAAACCTTTAAACTTGGTTCTTAGTCAGTGGTCTTTTGGGGTAAAGTAAATGGGAATTGTTGCAAGTATTGATGATTGGTAAATAGGTTGCCTAATTCACTCTATGACAGGTAAAAAGGTTCAGTCGACCAGTGACGGTATTCTGGAGAATGGTAAGCAGGCTCTAGAGAAAAAATCCCGCCTTTCCAAGCCTATGCACACAGAAAGGCCCAAAGCAAGATGGAATTGAAAAGCAAGATGACATGAAAGCATGTCAAAGCTGATAAATAGTAAGCACTGCCATAAAGCAAGTTAAAGTCAGAAAACATATTGATATTAAACCGTGTCAAAGCCAATAGTAAGAACTCAGAATTCTCACCAATTCACAATACAATACACATTCCTGCACAACTGCACGCCTTCAAATGCACATGCCACACGCTCTGCTCTTGGCAAGACTGTTCTACTCCGTAACAGCTCCCACTGAAAGACAGCAGGATTACAGGACAGAAGAGAAGCAGGACCATCCTAAATTAAGGAACACACTAAAGTCAATTAAAATGGTGGTGGTTGAGGGTCATCATAGGGTGCCAGGAGACATCAAAATTACCTATCACAAAACAACCTGGTTTTGCAAGGGGGCTCACCTGTGTTTTTGGCCCCGGGTTCGGCAACCATCTTGGGAAACTACCAAATCCACACATTTCTGAAAAGTAGACACCCAGGGGAGTCCAGCGAGGTATGGATTCCTTGGACACCCCACCCCCCAACGTTTTCTACCTAGAATCCCCTGCAAACCTCAAATGTAACTAAAAAAAATCAAATTTTTCGCAAATTTCTGGGTGGGAAAATTCTGGAATCTCATGGATCAACACATTTCCTACCATCCAGCATTCCCCCAGGTCTCCTGATAAAACGTGCTGAGCAGACACCAAAATTACCTATCACAAAACAACCTGGTTTTGCAAGGGGGGTCACCTGGGTTTTTGGCTCAGGGCTCGGCGGCCACCTTGGGAAACCACCAAACCCACACATTTCTGAAAACAAGACACCCAGGGGAGTCCAGCGAGGTATGGCTTGTGCGGATCCCCCAACATTTTCCTACACATAATCCCCATCACACCTCAAATTTAGCTGAAAAAGACTACGTTTTCCACATATTTGTATGGGGAATCACAGTTCCAGCATAAATGTCCCTCCCCACAGCGTTCCCCTCAGTCTCCCGAGTAAAGTGATACCTCCCTCCACCCCTACTTATAAAAAAAAACCAAAATTCCCTGTTGCCTCATGGCCTTTCTGCCCCCCGAGGGGCAGATCAGGGGCTATTGCCCCATCTGCCTCCTGGGGGTGCAGAAAGTATTTTGCCTTCTTTGCAGGGGTAGGGTGGGGGCATTGGGGTGCCCATTCTGGGCAGCCACCATCTCTGGCTGATAAAAAAAAATCCTGGCATCTTTAGGGTGCTTTCTGCCCCCGGGGGGGGGAGATTGGGGGCTACAGCCCCCATCTGCTCTCCAGTGGGGGCAGAAAACTGTATCTAACAAAAATCTATTGGAGGAGCAAAGGTCCTTACCCAAGGGACCGTTCTCCCCTCTCTGGTGCTAGTGGGTGGATCCCTGCTTGAGGATCACTCTCCTGGGGGTGATCACCAAGCAGGGATCCACTAGGGAAGGGTACTATTGGAAAGGGGAGATTCTCCCCTTTCCAACGATACCTCTCCCATGTGTTTCGGTGCTCTGGGGCTGAGATAGCCCCACAAGCACCAAAACTGAGAAACTGAAACTAAGTTTCAGTTTTGTTTTCATTGTAATGAAAACATGCGCACGGTCGTCATTGCAATGAAAACCCCTAACAGGCCCATCTCCCAAGGCACAAAAAAAGGGAAATCCCTCTGCTGTCTGCAGCCGAGGGATTTTTCTTGCCTGTACTCATGACAGAATGGTGCCGTCATGAGCACAAGAGAACTGGTGCTCATGACGGAACCATTCCGTCATGAGCATCCAAAGGGTTAAGTGTTTTGCCCCGAATCACAGGATGTGGAGACAATGATCCAAAGTCTGGCCGTTATGCCACATCAGTGGCCCTACCTAGTGCATACCCTAATACAGCATCCTCGCAGAGTGAGCAGCGGATGCGCCCTGCTGCTAGGTTTGACTTAAAAACAAACACACCAACCAGTTTTGTGCCGGCACAGCGCAGACAGCAGCAGCACCATGAACGCCCCTCCATAGAGTCTTGAATAAATAAAAGGGGTGGTAGGAGCTGTTCTGCTGCTTGGTTCTTTATTAGTGCATTACTGACTTGACGCTATACAGTGTTGATAGACAGTTGTGTTTTTAAAAATACGCCACATTTCTCTTTGGGGCCTGCCAATTTAACAGACAAAAAACAACACTAGTGTGCGGGGGAAGAAGACCTCCCCTTTAAGGGCTCAACAAAAAGCGTGGCGCTTCCTTGCAAATATGTTTTCCTTCACTGTAGGGATTTGAAAATGAAAGGCTCACTGGCTGTCGTACTGATAGTAGAACATCCAACAAGTACCAATGTATGCTATTCTTGATTTGCTACACCCTTGCTGCTTTAGTGCTTGAACCCACCACAAACAAGCATTTGCAATGCATTAGGTCTCGCATTCACACGAGTTTGAGCTATTAGTACACAAGTTTGAGCTATTGGCATTGTAAATGACAATGCCTTTTATTTATGTTTTGGTTTTTAAAACATAAATAAAAGGCATTGTCATTTACAATGCCAATAGCATTACACTCTTTACTTTATTTCTGGCTAGACAGGCTGTAGTTTTACAAATTAATGATGCAGAAAAGACAAAGAAGTAAATATCTTTGCTTCAGTTCCTATAACTTGGTTTATTAATCTTGATAGACAGTTTCACAATGGCAAATATATAAAATAATGTTGAATTACACTAAATTTATCAGAAAGCTATAATTTGGTCCACAAAGCATGCTTTTTGTGATTTGGTGTAATTCCGTTAAGTAGTTTTTGAAATATTAAGGTTAAACAATATTGGTATATTTCTGACAGATCCAAAGATATGATCTGATTGGCTGCTACCACATCAAGAAAGATGTGGTGGCACCCATCTTACGACTCATGAACTCAGTGCTCCTGTCCTAGAAAAGAGTTTTAAAAAAACATATTAGGGCTAGGGCCCCGCTAGGCCTGGCAATTGTTTTAATTGGCACCACAAATCGGCAGAGGACACACAGCATAGATAAACAAGCATTTACAATGCAACAGACTCGCCTTTGCAAAAGTTAGAGCTATTAGCATTGTAAATGACACAATTTTTATTTATGTGTTGGTTTTGAAAACAGATAAAAACAAGTGCTGGCAGTAACGTCGTTATTTTCTCTTTGCCTGCCGTCCCACGTGGACGGACTCCGCCTGACTTCCTACTGACGTAATAAGTTCCTTATCTTCTTTATGGGGCCATCTGTTGGCCCCATAAAGAAGATAAGAAAGCTTTTACGCCAGCAGGAAGTCAAGTTAGCCAGTCTGAAATGGACGGGGCTTACAGAGAAAGAACATCACTAGGACCTCTTCTCCAATGGCTTGAAAACAGATAAATAAATGGCACTGTCATTTACAATGCCAAAAGCTTAATCTCTCGCAAATGCGAGACCTAGTTGTAGAGTGAGTAATAGGAGTAGTAGAGAGTGCGTAGTGGAGGAGTAGAGAGTGTGTAGCAGAGTAGTAGAGTGAGTACCAGAGAGTGATTGAGTAGTAGAGAGAGCGAGGGAGAGGCGATGGGAAGAGAGAAAGGATTGGACAGGAGAATGGTGAGCGAGTGGGGAGGCCATTGTCCAAAGTGTATGACTGAAGCATGGTGTGTGAGGGCACTGCCTTTTACAGAGAGCACAATTGGGCACTACATTTGTATCAATTAGGCAGCTTTACTGCTAACCCTGCGTGACACATAAATGATACGACGTGGAAATCGATTTTCTATACATGTCTCTCATGTGTGCATCACGCATGTGAAGTGTCTTTTTGTTTTGAACTTATTAAAATCTTTGCAACAATCACAAAAAAACTATGAGCTTCATTTGAACTTTTCTTACTGCTGAAATATTTTGAAATATTTATCAAATTTATTTTGCAAGCATTTTCAGTTTGTCAAATATTACAAAAACTTGACACTGCGCAGCTTCTTCCAGAGCTTGTAAGCACTGCACCACCTCTCGCACCCCTACTTCTGCACCCCTGCCCTTAGACTACCCACCCGCTGCAATTTCCCTGGCCCAGAGTTTTGGTCTATATTATGTCCCATGTGTGGCCTTGCAGAGTAGAATTCTTCCGGAACAGACCGTGCAGGGAAGCTTTAGGAAAGTGGACAGCACGTGCACGCAAACTTTATATAAGTGCCAGGGGTGGTGGAGCAATAACAATTATCCTATCAACGTGGCAGGTTGCGTTGTTTAGAGTGCAGTGTTACTGAAAAGTAGACTTGCAGCATTAGGGGTACAAGAAGTGCTGCTGGCAGAAGATGGAGAAAAAGACACAAGTTCCACGGATGGCAGGGGTGAGGTTACCTACTGGGAGTGTGGGGGGAGATAGGGTGGCGTGGAGGCTGCAAGTCTCAGGGGTAGTGAGGGTACGAGGCCATAAGTGGTGAGAAGGGGTGCAAGGTAAGGAAGGGTCGGGTTTAAAAAAATATCTTCCCCTTGTTGATACAATGAACACGGGGGAAGGGGGTGCAATAAGCGACACATTACTGTGCTGTGCGCACCAGGCATGTCATATATGGCTCTGTCACCAAAACCCAATTAATACTCATCTCTTCCCCGTCATATTACACGACTCCCAGATGAGATATTCCACATATAGGCTCATGTAATGACACCCCGGTAGCAATCCACCCCCACCCGCTCATTGCTCTACCAGCTCCCCATCCCACTTTCTTAAAAAGTCAAGTTTTCCATACCTGTGCCCCTCATGGTGCGGTGCGCGTCCCCCTCAGATCTGGATGGGCGCTTGTTCCTGGATCCAAGCAGATCTGCCACTGCTGATGAGGACAGCTCGAAAGGGCAGGAGTGCGGTGTCCTCGGAGCAAAGGGGGATGGGGGGCTATGTGTGAGCCTCCTCTCTTTCTTCAGTCTCACCCCTCCCTTGCGCACCACCAAGACATAGGACCCCGTGATGACGGCCATGTTGGGCAGGAGCTATTCAGTAATCAGCCCCACTCGGGTGTATGTTAGCCAGGCAGTGGCGTCCAGCCATTCATTGGTGTAGAGCAGCGATGACATCACTTCCTGCCGCAATGGCGGGAGGCTGGAAGTCCTCCCTGCAGCAAAACTTGCACTATTCAGGGCCTCGAACAATCCGCCTTCTAAGGCTCCGCGCGCCACCCGCTGACCAGTGCAAACGTGCTGACGCGGGACGCCCTGTCCGTCAGCTGCACCCCTGGCGTGGCTGGGGTCTATTTTAGCATGCCCACAGCAGCATTCGGGAACAGAGATTTCATCGAAATGCGCAGATTTCACCCCTTCTGCTCGGATTATTTATTCCGCAACCACTTCTCAAGCTCATGGTTTCGCTTCGTTTTGTAATAAGAAATCTTCTCGTAGTATACGCCACTGTGCAGCGGGCCACGTGGGCGACGCAAGACCTCCTGTGAGAGCAGCATATATCTGTCTACCGGCCGTACCTGACTTGCTGCTTCGGAAAAATAATGCTGCTCGCCACTGTACTTGCCCCTGAGATACTGGCCTGTTTCATTACTTTCTCTGCAAAACTGTTCGCAATCCTACGGCCATGCATGTTTCCCAAAACACCCCCTGCTTTTGCCATGGAGCCACGTCATAGGCTACATATTCGTAGAGTTACACTGAAAAAGTAAACTGTTGGGCAGGGTGAATATTTCGAAAGTGAGGAACAACAGAAAGAGTAAATAAAAATTAAAAACAAGCGCTGGCAGTAACGTCGTTATTTTCTCTTTGCCTGCCGTCCCACGTGGACGGACTCCGCCTGACTTCCTACTGACGTAATAAGTTCCTTATCTTCTTTATGGGGCCATCTGTTGGCCCCATAAAGAAGATAAGAAAGCTTTTACGCCAGCAGGAAGTCAAGTTAGCCAGTCTGAAATGGACGGGGCTTACAGAGAAAGAACATCACTAGGACCTCTTCTCCAATGGCTGGCCACCGTTTAGGACGCCAGCCAATGGAAAAGAGGGGCAGGGCTTAACCCCGCTAGTGAAAATCCCTCTATGTCATTAATTCTCACCAGCTCGACTGTGCATGTGCGCAGTCTTTCGCAGGCTGAGACCTAAAAATACAGTGGTCTCCTGTCTTTTATTTAAAAAAAAAAAAAAAACTTTTAGTTGGCCGGGGCATAAGAGCGGTGCACTTACATTTTTACTGGAGGGTTGTTCATGGCTCCCTTCCCTGAGCCTTTTAAGGGCCCCTAAGACCCCATACCCTAGGGCTGTACTTTTTTGATGGGGAGGCTAGCCTGCCCCCTAGGCCTACCAAATTTTTTTTATTGGCGCCACAAATCCGCAAAGGTCAGCAGCGCAGATTAAAAGAGTTACCGTGGTCTCCTGCCTTTTTTATTTTATTTTTTGAAACATGGGGTCAGGGCCCAGCACAGTTCAAGTTTTTAGGGGGGGCAAAAGTTATAGTTTCTTCAGCCAACTATAACTGATTTCAGTGGCTTTTATATAATTTGAAACGTTTCGCTTTAACTGACATTTTCACCTAACTACAATGTTAAATTCATCTTTTTTCCCCAATGAAAGTATATAGTTATAGTGTACAAAATAAAGATGGACTGGGATGCGGCACAACTAATTACCAGTAGCTGAGATTAATTCAAGCATTCCATCCATCACATTTTTGTGTACTTTAGTGTGTCCTCTTAAGTGGCTCAGCTATGCCCTGACGTAGGTCCGATGCATACTGTGTCATGGAGCCAAGCTATTTCTGGCTGAAAAGCCCTAACTAGGACAATACCTGTCCTGGGTTGATATATTTCAGTTCAAGGGGGACCTGGCATGGCAGTTTGGGATGGACTGTTCCAATTGTAGCAGGTCAAGACTGATTTGCTTATGACTGGATCCAACCTGAGGTGGCATGGTATGGAAACTAACTATGGACTGGGATGTACCCCAAGTAACTACTAGCAACTGAGATGAATTCAAGCATTCCATCCATCACTTTTTGTATACATCAGTGTTTCGCCATAAGGGGGCGGGCATGCTCAGATGTGGTTCCTATGCAAACGTTGTCACTAGAATCAAGCTATACCTGGCTACAGAGCCCTCACTAGAGCCAAACTGGTCCTGAGTTGCTCGTATTCATGTTAAGGGATGACCTGGCTTGGCAGTTCAGTGTGGACTATTTCCATTGGAGCAGGGTCAAGACTGATATGCATATGGCTGGGTGCAAACTGAGATAGCATTGTGTGCAAAATAACAATTGACTGGGATGCGGCCCAGAGTAATTACTAGTGCCTGAGAATAATTCATGCATTCCATTCGTCACTTTATTGCATACTTTTTGGTGCAACTTTCCAGGTATATGTCTGAGAATGGTTCTGAATTGAAAAAAAATGTAAAAGTACACTCAGGAATTGATATAAATCTCTCCCCATAATTTCTTTGGTGAATTTTGTTCTTATGGTATTTAAAACATTACAGGAGTTAAAAAAGTTCCCATGGCAATGACCAATTTTATATTTGCTTTGGCATAAGTTCCTACCTCTATAGAAATACTGTGTCAGAGAGGAAAAAGGTCGAAAACTGGAGGAATGCAAAGCCAAGTCCGTAACTTGAAATGTGGTTAAAAAAAGGCCTTCACTGCAAAATATGTTGAGTGTGCACTTCCATCAAGTTCTGTTAGATGTATACAATTGTTTTCATATATATTAATCAAAACATTAAACAAGGCTCAGTAAAGTCAATAAATAGCACATAATAGTCAGTAAGCAGCATAACATGCAAAATAGTTTTGTTGTTCATTAATAGCGAATGGTAATATCTCAGTAAAAGAGGACATCAATTGACCAATTAAAGCAACTCAGCACACTACACACACAGTCCACAGGGTGCGCTTGGCCTGGTGGGGAGTAGGAAAGCACGGTATAAATGTAATTCATAACCACTTTAGTCTTATCAAACCCAACATAGGTAAACCAATATACTCTCATACGTGTCTTTTCGAGGTTTAAACATTTTGTTGGATGCACTTCATCAAATCCAACACATCTGCCAAAAGAACACATCCATGTAAACCTGTTCGACACTGTAGCATTGGCTGCAAAAAAAACGACACAAATATTAGGATGTAAATTACCACAAAACATGTGTGATGTTTGTATTGCATAGAATCTAAAGGCGGAGGGTAAATGTTGAACGTTTAAAAACACTCCTCTGTTTTTTAAACCTTTTTCTTAGTCTAGGGCATTCGAATGTAAATTAGAACAGAAAATAGTGTTGGAAATAGCATTGCAAATATTTGAGAACGCCCACAAATAAGGGTATTCTTTTTATTTTAATTATCCACACCTTTTGTGCACCCTATGGATAACTCACTTCTCCTGTAGGTGTCTCTTTTTTTTTTTTTTTTTTTTTTTTTTTTTTTTTTTAATGTCCTCATTTTGCGATATATATGCTTAAGGTTTTACTCGGGAGCCCGTTCCATCCAAAACATTTTTTACCTTCACGACCCCATATTTGTCTATCTGAGGAGGGGTGTTTCTCACATCCGTTGTTTTTTTTTTTTGGATTTGTGGGCTCCTGTAACCTTTGCCATAGTCAATAATTCTGGTATCTTGGGGGTGAGCTAGCCTTCCTGGCTACTCGACGGGAATAAATCCAGTCTGAATTATTGTCTCCGCTTTAATCATAGGACTTTGTATTTCGAGACCACATTTACTCATTAAGAGTCCTGTTCCAAATTATAAAAGTTTTCCCAGATTTCCCAAAAATTAAACTTTTTACTTGGTTTCCCTTGTCTATCATTTCTGTTAGTTTTTATTACTGAGTTTAGCCAATCCCCATACCGAGGCGGTGCTGGTTTAATCCAATTTATACAAATTTGACGTCTAGCCAGAAGTATCAATACAAACAGTAGGCTTTCTTGGTTTTTAGTTAACTTAACTAATTCATTATTTAAGTCAATCCCAAAGATAATAAGATTTATACTCACATTTACTTGTTTTCCCAGAACCAATGATATCATCTTACCCACTTCTTTCCAGAAGGTGTCTATCATGGGGCATTCTATAAACATGTGTATATCGTTTGCTCTTTCCAAACCGCATTTTAGGCAAGCTTTGACGGTGGCACCTCTGAATTTAGATAGTTTCTTAGGGGTCCAATATGCCCTATGTATTGTAAAAAGATGGTTTCTCTTCAGTGCGGCTGGTTTTATGTGAGACCAACATTTTTCCAGTGATTTTGTCCAAATGTTATATACATCTACATCTAGAATGTCATTTCTCCATAATGTTTCCGGAATCTGTACATCTTCTTCTCCTGTTGTGATTAGAGCCCAATACCACCTGGATATTTCCTTTTTTATTGGGGAGGATTTCAGCATTTCTTTCTCCATATTTTCATTTCCTTCTTTTTTATCTGTGATCGATTTTGCCCAGCTTGACAGTTGATAATACTTAAATTTGGACACTGTTTCGTTTGTATTCATTGCTAACTGGTTCCATGGGATTATGATGCTTCCTGTCATCAGTTGACCCCATTTCACAATTCCATTTTCCTTTAAAGGGAGGGCCAAGGAGTCTTTTAAACATTCTGGGGTGCCTGGTGAATCCCAGATAGGGGCATGTGAACTATAGTATGGTATGTTTAAGGTGCTTCTAACCTGATACCATGTTTTTACTGCATTAGTCAATATCTTCAATTTTATTTTCTTGAAGTATTTTGGGTGTCCAAATTTATATAGGAAATGATCGCACCTGTCCGTCATAATTTGCATAAATTCAGGGAAAAACTGGGAGGTCTTAAGAAGTGGTCTCATATTTTTAAATTGGAAAGCCTTACAATATTCGATTAGATCAGGACTTGCTATTCCCCCTTCATGTTTTCGTCTCCTTAGTTTTTTCCAAGATATCCTTGCTCCTTTCGATGACCAAATAAAACTTGTGATTTTCCTGTGTATCTTCTTCAAGGCATCTCTCTTGAAACTTAGTGGGATTGTATTAAATAGATAAGTGAATTTGGGCACAATAGACATTTTAACTATATTTGATCTCCCCAGGAAACTGAGAGGTAGCCCATCCCATACTTTGAGTAGTTTCGTGGTTTCAATGGCGATTCTATTCAGATTTATCTCTGGTATTTTTTCAATGTCTTTCACCAGTGTGATTCCTAGGTATTTTATTTTCTCTTTTGTGTATGGGTTGTTGACGTTAGTGTTCCAGCTCATTGCCTCGGTTTTTTCTTGGTTTGTAAGATAACCTGATACTTTTCCGAATTTGATTATTGTAGACTCTATTGCGTCCGAAGAACTATTATAGTCATTTGTGAAAATCATTAGGTCATCGGCATATAATGCCACTTTTTTCGACCAATCCTGATGCTGGAATGGGGTTATTGTGGCATGGTTTCTTAATGAGATTGCGAGGGCTTCAATATACAGGTTAAAAAGCAGGGGCGACAGTGGGCATCCTTGCCTTGTCCCTCTTTGTATATCAATGTTGTTTGTGAGATTCCCGTTGACTAATATTTTAGCCCTTGGTTTGGTGTATATCTCTGCCACCATGTTGCCGAAGTGCTCACCTAGGTTGTATTTATCGATGACTTTGTTAAGGAATGACCAGTTTACTCTGTCAAACGCTTTGGCAGCGTCGAAAGTGATTATGGTTAATGGTATTTTTTCTGCGATGGCTATATCTATTGCGGCAAAGAGTTCATGAGTGATTTCTTGTATTTGCCTACCCTTTATGAAGCCTTTTTGGTCAGGATTTATCAGTTTTGTCATTATCACTGCCAATCTTTTCGCCATGACCTGCATATAAATTTTGTAATCACAATTAAGCAGTGAGATGGGTCTGTATGACTCACATATTGCTGGATTTTTTCCTGGCTTTAAAATTATGCTAATTGTTGCGTCATTCCAGGAATCTGGGATTTTATCTCCTTTCTTATACGTTAGATTTAGTAATTCTGTTAATGGTGACGTCAGAGAGTCTCTTAGAATCTGGTAAAACTCATTTGGTAAGGTATCCGGGCCAGCTGCTTTACCTTTTTTTAGATCTTTTATAATGGTTCTAACCTCTTCTATTGTGATATCTTTATTTAGCTCTTCTTTTTCTATTTCGGTTAGTTGTGGGAAGGATATATGTTCTAGGTATTTGTGAATCTGTTCCTCTGAAGGATTTACATCTTCGGTGTCTCTTATAGAAATCTAAAATATAGATTACTTGCATAATTTCTGGATGTGTGAGTGACAACTCTGCATGCATGCCTTTGCTTTCTTGATCTGCCTTCCAAACGCCTCACACTTTTCTAGGCATTATATCTGACTAATGCATGGAACAAACTTTGCATATTAGACCAGTAGTTTTTGATGTCACTGATCATCAGTGAGGATAAAGATTACAACTCGTGAATGCAGCTCCTACATCCCCTGAGTGAACAGACAATATATAGACTTGATTCGAAAGCCAAGTCGGTGTTTGAATGTCTCCCTGAGAATTGCATTTGGAAGCTGCTTGTGCGTTTTTATAGTAAATGTACTGCATGTGAAGGATTGTGCCAGAGCACTCACCCCCTTAAACCTTTTTAAATAGTAACATTTAGGATTTGAAATGGATTATTGTGATATGTGACTATCCATGCCTCCGTCTGAAATATATTTAACACTGTTTAGTTGAGATTGCTTTGCTTTCCAAGACTTGTAATTTTTGCATTAGTAACTTTGAGTAAAGTGTAGGCATTTAGAAGTGGACGCCAATTTGGAATGAATGTAACATAAAGAGCTTTGAAAACTATCTTATCATAATAGTGTTCTGTCTAATGTGTATACTCCTGGATATCATCATTTCAGACACAAAGTAATTAATATTTTTCTCAGTGCTCGGATGTCATGATAATGTCAAATCTGAAGTTGTTCAATTTTTGTAAGGATATTTGGATATGATGTGGTTATCATTGCTAATGCATAGTTAAGGTCAGAATCCAGTTTTTGATGTAAACCCAAAATGGCAAACAACGGTATAGCTATTCAAGTGTGTGGTGAAAATTGAAAATGCTTATTTAATCGGTTATTTATCTTCTGTAACACTAATATGGCAGCAATAGTTTGCAACAAATGTCTGAGGTAGCTGCAGCATATCATATTAATTTATGTTGAAATAATGAAATATTGTAGCATTTTTGAAGGTGCCTACTTTTAACATGGCTTTTTTAGTGATTAGTGATTCTATTTTGTTCATAATTAATAATGTTTCTTAGCAAAGAGATGGCCACAGTAATTCACGCCAAATTTTAATAATAATAATGACATGTTAATGCAGGGCCAAATAACTCACGTGGCGTTTCCAAGAGCTGTTAATAACAGATTCTACTGTTAGCAACACTACATATTGTATCCACCTTAGAAACATGGGAGACTAAGATTGCCTTACTGGGATTTGAATCATGACCTCTAGAACACCACATTTGCTCGCAAAGTGTATTTAGCTCCCTGCGCCATCTACCTGGCAGGTTCCAGGCAACTAGATCACTTCCTACTGATTAGCTTTTGGAGAAGTAGTATGAAATACTGTAGCTGTTGCTGAAAATAAACCCTTTCAAAATAATATCATATTTCCAGGGCAGTAGAGGTTTTTATGATGAAGATATTAGGCACTCTATGAGAGTCATCAACAGAGATGACATCATTCCCTCCCACTTCTTTTGTTGGTATTTTCTGAATTCTGCAAAAGTGAGATTTATCCAACATTGGCGTAATAAGCACTCACGATCCAAAATTAAGGGCATTTGAATTATCTGTGTAAATAAATGATCCAGAAAATCAAAGCGAGTATGGTTTCTCCATTCATTCTCTCTGAAGATTTGATTCATGCACTTATATGTCATGATAGAGATAAATGTTGAGTTAGCTCAGTTTAAATTAGTGAAACATAATTCACACAATCCTAAACTTTCTAGTTAACCTTGTGTTAAATGCAACTTTTTTGCTTGACTTTAATTTTAAAAATGAAGAAATCTAACTGTCAGGAGAGCTAGCTTGTGAAAGGAAGGGACTGAATACTCATATTCAATAGTGTATTTGACCGGTTGTGACATACCAAATGTATTTTATGAATTTGAAAATGACTATATATTCATACAGGTAAATGTAGCAATCAGTACAAGAATAACTGTTTTACACACTGATCTTTCTCAGCTGATTTGTAATTTAGCATAAATTCACTTTGGTACGAAAAAACGATTTATCTGATGTAAAATGGCATATCATTCCTCGTGTGGTTTACACCTGTGAGTCAGTAAAACTAAAATCACGGTATGGGAAGTAGGCATTCCAAGGTGTGCTATAATCCTGTCTAAAATTTGTGAATGTGCACAGATCTTCTTCTCTTTTGTCAGACCTTCACGGTCCCAGCATATTGTGTCAATGTTTCGAGCTACCTTCTGAACATTAAAAAAGCTCCATAGTAGTTTCTCGAGCATGTATGCTACCACAGTATCTATGTTTGATACGACAGTATCTATACATCTGAGGCATGTCTTCCAATGGCTATGCAATGTTTTTAGCAAATTAAGGTAGTGGTGTGGCAAGGATGCCAGGATCCCTAATGCAAGCCAGGCTCTTAGGCTCCCAAATCCCCGAGTTTGGTACTAAAAAAAGGAAATAATTGGTGTGAAGTAAGCCCGTCAGACTTCCAGGGCCTGATCCCACTGTACCTGTTGCATTGCTGGTATCTACACACTTGATTTAGGGTGATGACTATTCAGCTCTCACTACCTGAAGGAGCCTGCCGCCAGTTGACCCAGCCACAACTCATGTTGAATGCATTGGGTTTCTCCAGGCAGAGTCCCAGCTAGCCACCTTTTTTTCAAGAATGCTGCTTATCAGTGGAGATAGCTGTCACAGAACTTAGTTGACCAGGAGCAGCCCAACCCCACAACACTGCAGGCTCCCTTCACATTAAGGTATCCATTCCTGATTGAGGGAGCATCAGTTTTTCAAGCTATCCTAATTTCAATTCTAATCGATGAGTTCATACAGAGTCCAGGTACAGCCGCGGTCGGTAGGGGAGTACCTGCCGGGGCGGTGACGTGGGGAAGGGCAGGGTGGGGGTTAGTAATGTATGGACAATGGAGGTTTGCAGGTAAGTAAACATTTAAATAAATCAAACGAATTTCGATGCGCGCACTGCATTGCATTTGGGGATGCAGTGCACGCAACGACATTTTTTGATTTATTTAAATGTTTACTTACCTGCAAACCTCCAGGTACCTGTATTCCTAGGGATTTGTGCACTAGCATTTCAAGAACCCTAACACAACAGAGGAGACTGAGCGAGATGAGCTGTAGTGAATTAGTGTACAGCATCTGCATAACGTTATGCAAAAAGTCATGTGGGCTAGTTACATCAGCCTTAAGTATTTTTTATGAAGGCCGTTGCTACTCTCATTGCGTATGATATCCAGGGGTGTAACACAGGCTCCCGCAGTCCCCGCGGTGCGGAGGACCCCCGAACTGCTGAGGACTCCCTCCCTCAGCAGAGACTCTCGCCAAGAGCTCCTGATAAAATCCAGAGCAGGGGCCTCAAATTTCGATACGCCACTGCTGGAATCTGCATTGCCCCGGCTGCCAGAGATCTCGTGCTACGCCGTACCTTTAACACAACCTTAAAATGTTCAGCTCAAAACGTAAAAAGCATAATTGTGTAGTTCTCCAGCCACAACACGATTTAATAAAAAAAAAATGGAGGTCTTAGTTTCAGTCCAACAAGGGTTAGTTAAACCCACAGAGGACCGACTCAGCGCACTGAGTGACAAGCAAGCTGTACTCACACCAGCACACCAGCAGGCCACCGAGTAGCTAAGGGTGCAGAGCGCCACAACATGCGCTTACACTGAGGCAAGAATATGCAGGTGCGACCGGAAGTGCCAAAAAAAACCACACACAATATGTTCACCCCAAATATAGCTGAACCCTGGGCTTCCTGTCCTCTTAAATACGTGCCACTGCCACCTCGATCCCGCCGACGAACACGTTTTTAAATTTATTTAAGATTGAAGTTTTCTATTTCTCTATGCACTATCATGAGTCCACGTAAGTTCACCGGTGACAGAATGGTTACAGACTGGCAATACATTGATAGTACTTTACACATAGCAGAGCTTTGCACACATGTACCTTTACATTTGAGGCTGATTGAGACCCCATTTTGCCCAGGATCGCACAATTACTGCGCAAGTGCAGATCCTTCAGCAGAGAAAGGTTTGAAAGCAGCCGAGGGTAAGTCCCTGTCCTGTGTGTGCAGTGGGTCGATAAATGTATCCCCCACCTCCCTTGCTTAAACTCCAGCAGGGCACTATATAAACATTGTACGGTAAAAAGCTCCTTATCTGATAAGGACATGAATTAATTATTTGTTTGATTAATTAAAATCATAACAGTAGTTCAGAACATAATAAATAGACAATATCACAAAGAGACCATAGCCTAAAAACAGGTCAGTATAAAAAAGGATTAAAATACAAAACACAGTAATTCTTATCAGATAGCTCACTCCAGAAAAGGGTGTAGTAAAAGGCAGTCTCTTGGAAGTGCAGTGTGCCTATTACTCAGCAGGTAAGTTGAGAAATAAGGACATGGTTGGGAAAGCTGGCTGGTTGCCTCTGGGAGTTAATCTGCCACTGCAGATCTATATGTTGACTTGAACCAGAGTCCAAATCCATCTCAATGCGCCTAATGTTGTCAACATTAAAAGGATTACATTCAAAATAGTGCCTGGATGGGTCGGAAACCAGCAGTGGGTACTGTAGCCCACTTCATTTTACTTTATGTGGCCTTTCTAAAAAAAAAAAAAAATCACACTTCTTTGTGTAATCTTTATCAAGATTCAGCCTCTCTTAAAAAATGTACCACACTGCATTATCTTATCACGCAAGTAGAGTACACAGCTTGTTTTATTACGTGATCGCTGTTCACTGTGTAAACATTTTATTACAGAGCACCATATAATTTTTTGATCTTCATTTCAGCCTTCTAAAGAAGTTTTTATTACATTTTTGTCAGTTAGAACTCTGTATCTTAACTGTAAGTTAATCATTTTGTTTTTATATAGTGCATACTACCACTGATAAGTAACACGAGAAAACCTGCTTGTCCAGAACCCAATATTAGAGTTAAAGTTAAATAATTAGTGGATTAGTAACATGTGCTTTCTTTCTTTTTCTGGATTAGATGTGGTAAATTTGTGTACGTTTGTTACATCGTTGAGTGATAGTGCATTTAGAGGTGCTCTTAGTGGGCACAGAATGATGGAATTGGATTAGAAATGTTGTCTTTGGGATAGTGGACAGGTGTGCATGTTCAGTCAATTGTCTAAAAATGGGGCTGAAGTTAGAGAAGGAGGTTTGGGAGTTCGAAGTAGCAAGAAAGGGATGAGTCAGAGAGAGTTGCGTTGGGACAAAGGTTGAAGGGAATATATCTTTTTTTTTAAAACAAAGAAATGAAATTAACTTGTACATCTGTAGAGACATACCCACACAGGGGCATAACAAAGGCCCTAGCAGCCCCCGTGGTGTGGCCACAGGCTAACCTATAACAGAGGGGGGGGGGCTCAGCCCCTACTGACGTGAGTGTGAGGGACCCCTTCAGAATAACTTGCAGGGGGCCCCCCTCACGTTTTGTTACGCCACTGATGATGTCACGGAGAATAGCTTCCGTTCAAAATTACCTCTTTGTTGATACCCGCATAGAAAGATATCTTTTTCATTAGCAAAACAAAAATAAAGTTGTTTTGCTTTTGTCTTTCTATTATGGAGCAGGCATTTGTTATAGCACTCAGAAGTTTTCATATGGTGCTAACCAGCACTCCAAAAATGATTTAAAATAAAATAAAATAAAAGTATGCGTATTTCTCATTTAAATGTGCACACTTTAAAAGTTTGAATTAGAGTACCCCACCCTTACGGTGACATTTTACACTGTGCACATTTCAACAGGTCGTTTGTTTTGTTGGTTATTATTTGCATTCTTTGTTTGCAAGACTTCTGGTTTTGGTAATAACCCTGAATAGAACACCACACTCAACGAGTTAACTAGGCTTTCCACGATAAACGCACAAAGAGCTCTCTTCCCCTTTAACCTTGAGCCTAGTCCAGCAGACCTCGAGGAAAGGGGGGAGACAGGGCCTCCTTTTGAGAGTAATTAAAACAATTGTTTGGCTGCTGTACTTTCCTGGTTTCCCAATAACCCTGGTTTGTCAGTTCACTTTCTGGTTCATTAGTCAAGCATTTTTTGGCAAACGAAAGCATAAGACGCAAGCTGCAAAAAAAGCCATTCTCATGAGCCACCCTCTCTGAGCAACCTGTTTGTTTGTGTAAATTTATGTATGGCAGGGAGAAACTGAGTAGGATTAAATGCCAAGGGTTCAGGCTGCAGGCAGGGTAGCAGGCTGGGTTAGCTACAACTTTGTGAGAAACCAGAAACGTGCTCCAGGGGTTAACTATTTTAGCTTCGGCTACTACCCTTCTTTGACCAACCAAGCGCTCAGCTCAGAATCTCTTCTGGGGAAGCACAGCGTTAACGGCGGATTTTGTTCTCCCTCCTCGCTCTGCTCGTTGTTTTAGAGGAGGCTGCCGGTTTCCATTCCAGCAAGCAGTTGCACACTTTTTATTCCTTCCTACTGGTATTAATATTCTAATGGTGTCAAACAAAGCGTAGTGGAAGCAAACGTTTGCAACCCCCTTTCTGCGTGGTATCAATAGAAATGTATGTGCTTCTAATTGGGAACATTAATATTAGATATAGTATTATTATGACTTAGCAAAATGCTAATTAGACTTTGTTAAATTTTATTAGATATTTGGAAGGTAGGCAGAACTGCGAGGTGACCCACAACTGACCCGTAACACATTTTGGGACTTTTGAGAAAACTGTTTTCTTACAGCGTAAATAAATGAAACTACAGTTCCCAGAATGCAACTTCCATGGCTAAAACAACCTGGCAAACAGAGGGTGTCGGACATAGCAAGAGGCAACGTGGCAGTTATGGTAAAGCTGAGCAGATCCCAAAACAGGTTTAGGTAGGAACATCTTTGCATCCTGTAGAGTTATTCGCAGTCCAAAAAAAGCCCTACAATTTTTTTTTTAATAAAAGAGTCGGAATATTAGTTCATAAAGCAAACAAAAGGGCCGAATGGAGGAAGACACACAGCTTTGTAGTGGCCACAAGTGACCACAAGCACAAGAGAGTGCATGTTCAGGCTTTGGCTGTGTTGCTGATAAGCATGTAGGTCGGAGCTCGGTTCTGGCTGTTCTAAAGGCGGAGAGGATCGGGTTTCAGCGTTTGGCTCAACCTAAATGCTCAAGGGGCTTTAAACCCGAGGCTGAGGGCACAAAAAAAGAGACAAACCTGCTTTGCACGAGGCTCAAACATTTTCCGAAGGTCATTGTCCTGGTGATCTCTGGGAGTGGGGGGTTTAAGGGCACTAGCATGTTTGATACCATTTGCCAGCTAAGGGCTCGCTTGGCAATCCCAACGCCACACAAAGATTCCATTCCATTGGGAGAGAAGAAATGGAAACGAGTCAACGTGTTACTTTTTAATTTCTTAATGATTAAAGCAATTCTTTCTGCCGTAATTGGGAAAATCCAAAACAAGTTGTGTTAGTATATTTTTTTGTAGTCAGAGAAAACGAGCATCGATTTCTTAGCTTTATGGGGCTATGTGTTTCTAATTAGCGTGGAGGCTCCACTCTAATTAGAAGCACATGGCCTCATAAAGATAAGAAAGTGCTTTGCGACAGCAGCAAAGCAGGCGACCCAGTCCGGATCGGAGGCGAAAGGGCATCAACAAAAAACCCTCATATCCAATGGCAGGCCACCGTTTAGCATAAATGGTGACCCCAGCCAATGAAAATGAGGGGTGGGGCTTCAAGTGCCCTTCTCAAATCTACTCTCCTACAAAATCTCTCGCCCAGCGAGCAACGCTATGCGCTGCAACGCCAGACGAGACCTAAAAACCTCCCCTCCAGCACTCCGGCTGTTCAAGAACCCGAACCTAACCACAGCTCTTCCAAGAGACCTCAAGCATGGCCTACAGCACGCCCCTCAAAATCCAGTATACTGATTAAACACAAGTTTCACGTTTATTAAGTATTTTATACAGACTTTAAAAAAATAAGGCAATGCAAATATACACGTAGGTCATACAAACTGTAAATTATTAAAGGTCCTCTTTTGAGAGGAGTAATTATTTATATGTAAGTTAAACAAATAAAGCCGCGCAGCTGCCTAAATGAAAGCGGACCGCAGTGCATGTAAAATAAATAAAACAGCGCAGCTGCTAAAGTGAAAGCGGACCACGCTGCAAATTATAAAAAAGAGTAACAACAATGTAAAAGTGGGCTGCGGCTCTGCCAATTAACACCTTCAATGCTACAGGGTATTTTTCTACTGTGCTGCAAATCGATATTTACCCTTATTCATGACAAGGTCAGCTCGTCATAAGCACAGCTCCAGTGGTACTGCATGACGAGCTGGCCTTGTCATTAGCATGGAAGGGGTTTTAAATAAAGCAGCACGGTCCGCTTAAAACGTAACAACAATGTAAAAGAGGGCTGCAGCTTTGTTTTGGTGGAATAGGGAAAGACCATTAAAAAAATAGTGCTCACCCACTAGATAGCACAGACTGTGTAACGAGCCAAGTGAAACGTCCAGTCGTTAAGGGCAGTAACAATGCCGACAAAGCGGTACCAATGAGGGAGTAACAAGCCTATGTGCGAATCAGAAACCAGCATTTAGAAAACGACAATGACACAAGCCAATGACAAATATGGGCGGAGAATGAGCGGGGTTTCCAGTGCATATGCTAGTACAGAATGCCTTGCAGAGCAAGCAGCGCATGCGCATTGCCGCTAGGCTAGATCTAAGAATTAAGACGACCCCACAGAAAGAGCATATTTACAACAGGCAGGATTATAGACTTTTGTGGGTATTGTTTGAACACTGCTTATGGAGGGCAGCTTACATACCTGGGGTGCCTCCCATGTTAAGGATAAACACAGTATCAGATGGATCGACCATACCATCTTGAATGACCCAACATCCAAGGTGTGTTACAATTAGGTTAGTGTTTAGCTCCAAAGATTTGTAAGAGGGTTTTTGTGCAGCTTTGTTTTGCACTTTTTATACATCGGGTGTATATTTGGGGTATTACTGGAAGTGCACAACGGGCATTTGAACCTCTTCTTGAACCTGCAGTGCACTTTGTTATGGAAGGTACTGCAATTGCTTGTACAGCCCCTTCTATAGTCACAATTGTGTCAGTGCATATCTGGCACTGGCACAATCACAAGGAAATATTACATCATTTGCAAGTGGGTGTGATTCAATGCAAATAAGGGAACATTATGACTTTGCTTCAATGCCATATTACAGACATGTGCTAAAGAAACAATTGATGGACGGAATGCTGGACAATGCAAACATTCACCCCCAGTCACAAGGATCTGGGATTAATCCATCATTCTTTTGCTCACCACACCACTCAGTTTAGACCCAGCTATATGCAAATCAGTCTTGACCCTTTTCCTTATGGCAGTTGTTCCCAAACTTTTTCAACCCATGGCTCCCTTGGCTAATTGGTCGTTGGCCGTGGCTCCCTATTATGTGACTTTTTGTTTTGTGTTGGAGGATGTAAGTCCAGCCGTGGGAGTACTTACACTTTTCTCCTCAAAAATAATTGGAATAAAGTTGGGTCATGTACCCCATGACATGCCGAACAGTCATGGGGTACTCCTGTAGTGTAGAATGGGATGGAATGCCTAGTTCAGTTGGGACATTTATCACACACTATAAATGTCAATTCTTTTATATTCATACGATGAAAAATTACTTAATTTACATTAGGAAGATGTACTTACTTCAGGAAGCCAAATATTACAATCTGTTCTCAGAGTAAATGTTTGTGATTACTTTGTTGCTCAGACTATGCTATGGGCTGTCTGACCATGTATGACAGAAATACAGCTATAATGGTAAGTTTATCTTTGTAGTTAAGGAGCAAAGTAAGGGCACAGTTTTGCAAGGCCATATCTAATTTGGTTCTGCAGTTGGAATACACTGTTCTTTTTGAGCAGCATTGGTGGAACTGCGCTGCTCGAGCACCATCCATGCTGGGGGTCGGTTGTGCTTTCTTCCTATCTCAGATTCGTCTTAACTCAGGGTGTGTGCTCCTGATGAGCAGATGTGTTCTGCAGTGCTGCAGAGTCGATAGAAGCAACTTACACTGGCACTGTCAAAACTGCCAATGTAGAGGTTGAGAGTGCTACACTGGTATGAGGGACAATCTAAGGTTTATTGCAGCTTGTCATTGAACAAAGGTTCATAGCTGGGTATGAATCGCTCTCTGGCCCCTCATCATAGGAAAACTGTTGGAGTGGGTGGTGAGAAGCTACACCGGCCCTGATGGGCTCAGCGCTGCTTGTCAGAGAAATGCAGGTGCAGCAGAAGATGCAGTGGAATAAGAACATCTAGGGCGCCTCAGAGCAGATCTCAGTCCAGCTAAGCAGTGGTCACTATCCTCCAGCCTCTCTCAGTTGATTCCCTTTCTGACACTCAGAACCACCAGACTCCAGCTCTCCAGAAGCACGGCGAATTCGCTCCATGGTGAGGCAGGCAGTGTTTCTCCTTTCTCTGTTTCTTTTAAAAACAGCACTGTTTTCCTCAGTTCTGGAGTAATTCCCTAATCCTCCAGGAAAAACGAAGAATCTTTTTGCCTCCTCTTCCACATGTATTTTTGGAACTGTATGAGCCTGGAGGGTGCTGCTTATATCCAGTGCATTGATAGTTGGGCTCCAGCTACACAAATTTAAAATAGGCCCTGTATGTTCTAGGGTAGCTGCAATACAAATCGCGTTTCCTTCCTGTGTGCTACAGCAGCCTGCAAACATGACCAATGCCAAGTTGAGGGTTGGCCACAAGTGGCCTCTTGCCATACAGAAGCTCTTGGTTGCTGGCTTCTTAGACAGCAGATATACGTAACTCATCTCCATTAGTAACATTCAGTTCTGCACTCTCAATAAAGAATGCTTGCTGCCATCTGGTGGACAAAGGTTTTATGCGTTTACTAAATAACTCACATTTCTAAAATGTTACTGGCAATTTATAAGTAGAATTCAAAAATCTTAAACCTTTGGAGCGTGGCGCCCCTGGCTAGTTTGGAGGGTACACCAGGGCACCACGGCGCACAGATTGGGAACCACTGCCTTATGGGAACAGTCCAGCCCGAACTGCCAAGCCAGGTCCTCCCTGGACCAGAAACAAGCATCCTGGGACCGGTTTCAGGGCACCACCCCTCATCAGCCAGGCTGGCTTCAATCCAGTGGTGTATTGAGCACAGGACCTACGTCTGGGCATACCCTTCCCACTTAGGATGACAAATGCAGAAGAAACAATTGATGGACGGAATGCTGGACAATGCAAACATTCACCCCTCGTCACAAGGATCTGGCTTAAATCCATAATTCTTTTGCTCACCACACCACCCTGATAATAAGAACATTACATCGGCGGTTATGCGGCTCAATGATGACGTATCACCGCCATCCAGGGCTGCTCTATGACAATGCATTCCCAAGTGGTGCGGCTAGGAATCCTAATGATAGGAACCAGTGCATTACCTCTCTGCTCCCTGCACCTTGACGTCAACGCATTCTCCAACAAAATACTTTTTCAGCGGGACAAGGATGGTCCCTAAATCCAACCCATGCTCCATCGTGGGTGGCCTCAACGTTTGGATTTGACCCAGTCAAGCGCGACCAGATAGCCCCGGTTGGCGTTTTAAGCATGTAAGTGCTGTATTTGCAGATATTCTTTAAAAATTCATAACTCCGGTTCTACTCTTTGGATTTTTGTCATTGTGGTATTGTATTGTTCAATACAAAAGCTCTACTTTTCTATCCAGTTGTGATATATTTTCATTTTACCATTTTAAGTGTTGTGCAAATACTTTACACATTGCTTCCTGAGTTAAGTGTGCCTGCTCTGCACCAAGCTATCAGAGGGAGAGCACATTTTAACTGACTTACCCTGACTAGGGTTGTGGTCCCTATTTGGACAGGTAGCATACCTCTGCCAACTAAAAGATCCAGTTTCTAACAGATACACATTGCCATCGTCCTGCAGGCAGAAGCACAAACGCATCAGTAGATGTCTTTTCTCTTCAAAGAAAGGCTGGTTGCATGAAGTGAAAGAGGGACCCAACGTCTCAAACTGTTGCCCTGTCTTTCACTAAAGCACTCTCCTCATAGCAGCCGCTAACATTCAGAGTTTGTGCTTCGCTGAGGGCATCACTGTGCACCTAATTAAGAGTGTACCATAACCCAAACAGGAAGGTGCAACTGATATGTAATTCATATCCCAGGCTTTGTTCACTTATGCCATTTAAGGTCGGAGTGAGTGTTAGTTATTTGAGTATGTGGTGACATTACCCGGCAACCATGTTGAGGCAAATGGAAGGGCAGTCCTCTATCACCACACTTGTGAACAAGAGTGAATCACTGTTTTATTGGGGGATCAAACGTTCTGGAGGGTAGTCTGTGGTTACCTTCAGGGATTTAACTGTGGTTAAGGTAGAGAAGAGAGTTATGTGGGAGTGAGACAAGGAATGTAGCTCCTACTGATGTGAAAGCCAGGGTGGGAAGTAAAACAGTATCACACAGAGCTCTGACATCTTACAACCCAAGCAGCAAAAATGCCACCTCCCTTACTAGATGTCCTTATCTAAAAAGTGTTTGTCATTGCCCAGGCAATTTTTATTAGGTGGTTTATTGCATTTACCTAGATATTTTTATTGTTCCGTGGGTATGTTTATGTAACCAGGTGTGTATATTATCCGAACACTGGTGTCCTCGCCTGAAACAATATCACTCTTGCCTGTCCACACTACATCAAGATCATCTTTTCCAGCAGCTTAGGTACTCCCACTCACCTAGTCACAAGCTGGGAAAGTAAGCTAAACATTCCCTGGCAGCAATCTTTGGGTCAGATGTATGTGGCACTGGTTGCAAAATACTGGTCCCAATTTGCGACTAGCATATTTGCTACCAGTGCTTTATTTTGCAAACCGATCTATGTATTAATATGTACTGATAAGTCAGTTACATAAAATACTGATTCCTAGTGAGACACAATTCAACCTACTTCATGAATATCAATGCGGTAGGTTGCAAATTGTGATCCACTACTAACTGCAGCCATCACGGTGGCCTACTGAGGTCAGCTGACAACCATGTCTGTGTTTACTTCTAAATACAGCATTTTTTGTTCCTCAATTTCCTATCTGTGCATACAAAAAGGCATTTTTGTGATCACAAATGGCACGACACTACAAATTGAGCCATTTGCAATGACAGAACACCTTAATGCACCAGGCCCTATATTTCTCTTTGATAGATTTCCGATTGTTACGTCAACATTCATATCTGGTGCAAATAAACAGGACCGCCGATAAGGAGTCGGAGGTCCTGCTGCCATTATTACAACGAGATCACCGTCACCACGGTTTCACAGTGTATATATTCTATTATGGCTTTGCGGGCTGCCGCACAAGCTGCAATAGAAAATATACCCATTTAAAACATCTCTGCACCATGACATGGTGCAGGGGTGTTTAGGGAGGTACCTATGGTGTCCCCCAGGCCCCACATGGAAAGGCCAGAAGGGAAAGGAGCCCTGCTAGTGGGCCCCCCAAAGTCACTTTACATGGCGGGAAAACTGCCATGAAAGGCCAGAAAGAAAGGGACATTGTAATCCCTACGGCAGGGCCTGAGCAGGCCCGCCACTATTGTAAGGATTACTGGGCCATATTATCAAGGAAGCTGCGGTAGTTTATCGCCGCTTTACCGACAGGAAACTGCCGATAGAGCGGCGATAATGGCCTTGATAATATGCGATTCGAATTTCAATCGATGCCCAGGTTAGATGTGTGAACATCTAACCTGGGCTTCGATTGAAATTCGAATTGCATATTATCAAGGCCATTATCGCCGCTCTATTGGCAGTTTCCTGCTGGTAAAGCGGCGATAAACTACCGCAGCTTCCTTGATAATATGGCCCACTGTTCCTCTGACTGGCTCACAATCGGAAAGCGCCAGACGGTCCCTATGCCTGCTGCCTCAGACTGCACACATTGTATTGCGGCAGTCGGACTGCAGCAGCCGATGTTGGTCGGGCCGCAACCGACAAGCCATCGGTTGCGGTCCCACCAACATCAGAATGAGGGTCAATGTCTTTGTAAATCCTTCAGCTTGTAGAAACCCAGAAGCAATAGAACACTTTCATATCTGTTTATCTATTTTCCAGTTTGTACAATAGTAAGGCAGAGTGTGTCTTTGTTTCCCCTTGATGGTCTGGTGAATATGGTTATTAGTTGTGGCAGGGGTCATCATGTCATGTGTGCATTACCCTTTCCATCGTGTTAAGCCAATATGACGTGACCATTGCTGTTTCTTCGTTGCCCTGCTTCCTCATTTGTTGTTTGTTCTCTTGTCACTCCCACCCCCTACCCCCTGCATTGTTTTAGCCGCCATACCTGCCCCTCCCGCACGTTGCCTCGTCACTTGTTGCCTCCGCTTCTCACCCCTCCTGCCCCATTACTTGTTGCCCCGTCTGTCCCCCCTGCTCTGATGCTTGTTTTATTTGGTAAATCCTTTAAATGTAGTCCCTACTCCACAGATAAAGTAGAGATAAAATCAACACTGTCACATCACTCTGCTAAACTCATTCTTTAAAAAAAAAAGGAATTTCATAACCTAACACGCAGCAAATGAGGAATGCATGCCAAATTTTAGAAGAGGAAAGTGGGAGATTTTAAAAACATAATCAGGAAAAGGTATTTCTCCCACTGACTGCTGTTGCGGCCTGCATCGGTTCTCTTTGGGTGTATGGGACTTGCAAGTGTGCTGATGCAGGATCGGATATCAGAATTTAAATTATACATTTTTTCCATACCTTTCAGGAGCACAGAGAAATGACTATGGCAGGCACAAAAAGTGTGACAAAAATGTTGTGCACTGGCTTGCATAAGGAGCAGGTTACTGGCAGTGCATAATCTGAGTCACACAATACCTGCCCCTACCATCTGAAACCCGCCGTCTGAATCCTTTCTTTTGCATGCATGACTTGGGCGGTGGGAGATTACGCTTGAAATCGGTAACTCCCACCTGAATCGGGAGGGTTGGTATGTATGAGGGTATAGTTTGCTGCAGCGCACAAATTGCAGTTAAGCTTTGGTTGACAACTTGACTCATGCACAGTTGCGATACATGCACAAAGGAATTAATGATTACCCATCTGCACTTCCAGCAACCTAATGGAAACAACCAACCCTGGATGCGCCTTGAAGTCCTCTGATCGTGGAATCACTGACAACTGTTTATGATGTTTTAAGATTGGAGGATGCACTGCTGATTTTTGTGCAAAATATTTGGATGTTTACAGCCATCTTGCACTGCATTGCTTTTTGGAAGCAGGCGAAGAAAGGTGATCTGTTTTTTACTGTTTGCTTTATCTGCCCTTTTACAATCATAGCAGTGTAGATGCATAATAAATCCACACATTTGTTATACATTAAGTGGCTTTTGTCGTAATGTACAAATACCAATAGATGCAAGCATTGGCAAAACCAATAGGTCTGGCCTACTATGCCCACCTGCTGAGCTATTGGACTTGCCCGTGCTTGTGGGCATGTGCTTGTCAATGTTAGGATGTTTTTCTCCATATTGTATTCTTAGTTTACTGTTCCAAGATGGCTGACATGTTGAAAGCAACGAGTCCCCCATTATGGAATACTAAACCAATGATAAAGTATAGCAATCCCTTTCAAAGATGGCCACCTGTGTGTGCATATGTGGCCACCTTTCAAAGTTTTGACACATTTTATCTTTGCTTTACCATACCAAGATGCAGACATGTTTCCAAACAACACCCTGGTCATCTTGGAACTGTACCACAAACAAAATAGTTTGCCAAACCAAGACCTACTGGTGTAACTTGCCAATATAACCAATCTATTGCTCTCAACACACCAGAGACCTTGAAATGGTAAACTAATATATTAATGGACAAACCATTCCAAAGTGTCCCTCTGCAGAAACAGTGAAAACGTGCAATGCCTACACAGAAGCCAATACCAATGTGTGACGGGCTCACAAAACTAAACAAACACAAATTTGGCAAATAAAAAGAGCAGCATCGCAAACATGGAGAATAAAATAATAGGACAGACATAGTAGTCACATAAAGCGGAGGTTTCACAGAGACACCGCACAAATAATCTGTGTGCATGCGTTACAACATTACATGGAGATATATTGGCTTTGCCAGTGCTTGGGTGGGTATAATGTATATGCTAGTTTGGGAGCAGAACCCCGAACCACAAAATTCAGAGACCCCAACAATTTAGAACACCTCAATTTTAGCTTTGGTGGTTCTGCTCCTCATCTTTGATCTTGCAATAAGAACACCCTCCTTAACATCAGGCCTACTACTAATTAGCAGAATAATAAAAAAAAAGTAACTAGGTCCACTGAATAACTGAGTTCTAGATCAGGGTAAGATTAAAGTTTTTTTTTTTTAAAAAGCACAAAAATCAAGGCTATAAAGTAGTTATTAAAAGCCAGGAAGACAGAAATGCAGAGTACATGATCATAAATCAAAATAAGTCCTAAATGTACAGCAAAATATATGAGAAATTGACAACACTACTAGTTGAATTTTTTCCATGAAAATCTCTGGCTCCACCCCAAAATCAAGGGTTTTTTATACACATTTTCAGAATAATTAATAAGCAAAGACTGCAAATTCAGCATTGCATGATTGGTGGCATATATTTCAGGCAAATCAGAACTTGACACGTAAAATAAAGTACATAACATGTAGCTGGACATTTCTGGAAGACGTATTACGTCGGAGTGGTCAGTTGAAGTAACATTTTCTGATTTTTACTATTGTTCGTTAAAGTGATTTATACCAGTAAAATCCATACACTGGTATTTAGATTACACTGATGCAAGGCAGAGCTTTTATTCAAATAATTGCTGAGTCTTGAATAATCAAAATATTACAAACTCCCCCTCCAGTTTTTTCATCATGCAGCACCACTGACATTTGTATAGCACAAACAAAGGCCATATCAGTGCTAGTGACATACTGGGATAGTGATTTAACACATTCCGCTTCCTGACACTGCCCCCCACGCAATCAAATTGTGTGGTCTTTTGCAAACCACAAAACCTCCCTGTTCCTCAGTTGCCCTACATGGCAAAGTTGACCTGCTTAAAACAGGATAAAGACCAGTCATATAATACTCAACACAAAAAAAAAAACTCAAGAGTCATACTTAGCTTGTGCTATTGGTAGAAAGCCCAAACAGTTTTACGCACTCATGGTGTTGTGTTAGACAGAAAGAGGGCAGTGTAGGAAAATATGCTAGAAAGACCAATGAGTAGAAGGAAACCGAATTTTCAGAAGAAGATCGAAAAGCCTGAGGAATGAGTAGCAAATTTTTACGGGGGTGAGGGTGTAGAAACCTGATATCTGCAGGGGAAAGGTAAGACATCTATGAGAAACTGTTTATTAATATGTTTATTCTAATTCCACAATTATGTATCGAAACAAACATCAACTACAAATCACTTGCTTTATGAATTTTCAAATGTTTTATCATTCTATGTATAAAAAAAAGATTGGGGATGGAACCTGTCGAGTTTCTGTCCGTCTCACACAAGTCATTCTTTGACCTGTGAGACCCAGCATTGCGACAGCCAGTCTCCCCCTGGGTGAATTCGTGCAAGTGGCACAGGCCAATGTACAGGATAGAGGAAGGGAGAGGGGCCGGGATAAGATAGCAGTTACATGAGTTAGATTCAGGGCAAGAAAGCTTTCAAGTACTATTACCACGAGACAGGCATGGAAATTAGAGAGTCCCTTTGGGAGTGAGGTACGAAAAGTTTCAGGGCAAAAAATATTTTTTCATTATCACCTGTATATAAAGGTGACAGGTAAAGGACAGGAAATAAGGTAACATTATTCTCACCTTGTGCTAAGCAGGCAGGGCAGATTTGGTAAAACCTGTTGTTCCTGGTGAATTATGGATTGGGTTAGTGAGGCTAAAAAGAAAGGCAGCAGTCAGTGTAGCAGCCACGGTGACTGTATGTACCCCACTCCAGTGTCAGATAAAAAGAAAGACTTTAGACTTAAGCATAAGTATGGCATTACTTTAAGTTGCTGTTACTGAAGCGCAAAGTAAGGAGAAGCAAGAACCAGCACTTGAAAATATTGATAAGCAGGGAGAAGCTCCTTTGAAAGTGGAACAGATGTGTGAGTAAAGTCGGACAGAGCCTTCGGGTTAAGAGAAAATGGACTGCGGATGGGGGGGAGCTTGCCTACGCACAAGATGGCCCTGACTTGATCGCGGTCCGGTAGCCATCTCAATGGGATTCTCGGGGGGAGCAGAGCGGCAAGCGGTCTCCTCCCGGGGATTTTCGCCCGATTGGTTCGGGCCAAAGGCGCAGATTGGGCGGCGGGGCGGCAGCGCATGGCGGGTGGTGACGTAGGCTGAAGGGTGAGCGCGAACACCATTTCAGAGCGGCGTTTAGAGAGGAGGCGAGGAAATTTCTGTGAGGCCCACCCACCCATCCCCCCCCAAAAAATATAATAACTAAAACATTTAAGTTAAAAAGGAATGCCACGATAAGACAGGCAAACTTTGTTAATCCATGATTTTGAGGCGGAAGAGGGGGAGGTCAATGTCTAGAGCGGACATTGATCGTCCTTCATGAGAGAGGGTGGGGGGAAGGATCAGGATGGGGAGAAAGAAAAGGAAAAAGAAAGAAAGTTGAAATCTTTTGAAATATGGGGTGATTTAATAAAATGAAATTCATTGAAGGTTTTGGGAAAAACAGTTACAAAGAAATATATTTGAAAAGAAATTATATGGTTTTGGTATAACGTTCAAATTTGTACGGTTTCGGAAAGACTAAGAAACATGTGATATAAGTTATGGATTCTACAGACTGTTTGGATAGTAGTGTTCCCGAAGGAAACGTCCGCACTAATCTTTAAAGTACATGTGTATATATTCAAATAGTACACGAAAAATATCCCAAAAACATTCAAAGCAATGAGTATCTTTTGGGTGCAAAGAAATTCAAGGCACCTACTACCCAAAGGTGCTATAGGCAGACATAGGATGTGCATGCCAATGAAACTTTGTAAGAGAAATTCTAATTACAGCACTCCAAACAAATGTATATATGACAGTTATAGGCGCTGGTGTCTGGCCCGTCAGCACCAAAAACAGTTTAAGACTGACTCTGAACAATAAACAAGTATCAAAGAACACGGATCACAGTGGATGAGAAGGGGTCCAAGTTTCTCAAAACACATTCAATTGAAGTCCGAGTCAATTATCTTCAATATATTCTTTATTCAAATTTCATAAAAAGTTCTCCCAGCACGTAAATAGCCAACACGTGTTTCGTCTCACACTGAGACTTCATCAAGGCATGGAAAATGTCAGAATGTCATATTGATGTGTTAGAGTTAAGAGGCACACTGCAGACATCAAGAGCCCGCTTTGTTTTACCCTTGAGTTACATCTTTGAATAAGGATTGATGTTGCTGTTCCTCGAAATTTCCTAAAAACAAGTATTTGTGTTACCACGCACTGCAGCTACAAGTTTCGCTGTTTTAACTAGATGGTGCTCCATCACTTGATGTCTGCAGTGTGCCTCTTAACTCTAACACATCAATATGACATTCTGACATTTTCCATGCCTTGATGAAGTCTCAGTGTGAGACGAAACACGTGTTGGCTATTTACGTGCTGGGAGAACTTTTTATGAAATTTGAATAAAGAATATATTGAAGATAATTGACTCGGACTTCAATTGAATGTGTTTTGAGAAACTTGGACCCCTTCTCATCCACTGTGATCCGTGTTCTTTGATACTTGTTTATTGTTCAGAGTCAGCCTTAAACTGTTTTTGGTGCTGACGGGCCAGACACCAGAGCCTATAACTGTCATATATACATTTGTTTGGAGTGCTGTAATTAGAATTTCTCTTACAAAATATAAGTTATGGATATTTGAATATATTTGCCTGATCTTATAAATAAAAGTGGCCTTATCTGCTACAGTGGTGTTGTTCTTCTCTTTGGTATGAATCATTTTGGGCGACAATCCTCATGGAATCCTGCAACCAGATCCAAATATATAAACCCCGGGGCCTGCGCTGTGAATGGGAGACAAAGATCTATTGAACGCTACCTTCCGTTATGCCGCCTGCCATCTGGAGGAGCTCTGAGGCGAGGGCGGGGTGGGCGGCCTGCTGATCCTAGGCACCACGACCTTCGCCATGGCTGGCAGGGCGGAGCGACTACTGGCGGTCCCCCGAGGCTGCAGGCGATCTGCTGCATTGCTGCTGGGGGAGACGTCCCCATATTAATTGCCTTTACCTGCCTGGGCCTCCGAAGGACATAAGCATGGATCTCCTGGCGTCGCCAGCAGATCTGTGAGGGACCGCCGTATGTGCCTCTCCTTCTCACTGGAAGCCGGGCGGCACTGACCGGACTCGCTCACTTTCCAGGTGAGCTTGAAGGTTGTAGGGTGCTCGTTGCTGCAAGGACATAACCGAGGGGGCCTGCAATTGCCACCACGCCTTCAGATGCTGCGGAGGCGCAACAGGGATTGGTACCTGTCTCCCTTTCCAGTTATGACGCAGCTTGGCCTCCGGCCTAGGTGTATTGCTGCGGAGACTTGCGAACTGCCGGGGGTGCTGTGCCGCTATCACGGGGGTTGGCCACTGGCCTGGAGTGCTCAAAGAGCGTGCTGATTGTGCCTGCTGCTCCCAGCGCCATTGATGGAGCTGGGCTGATTGCGCATAGCTGGCTGCAGCCTGATTGTACTCTAGAGCCCTGGATTGACTGGCACAACCGAGGAGTGGTGGGGTGGCACTGCACTCTCACATATACGCAGAGACAAATGCTCTATGGACTCCCGAAGGGTCATTCGTCTGATCCTATAACAGGATTGAGCACCTGGGCCAGGTCAAGTGCCTTTCTCAGGCCCGCTAAGTTCAGGTCCGCTTGGCCCAGCGGTATTCAGGGCTTACATTGGTTTGACTTGCCTGAGCTCCTTCGTGGTGGGGATAAATGGCAACCTTGAGAAATTGGTCCTTGTACATTTGACTATATTGACAGGGGGTCCCAACTTGCGCCCTTTGATCTCATACTAGAGGTCCTCCATGTGACACTCCTGGGACTGCTAATAGCAACTACATAACTTGTACAGCTCCAATTTTTGTGCTTCAGCTACATTGTGCAATGGGGGGGACCTGTACCAGCTGGGCGTTGGTAGATACGTGTTCTTTGGCATTGCGGGCACAGTACTGTACATCATTAGGTCCCCCCACCCCCTTGACGATCATGGGCAAGGCGGATAAGATCCAAACTAAGCTCCAGTTTGAGCAGCGCAAGTCCAGGAATAGAGAAATAGAGGAGGCATCATCACCGGACACCCAGGCCAATGAGACAGAGTAATCCCCTGCAGACATACGACACATCCTGTCTGTGATGCAGAAAAGTCTACCCACTATCGACGGTAAAATTGACTCTTTGGCTTATCGTATGGACCGTATGTCGGAGCAGCTTGATAAGCATGCAGAGCGCCTCAACATGGCGGAACGCCGCGTGACGGAGTTGGATGAGTCCCACATGGAGACCGATGCGGCACAGAAGAAGTTGGAGAAGATTGTCGTTGCCATACAAGACAGAGCCGAGGACCTGAGAGCGAGGTCCCGAAGGAGCAATATCCTCATTATAGGTCGACCGGAATCTACCTCTATTCGAAACATGGAATTTTTTGTAGAGAAATTGATGGGATGCCTTCTCCTCATTGGTATTGGCTTCTGTGCAGTTCATCGATCTCTGGGCCCTAGGCCGCCTCCGGGCCCCCCTTGCCCAATCATTGCAAAACTACTGAATTACAGAGACAGAGATGCTGCGCTGGGGAGGGCCAGGGAGAAGGGAGACCTGCAGTTTGAGGGCTCCATCATTTCTTTGTTCCTGGACTTTAACCAGAAAATGCAGGAACCAGGTGCCAGTTTGCCCGCTTGAAGCACAAACTCCGTGATTACAACCTGGAATATGCTATGTTATATCCAGCTAGGCCAAGGGTGAACCTGAGTGGTAAATCGAGAATTTTCCTGAATCCTAAATCCCTGCAGGCTACCCTCAAAGACTATGTTAAACCTGACAAAAGAAAGGGCGGGCCGATGTGCCTTCTAGGGCTGCTGGCGTGGTATGGACCAACAGAATTGAAGCATTGTGGCTGACGTAACTTCTAGAATAGGAGGTGTGGGGACGCCCTAGCTTACTGGCTGCCACTTGGATGGAAACTGTCTATGTTGCCTGGGAGTGTATTGAAACACTCCACTCTTCTCATCAAGTACTGCTTTTGATAGTTGCTGATTACCCCATTGAAATTCTATGACTGATAAGTATTCCATTGTCTTATGTATAAATCATTGTTGGTTGCACATAGATGATGTCGGGGAGGAGAGGTTCGGGTCTGATCCAAATTTCCATAGTGTACTTTACTTTCTGGGTGCTCATTTTTTTCCAGCTTTTAATATCTTTCCAACCTAGAGCATCTGGGCGACGCTAAGGCAATATCTGCCCCAGCGTGTTACTCACTTCATGGCATCTAGCCAGGTTGGTTCTTATTCTATGTTCTATGTGCAGGAGGGAGGGGGGTGTTTTTTTTCTGACTATGTTGTGTTGGGGTTTGCATGGGGTGGGTGGTGGTGGGGAACTTCTATGTGAGTGGTTTCATTGTATTGTTTGTTATGGTCACAGTATACGCAGGATGCACCTTTATCCTAGCAGGAGCTCCCAGGTGTAGGATGGAGCCCTGGATATTCACCTGGACTGTAATGGGAGAGGTATCACTTAGGATGTAAACTCTTATTTAGATCCTGGGGATAGGCTACGGCTACTGACCTGGAACGTTAGGGGTCTCAACCACTTTAGGAAAACCAGGAAAGTAATAGCATATCTCACTTGGCATAATGTTGATGTAGCTCTTTTGCAAGAGCCGCATCTACCCGCAGACAGCCAGATGCTAACTCGTGGACGCTTGCACGGACTATATCATGCCGCAGGTTTTTCCACTCACCCCGGGGGGTGACCACCTGGGTAAATCCTAGAGCTGGTATTTCATAGGAGGCTGTAGAGACAGACAAAGATGGCAGGTATGCCATCTCCCAGTGTAAGAGGAAGGGCATGGAATTTATTATTGTTAATGTTTACGGTCCAAATTATGATTGCCTGCAGTTTTACCAAGAGCTCCTAGGACCCTTGCGCCATTTTGCATCCATACCTCAGGTGTGGGGCGGTGATTTTAATTGTGTTCTTGATCCTGGGCTGGATCATTCAGGGGGCTTTGCCAGGTTTCTGTCAATAGCTGCCAGGACTATAGGGGATGCTGTTACAGATTTGGGCATGGTAGATGTCTGGCGCTCAAGACCCCCCCCGGGCGGGAGGTTTCACATATTATTCAGCTCCACACAACCTGCACACCAGGATCGATTATTGGTACACATCTGGATCCTTGAATGCAGTGATCTGTGGCTATGAGATACATCCACGCTCGTACTCAGATCACTCACCTATACAGCTTGATTTTGAGAGTTCACTGAAAAGACCTGCCCCTTTCACTTGGAGATTCCCGCCTGATGCACTCCTTGGCAACGTATTTAAATCCAAATTGGCAGAGGATATAGAAACCTTCTTTGCCATAAATATTGGCTCCAAAACCCAGTTTGCTACGGTATGGGAGACTTTTAAGGTCTACAGTAAAGCGATAGCCATGGCCAAGGGGTTTTACGTTCAAGTAGAGGGCAATTAGAATCGATTTAAAAACAATTGGCTGCTTTGGAGCATGAGGCTATGGAGGGTGGGAGTGATCGGGTTATGGAGGAGCCTAAAAAACTCTGGAGTAATATCATGATATCGTCGACAGAGATATCAAATTCTTAGGGAAATATTTAATAGCTAAAATGTATGGGGAGGGGGAGCGCCTGGGTGCTACATTAGCAGCTATGTTGAGAAAAAGACGGGAAGCAGCTAGCGTTGTGGAACTCCGTACCCCAGAGGGTGAGATACTATGAGATACTGACTCCATTGCGGACAGATTTAGTAATTATTATTCGGTTCTGTATCGCACTATGGTGGCAGGTGAGGAAGCTCCAATACTGGGTTACTTGGAACACATCAAGCTTCCATGGGTAGATGATGCACACAGAGAGTATCGTTTGAGGCCTTTGGAGCCATGGGAGGTGCATGATGCTTTGAAATCCATGCGCTCTGGGAGCTCCCCGGAACAGGACGGCTTAACCGTCGCCTTCTATAAGGAGTTCAGAGAGCTCATGGTACCTCACCTGATCACACTGTTTGAGGAGATGGGAGAGAGTAGTGTGATGCCTCCATCTTTGCGTTAGGCCCTGATAGTTACTCCCCTAAAGGCGGGCAAGTCTCATGATGTATGCTCTTCATATAGGCCGTTATAGTTATTGAATGTTGACACTGAAATATTTGCCAATATTTTGGCACATCGCCTGGCACCACTGTTACCATCACTGGTGAGCTCAGAGCAAGCATGGTTCGTCCCTGGTTGCACCCTTACGCACAATTTGCATACAGTATTTGGCGCCATTCAGACACAAAACTGGATATAAAGACGGCTGCAATATTTTTAGATGCTGAAAAAGGCTTTTGACTCTGTGGTGTGGAACTTCATGTTGATAGTTCTGAGACGAATGGGAATAGGTTTTGTACAATTCCCCCACGGCTAGAGTCAGGGTGGGGAATCTCATGACAGCTCCTCTTAAAATTTACAGGGGTACTCGGCAAGGATGCTCGCTGTCACCCCTTCTCTATGCTATAGTAGCTTAACCACTGGCCTGTGTTCTTAGGGAGTATAACAGCCATAGAGGAATTCACTTCCCTGGATACAACATAATAATCTCCACTTATGCTGATGACACACTGTTGTATGTTAGAGACCCTGAGGTTAATCTGTCTCCATTACTAAGGTAAGTGGTACGATATGGCGAATTTCCGGGCCTCAAAATGAATTGGACTAAATCTATTGTTTTCCCCCTCACCACGGCCATGGAGCCGATAGATAGTGTTCAGGGAGAATTATGGCAGGTAAATTGCCAAGCTAGAGGATGATGTCAACAGATGAGTGCGGCTGCCATTGTCCCTCTAGGCTGTATCTCGTTTATGAAGATGGTAGTCCTACCTAGATTTCTGTTTCTGTTTTTAAATATACCAATGGTTCTTTTTACCCACTTTTTTAAATGCATTAAGGCCTTATTGGTTAGATTGGCTTGGGCTGGTAATCAACCCCGATTCAAATGGGATATCCTGACATTATCTTACTCCATGGGCGGACTTGGGCACCGGATTTTGAACTCTACTACTGAGTAGCGCAATGTTCTCATGCGTTTCACTGGTTACACAAACTATCCTCTCACCTGCACGTATATATAGAAAGGGTTGCGGCTGCGCCCACCCCCTGGCTGATCTATTATCCATCGTCCAGGCGTACGGGCCTCATGGACTCCATAAACACCACTTCTAATGCATGGTAGAATTTAATGAAAAGACAAGCTGCCTTAATACTGTACTCTCCACTCACACCATTGGAGTGGTGTCAATGGCTGTCGGTGATTGTATAACCGAAAGGCAGACGCGCCCTGGTGTCCCTAGACATTTTCAAAACAGGAGACTTATTCAAAAATGGAATGGGATAAAGTTGGGAGGACATAATCCTGGGAAAGCAGGATATAACCCCTCTCACGATGTTCCATTTCTATAGGGTCAGACATGCGCTCCGCGATATGCTCGGAGAGGAGTTGATGGAGCCTCCAGAAGTGCCTCCCTTCTCCCTGATGTTGCGGGAGGAGTCCCCCTGTAAAATAGTCCCCAAAATGTATAGCATGGGGCAGGATTACCGGAAGAACTTTCTCACTAAAGCCAGGTTGCAATGGCAGACCGATTTAGAGGTTCCACTGGATGATGACAAATGGCACTATTGCTGCAAATCTCAAAAAGTGTCCCCCTGATTTGGGGAACATCCCCTGGTCATTGCAAAGTCCCCTACAGGGGTTGTAAAGTTTTCAAAATAATGTTAACACAAATCATGCTTCGTAAACATTCAATAGTGATTTATTTAATCTTTTTATATCAGAGTTGTGATTCACTCTTGATTCCAAATATTCAAATTCAAATTCATGTTATTGACACATCCAAAGTATTTTGGCTAAACAGTAGCCTTCATCAGGAAACATGATTTGAAAATAAATTTGTGCTTTCAATGCACGAGAACAATAATCATCAGCGTTAAAAAAGCTGTGTTCACAATACATTATATTGTAGTGGTGAGTAACAATATCCGTCTCCTAATGTGAATAAATGATACGTCATGGTCACCGAATCTAAAAAGTCAGTGACATTGCCTATGGTTCAATGATCAATGATGGTCCCGCAACGGGCACTATGAAGGCAAAAAGTGAAATACGGGGATGTTTAAGTGACACATCTTGGAGCATGTTCAGCGAGTCTGAAGGACCCGCCTACCTGTCCGTGGCGCTCGAAATTAAAACAGAGTGAGGGCATCGGTGAAAATAAATCCCAGTGAGGGCATTGGTGATTTGTGACTCTATATAACGCGGGTGTCAAAAACGAACATGCGTGAGAGTGCTCAAAGACACCTTGTCACAGGATGTAAAATGTTTAAATTAGACAGCGTGTAGCGCCCAAAAGTGTAATAAAAGCAACAGTGAAGTGTGCACAAGTCCTGTGCCTCGTACTTCAAAAATATCTGTGCGCCGCCACTTACTTGGGGTGTGTGCTAACAGGTCCTTCCCGATTCCTCAGAACTAGATGAAGCCACCAACATAGTCGATGGACTATATTCCGGTGGTGAGTATAAATGTGGGGGTCATCTTTAAGTGTAGGTAAACACGGTCAAAGGACTGAAATAAACAAAAGCTCAAAAGTGGGCAAAGAAATAGGACTAACTCGAAAATGCCTGTTGAAATGATAAATTCAACAGTGAATGCATCAACGTGCCCTGTAAACAAATACATAAACATGATTAATTACGTCACATTGCTTAATGAAAAATGACAAAAGATGCTATCTCATTAAATACAGTTATCCCAGGGAGATAATACAGGGGCTAAGTAGTCAAAACAGTATGCATGGACAGGGTTTATAAATAACAACTAAGTTCAACACTATCGTTCATCCCCGTAGGTTTCAGGATTTCCAGTCTATATATCCAATGGTTCTCTCTTTTCAGCAACTATTTGTTATTGTCCGTTCCTTCTCGTTTGTGGACAATTTCCAATATTGTGAATCTCAGTTGACTGATATTATGAGATGCTTCCAAAAATGACTTGCCACCATAGATTTTATCATTTTATTCCATATATTAGATTTATGCTCATTCAACCTGGTTTCATTTTCCGTTCAGTCTTCCCCACGTAACCTTGTCCGCAGGGGCATTTTAAAAGGTAAACCACATTCATAGTGTCGCAGACACTCTGAGCTTAATCTTGTAACCTTTACTTGGATGGATAATCGTAGTACCTTTTATAATGTTATTGTAATTGCTGCAATTGTAACATGGCATCGTTCCCCGGTATGTTTCCTCCGTTTTGGAATCTTTAGGCTTGAGTATCTCTCCTAAATTGTTTGCTCTTTGATAAGCAAAGATGGGTTCCTCCTTAAAAATGTTGTTAAATTCTTGTTCCTGTGCCAATATAGACCAGTGTCTTTTGATAATATGTTTGAAAACTTTACGTTTCGTTGAGTATTTGGAAACAATTACTACTCAAGTGTTCTCTTTTTTAGGAGTTCTTTCCAATAGGTCATGTCTCGTTTTTTGTACACATCTCCGTTTGGCCAGGTCTAATATATCCTGAGGGCACCCTCTTTCCTGAAATCTTTTTTCCATTTCAGCAATAAGATGGTTAGCCTTTTCTGGTGAAGATACAATCCTTTTTACCCAGAGCATTTGTGAATATGGTAAATGTTTCTTTAGGTTCTCCTGGTGAAAACTGTGGTAGTGAAGGAGGTTATTACGATCCGTAGGTTTACGGTATATATCTGTATCGAAACCTGTGTCATTTCTCGTGACCTCTACATCCAAAAAGGTGATCTTAGTAGAGTGAATTTCAGATGTGAATTGGATTTCTTCGTCCTTTTTATTCAACTCTTCGATGGCTTCCAGTAGGGTTGATTAAGTTCCCCTCCATATGATGAACACATCATCTATATATCTTAAGATGAGTTTGATGTTTGTTTTCCATGGTTCTTGTGACAGTATGTGTTCTTCCTCAAATCTTTCCATGTAGAGATTTACGTAAGCTGGTGCTTCCGAATTTCCCATGGAAGTTCCCGATTGTTGCAAAAAGTACTGTTCTTTCCATTTGAAGTAACTATGGAATAGGGTAAAACATAGGAGTTCCATTAAGAAAACTTTCATTTTTGTGTCTAGTTGTGTTTGTAATAGTGCATATTCTATTGCTTCAATCCCATCTTTGTGGGGTATGGAGGTATAAAGTGATTTAACATCCATAGTACAAAGGAAGATAGGTTCATCTGGTGTTAATTTGATATCCTCCAATTTGTTTATGAAGTTGTTAGTGTCCTTAATGTATGTTCTCATCCTCATCACGCTAGGTTGCAGATATTTATCTAATAGTTGACCAATAGGTTGGTGAATGCTTCCCCTTGTAGATACTATTGGCCGAAAAGGTGGTTTCAATAAGTCTTTATGAATCTTCGGGAGCATGTAAATCGTGGGGCTCTTAGGGTGAGTTGTTGTCAAGAATGTTTTGGTTCTATCGTTGATAATCCCTTTATCATATGCATCATTCACAAGCATTGTTAATTGTTTAGCAAACTGTTCAGTGGGATTCATGTCTAGCGGTTGGTAGACCGCTTCTTCTGATAAATGAAGTTCAAACCTCATGTTCATAATGTGTGGTGTTAAGGATCACTATAGTGCCCCCTTAATCAGAATTTTGGCATATAATCATAGGGTTCTTAGCAATTCAATGTAGAATACCTTTTTCTTTTTCTGTAAGGTTTTGCCGTCTCGTTCTTTTAGAGTAGTTCAATTTCGATAACTCAATCTTTATGAGGTTTTCATAGATGTCGAGTGTCTTGTGACTGGTTGGTGCCATGTACGTACTATGGGGTGTAAAGCCACATAGTTGATCTTCCATGGTAGATCCTGTTTCTGTTAATACATTATCAAAAAAATTGCTGAGACAAAGTTTCCTCATAAATTTGAATAAACTTATGTCTAGTTCCAATTGATCAGTATCCGTTGTTGGTACATATGTCATCCCTTTTCAACCTCCATCCTGTTCAATGTTTCATCAGAAATGTTTATCACCAGATTGTGGGAACTCAGTTCTTCTTGGTCTTGTCCTTTTTTAGACCTGATGTTGTGCTCCTCGTGTTGGGTTTTTCTTTTTCTTTTTCTCTGACCCCTCCTGAGTCTACCTTTTCTGATTGTCCTGACTCTAAAAAAAAGGCTCTGTTGTGTCCTGCTGTTGGGTATGACCTTGGGGTTGGCCTGAGGTTTGTGGCTGTTCTGATGATGTTGAATGTCTCTGTGTTTTGGGTTTATAATATTCTCTGGGCCGATTTGATGTATCATTGCCTGATGATAATGTCTCAGTTTGTTGACTATCTGGTCTATTCTGTCGGCGGTGGGCATACACCTCTGCCCAGGTGTAAACCTCCCAGAGTTTGTAATCTACTGTGTCACGGGGTAGTTTTCTGATTTTTCTATCATTAACTTCTTGTGAGTGTCTTGTGAGTTGTGAGTGGATGTCTTCCAATACCTTTGACCAATCTTCTGAAGACATAAAGTTGGTTAATTCATTGGTTACTGCGACAATCTCTTTAGACAGTTCTTCTAGGATGTTTGATAATTCTTCGATGATTAAAAGAATTAGGTCTAGTGAACATTTGTTAAGGATCGCATACCACTTATTTTTGAACTTTTGAGAATTCTTGCAAAGTGATGGTTTAAGTGCAATTCTTACACCCCTTGGGATATGTTGTGCACGATGATATTTCTCTAGTGTGCTTGCGTGCAGTCTCTGGTTAATCTCCCTTTTAGATAAATATAGTAGTGGCCTTATGTTTTGCTCTATGATTCTATGTGAAGTTGGTTCCGAAGCGTCCTGGTGAATTAAAGCATACATTCTTGATGCTTCCTCACTTGAAAAAGCGAATGTATCCGCTCTTTGATCAGTGCTGTTTGTGATGTCTTCCTATCGCATTTTGTTTTAGTGGTGCCAAGTGTATTTGTTCACTTATTGTTCACGGATAAGAAGTATACTATAAATGTTAATATAAAATCACACTCCAATTGTTATAGATTCGTAGTTGTTGCGTGCTCCTGGGTGTGCACTCCATTGTGCACGTTAATTAAATTTCAAATAGCGTGCCCATGGCTTGGGGAACATCCCCTGGTCACTGCAAAGTCCTCTACAGGGGTTGTAAAGTTTTCAAAATAATGTTAACACGAATCGTCCTTCGTAAACATTCAATAATGATTTATTTAATATTTTTATATCAGAGTTGTGATTCACTCTTGATTCCAAATGTTCAAATTCAAATGAATGTTATTGACACATCCAATGCATTTCGGCTAAACAGTAGCCTTCATCAGGGAACATGAATCTGAAAATAAATGTATGCTTTCAATGCACGAGGACAATAATCATCAGCGGTAAAAAAGCTGTGTTCACAACACATTATATTGTAGTGGTGAGTAACAATATCTGTCTCTTAATGTGACTAAATGATACGTCATGGTCACCGAATATAAATAGCCAGTGACATTGCCTTGAGATTTAATTGACATGCACAATGGAGTGCACACCCAGGAGCATGCAACAACTACGAATCTATAACAATTGGAGTGCGAGTGTATATTGACATTTATACTATTGCTGCAAAGCCACATGAGTCTCACTGAATGGACGACATTGTCTCATTCACTTTAAATTCCTCAACAGGGTATACTATACTCCCTCCGAATTATACAGATACGGCCTTCGAGATACTGCGAGATACAAGAGATTTGGTGCGGAACAAGCAGGATTCATGCATCTGGCTTGGTTGTGCCCCAATATCGCTAAATACTGGGTCCCAATAATTTTAAAAGTTGAGTGCTATTATAGAGGAGCCTCTGTCACCCGACCCATTATTAGCTGTTCTTGGCTACTCCGAACAGGTTTGGAAGAGATACGCAGATTGATGGATATAGGAATGCTGATAGCTAAGCACCGAGTTGCCATGCGCTGGGCCTGTGGGCCACCCCCTACTGTAGCACAATGGTCTAGAGATATGCTTTACTGTAACACGCAATCTGAATCATACAGTGAGCTGACCCCAAGCAGAGTGGAGTGGAGTGGAACTTCATGTCGATAGTTCTGAGAGGAATGGGAATAGGTTTTGTACAATTCCCCCACGGCTAGAGTCAGGGTGGGGAATCTCATTACAGCTCCTCTTTGAATTTACAGGGGTACTCGGCAAGGATGCCCGCTGTCACCCCTTCTCTATGCTATAGTAGCTTAACCACTGGCCTGTGTTCTTAGGGAGTATAACAGCCATAGAGGAAATCACGTCCCTGGATACAACATAATAATCCCCACTTATGCTGATGACACACTGTTGTATGTTAGAGACCCTGAGGTTAATCTGTCTCCATTACTAAGGGAAGTGGTACGATATGGCGAATTTCCGGGCCTCAAAATTAATTGGACTAAATCTATTGTTTTCCCCCTCACCACGGCCATGGAGCCGATAGATAGTGTTCAGGGAGAATTATGTCAGGTAAATTGCCAAGCTAGAGGATGATGTCAACAGATGAGTGCGGCTGCCATTGTCTCTCTAGGCTGTATCTCGTTAATGAAGATGGTAGTCCTACCTAGATTTCTGTTTCTGTTTTTAAATATACCAATGGTTCTTTCTACCCACTTTTTTAAATGCATTAAGGACTTATTGGTTAGATTACTTGGGCTGGTAATCAACCCCGATTCAAATGGGATATCCTGACATTACCTTACTCCATGAGCGGACTTGGGCACCTGATTTGGAACTCTACTACTGAGTAGCGCAATGTTCTCATGTGTTTCACTGGTTACACAAACTATCTTCTCACCTGCACGTATATATAGAAAGGGTTGTGGCTGCGCCCACCCCCTGGCTGCTCTAATGTCCATTGTACCGGCGTACGGGCCTCATGGACTCCATAAACACCACTTCTCATGCATGGTAGAATTTAATGAAAAGAGAAGCTGCCTCAATACTGTACTCTCCACTCACACCAGTGGAGTGGTGTCAATGGCTGTCGGTGATTGTATAACCGAATGTCAGACGCGCCCTGGTGTCCGTAGACATCTTCAAAATAGGAGACTTATTCGAAGATGGAATGGGATAAAGTTGGGAGGACATAATCCTGGGAAAGCAGGATTTAACCCCTCTCACGATGTTCCATATGTATAGGGTCAGACATGTGCTCCGCGATTTGCTCGGAGAGGAGTTGATGGAGCCTCCAGAAGTGCCTCCCTTCTCCCTGATGTTGCGGGAGGAGTCCCCCTGTAAAATAGTCCCCAAAATGTATAGTATGGCGCAGGATTACCGGAAGAACTTTCTCACTAAAGCCAGGTTGCAATGGCAGACCGCTTTAGAGGTTCCACTGGATGATAACAAATGGCACTATTGCTGCGAATCTCAAAAAGTGTCCCCCTGATTTGGGGAACATCCCCTGGTCATTGCAAAGTCCCCTACAAGGGTTGTAAAGTTTTCAAAATAATGTTAACACGCATCGTCCTTCGTAAACATTCAATAATGATTTATTTAATATTTTTATATCAGAGTTGTAATTCCCTCTTGATTCCAAATTTTCAAATTCAAATGAATGTTATTGACACATCCAATGCATTTCGGCTAAACAGTAGCCTTCATCAGGGAACATGAATCTGAAAATAAATGTATGCTTTCAATGCACCAGGACAATAATCATCAGCGGTAAAAAAAGCTGTGTTCACAATACATTATATTGTAGTGGTGAGTAACAATATCTGTCTCTTAATGTGAATAAATGATACGTCATGGTCACCGAATAGAAAGAGCCAGTGACATTGCCTTGAGATTTAATTGACGTGCACAATGGAATGCACACCCAGGAGCACGCAACAACTACGAATCTATAACAATTGGAGTGCGAGTGTATATTAACATTTATACTATTGCTGCAAAGCCACATGAGTCTCACTGAATGGACGACATTGTCTCATTCACTTTAAATTCCTTAACAGGGTATACTATACTCCCTCCGAATTATACAGATACGGCCTTCGAGATACTGCGAGATGCAAGAGATGTGGTGCGGAACAAGCAGGATTCATGCATCTGGCTTGGTTGTGCCCCAATATCGCTAAATACTGGGTCCCAATATTTTAAAAGTTGAGTGCTATTATAGAGGAGCCTCTGTCACCCGACCCATTATTAGCTCTTCTTGGCTACTACAAACAGGTTTGGAAAGGGATATGCAGATTGATGGATATAGGAATGCTGATAGCTAAGCACGGAGTTGCCATGCGCTGCGCCTGTGGGCCACCCCCTACTGTAGCACAATGGTCTAGAGATATGCTTTACTGTAACATGCAATCTGAATCATACAGTGAGCTGCTCCTTTCCCCGTAGCCACCCTACATACTTTTGGAGCCTGTATCAGGGCTACCTGGCCATTCATGGATAAACACTTGTTGAAATGCTATTTCCTTCTGACTGCAGGAGGAGCACTGCACAGGATATCTGGGTATTGCAGGCGTTAGACCTCAACTCTTGCACTGGGCCCTATCTAGGTCTGGAATACATGTTGACTTGAGAGTGCTGTTCCCGAGCTGTTCCCATTAGACAGCCGGGTGTTGGGAAGTCATGATAGCCTAGAACTGGGTGTATAACTATTCTGTAGTATATCAGGGACCCCCTGGTAAGGATAAAAATCCTGGGTCTGGGAAATAGTTCAGTACAAAGGTATATACCCAGGCCTAAAATTATAAAAACAACCAAGGCTATTCGACAAACAAAATATATATAAGTGAACACACAAAATAACGAACTTTGCTGATATTTAAGAATTTAATTCCATTGATAAAACAATCAATCAAGTACATATAGACATACAAAACTAATCTATTAGATACACATGATACAATAAAAAATGTTATCTTTTTTCTTGATCAATTTCTTAAAAACGACATTGGTTCTGATAAAAGTGCAGGATTATAGATATGATCATCCCAGATATTATTGGGAGGGCTGTTTATCAACGCGTTTCGACACGTAATTGTGTCTTCATCAGGAAAATATTATACAGCCAGATATCTAGAGAAAACAAAACATATTTTAGATTCTCAGAACATTCAAAACTGTGTGTTGAGAGGCAAAGCAAAATATAATTACATAGCCTGGTCGAAAGATAAAAGTTATATCATAATGCTGAAGTTTAGATTTTTCGCATCTTGACAATAGTTCAAGGAAAAACAATCTATATAGAACTTTATCCATAGTATCCGGTTTTGCAATATATGAGTCTTTCAGATATATTTGATATAGTTGATAAATACATTCAATTGCGTCTTATCATTATTTTATTTAGAAGCATCCTTATGTGAGAGAAGAAGAAAGAAAGGAGAAGAAGAAAAAAGGAGTTATAGAGTTTACAGGATCATGATTGCTCCAATTTATTGTGAAAGTAAAGTAGTTTCTACCTATTATCTTTTTTGGTGGAGTCGGAATGGTTTCATACGGAGACAATACGAGCAGCTATTTTTAACAAGGCATATTCATTTCAATGGGCATTTATCATTGTTTTAATATGTTAAATTATTATTTCTTTCTATTTTCTCCTATTTTCATGTTCTGATCATTTAATTTGAATAATCGAGTTGCGGTTTAAGTATACATATGCATCGATGTAGTCTCAATGTTAGCACTTCGAGCTTATGTAACCGGTTATATTCTACATTTACTGTGAAGGACCAGTTTGTTTCTCATCGTCTAACTATGAGTTTAAGACATCTTACCTAGAGTATCTTTTTCTGCTTTTTGAAAAGTTCAAAACGATGAAAGCGGAGAGTGAGGCACCTTTCTTTCCTTTTGCATTCAATCTTGGTATGTGAAACCTATAGAAAGAAACGGGTTCCTAGCTTTAAATTAATCATTAATGAGAAAGCCTTAATTTGCATAAACTCGTTCTCTGATCTCGCTCTGTATTTTGCATAGTAGCGTGTTACCTGTGGCTGGCGGTTTCACTGCATACATCCCACTCTTCGTTTCAGACGATTAAAACATGATATGTTCTTTAAAAACAAATATTCTGAAACAGAAGTGGAGATACAGGCTTAACTGAGTAACCTTTCTTTTATAATTAGAATCTTTGCTTTTTCTTCGAACGTGCTCTCTAATTTTTTAAGCCACTTCAGGTTAAAATTTCCGTCCTTTTAAAAAACATCTATTTGTTACTAGCTCTGTTGAAAAACGCTAGCTAGAGAGATCGAATAACATGCAGATTCTTTATATACAACTCAAAATGTCCCCAAAGCATGATACATTACTCCTGAGGGTCGTTCATATATAGGCGGCGTATTTTTACCTTATTGGATTATACTATCAGTGCCATATTTCCTTGGCTTCCCAAGCTTTTAGCGAACTGAATGCGCCAGCACGAGACGTCGCGTGTAGATTAAAATCGTCTCTCTAGATAACAATAATCCTGAAAAGACATAATCATTGTGATATTATTATTACGACATAGTGTTATTGTTCTTCTGGTCATTTTGTGAACAAAGCAAATTTGTACCTATGTCACTACGTGGGATAAAAAAATCCTGTTTGTTCGGCTCCACGGGCAAGTAAGAGAATGAAAAAGTATTTCCTTGCTCTATGGCCCCCAAGTTCTTCTTAGCTTCCTAATTGCAAAGCGTGTTCTTTTTAAAATGGAGGTTCCAAACTGCAAGACAAAAGAGTGCAGTCAGGCTGTTAACTGGTTTCCCTAGGGTCGATATTATTTAGCGCTAGAAAGGAAATGAACATTTAAGTTCTCCTATTTTCAAAGTCTTACCAGTAAGGTTAACGACAGACTCGTACTTCACGGCGCCTCGGCTGGTGCAGGAGAAATGAAGGGTTTGTAATTTGCTTTCTCATTGGTATTTATACCAAACAGCTTCAGTGTCATATCAGTAGACACACGCCCACATTTAAAGCAAAAGTGTTCACGGGCTGGATATGTTGTGGTCATGTTTTTCTTAACTTTATTTTGACTATAATTTGAAAGCTTATACGTTCATGTTAGTCATTATGGGCCAGATGTAGGTCGGTCGGTAACGGCCGAAAATCGGTATTTTCGGCCGTTACCGACCGGAAAATCAGAATTGGTATGTAGGGCCCAGAATTTTACAGATTTGGTAAATTTACCGATCGGTAAATTTACCGAATCTGTAAAATACCGAATCGGTATTTATACCTATTCGGTATTTTTGATATGTAGGTGGGACTCTTCTGAGTCCCACAACCCTTACCGATTCTGTATTTTACCATCAAATATATTTGATGGTAAAATACCGATTCAGGTGTGCATGCACATGTGTGCATGCACACCTGTGCCATATGACAGGCAGACCTGCCCTTAGGGCAGGTATGCCTCCCACATGGCCCCCGAATCTTTTTTGGGGGTGCTAGAGGGTGTCAAAGTGACACCCCCTGCACCCTTGTCAAAATCTGTATTTACCGATTCGGTAAATACCGACCGGTAATGCCCCATTAATTCCTATGGGCTTCAAAGCCCATAGGAATGAATGGGCCATTACCGGTCGGTATTTACCGAATCGGTAAATACAGATATTTACCGATTCGGTAGAAGGAACATCTGGATGTTCCTACATCTCAACCCCTTAGATTTACCGATTTTTAATTACCGAATCGGTATGATTCGGTAATTAAAAATCGGTAAATCTATTTTACCTACATCGGGCCCTAAATCCTTAAGAAGGTTCTAAAAGTATTCCAAATGGTAGATTATGGTAAACTCTACCTATAGTGAGCGATAATGCTTATTTTCTTTTTAGTGTACATTGAAGTACCTATGTCTTCGTAACTCTGTGTCTTTTATCATTCTCTACATAATTGCATTCTCCCAAGGTAACTCATGGTTAAGGCCATGATTGAATGTTCCAAGGGTAAAAATCCAATATACCTCTTTCTTTTTTCTTATTTTATCTCCACCCTTACTGTTGGGTATGTGGACTTTTCCAGAATCCGCCATTTTAATTCGTCATGCGAATGTTTGTACTCCGAGAAGTGGCTTACTAGGGGTGCTGTCAGTTTTCTGGTTTTTATTGCTGACCTGTGCTCTGTCAGTCTTGTCTTTACTGCTCGTGACGTCTCACCCACATAACCAAGATGGCAAGGGCATGTGATTAAATATATGACATTTTGGGTGTTGCATGTCCATAACTCTTTTGCTTGAATGTTGATATTATTAAACATTAAGTTTTCTCCCGTGATAATGCTGTTACATGACTTGCATGAGCCGCAGCGAGAGGTCCCCTTTGCTGTGCCATTATCTGTAATTAACCTCTGTATAAAAGGAGGGTTGTCTGTTCTTTGGATATGTCTAGAGTGTACGATTTGGTCCTTAAGATTTTTATTCCGCTTGTGGGCAAACAGAGGTTTAGCTATTTTCTGTTGATTGTCGTTCAGATTCAATAGGTGCCAATTGGAGTTTATTATTTGTCTGACTCTAGAGTCCAGGGTGGAATGTTTTGTGACACAGACCAACGTCGAGTTTGTTTTTTGTTTTTGTGAATGTAAGAGTGCATCTCGATCATAAAATCTGGCCCTCTTATAGGCCTCTCTAACTAAACGGCGAGGGTAACCTCTCTGGACAAATTTTTCCTTCATGCTTTCAGACTGATTGTCATAATCTCTAAGGTTAGTACAATTACGTCTTACCCTTAGAAATTGTGAAAAGGGGATACTATCTTTCTGACATCTGGGGTGATAGCTCTTAAAATGTAATAGTGTGTTCCTCGCTGTGGGTTTTGTATATAGATCTACTTCCAGTAGTCCTTCGTTGTTTTTTATATAGATATCCAGAAACTCTACCCTTGATGTACTGGTATGGGCAGTGAATCGGAGATTCTCATCTGCCAGATTCAGCCAAAGGAGGAATTCTCTTAGAGTCTGTTCCCCATCGGTCCATACAAAAAAGATGTCATCTATGTATCGGTACCAATGGGAAATAGACTCAAAGAAAGGGGCCACTTCGTTGAAGATGAATTGATCCTCAAATGCAGTCATATAGATGTTTGCTATTGAGGGGGCCATAGAAGCCCCCATACTGACTCCCTTAGTTTGCAGGAACAAATTTTCTCCAAATTCGAAGAAGTTTTCATGTAAAACAAGTGTTAAACAATCCTTAATGAAAGTTTTGGAACAGGGTATTTGATGTTTGTCGATAAACCACATTGTTGTTTCAATTGCTCCTGTTTGGGGAATGTTGCTATATAGCGACTCAATATCTAGGGTCACTAAGATATCTCTTTGTTCATTGAAGGGCAGTGTTTCTACTTTAGTAATGATCGCAGCCGTATCTTTTATATATGATGGAGACAAAGAAATGTAGGGACGAAGAATATTATCCAAATACTTAGAAACTGCTTCAAGGGGTGTCCCTATCGTATAACTATTCACCTGATCGGTAAAATGCTCCCCTGAATGTACATTGTGTTATGTTACGCTAGCTGATCCATTCGCATGTACACTGTGACTGTTTTTTTATTTTTCTATTTAGTTCCTTTTTTGTCTGGTTTGTATTGTCTTTTTCTCTGCAAAATCAATAAATAAAAAGAAGAAAACGGTCCGCGGATGGAGCCAACAACCAAAGTGGAGGCAGAGCCAGAGGGGAGAGAGAACTGAAGGGCAGGGGCAAGGCTGTGAAAGGCCGGGGAATGAAGTTGGCAATGTCAGGCCTAAGGGAGATATAACATTTCCAAGGGAGGCAGGGAAGATGGCCAAGGATAGAAGACAGTAGGACAGGATGGAAAATTTTGTTTCACCGGCTCAAAGTTTATAATCACCCTGAACAGCAGGAAATAATTTAAAATTAAAAAAATAGGACAAATGGCACATATAAAGTCGAAAATAAAAAATATAAGGTATTCAGAGGTCGAACAATGGTATATTTGAGGCACACACAAGCACAGGAAATGCAGATGACAGTTGCATAAGTGGTAACAGATACCCCACAGGTGAAGAATAAGAGCCAATTGATAGAAGTGATAGGGAACAGCTTATAGACAATGCAAGTAAATGAAGGACAGTACAATGAGTATGGGTGAAAGACACAGAACTAGATAGTATAGTAAAGCAGAGGGCTGCAGCAGTTTATGGGGTGACTGGTAGTAGTATAACTTCTGGTTGGAGCAGCCTGGGGGTTTCAGATCAGGCCTCGATTTGGGAGGAACCAGAAAAATCCCATTGATGCCAACAGAGCAGCAAGCGGCTCTATGGCTTTAGCACACATACCAAAGGACAGAGAACAAGCAAAAAGGGGCATATTTGATGTGGATGAGAAACAAAGACGATCTACCAAACTGCAAAAAGGTAGGTAATTTTGGTGGTCTGTTTGAGAAAGGCAAGATAAAGTAAATGCGATTGCAAAATGTACAATCGGGTGGGAGATGGGATTTTCGTAAGAGATTGTGGTGTGGGGACACACAAGAAGGATACAAATAAGACCGAACAGCACCATATAGAAGGGGAAAAATGAATATGTGATAAAGAAATGCAAAGTGAGAAAACTGAAAATTCAGACAAAAAAGATGACACAAGTGAGGATAAAGACAAAGACGAATCTATACGTTAAAGGTTACCATATATGGGCATTGCAATGCCTTTAAGGTTACATTTATCAGAACAAACAAATAATACAAATTGGAATCATGAGTTTGTAGATGTATTCACATTGCTCCCTAGGGATATTCAGGCAAAAGAATGGTCAAAAGAGGAGGAATGGAAATTGGCTAGAAGACTGAGGGCACCTACGGACATAGAAAACTGGACATCCCTTTTTTAATTTATCCAAATATTTATTTCTAAAAACATACTGACAGAGCAATTTAAATGATGAAATACCTGGATATTATAAGTAAGGGTCAAATGCATTTTGGGGGATAGGCTTGGTTGAGGTATGATAAGAGGTTCAGAGAATGGTCAGTTTAAATAAAGACAAGCCATGGGGTGATGTAGATTCTGAGCGACGGCTGGAGTGGATGTCTTCCACACAGCATCCAGCAAAACAATGTACAGCCATTTGTTTGCCAGTGACTTACCAGTCCTTTCAGTGTTGTCCCATCCAATACTGCAAGGAGCAGCCAACAACTACAGCAGCAGTATGTTGGTGTTTCAGTAAGGGATTTTGCCCAAGACAGTTCTGTCATTATGAAAAATAATGCTCGAAATGTGGGGAAGACATCCTCTCACTCAATGTTTCTCAGCAGCTAAATATAGGACACAAGGGAGAATTAAAAAAGGAAGAGGACAACACCTACAGCTTACACAGAAAAGCTCATACCTAAATTAAAATTGAAGTTTTCACAAAATGCCTGCAGTTCTATCCAAATAAAGAGGCACGTATAACATTTTTGGGGGGATTTGAGCAAAGTTTTTATTTGGTGCAACAAGGACCTAGATTACAATGGTAGACAGACAACTTGAAATCAGCGAAGGAGTTGCAAGATATAGTGCAAAACAAATTGAACAAAGACTACAGGCAGTAAGGATTGCAGGCCCCTTTATGCATTGGTCATTCAACAATTTAATAATTTCTCCTTTCGGTGTCATTTCCAAGAAAAATGCAGAAGAATATAGATTAATACATCAGTTGTCGTGGCCAGAGAGGCAGTGCATTAATGATTTAATTTCCCAAACAGATCCTAGTGTCACTTATTCATCTGTAGAGGATGCCATGAAATTGGTAGGGGCTGGTGGAGTTGTGACAGAGTTGGCAAAAAGTGACATACAATCAGCATTCAGGCTTCTACCAGTAAGTTCAGCTGATTTTGCTTTGTGGGGCATGCATTTTCAGGGAACTATATATGTGAATAAAGTTTTACTAATGGGATGCTCTATATCCTGTGCTTTATTTGAAACATTTAGCACCTTTTTGCAATGGCTCTCCACATAAAAGAGCTACCGCAAATTTGGATGCCATAATTGGGATGATTTCATGTTTGTGCGGGCAAAAGATACAGGGCAATGTTTAGAGGCATTAAGATATTTCCAAAGTGTAGCAGAAGAAGTGTGAGTTCCATTAGCCCCTGAAAAGACGAGGGTCCTGGCACTAGGCTTACGTTTCTAGGCACAGAAATAGATACTATTCATGTGGAAAGACATCCTGCAAGTCAAATACAAGAAATAAAACATTTTTACAGATGGTTATTGGAGAAAGAAAACTGGTATTGAAAAAAGTACAAAAATGATTGGGCTATCTAATCATTGCATGCAGAGAAGTGAGAGCTGGAAGGACGTTTTTGCAGACGATTGGTTATGGCAATGTCTGGAGCAACACTATCACATTACAGGTTACAGATTTCAGCATCAGTGAGGGCAGACCTATGTATTTGGTTAACCTTTTTGGAACGATTTATTAAAGTATCGCTGTTTTTTTATGGACGAAGACACTATTTGGAAGGTACAGATCTATTCGTATGCTGCAGGTGCAGAGGGTTTTGGCGTTTTTGGGGAGGATAGGTGGTGTGTTGAGAGTTGGCCACAACATTGGTTACAGCTGGGATGCAGTATAACCTTTTTAGAGCTCTTCCCTTTGGTTGTGGCATTGTATGTCTGGGGGAGAAACTGATAAATAGGATAGTTGTTCAACTTTGATTACATAGCAGTAATAGAGCTGGTGAATAAACAGAAAGTTAGATATTTGAGCATTCTGAGACTGTTACGGGCACTTATAATAATGTGTTTGCAGCCTAATATTTTCTTTACAACAAGATGTGCCAGGAGTGAGGAATAATATAGCAGGTGCTCTCGTTTTCAGTAGCAGACGTTTCGCCGTTTAGTCCCAGGTGTAGAAAGCAACGAGACAGAACTGCTGCAGAGTATTTGGGTATGAGAATAGTGGAGTTAGTAGAGAAATCTATAGCACCATCAACAGAAGTAGTTATCAGCAAACGTGGCACTAATGTTTAATTCACGTGAAACAGGGAACTGGAGAAATATGAAACTGTTGAAAACGAAAAACCAACTCTAAAGTTTGTGATGTTTTGATCAATAAAGGTTTGTCACACACCACTATGTCAGGAAAATTGGCAGGGATATGAGTTTATGGAAAACTACGGTGGGGATGTGACTCGGTAAAGGGTTACTTGGTGAGAAACTTTTTGAATCAATTGAGTAAAGAGCAAGGCAGAAGAGCATCTCTACAGGAGCCTGTAACAATCGTTTCATTGGAAATGTTGCTACAGTTAACATTTTGGTGTTATAATGAATTTGAAGTGCTTGTGTTCAGGTTATGTATGTTATGGATGTTATTGGGGCATTTAGATCTTTAGAACTTTTAGGCTTGAAGGGTCATAGTGGTATAAAGAGTAGCAAAATATGTTTAGAAAAGAATACATTAAGAATTTGATTGAGAGCATCAAAGACTGATCAAGCAGGTAGAGGAAAATTAGTCCGGCTGAACAAGAGTGGAGTATTAGATATATGTCGAGTGGAGGAATGGACAGGTTTTTCAAACAGATTTAGTCTGCTGAATAAGGAGATATTTGCCATAGGAATAGAGTACAAATTAGGATATCCAATTTATTGGGCGTATTAATAATGGCAGTGAAACAACTGGGCAAGCCACTTGAAAAATATGGAAAAAACTAATTTTGCATTGGGACAGCAACTGAAGCGGCAAGATTGGTGCAGGTCATGGCCAGACACAAAAAGGATGGGAAGATGGAAGTCAAAATGCTGCGAAAGATACGGGAGGAAATAAAAGTTTCTTCTCCTATATGCTGGCATATTTCTCTAACTTCAGCTTATTTTACTTTAGGTTGTGTGCAAGGTTCACATTTACTTAAGATGCTTAAATTTTTTTGTCAGTCAGCCAGTATCTTTATTTCGGTCAACTAGGACCATCAAAGTACATCATTACAAGCATCACAAACAACGGAAGAAAATTAAATAGCAAATGATCATTGATTGTGGGACATTCAATTGTAAGATGGGCAGCAACGTTTGCAGGCCAAAAGATATATCGTCGATCACTTGGACTTTCAAGTAGCAGATATGAGGTAGTATCAAAGGGTAAAAGCGGAATGTGTTGGAGCAATTTGCTTCCAGTGCTATCGGAACTTTTTTCTAGCAGAGCAAGACTGGATATGTTAGTGATCCTTTAAGGGGAAAATTATTCAGTGCAATAGTTTGGCCTAAACTTGATTAAACAAATGAGAGAGTACTGACCAGTAATAAAAAGCAAATGGGTTGGTATGTGCATAGTATGGAACAAATACATTCCCAGGATGCAATGGAGAGGGGCAAAAAAATCCTGCAGTCATAAATAAAGCCAGACGAAAGTTAAAAAGGGCCATTCAAGTTTTTTGTTTGAGTGTCAGAATTGAAGTCTTGTCTCATAAAAACATACAAGAAATGGATGATCACCTTATTAGGTCAGATGTAGTACACTTATCAAAATTTGGGCAAGCCTACTATATGCTTGAATTGAGTAAAATGTTTGAGCATTTGTGGAAAGAGAAATTGTGGTGTATGGAACAATCCCACTAAGTTGCTGCAGAGCAAAGTGGGCAGGATAGGGCAGGAAAACACCGTAGGGTTTTCCTGGGTTGTGGTATTTTTGGGAGGTGAAGTCTCTGAAGAGGGCATATCCATCCCTTGGGGGGGAAGGGGTAGCACAGGGGAGGTGAAGAGTAACACCTGGGGCTTTAAACCACACTAGGTAACTTCACTTGGGGATGCTTGCTGGGGTGTGATTGAGAAATCAGGGAATGCAAGGAAAAGGCAGTGAGTGGAGGAAGAAAGGAAAGAGGTGGAAGAGCATGGCGTTTTTTTCGTGACGCAATGTCATCGAGTTTGGAGTCTTAGCGGTGAGGGGGAATGATAGAAATTTAATGTATTAGTGAGACTGGGGTTTTTAACAATGCGTTATGTAAATTTATTTAATTGATGCTACAAATCTATCTTAATACCGTGACTTTTTTTGCTAGCTAACAGCATTGCAGTGTGGTGTCAATGCGCAATATGGGGACCAAGGGGGAGCAAGGCGACAGCCAGTCTCCCCCTGGGGGACTTTGCGCAAGTGGCACTGGCCAATTAACATTATAGGTGGAGGGAGGGGGCAGAGTTAAGGTAACTATTATATGAGTTAGGTTTAAGGCAGGAATGCACTTAGAGTACTAGCACCAAGGCAGTAGGCAGGGAAATGACAGACTCAGAAGAAAGTTTTGAAATATAAGCTCAATCTATTACAATTTTGATATTTGGAAAATAGAATACATTTCACCACAGTAACGCAAATTGTAGTTTTTCTATCCTATGTGATATTTTTGGGGGGTGGAGAGTCTGGAGAGGGCATATCTATTCATCGGGGGAGGGGAGAGCACAAGGGAGGGGAAGTGTGTAACGTCTGTAGCTTTGAACCCCACTAGGCTAGTTTTCTTGGGGATGCTGGCTGGGGTGTGATTGAGAGAGATTGGGGAAAAGTCGGTGAATGAAGTAAAAAAGGAAAGAGGTGGAAGGGCATGGGTTTTTTTCTTGTTCAAGCAATGTTCATCAAGTTGGGAATTTGTGGGGTGGCGGGAATGATAGAAATGTAAAGCTGGGATTTTTTACAATGTATTTTTAATGAATTGATGCTACAAACCTGTAGTGTGGTGTCATTGTGCAATGTCCTGTTGTCAAGGGCTTTCCACCCTCAAACACACTTCCCTCTTCAACATCCATTTGCTCCGATCATGGACAGGCTGAGACAAGAAACATGCTGGGGCACTAGCATTTGATTGACCCTCATTTAGGGACTGGGTAATAAAAAACACCAAGTGGTCCACATTTGTAATTAGAGCAACTCTTGATTTTAATACGTGCTGTTTGGGTGTTTTTTGAGGGATGGGGCGCAGCAGACATTTATGACTGCCGTGGCTAATGTCAGTGGTACAATTTGAGAAATTCAGCAGTGAAAGTGACAATGACCCTTCCCTCTCAAAAAGATAAAAACATTGGCAAAAACTTGCTCTTCTACCATAAAGTGCAAATTGTCTATCCACATTGCCTGCAGTGAGATAAGAGCATCAACATCCTGCACACCTATGCTTGCTGCTGCCACCTATTCTTGATTTATAGATGTTTACAACCTGTTTATACCACCCAAACACTGCCACAAAACCAGCCCAAGATACTACAAACCCATCCCGCATACACCCACAAAAGCATCCCACACACAGCCATAAACCTGCCCCTATGCTGACCTGTCAGACTGTCCCATCTGGCACTACCAGATTACCCGGTACGACAGTCCAACACAGGCTCTCATGCAAAGTTTAGGCACCTGCACTTGGTCCTATTTGCATGTTTGAGCCTTGACAGCACAAGCATGCCCCCCTCATTAAATTGTAGGGGACAAAAAAGAACCTCCACTGGGCAAATGTGATGTTAGCGGCTTCACTGCAAAGACACACTGTGCAGGTGCCCCCTATTGCACCCAGGCTGCCACCCAGTGGAGAGAGAGGCCATTACAGTTGACTCAATGACTGTGGGATTGCAAACCTGTGTTGATAGTTACCACTTGTGACCACTCCATCTTGGCCTTGGTCATTCCCCATCCTTTTCTGATGCTTTTGTGCTGTTTGAAAAGTAAGGCAGATTTACTAGGCATGTGGGAAACTTCCAAAATTACAAATAGAAGCAGGGCATTTCCAAATTCTGAAGGGAATTTTAAAATCTGTATTTTTTTATGGCAACAGTCTTTTGAAAAACTAAGAACGGGTGAACTGAGGTAAAAGAGAAACTCCCTACAAGAAGATTCAAAGGTAACATGTTTAAAACAGGAAGTTAGGGAAAAATGGTGAATTAAAATTTAAGTATATGTAGAATTTGTACAGTGAGAGAACAGGTGTCCTTTTCTGGTGAAAGGACCTAAAACAACATTCTTTGGTAGTGTTAGTATATGTAAAAGGAATAATCAGTATAGAGATTCCTCCTTCATGAAAGGAGGCCCAGCAGATATATAAACATTAATACCACTAACATTGCCCCCTCTTGGCATGTGTAGGCTTCCTATTGATGTTTTCCTCAAGGGGAATCTACCATCTCACAACTATCACAGATAACTAATTTCCTATAACGTTGCTTTACACTGCAGATTAAGTTTCACTGTATGGTCAAATCTTCACCGCAAGCCACTTATGGGCATAATTAGGGTGATTATTAACACCTTAGTCGTATACAAGGCTTTTGCCAACTGTCTTCCCTTCCCTGCACTCTGTTACTAACCTTAAATGGGACTCTGCACTCTCAGGGTCACAAAAGAGGCAGTCTCTGTCCCTCAATATCATTCTCATATTTGCGAGTAGGAGCCGCCTGCCAGCATCTCACTAGTCAAGCACTGTTTCATGATGGTATTCATAAAGATGTCTCCTACGCACCATTCTCCAAAGCCATGTCCAGGAGCAACAAGGTTTTGCTCTCTTCAAAGAAAAGTTCTTACTTGTAGGACTTTAACTTGGTGCCTTTAGTCAGTGAAGCCCCCTGTGATGGAACAGACAGATCGAATATTTCAATTAGACTTTCTTAAACACCTTTTCAGGTAGTGAAATGGTTGGAAAACCAGGGGCTCCTTGTTGGTTCAATTGGCAGCCAGTTTTCCGGCCAATTGGAAACAAAGAAGCACTGCTTACCTGCCTGATGCTTCACTCTGATTTTGTTCTCCTCCTGGCCCTTTTTTGAAACTAGAATTCCTCAAAAAGTACTAGATGGATATATGCCATGCCACAAAAAGCAAGTTTTCTGAGTAAAGTTTTACATTCATGCCATGTGTTTCGTAAATCCATTCAGCAGTTTTTTTCTGTAGTGGTAAGCAACTTTCGCTCTAGAAGCTAAAATAGAAACCGGTCTTTTCTGATACCCTCCCCCTTTAACCTTTTTTTACACTGCAAGGAACTGCACACAAATTGGCATGCCAGAACTTGACTGCCTATGCTTTGTACCGCAAATGTTGGGCCAGAGTTATACACAAATAAAAATGCCTTTCCATTGAAAAGTTGTCCTGAACCCTAACTACAAAGTGGTGACCATTTCAGGGGCGGCTGGTTACATTTGAGAGTGGTGGGCGTAAAATTACTGTCCTAATGCACCACAGCCGGAACAACCTATGAAGGGTTCGGGGGGGTTGCCCCCGAGAAAAAAATTAGAAAAAAGAGTTGACAAATGGTGCATTTTCAAGCAAATTTGAGAAAGCTGGGAGGTAAATAAAGCAATTGTGAAAGTGCAGTTATTACATTAATAAAGAGATGTCATATAACATAGGTAGCTGCTTATTCAGTATATTTGTCTTCGCTCTCCCTGTGCCCTTACATATCACTCATCAGTATCTTTGCTCCCCCTGTGCCCCCACATATCACTCCTGTGTGTCTTTCCTGTGTCCGTGTCCTTACATATCTCTCATCTGTGCCTTTACCTCTCCATGTGCCCTTACATATCCCTACTGTGTGTTTTTGCTCTCCCCGTGTCATTACATATCACTCCTCTGTTTGTTTTCCTCTTCTTGTGCCCTTGCATGTCACTCCTGTCTGTCTCCGCTCTCCCAGACCTCTTATATATCACTCCTCGGTGTCTTTGCTCTCCCTGTGCTCTTACATATCACTCTTCGGTGTCTTTGCTCTCCCTTTGCCCTTACACATCACACCTCTATGTCTTTGCCTCTCCACGTTCCCTTACAGATCACTCCTCTGTGCATTTTCTTTTCCCCGTGCCCATCCCTCCCAAGCCCCTTTGCCTTTATCCACCACTTCTTGATCCTTTGCTCTCCGTGCCTCTTCTGCATCAGTTGCTGTGTCTTTCCTTCTCCTATCTGTTTCACTTTTGCCTTTCACTTTACCTTGTATCCATCGCTCTGTCCCTTGCTCTACTTGGGACCTTATAATAATCTGTTCGTCTCCGTCCTCTCCCTGTACACTCATGCACCTCTCCAGAAAACTAAAATAAAACCATCATACTAAGGGGCTGCTAACCGTATCTACCTGCCAAAAATGCACCCATATCCCACAGCACTCTATCTTCAACCACCTCCTTCATCGCACTCTACGTCCTGCACTACGACGCGTCCTCAGGCCCCTCCAATCTGTCAAAAACGACAAAAAAAACCTCCCCCACACAAGATCCCAACAATACACCACTCTTTCCCAACTGTGCAGCATGCTACCCGCTATGTGTAGAAAACATGCGTCAGCTTCCAAGAGAGACTTCTCTGAGTGAGGGACGTGCAATACTTTTGCCAAGGGGTAATTTTAGGGTTCTGAGTGGGTATGGCTTTTAGGGTGCCAGGGGTAATTTTAGGGTTCAGGGTAGTAATGGGTTTTGGTGTGCCAGGGGGTAATTTTAGGGTTCAGGACCGGTATGGGTTTTGGGGGCCAGGAGGGTAATCTAGGGGTTCAGGGTGGGTGTGGGTTTTAGGGTGCCAGGGGTAATTTTAGGCTTCAGGGTGGGTATGGGTTTTGGGGAGCCAGGGGTAATTTTAGGGTACAGGGTGGGTATGGGTTTGGGGTGCCTGGGGTAATATTAGGGTTCTGCGTGGGTATGGGTTTTGGGGTGCCAGGGTTAATTTTAGGGTTCAGCGGGTAATTTTGGGGGTCAGCGCGGGTATGAGTTTTGAGGTTCCAGAGGTAATTTTAAGGTTCAGGGTGGGTATGGGTTTTGGGGGGCAAGGGTGTAATTTTAGGGATCAGTGCGGGTATGGGGTTTGGGGTTCTAGGGGGATGATTTCAGGATTCAGGGTGGTAATGGGTTTTGGGGTGTGAGGAGGTAATTTTAGGGTTCGGGTGGGTATGGGTTTTGGGGTGCCAGGGGTGTCATTTGGGGGTTCAGGGTGGTAATGGATTTTGGGGGGCAAGGGTGTAATTTTAGGGATCAGTGTATGTGTTTTGGGGTTCCAGGGTGGGTTATCTTAGGGATCGGGATGGGTTTTGGGGTGCCAGGGGTAATTTTAGGGTTCAGGGTGGGTATGGGTTTTGTGGTGCCAGGGAGGCAATTTTAGAGTTTGGGGTGGTAATGGGTTTTAGGGTGTCGGGGGTAATTTTAGGGTTCAGTGTGGGTATGGGTTTTGGGTTAATTTTAGGGGTTGCGATGTCACTGTTCTAGTCCCCGCTCATATGTTCTATCCTCCAACATTCGGCACCTGTCCCTTAAGCAGCGGCGTCGGTTGGCGTCGCTGCAGGATGCCGAGAACAGCAACAGGCTCTCTCCGCGGCCCAGGCTGAGCCGCAACAAATTACATCAAAAGAGTCGCTTATAGTGGACTATAATTGTGCGATGCATAGCAAGATTCCCCGCTGTACCCTGCAATAAAATTAATGGCGAAGACTTACCTGTCGTGTGGCTCTCTCCTCAGCAGGCGACTCTTTTGATGTAAAATATATATATATATATATATATATATATATATATATATATATATATATATATACTTAACAAAAAAAATAAGCCATTTACAGGTAAATATAAACCTATATATATTTATATGTATGTGTGTGTGTATAGATAGATGTTTGTGTGTGTCTATATATAAATATATATATATAGCATTTATACTTACCTGTAAAATTGTTATATTTTAAAACGACACCTTAACTCATGCTCACATTGACTTCTATCCCAACATATACTGCCTGCTAAAATAATTTGTCACTTTGCCAGTGATAACCACATCCCCAGAAAGGTGCTTCAGTTGTCTTCGCAGACTGAAAACCTATCTTCGGTCAACAATGGGGTAAGAACGACTCTCTGGACTTGCAATGATAAACATTTCACGAGCACATTGTCCTCCTATAGAGGCAATTGTTGACGAACTGGCGAAAAAGGGCTGTCGCCTTGAAATGGCAATGTGAAAATTGGTTATATTGTGTTCCTAAAGTGCTTTGTAGTAAAATATATTAAATTGGCCTTTTCATTCAGTACATTCTGTTCCTTTTTCATAAGACTATAGCATATAAATGCATCAAATTAACAGAAATGTGTGCGCTAATTGCTGTCCAGTTTCAAATGCAGAATTCACCACGTTTTCTCCGCTTGACCTGAGCATTAATCGATCCTGATTATCTGCCATTTTAGCCCCGCCCCATTGATTAACATTAGCCACGCCCCTTCATTTGCCATGTTAGCCCCCCCCGAAATTCAGACCTAGTTGCGCCCCTGGACGAGCCACACATCTCCCCTTGCTGTGATTTACCCGCTACGACAAATGCTCGTGACCCGGGATACAACAAATGGCCGGCGGTGCTCTTGGTATCTGTCAGTAAGCCTAGAACCTGTGTGCCAGTAGCTGGACTGAGCAAGAACAATTGTCACTGTTAAAATAAAATTTACACCAGGGAGTCTAAAATCGGAGCAGTAAATTTCATACATAAATGGTATTATTGTTGGTATTAATCTTTTACATCACACATAACAACAAATATTATTGTATCTCGGTGCTTTATCGTTGAACTTGATATACACAGTGGTCTAAAACGATGACGGCAGAGCCAGGGAACCAACGTTCAGCCTTCGCTTCCCCGGGTGACAAGAACTGTGTGATCTTGGACATGCCACTTCGTTTTGTGCCCTTTCTTCAAATTTCCTCCTCACCTGAAAGACTCGACCTTTAATTAGTAATAGCTTCGCCAGTGCTTTAATAACTTTATTAAAGCACAGGTTGTGACTAGAATTGTAAATGAGCAACAGTTGAAAGATCAGGCACTTGAGGGAAGGGCCTGGGACATGGTATCCCCTTTTCCCTAGGATTGGCATCTCCGACTGTAAACAAGACAGCGCTTGGAGGACTATGGCCACACTGTAGGCGCTCTAAATACGGCATGAACTCACAGAGAGTTCAAAACATCATCTATAGCAACTCAGCCAATTGTGTGGAATTACGCAAAACAAGGGTGGGCAAAAATCAGATGCACGAAATAACTCGTCACCCAACCCCCTCTGAAATGTGCTTTGCTTCTTTGCCTTGCTCCACCTCCCTCCCTTCCTGCACCTGCGCCTGCGAGTCAAATTACATATCTCTCATATCTCCTCCCTTGACTCATGCTCCCATAAGCCGAGGCACCAGCGTGTTTCCCAGACCTCTTGGTGACACTTCCTGGCTGTCGCCTTGAATTACACTGCGGAAGCCCCTGGTGATGCCTTCCAATGAGAGCAGCCAATGGCTACAGATGTCAGAGGAAGTTCATACAGCGTGTACGCGTTTTCTATGTTTGGTGAAATGCGGAGCTGCCTTCTTCCCGAAGCCGGCATCACCTGTTAGGGAAGTTGGCCGCAAGAACCGTAACTCGCTCCTTTCCGGTCTGTCCTTAGTGAAGCGTTCTTTGTGTTGTGTTTGTAAGGAACCTGCAGCATCCCTGGATCAGTGAGACAGGCGCCTTTTCAGTCACTTAGAGCCTGCGCCAATCAGGTCCCACCCAACCAACCCTTCAGAGGGGCCTCGTTCCACCCCTCTGTCAACCTCCCACCAGTGTCACCCACCGGGGAGTTTGTCGCTTTCTTCGCTTTCTTCTAAAACACATGGCTTGAGAAACACGCGCTACGTGAGAGGAACAGACGCGCAGTTAGTAAAAAACACATGCAGCGCCGCATTTCAACATTGCCTTATCTTTCAGGGGGGCTGAAGAGCATCATGGTGGGCGAGGAAAGAGGGGTTGAATTGCTTCATGCTCAGTCAAGAAGAGAAAAAGTCTGTTTAAGGTTGCACATACCTTGACACCAGACAACAACACAGAGGACAGAGATGAGAGCAGTTACTGCGGAGGGGCCTCTGGTGCAAGCCAAGCCCCCCATGAGTGTTAACTTAGTGAGACACACAGGTTCGACGTATGAGCAGTGGCGGCTCGCATGCATCGCAATACTGGGGGGGTTGTCGCGCGGGGGTGGGGGCCGGGGAATTAAATATAAAACAGAAAACTTACCTCACAGCTGGTCCTGCGCCTCCTCTGCTCCCCTTGGCGCCTTCACGAATGGCACTGGAGTGGACTGGCAACCCCTCTCAGCCAATCCTAGCGCTGCCAGCAGCGCCAGCATTGGCTTAGGGCACGGTTACAACTCGCCCGCCTGCCCATTAGGAGACCGAGGTTTGAGCCTTTGCTCAACCCTCGCTCTTCTAATGGGCATGCGCCAGCCAGAGCAGACACTAGTGCACATGACCGGGCACGGTGGAAAAATTTGCCGACCTTCCCCACTCATGCGCACTTGTGCTGCTGCCTGTTGCCCCTGGTCTGACAATGATGTCAGTCAACATGACGCCGGACAGCCCACACCCTTCAGACTCTGAAGGGGGTGGGCGGTCCGACGTCATGCTGACTGACATGATTGTCAGTTCTCCCTCTGCGTCTTTGAACTTAAGTAAACTGATTCAGTTTACTTAAGTTCAGGGACGCCGAGGGAGCTGCGGGCGGGGGGGGCAACGCCCCAACGGACGCACCGCGCCTATTCTGTGGAATATACACAGGAAGGTCACCACTTTAAAGTTTTGTTCAGGATTAAATCCAAACATGGAATAAATGTAGGGAAACTTTTTACAAATTCACAATTGTAGAAGAATTCCTGAACTTTAGAAGAATTCCTGAATTTTAGAATTTGAGTGTTGTGTAAAACATGCGTATTTTAAAACTACAAGAAGGAAGAGAATCAAGGCTATGGTTTGATAAAAGCCCGGGTAGGTTGCAGAGGTGGGTGGCTGCATTGCCTGCAGGGCCGGACTGGGAACAGCAACTAGCCCTGGCAGATTGCAGCTCGACACGCCTTAGCAGTGGGGGGGTTTGCTAGCAAGAAGCACCATTCAAGGATTCGTTACAGGGGGCAGATATTGGAGCACTGCTGCGAAACCGGCCCCAGTGACAAAACTGGCCCCCTGTTCACCGGGGGAAATGCCTGGTGCCTGCTATGGCCAGTCCAGCCCTGATTGTATGACTACAGACCAGCATAACCCAGCCTCGATGCATGGGCAAAGGCCTTGCGCCTTCAATGGAATGGGTACATGGCTGATGAATGCCGTACATAATTGAAAAACTGAAATTTACTGAAACAACACAGTTAAAGATTAGTTAGGGGTCAACAGGCATAAACCACAGAAACCTATGTGATTCTCCAGCTATGGTATGCAATGCACAACTCGACCTATACCTCATGACCACCCTCAGGTTTTTCAGTTTATAGCCATTTTTTTTAAACACGCCTTTGGCAAAGAGGTGCTTTGAGCATGGCGGGGGACACGAGTTATGGTGTGTGTTGTACTAAACAATGTGCCTTTTACAATTACTGATCACCTGAATATGCTAATCAGTAATATAATGCTACCACCAATATATTGCTAAATAATTATAATGCAAACTGTGTTACTGACATTGTGTCCAGTGTTTAAAATTAGAGGTGGACTTGTTGAACTCCATTTGCTTTTGGTACCTGTTGCTTGTTTTGTGTCCTTGTGGCCAGAGATAACAAAAGGCATGCCAGGCACAGCAAAGGGTTGCTTAGGGGTTCCAGCTGCTAGTCCTAGTTATCCCCAATTGACATTGATGGACATCGGCATTTCATTATCAATGCCCAGATACAATGCACACAATGTGGAAAGACAGGGTCACCTTTGTACCCACAATTATTGCTGCATCCAACACTTGTCTCCAGAACACAAGGCAGTCTACTGTGTACAGTAACAATGTCACTGTGCAGAGAGGACTGATTGTATTACCTGAAAAGAGTTGCCTGAACTGTAGGAGTCTCCTTCATACAGTGGCAATATCCCTCTTTAGTGGGATTATAGTGCAGAGTGAATCAGTCTCCTGAACCTGATGGAATCTCACAGATATGTTACCAATGCCCTTATAGTACAGAGTACTCGCGTCTTCCTGAACCACATGCAGTTTCCAAGATACATTATTAATTTACACCTTCACTCAAGTTAAGGAGAAGCAGGAAGTCCTGGTCTTCTCGAGCCCGAGGAAATCTCTCTAATATGTATACAATCTCTGTGTGCATTTGGGTCTACAGAACAAACGTCCCTGTCCCTGAGGGAGACTTGTGAATGAATACCTTTCAATCTGCTCTGTCATCCAGACCACAACACCGCATGGCAGTCCATTTTCAAGCCAGTGAGTCAGGGCAGATAATACTACTATACAGGTGTGCTATGAAGTTTAACATCAAAAGGAGTCTGAGCATGACTTTGGAATCCCTCTGTTACACCACATACTGTATACGTGGATATTTCTATCTGGGCCTCACTTGGGCTGGGGCATAGAGAACAGTAATTTCATCAAATCTCCACGAGTGGTATTTGTATTCACTGTAATGTCCCCAGACACAAGTCCGTTTCATCTTGCCAGGAACACAGCTTGACAATAAATCAACACGTATCGTCTGCACCCCTGAACTGAGTTGCACATATGGCTACGCAATGCACCTCAGTCCTGATATGCACACCTACCATAGTGCCAACCATGCTCAGCTATCCTGATCTGATTTGTGTTTGAGTCCCCAAAGGGAACACCTACACTCAAATATGCCAATGCCCCATAACACACATTTGAAGAACCCCGTTGGTCTCTGGTAATCAAATGCACACAGCACTGCCAATGCCCCTCAAGCACTTAGGAGCACACCCACACACAACTAAACTAGTGTACCTCAAATCTTTGTGATGGTGTCAAGGATTAGTACTGACATAAATAAGGCTTGTGATTGTGACAGGGATGGCGAATGTGGCAGAAAGAGTGTAATATGAACAGGACGATTACAGGGCTTTACAGTGTGACAGAGACTGGGAAAAAGGTATGAATGGGAGTATTTATGGGATGGGGCATTAGGCAAGTATTGAAAATGTGATGTGGATTGATACCTTGACAGAGAATGGGAATGTAACCGACATGGGAATTTGACAGCTACTGTTAAAGAGATGTGAATAGGGAGAGAGTACCGTCACTATCCTCTGCCCCATTTTTTATTCCTGCACTTGAAGAATGTCACTTCGATCTGGTCAATAAGCAGCCCCGGACACTGCAGGTAAGAGCGATAGGGCTGGCGGGAGGGGGCTTTCGAGAGAGGACCACAAGGGAAAATTAAATAAATAATTAATTTTCCCTCATGGTCGTCTCTCGAAATCCCCCCCAGCTGGCACCACCGCCCCACTGCTCTTACCTACAGGGCCGCGGCTGTCAATAAGAGGTTGCCCTCATTTTACCTCATTAAAATGCTACAAATTATGCAATGTAAAAGATTAGTTTTAGTGGGAAGATCTTATATACTATGAACTAAATATATTTTCTCTAATTCGCTTTTCCCTTCCTGGTTTGCCTCTCCTATTAGGCTACATTTCTCCTCCACTACCATTTTCCTTCTATATACCACAATACCAGTACTGGTCACTCGTCTGCACACTGCCCTTGCCTTTCCCATCACCCTCCTTTTTTTCTGTCGTTCTAAGCTCCCCATTCTCTGTCATTCTGACTTGATGTTCATGTGTCCTATTAGCACCATAGTCCCTTCGAGTCCCATCATTATCTGCTGGTACCCATTAAGAACATCACTGGGAACACAACGCTGGCTGCTCACACTGCAATAGAGATTTCAAGGGTTTCAAATCCCCTCCCACCAAGATGAATGCCCATAAACCGACTCCAAAGCAGGCCTCTTTGCCCTAATGTTTGGTCACAAGACTTCATCCCATTGACACAAAAGAGGACTTGCAATAGTGGGTCCACCATGCCATAACTAGAAGCACAATCAGGCGGCAGGGGATAGCAGAGAATTGGCACCTCAGTAGGAATCATGCTCAAGAAGGTACAAGTCCATTGTAGATTGGGTCCCACACATGCTGTGGTCAGTCAACAGGGTCAATGGATTAGAAAAAAGAGTGCGCAAGGACCGATCCGCATTCAGAAATGGAGATGCCAAATGGAATCATGGTGATTGACCACCATCACCCAAGAGACAGCTTCCTGCTGTAGTATTCTATATAAATGTACCTTATATAACCTAACAGAAGCTTACCAAGCTCCAGTCAATGCATTGAGGAGCATTTGTCCGAATCTCAACCCAGAAACCAGTGAGCATCCAATATTTAGCTTCCGTAAGTTCAAGTGAAAGAGTGTAATAATAATAATTCAAATACAAGGTCACCATCAACTCTACTATAAGGCAAAAATTAATGGGCATCTTTCAAAAACTGTCATTATTCACACATGCTTTACCATAGTCCTCTCACCAAACATGGGCCGATTGAAGGGTTCATGTCCATATTGAGTAGGACATATCTAGTAGTTGGGACAGTAAGTACTTGACAGTGAGAAACCTATCAAAAACAAGTCTGCCAATCAATGGCAAAGGATTTTGCTTAATCAAGGAGGACTACAGAGTGAAATGTTTTTTGCCACTTTACACCCTGCAGTCCACTCTGTAATTCTGCACCAGTCCAGGATAAATTGTTAAGACAATCCATTGAGCTTCGGCATCTCTTCATGGACATTCCACCACCTTTAACTTGCAAGCTTCATCCACTTCATCAGCGGCTTCCTTGAGGTACAGCCTGTTGCTGCCACGTTCACAAGCGAGATAGCACCCATTAAATAGCGACGACCTGAACCTGAAAATATCACACTTGCCCACAGCGAAGACTTGTTGGTAGAATATTATATCACTGGTGTTGCCAGGGATGGATTTCAGAGGCTCCCCTTCCTTAAGAGATATAAAAGAAATGTAGAAAATAAATTAATTTATTTAACTTAATATATCACATAATTTTTCAATCAGAGTGAATGTATTATTATAGCCTTATAGGGCACTTCTGAGGGCTATACTCGTTGTTAAAGATCCTGACCCCGAGTTATAGGCCCAAATCGTAATATAAATGTATGCAATACATTATATATACATACATATATATATATATATATATATATATATATATATATATATATATACAATTATATTAATACTATATTATATTATATGTATTTATATATTAGAATGTAATTATATTTTAAATTATAAGCCCAGATCCACTCCGTTGTCTTTAATGGAGCTCTCAACATTCCAATGATCTAATTTACCTTAACATTTGGGATGAATGAAAATTTGCCTATAATCCTGACTGCTGAACACATTTAAGTTTGAAAGGCCAACATGTGGGTTCTTGGTAGCAATAAATATCAAGTTTATTTCAAACATTTGCTAAACATTGAGTTGACACATTAAAACAAATATTTGTTTATTTTGACTCTGAATCTTCTAAACTGTTAGCTCGTAATAGAACAAAATAATATATAGAACAAAGAAAGAAACATCACATGCCCTGAAAATCAAACAAAATCATTACAAATAATGGGTAAAGGAAATAACCACTATTTTAGGGAGTATTTTAAAATTTAAAAAATATTACTGAAGGAGCATAACTCAGAGATTTGTTTGCAATTCTATGCACAACTATGGGCAGATAGGTACAGAATGTCCCTTGTGGCTGATAATCACAAATGGTCCATGAAGTAACTGTTGGAAAGGCGACCCCGGGGGAGACAGAAGGTGTCTGACTGTCCGCCCGAGACCCACCTCTCTGTATGGACTAGGCCGAGCGCCGTAGGGAGGCCTCCTTGGCGAGGCTCCTCTCCTACAATCGTAACAGCAGAGTAATCACACTACTTACAGATAGACACTACACAGGAAGGAGGTTCACAAGAATCTTTATATAAGTACTCGAAGCAAGTTCTTGGCAGGATAGCGGCAAGGATCGAGGGATCCGTAATGTCTTGATCTCGGGGGAAAGGGGGTAGCGGGACAGTCTTGGCACCCACTGGTGCGTGGATAGTTCAAGGGTTCAGGCCGCGACAGCGTCAGCAGGGCCTCGGAGATAGTTCAGCGGGGTCAGGCCGCGACAGCGTCAGCAGGGCCTCGAGGATAGTTCAGCTTGGTCAGGCCGCGACAGCGTCAGCAGGGCCTCGAAGGTGGTTTAACTTGGACAGGCCGCGACAGCGTCAGCAGGGCCTCGAAGGTAGTTCAGCTCGGTCAGGCCGCGACAGCGTCAGCAGGGCCTCGAAGGTGGTTTAGCTTGGACAGGCCGCGACAGCGTCAGCAGGGCCTCGAAGGTAGTTCCAGGTGCAAGAGTTCGGATCAGGATCAGCCGCGACGAGGTCAGCAGGGCTTCCACTCCAGATACAACTGCCGTCTTGATCCGGGGCTGGCACAGATATAGGACTGGAGGGCTTTGATGTCCGGACCCTCGCGCCTGGGGGTCAGAGGGGCCGGGATGAAGGTGTCCAGACACCCAGCAGGGGGGCGGAGCCAGCGCCCAGGGAGCCGGGAGAGCGATCGATACCAGGCGTCCGGGGGTGGGGGAAGGCCCCTCGAGACTCTCCTCCTCCGGGGTCTGGTTGAGTGGCCACTTTACCACCTGGGAGGATCCTGGTGCCTCAATGTCTGGGCTTCGCTGGGGCCTGGCCCGGGATGGCTGCGGCCACGTGTTCGGGGCGTGAGGGTCCCAAGATGGAGTCGGGCCGGAAAGGGTGGCCGGGTCAGGGTGCCAGGCTGGCAGCGTTGGCGAGCAGGTTCCGCCGGGGTCACCGGGAGGGGGAGAGCTGTAGGTGGCCGGGGAGGCTGCTCGTGCCGATGGTTCGTGAATGTGCGGGTCAGGGGGGTCGATAGTAGGTAAATGGAGGGCCGATGTCGTCCCGGGCCCGCCATGCGGACGGGGTCGGACCACGCCACGAGGCCGTGTCCAACACACGTCCCCTCCAGCTGAAGGCGGGGAGAAAGTCACCCATCGTCCTGGGGGCTCTCTTCGTCGAGGCGGAAAAACCGGGACAGGCCGTCAGCGTTGGCGTGGTCACTGCCAGGGCGATGCTCCACCGTGAAATCCATGTCTTGGAGGGAGATGGACCATCGCAGCAGTTTGGGATTTTCGCCACGCATGTGCATCAGCCACCTTAGGGGCCGGTGGTCAGTCTGCACCCGGAAGTGGGTGCCGAAGAGGTAGGGCCTGAGTTTCTTGAGGGCCCACACGACAGCGAAGGCTTCTCTCTCGATGGTGCTCCATCGCTGCTCTCGGGCCAGCAGCCGCCGGCTGATGAAGGCCACAGGATGGTCAGTTCCCGCGGAGTCCATTTGCGATAGGACCGCCCCGATGCCGTGTTCCGAGGCATCGGTCTGGACCACAAACTCTCGGCTGTAGTCGGGGGCCTGGAGCACAGGGGCGGTACACATGGCTGCTTTCAAGGTCTCGAAGGCCACCTGACACGCGGGTGTCCACTGCACTTTTTGGGGCCGGTTCTTCGAGGTCAGTTCCGTGAGGGGGCCCACAATGCTCCCATAGTTCTTGACAAAACGCCGATAGTACCCCGTGAGCCCCAGGAAGGCTCGGACGGCGGTTTGGTTGACCGGGGGTTCCCAGGCTAGGATGGCGTCGATCTTGGGTTGGAGGGGAGCCACTTGGCCGCTCCCCACCTGGTGTCCCAGATAGGTCACGGACCCTTGGCCTATCTGGCACTTGCTGGCCTTCACAGTTAGCCCGGCCCGGCGGAGGGCGGTCAGGACCTCCCAAAGGTGTTTCAGGTGCTCAGCCCAGTGGAGGCTGTAGACCGCAATGTCGTCTAGGTAGGCGGCACTGAACTCTTCTAGCCCCGCCAGTACTTTATTTACTAGTCTCTGGAAGGTGGCCGGGGCGTTTTTCATGCCGAAGGGCATCACCTTGAACTGGAAGTGGCCGTCGGGTATGGAGAAGGCTGAGCGCTCCTGGGCGCTAGGGGTGAGGCCGATCTGCCAATACCCGGCGGTGAGGTCGAAGGTACTGAGGTACTTGGCGGCCCCCAGGCGGTCGATCAGTTCATCGGCCCGGGGGATGGGATGTGCATCGGTTCTCGTAACAGCATTCAGCCCCCGGTAGTCGACGCAAAACCGGAGTTCTGGCGGGGCGCCAGGTGCGGCGGCCTTGGGGACCAGGACCACTGGGCTGGCCCAGGGACTGTCGGAGGGTTCGACTACCCCCAGGGCCAGCATCTTGGTGACTTCCGTCTGGATGCAGGCCCGAACTCGGTCGGGGACCCGGTAGGCCCGGTGTCGTACTGGCTGACTGTCCCCGGTGTCGACATCGTGGACACACCATTGGGTAACCCCGGGGGTGAGGGAGAACAGATCTGTGAATTGTCCCAACAGTTCCTGACAGTCTCGGCGCTGTGCGGGGGTCAGGTCGGGGGAGAGAGAGATCCCTTCGACGGAGCCGTCCTTCTCAGTGCACTTTAGGAGGTCAGGCAAGGGCTCGGAGTCGTCTTCGGTCCCATCGTCGGTAGCGAGTAGCAGGCTCAGTTCTGTGCGGGCAAAATGAGGTTTGAGCCGGTTGGCGTGCAGAACCCGGACGGGGTTCCGGGGAGACTCCATATCCACGAGGTTAGTGACGGGGCTCTTGCGCTCGATCACCTTGAAGGGCCCCGACCATTTGTCCTGGAGGGCACAGGGTGCGACCGGGGACATGACCCAGACCCGCTTGCCCGGCTCGAACTCGATGGAGGAGGAGTGCTGGTCGTACCAGCGTTTCATGTCCTCCTGACTGGCCTCCAGGTTGGCCTCTGCAAGGGCCCGGAACTTCCGAGTCTGGTTTCGGAGGGTCAGGAGGTATCGGTAGACATCCGGGGGTGCGTCTTTGACAGTAGTTTCCCAGCCCTCTTTGACCAGGCTGAGCGGACCTCGGACAGGGTGTCCGTACAAGAGTTCAAAGGGGCTGAACCCCAGGGATTTCTGTGGTACCTCCCGATAGGCAAACAGGAGGCAGGGCAGCAGGACGTCCCATCTGCGTCGTAGTGGCTCCTCTAGGCCCTGTATCATTCCCTTGAGTGTCCGGTTGAACCGCTCCACAAGTCCATTCCCTTGGGGATGATACGGGGTGGTGAACTTGTATGTGACCCCGCACTGTTGCCACAGGGACGCATATATTTAGATATAAAGTTCGTGCCCCGATCGCTCACGACTTCCCGGGGGAATCCTACTCGGGAGAAGATCCCCATCAAGGCTCGCCCCACCACGGGAGCGGTGATGGTTCTGAGGGGGATGGCCTCAGGATAGCGGGTGGCGTGGTCCACCAGGACAAGTATGAAGCGATGCCCTTGCGAGGTTTGAGGGTCCAGGGGCCCCACAATGTCTATTCCCACTCGCTCGAAGGGGGTGGTCACTACTGGAAAAGGTTGGAGCGGGGCCTTCACCTTCCCCCCGCTCTTTCCGCTGGCTTGGCATGTCGGGCAGGTGCGGCAGTGGTTATGTACATCAGTGCGCATTTTGGGCCAGTAGAAATGGGTCACCAGGCGGCTGTAAGTTTTGTCCTGCCCCAGGTGCCCTGCGAGGGGCACATCGTGCGCCAGGTTCAAAAGGAAGTCTCTGAATCGCAGGGGAACCACTAGCACTCGGCTGGCCCCCAGCTCGGCAATTTTCTGTTCACTATATAGGAGGTCGTGGTCCCAGTAGACCCAGTGGGACCCTGGCGTGTCCCCGGTAGCTTGGGCAGCGGCTTGTTGGCGGGTCCCCTCGAGGGAAGGGCAGGTCTTCTGTTCCTGCCGAAATTGTTCTCGGGTGGGACCACCCTCTTGGCGCCATTGGGCGAGTTCGGGGATGTCGCTGAGCTCGGGGTGGTTTCCGGGCTCCGAGGGCCTGGTCTCGGAGTCGCATTCTTCATGGATGGCCGAGGGTGGTGGCTCGGGCCACTCTGGCTCTTCGGTCGGGGCGGCCTCGGTCGCTGCCGGGGCTCGGGCCGCCATAGATCGTGTCGTCGCACAGACCCACTCTGGTAGTCCCATCATTCCTAGGTGCTCTCTCCGCTCGACTTGGGCCCAGGGAGAGCTCTCGAGGTCGTTCCCAAGGAGGCAGTCCACAGGGGCGTCGTCCCGGACGGTCACCTTGAGGGTGCCCGACACTCCCCCCATTCGAAGGGAATTCGGGCCACCTGGCATAGAGTCTCGGAGTTGTCGGCGGCCCTCACGGGGCAGCGTACGTTCGGGATGATCTGTTCGGGGGTCACCAAGTGGCAGCGGACGGCGGTCACACTGGCTCCCGTGTCTCGGAGGGCTTCGGTCCGCCGTCCATTGATGTGGACCCACTGACGGTATTTTCGAGTGTTGCTCGGTAGCGGGGCCTGGGGGACCATGTCTCTATTGCCCAGGCAGGCTAGGGCCATGGCGGCCGGTTCATACTCGATTTGTTCTTCCTCGTAGACCTCTACGTCTTCTTCTCCCTCTCCTCCCAGAGCTGCAGCAGCGAACTGGCGGGTCGGAGGCCCAGTGGTGCCGGGATGCTGGTTCAAGGGGCAGAGGGGGTCACTGGCATAGTGGCCGGTCCGCTGGCATCTGTGGCAAGTAACGTTCGGGTGGGGCCCCGGCCGTGCTGGGGGGTCCCTCTTCAGGGACGGCGAAGTGTTACTCGGGGGGAACCCGGGAGGGGGGCCCCGGCCCGGGGCTGGCGGGAAGCTTCGGCTCTGGTTCTGTCCTCCTCCGCCCCCCCGCTGGCGGGGGTGCCCCCGGCCGCCCTGACCGGGTTCTCCTATCGGTGTTCGGGGGACCCGGGTGCTCACCCATCGATCTGCCTCGACTGCGAGTTTCTGGGGCTCTGTTAGCTTGCTGTCGAGTAGATGCTGTCGGAGCTCGACAAAGCAGTTGTTGGAGAGGTGTTCCCAAACGATGAGGTTGAACAGCTGCTCGTAGGTGGACACTTTGCTGCCCTTTATCCATCCTTCCAGGGCCCTGCTATAAAAGTTCACGTACTCGACCCACGTGGTACCGGGGATTTTCTTGCAGTCTCTGAATCTCTGCCGGTACATCTCGGGGGTGAGGCCATACCGGACCAGCAGGGCGTCCTTCATGTGGTCATAGGAGGACATTACGTCGTCGGCCAGTTCTAGCAGGGTGTCTCTTCCTTCGCTGACGAATCTCCCCCATAAGCCGGCACCCCAGTCTGATCGCGGAATGCGGTGCGCGGTCATGGCAACTTCGTACGCCTTGAACCATTGCTGGATATCGTCATTCTTGTAGTACTCCTTTACGATATCCTTCGGGATGTGGACCTTTGGGTCGGCAGGCGGTGAGGGGTTCCGGGCTACCGTGGCGCCAGTTCCTTCGAGGTTGGCTTTGAGTTCGAGTTCTTTGAGGCCACGCTCGTGCTCGTATGCGAGTTTTTTTTCTTCCAATTCTCTTTGCCGCCGCCTCTCTTCCAGATCTCCCTCTAATCGCCGTTGTTCAAGGGCCATTTTTTTTCCTGCTAATTGGAGTTCTCCGTCCAGCCGGAGTCGGGCGAGCTCTAGTTCATGGAGCCGACTCCTCTCTCGCTCCCGGGCATCTTCGTGGGAGAGGCCCGGGTCCCTGTTGGCGGTTCTTTCTTCTATGGGGGCTATGGCGGTACTCACGGGTACTTCCCGGACAATGTCATCGTTCGTTTGGGGTGGGGTCTCTCTGGTCTCCACCCAGGTTTGCAGTGCTTCTTTGAAATCGTCTTTTGTACTTAGTCCAGTGGTAGCGATGCCCAAGTCTTTGCAAAATTGTTTAAGTTCTTTATGGGTATACTCCTCTAACAGGTCTTTCTGGAATTCTGCGGTCGTTCCGGCCTCCTTAGTAGTCATCGTGGCTGTGGATCTCTGTCAGTAGTGACGTGTTACTCGCTGTACGATTTGCGTGGGCTCGGATCCCGTCGCTTGCCACCAATGTTGGAAAGGCGACCCCGGGGGAGACAGAAGGTGTCTGACTGTCCGCCCCGAGACCCACCTCTCTGTATGGACTAGGCCGAGCGCCGTAGGGAGGCCTCCTTGGCGAGGCTCCTCTCCTACAATCGTAACAGCAGAGTAATCACACTACTTACAGATAGACACTACACAGGAAGGAGGTTCACAAGAATCTTTATATAAGTACTCGAAGCAAGTTCTTGGCAGGATAGCGGCAAGGATCGAGGGATCCGTAATGTCTTGATCTCGGGGGAAAAGGGGTAGCGGGACAGTCTTGGCACCCACTGGTGCGTGGATAGTTCAAGGGTTCAGGCCGCGACAGCGTCAGCAGGGCCTCGGAGATAGTTCAGCGGGGTCAGGCCGCGACAGCGTCAGCAGGGCCTCGAGGATAGTTCAGCTTGGTCAGGCCGCGACAGCGTCAGCAGGGCCTCGAAGGTGGTTTAACTTGGACAGGCCGCGACAGCGTCAGCAGGGCCTCGAAGGTAGTTCAGCTCGGTCAGGCCGCGACAGCGTCAGCAGGGCCTCGAAGGTGGTTTAGCTTGGACAGGCCGCGACAGCGTCAGCAGGGCCTCGAAGGTAGTTCCAGGTGCAAGAGTTCGGATCAGGATCAGCCGCGACGAGGTCAGCAGGGCTTCCACTCCAGATACAACTGCCGTCTTGATCCGGGGCTGGCCCAGATATAGGACTGGAGGGCTTTGATGTCCGGACCCTCGCGCCTGGGGGTCAGAGGGGCCGGGATGAAGGTGTCCAGACACCCAGCAGGGGGGCGGAGCCAGCACCCAGGGAGCCGGGAGAGCGATCGATACCAGGCGTCCGGGGGTGGGGGAAGGCCCCTCGAGACTCTCCTCCTCCGGGGTCTGGTCGAGTGGCCACTTTACCACCTGGGAGGATCCTGGTGCCTCAATGTCTGGGCTTCGCTGGGGCCTGGCCCGGGATGGCTGCGGCCACGTGTTCGGGGCGTGAGGGTCCCAAGATGGAGTCGGGCCGGAAAGGGTGGCCGGGTCAGGGTGCCAGGCTGGCAGCGTTGGCGAGCAGGTTCCGCCGGGGTCCCCGGGAGGGGGAGAGCTGTAGGTGGCCGGGGAGGCTGCTCGTGCCGATGGTTCGTAAATGTGCGGGTCAGGGGGGTCGATAGTAGGTAAATGGAGGGCCGATGTCGTCCCGGGCCCGCCATGCGGACGGGGTCGGACCACGCCACGAGGCCGTGTCCAACAGTAACACAAAAGCTATATATATTTTTTGTTTTGCTGTTATTAAAGTAGTCAATATTTGCATATTGATAAACAAAATTGAGTCTGAAAATGATTGCTGAACATGTCGTAATACATGTGTGAGGGAAGAGTACATGTATGACTATAATTTTGTAATAACATTTAATTGAAACCTAAATATAACTATGTGATTTGTTTGCACAGTGGATTGACTACTAACAGGTCAGAGTGAAATGTTTGTTTTGCAGTGATTGTTAAATTAATTGACTGTATCTATGACATGAACAATGGCATATGCTGGGTTCCAACTGAGTTGGCACGGTGGGCAAAAAATGCTGGACTGGGATACGGCCCTGAGCGATCGCCAGTGGCTGAGATTAATTCAAGCATTCCATTCATTACTTTGTTTTTCGATCCCCTAGATATGACGGGTATGCCCAGAAATGTGTTGCATGCTCACTGTGCTACTGGATTCAAGCTATACTTGACTGATTAGCCCATAAGAAGACAAACCCAGTTCTGGTTTGCTTGTGTTCTGGTTCAGGCAGGGACTAGCCGGGCAGTTTGGGCTGGACTGCTCCCATTGGAGGAGGGTTAAGGATAATTTGCATATGGCTGGGGCCAAACTGAGGTGGCATGGAGGCCAAACAACAATGGATTGTGATGGTGCTCTATGTAATTGTCAGTGGCTGTGATTAGTTCAAGCATTCCATCCATCACTTTGTTTTTGGATGTCCTAAGTGTGACCGGTATGTCCAGAGGTGGGTCCCGTGCTCACTGTGCCAATGGAATCAAGTTATACCTGGTTGATCAACCATGATAAGGATGAAACCGGTCCTAAGATGCTTGTGTTCCAGTTCAGGGAGGACCTGGCCTGGCAGTTCAGGCTGGACTAGTCCGATTGCAGCAGGGTCAAGGCTGATTTGCAGATGGCTGTGTCGAAGCTGAAGCGGCACGGTGGGTGAAAAATGATGCGCCCCGAGCAATTGCCAATAGCTGAGATTAATTTAAGGATTCCATCCATCACTTTGTTTTTTGATGCCCTAATGTGATTGATAAACCCAGATCTGGGTCCTGTGCTCACTGTGCCACTAGAATCAAGCTATACTTGGTTGATGGGCCCAAAATATGGGCGAAACCGGTCCTGGGTTGTGAATGTTCTGGTTTGGGGAGGATGTCGCCTGGTTGTTCGAGCTGGATTGTTACTAGTGAGCAGGGTCAAGGCTGAATTACATATGGCTGGGTCCAAATTGATGCAGCATGGTGGCAAAAAACTATGGATTGGGATGCGGCTCCAATCGTTCAGCTTTTGCTGAGATTCATTCAAGCATTCCATTCATCACATAGTTTTTTGATGCCCTAAGTGCGATGGACTTGTTCAGACTTGAGGCCTGTGCTCTCTGTGCCACTGAAATCAAACTATGCCTGGCTAATGAGCCCATAAGTTGGACGAAATTGATCCTGGATTGCCTGTGGCCTGGTTCATTGTGGAGCTGGCCTGGCAGTTTGACCTGGACTGATCCCATTAGAGCAGGGTCAAGGGTGATTTCCATATCGCTAGGTCCTTAGGTGTCATGATGGGGTGATCGATTGGGATGCAGCCTGGGTGATCGCCAGTGGCTTAGGTTAATTTAAGCAATCCATCACTTTTTTTTTTATGCCCTATATGTGACCGGTAAGCCCAGACATGGGCCCTGTGCTCACTGTGCCATTGGAATCAAGCTATACCTTGCTGATGAGCTTATAGTAAAGGCAAAACCAGTCCTCGGTTGCTTGTACTCCAGTTCAGGGTGGACCTAGTCTGGCAGTTTGGTCTGGACTGTGCCCATTGGAGCAGCGGCAAGGCTGATCTGCATATGGCTGGGTCCTAACTGAAATGGCCTGGTAGGTGAAAAATGATGTATAGGGATATGGCCCGAGCTATCACCAGTGGCTGAGGTGAATACAAGCATTCCATCCATCACTTTGTTTCGATGCTTTAAGTGTGATGGGTATACCCAGACGGGGGGGGGTTGAGGGACTACATTGGGGGCTTTCAGTGACCCGCTGGGCTCACTGTGCCATTGGCATCAAGATGTACCTTGCTCCTGATCCCATAATGGGTGTGAAACCAGTCCTGCATTGTTTGTGCTCCAGTTCAGGGAAACCCTGGCATGGGAGTTTGGGCGGGTCTTTTCTGATTGGATTAGGGTCAAGGCTGATTTGCATATGGCTGGTCCAAACTGAGTTAGCATGGTGGACGAAAAATGATGGATTGGAATGCAGCCGTGAGTGATTGCCAGTGGCTGAGATTGAATCAAGCATGCCATCCATTACTTTGTTTTTCATGCTTTATGACATGAGATCCCCGGGTGTAACGCAAACCCCTGTAGTGCAGGGGTGCCCCAACACTTCAGGAGGCTTGCAAAGGTTAAGGGGCTTCCCTTCAGCATACAGCGAATGAATATCTGTGAGATATGAGAGACCGAGTGGGCCTTCTTCTCATTATGCAAGAGACCCCATAATTTTGCGTTATATCACTGATGCAACCTAAGATATTGCAGTCATATTTTGTAAAAATGTGTTAGAGATCACTTTTCAAATAAAATCATCGAAGAAATTAGCATAAATTAAAAACGAATGTTTAAAACGTAGTAATTCTTAATGGCTGCACATATAATAAGTAATGCTTTCACATGGTAATTTGGAACAATACCCATGGCATCTAGATGAAATGGAATTGCTCCGTTGACACCCAGCAAGGCATTTATAGAAACTCCAAGCATTATCACGACACTGCAAAAACGCGCGCTAAACCTACTGGTCACGGGCTGGGGTCGAGGAGATGAAGAAGGAAGAGCGAGGGTGCACAGACCATTTCAATATTTTATAGAAATAAACACACTGACCCCTAATGACTCTCCTTCAATTTACTGTCTTGGTTCTCCACTACCTCCTTCCCCTCGCTGTATCTCCAGTGTAAATTAAAGACTGTCACCGACACACTGAATTGCAAAGCAACTCCGTAGCCAAATTGTATTATCGATGCAGTTAATTTGGAATTTGTTTTATGCTTTAACCCTTCTGCTTTCCAGACATGTCTGCGTGGTTTGACATTCTTACTGCACCGTAAGCATAATTCCGTGCAGCTCCTACTGCAGGAGAAGATGGACTCGAAGCTGACTTGCCTGAACAAAAAAACAGATGTGTAACATTGAACAAAACACAGAAAACCCTCTTCTTGTGCCTCAGTTTAGAAATAGGTGCAATATTCATATGCTAAAACCAACTGAACTGTGAGCTGAATCATAGCCAAGCCTATTACATCATGGCATCTGTAAAGCGGTCTCACGCTCACCTGAAGCTTTGCACGTCACATTATTTTACATACAGCAAATCACGTTTGATAAACTGCCTCTCTAAAACTCTGCTCCTTCCTCATTATAGCTTGACTGGTGTTGTATCAAATAAGTAAACCAAAGTTTATGATTTAAAAAAAATATTTTTTTAAGTTTTGATTGACAATACAGTATGATCAAATAATAGACCACAGATGTGTAGGTAGTTCCCATCTTTTGTATGCCCCAACAAAGTGTATTATTGTTTGGTAAGTTATTTATTTTCTTATGCCAGATCAAAATGATTTTGCCACTCACAAGGGAAGACTGCCAGTGTTATATGGTGGTGCTGATGTAATGGTTGCTGTAAGAGCCGGGCCCTAGGCCCCCATGCAATATAAACAACCACCCTGAACACAGTGGTTTACTATCAAGAACAGGCCCTGGTTACGTACGCATGGCCCCTTTTATTAACAGAGTCACATTACCTGTGACACTTGCAATGGATGGGTGTGGGGTGAGTGTGGAAATCAGCCCTCTAGGAGTGGCTGTTAGAAGCACATTTCTTGTAAACACTAGAACGTGACCAGCCTGTCACTTCATCCCTTGCAACCTTTATTAAAAATGAGACAAGTCCAACCTGTAGGAGAGAACAAAATGACAAAACAAAACTCCACTGAGTCCATTCAGGTTGCTGGCAGGACAGGATAAGTGGACAGGCACAGCTGGGAGCACCAGGTATCACATCATGCCTCCGTCGGTGTAACCAGGATACTCTAGGCACAAATGGCAGAGTAGATAAAGTTTGGGTTTCTCTCTCACCACTCCAAATTGTCACAGTCTACCTGGGCACTGTGGGTCCTGTCCCACCTGGTCTCACTGCATGGAAATCTATTTACAATGCTCACTGTGAGGGTGCATGTTGTAGCATCGCGCTACAAATAATCACAGACACAGCTTGTGGTTTGACTGGAGCTTTATTCCTTACATCCAGTGTCAACCCTGTCCCTACTCTAACTGCCCTCATCCTGTCCTGACTCCTCCTCTTCCCCTCAACCCGACTAGCTCCGCCCCCCCAACTACTAGACTGTCAATTCCATTACATCTCCCCTTTTCTTAATAAAACAAACAAACAGTGCTTCAATCCATCTCTTCAATGAGTCTCTTTGGTGGCTGGATATCACGACGTGGCCGCAAAGACATGGTCCCAGTGGACACACTCGGCAAGGGCCCATTCTGCTCACCTCTGCCTTCTGTATCACCATGGTCAGGTTCTTCAAGTGCAAGAGTGCCAGTCGGGCTCATCAAAGGTCCTTTCATGTCTCGAGGACACCTCTTGAAGTGGGAGACGTTCCTGGTGATTCGACGTTGGTCAGATTCCGCAGTTAGCATGGTGCCCTTCTGTTGGGTAACCAGCAGTGGCTCATCACGGAATCGGCAATCAGTCTTCCTCTGTTGATCCTGTTTGACGAGGACATGGTCTCCTTCATGCAAGGATGGGGACCTCGCTCTCCTTTTGGCATCGGCATATGATTTCATTCTGTCCTTGTTATGTTTGTCAGTCACAGCCATCTCTTGGTGATTGTGAATTGGCGACACCGCTTGCAAGGCCCCTTCCCATGTCGGGATGCGATTTCTCATTGGTCGCCCTAGCATGAGGGTCGCTGGGCATTGTCCGGTGGTTGAGTGGGGAGTTGTCCTGTAAGCTCTGAGGACTTCATTCAGGGCGGCCTGCAGCTCCCTCTTCTCAGCCGTGGCTTGCTAAAATGTCTTTTTGATCGTAGCCATAAATCTTTCAATGGTGCCATTTGCTTGTGGCCAGAGTGGTGTAACTTTTCAGTGCTTGAAGTCCATGTGTTTTGCGAATGCACTAAATTCGTGTCCATTGAATGGGGGCCCATTGTCCGTCTTAACCTCTTTGGGGACACCCCATGTTGCAAATACCTCATCTAGCACCTTAAGAGTGCAGGAGGCACTTGTAGACGATATTATTTGTGCGATGGGAAATCTTGAATATTCGTCGATTATGGCAACCACATATTTTCCAGACTGCAGCGGTCCGTAGAAGTCCATGGCAATTTCTTGCCACACTCCGCTGGGCAGGGTGGTCATTTGTAGTGGTGCCGGTGGATTGCTTTTGTTGGTCAAATGGCAGAGATGGCAATCCTTCAGGGTAGACTCTACCATCTGGTCAAGAAAAGGAAACCAGACGCGTTCCCGTAGAGCTCGCTTCATAGATACTACTCCTCTGTGACCTTCATGGGCCAAATTGACAACTCCCTGCCGTAGTTGACTAGGGATGACAAGTCGTTGACCTCGCAGGATGACTCCATCGGTGGTGACCGACAATTCATCGCAGACGTGCCGGAATGCTTGTATCTCTTTCCGGACTGTGGGGTCTGTGTCTTCTTCATCTTGTGGGTTATGTCTCCACCGATTAGTTTGAATCCGGCGGAGTACCATCTGCAGGACGGTGTCATGGGCGGTGACCTCCCGAATGACGTTCATGGGAATGGCAGGTGGCAGTGCTTGGTCAGCCACAAAGTGGATATACTCCTCAGCAATCAATGGTTTGGATTCTGATGATGGCTGAGGGTGGCGGGACATGTAGTCAGCCGGGTTCTCCGCCTTCCCCGGTTTATGAACAATGGTGAAAGTGTACTCCTGAAGTCTGAGACCCCATCTCTCAATTCTCGGAGTCATCTTGGATTTCGGGTTGCCGTAGATGGTGACCAGCGCCTGATGATCAGTGATCAAGGTAAAGTGCTTGCCATATACAAAAACATGAAAGTGTTCACATGCCCAGACCACCGCAAGACTTTCCTTCTCTGGCTGCGAGTACTTCTTCTCGGGATCAGACAGGCTGCGACTGGCATAGGCAACGATCCGCCTCTGGTCAGAGTCATTATCGTATTGAGCCAAGATGGCCCCCAATCCAACGGGGCTGGCGTCAACGGTGATCTCGGTCTTCCGTTGAGGGTTAAAGTATGAGAGGCTGTCGGCCGACTCTACAGCACGCTTGATGTCTTTGAACGCTCGTTCGCACTCAGGGGTCCAGTCGAACGGTTGACCAAGTTTGGTGAGGATCCGAAGGGGGCGACTGATGGTTGCATAGTCACGGATGTAGCGGGCACAGTAGCTGGCCATCCCCAAGAAAGATCTCAAGTCGTTGACGTCCTGCGGGCTCTTGGTATTGTTCAGGGTCGCAATCTTGTCCGGATCAGGCTTCATGCCCTCATCTGAGAAAATATGGCCAAAGAATTTTAAAGTGGCTTGGTGAAACTCACATTTCTCCTTGTTCAGTGTCAGATTCGCATCCAACAGGGCATGACAAACACGATCAAGAGCGATGTCGTGCTCACGAATATCAGACCCATAGACCAGGATGTCATCGCTGTAGTTCAAGGTGTTGGGGATGTGTTGAATGATTTGCCGGATCGCCTCCTGAAAGATTTCTGCGGCGGATGAGACACCAAAGCTCAGCCTTTTGTACCTAAAAAGTCCTAGGTGGGTTGCAAACGTGGTGATGTAGCGAGATTTGGTGTCTAATTCTAGCTGGTGATAGCCTTTGTTTAAATCCAGCTTCGAGAATACCCTTGCGCCAGTCAGTGCAGCGATCATGTCGCTCAGATGCGGTCCAGGGTGCCGCTCCCTTTCAATCGCAGTGTTGGGTAGGCGCATGTCAACGCACAGTCTCACCTTGTTGGGAGTCCCTTTCTTAGGTACGATGACCACCGGCGACACCCAAGGGGTCGGGCCATCCGTGCGCTCTATGATGTCCGCAGATAGGAGTTCTTGAAATTCGTCCTCGACGGCACTTTGAAGATGAAATGGAACACGTCGTGGGTGCTGCGCAACGGGTTTGATCTGTTCGTTAATGTGCAGATGGATTTGACACCCTTTCAGCTTACCCAGGCATTGAAATAGCTTGGGAAACTTGCTGACACAGTTCTGGTTGTCATTGACTTTGAATAAGATTTCCACCAGACGAAGACGCTCTGCGGTGGGGAGGCTGAGTAGGCAGTCGGCTTCAGGTCCTTTGATGACATGTATGACCGCTGGTATGGTGATGTTGTCATGGGTGAGTGTCGTGTGGAATTTGCCCAGACAAGGGAGTGGTTTTTTGGACATCCACGTGAAGACACGGACTGGTGCAAAAGTCAATGGGGGCTTCGGGATCATTTTCTCGTGTTCTGTAACTGGAATGTAGTTCAGCGAAGCTCCGCTGTCCATTACAAATTTGGTGTCATGATTCCCCACTTTAATGTCTAGGCGTGGATACCTTTTGAGTTGATCAGGATCTGCAATCATGTTCAAGTATTCCACGGTGTAAGCCGAGTCCCTGGATGATGATGATCTCGAGTCCCGAGACGGGGATCTGCGCTCCCATCGTGACCTGCGTGATTCTCGGCTGGAATGTGATGAGCCTGGGGACCGCATGGACTCTCCTTGAACAGCTCGTATGTGATGTTTTCTTGTGTCTGAGCGGGACGATCTCGTTGTTTCCCTTCGCCTTTCCTTGTGATAGTCCCCGCACATTGCTTCGAAGTGGTTCGATCGCCCACATTTCCTGCATCGCTGACCCATGGCTGGACAGGTGTCTACATGAGGATAGTCATATCCACATCGGTAACATCGTTTAGTCCTTTCTGGCTTTCGGTCCCTTCGCCCTGGTTCTCTCCTCCTGTACTCCGGGCGTCGTTGGCGAGATGACGGTCTTGGTCTCCATTGCTTCTCTTGCGAGTACTTTCGTCTGCTACTGGGTTGTTCTTGAACGCGGTGTGCTTGCTCATGACTTACACTGTGTCCTGTTTCAATGGTGGCGGCGTGTTCTTCCGCTTGGTCATATACACAAGTCATTTCTTCAATCTCCTCTAATTCATGGGGTTTTCTCAGCAGCCACCTCCTGAGTGTTTCTGAGTGACAGCCGGTTATGATTTGCGATTTGATGGCAGCGTCAGGCGAGAAGGTTTCAAACTCACAGTGTCTCGACAGCCGTCGTAACCGGGTGATGAATGCACTCATCGCTTCCTCTTTTCCTTGACGCGCTTGATGAAATGCATGGCGTTCATAGTCCACATTTCTTTTATGAAGAAACTTCTTGTTTAATGCCTCACGTACTTTGTCATAGGTTCCAGCATCTGCAGGCGGAAGGTCCTTGATTATTTTGCTTATTTCTCGGCCTGCTACGTTGCGGAGGGCAATTAACTTTTCTTTGTCTGCCGTCACTTTGGATCCCTCAATATAATCTTCGAAGTCTTCTAGCCATTCTTGCCACTTAGGGCCCATGCTCCCTCCCGTGGTCACTGTCAGGGGTTCTGGAGCTCGCAGGTGTGATCCTCCCGCGACGAGGGGCTTAGCTTCATTCCGCTGTGGTGAAGCGTTGGGGGTTACCATTGTGTCGCTGTTTCCCTCTCACTCTTTCCTTTGCCTGTGCTTGTTTTATCACCACACTGCTTGCGTTTGTCAATGTTCGTTCTTGTAGTTCACTCACGTTTGTTATTGTCAATGCTTGTTTGCTTCTTCTCGCCAATGCTTGTTTAGTTGCTCTTGTCAGTGCTTGTTTACTTATTCTCGCCAATGCTTGTTCATTTGCTCTTGTCAATGCTTGTTTACTTCTTCTCGCCAATGCTTGTTTATTTGCTCTTGTCAATGCTTGTTTATTCTTACTCGCCAATGCTTGTTGGTATTGCTGTATGCCTGACTTCAAAATGGCCGCTCTACAATGACCAAGGGGTCTGTCTTGAAAGTTGCCTGACTCCAAGATGGCCGCCGTCACTACATGCACACGAGGCTTTCTCTCATGGCTCACTCGGTCCCAGTTCACTCTGGACTCACCGGCAGGCGACTTCAGGAGGCAGCACACATCAGGATTCACTTCTCCCCAGCCACTGCTACCACCAGGTGAGGTTGGGGTGGGCTCCCGCCTTACTCTGCAGGTTCCCGCGATTCTTTGGCGACAGCATGCCAAGACTCACGCATCGGGCATGAGGTTTTTCTGACGTCGACGGGCACTCGAGCCCCGACTTCAACGCGCTCGGCGGCGCTTGCCAGCGGACCTTCGGGGACAACGTCCTCCACGCTGGGGGCACTTCTCCTTCGCTCTTGGGTGCGAGGCAGGGTCGGAGTGGGCTCCCGACTTCTGCGCTTCCAGCACTCACCCAAGCACACGCTTCCGGTGATAGGCGTCAATCCCAAGCCCCGCCCCCTTCGTACATTATGCTTATGAGTTAGCGGAATGTGTCTAACTAATTACTTGCATTTACGCATTTACGTTTATGTTCTAATCATGCAGTTATTCACTTATGCGTGTGATATCGTTTGCAGTGTTCTTAGCTTAGCATGTGTGCCACCATTTTGAATTATTTCTCTCTGCGTGCAAACTGTACTTGCTCATTCCCCCTCCCGTAGGAATAAGAATAATTCCTCGTGTCAGCATATATGCATTTCTTGGTTTACTGTAGCTGAAGCTCCTGCTAGCGAAACTCCTTATCAGGCCGTTCTCATGCGCTGGGGATGTAGCGGCCTGGCTCTGTGTCCTTGGGAGATGATAACAAGTGTTGCTATTGCAGGTGCAGATGCCTCCTGTATGAGGCCATTGTCCACACTCCTGGTGGACCAGTACTTTTCCATTATGGGCGTGTTTACTCTGCCTTCTCGTAATATAATGTATCACCATGATGATGTGAGTCAGTCCTTCTCGGCACACTCTTAGGGGTGAGGTCGATATAGGGCCCTCTCATATGGGAGTTTGTGGCCTAATAAACTTGCTTTGTTTATTCTTCTCCACTGTCCGGCTGACTTATTTTGGGTAACTGTAGGTGAGTGAGGTAAGTCACTCGGGTGGTATTTTAGCCACGCTTATCAGATGGCGCCCGAACAGGGACTCCGCGATTAGGACCTTTCTCACCCGTAAGTGGGTAGCAGAAGGCCGGAGACCCCCTGGTCGGCACGGTGGGCCTGGGTACCCACTTTGATGCCGAGCTTGGTTCTCGCAGCGCTGCCCCACCCTGCTGATCGGAGGAGGTCTCGGTCCAAGATCCTACGCCGGAGTCCGGAAGGCGGAACCTTGGAGCTGACCGTGTTGGTCCAGGCAGCCGGAAGTGGAGAACGATAGAGGTCGGTACCGCGCACGGAAGGTAAGTGGTCCGACCGGGGATTGAGGGGCCGGAGTGCTCCGTGAGACCGGTGTGTCTCTGGTGATTGGAGGAGCCGGTGTGCTTCTGGGGCTAGTGTGCTCCGGGAAACTCAGGGTGCAGATAGCGCTCTGACAGACTTGATGGAGATTGGGGAACGTTGGTTTGTGAAAATCCGACTGGATAGTACTGCGGGTTGGTGAGCGGCTTGCTACGTGAGGATTTTGGGCTCGCCCGAACACCTAATGTGGTGGTTTGTGGGAGAGTGCCGGGTCCCGCGCGGTGTGGTGCCTGCCGATTTGTAGTGCTGCCCGGGAAACGGATTGGTTTCCCAGTCTCGGAACAGCGGGTGCGTGCTGTTCAGTCTGCGGTAGGGTCCAGGTTTCCCAGGACTTGGTCGACGGGCCTTGTCCCATTTTGGTAACACGTGTTTTGGTGCGGATTCTATTTGATCGATATATGCATATTGAAACTGTGAATTTTTTTTGTGCTGTTGTGTGTTTGTAAGAGAACAAAATGCTGTGCTTTAGTAAATTGCGATGTTTCGGGTGTTGCGATGAGGTTTCAGATGTGAGATTGGCTAAGAGCCAACCTGCCCCGCAGGAAGGCTCTCCGAATTTCGACATGTACGTCAAGCATGGCTTGCCTCCTATTTTGTTTTCCTCTTTGTGGCATAAGTATACAATGGATAATGTGGATTTGCAGTGGCCTTTGCTGGGCTCTTTTGACGCAGCAAAATTAGACGATTTACAAGACAAATTGTTTGCTAGGCGCAGCCGTCAGAGTATGTTTGATTCTTTGCGAATGTGGCAGAAGGAGGCACGAGAACGGCAGATAAGGGAGGAGAAGGTAGCTCAGAAAAGATCGGCACAGACTATGGCGCAGAAGGCGAGGGAACACACTAAGAAAGAGAATGAGCTGCGGATTGAGCGCGCAGATAGGCGTTTTAGGTTATTGGAAAATAAGTGCTATGTGGTAAAGGAAGAGGATATAGACGAGATGGAAGATATTTTGAGCGCCCGACCCCCTCCCCCATATGCTCCACAGCCGCTGTACCCCGTGCTCGGAGATTCCGCCCCACAGGCGGTGGTTTCAATTCCCCAAGTCAGTGCCCCTCCCTTGTCCGGTACACCTGCTTCCTCTGCAGGGGGACCTACTTCCCCTTCTACCACGGCACCCTTGCTCCCTTTCTCGGCGGCGAGCCCTGCGTCTGCTGCGCTATCCCCGGTGTTCTCTGCTGGCCCCGCTATCCCCACTGTTTCTGCCAGCGCCACCCCTCAGAGCGCGTTGCGAACACCTGCTAGAGGAGCGGAGGGCGGACTACTTACTCAGGTACGAAAGTTACTCACACGTGCTACTGTACCCCTAGACGAGAAGACCATGGTAGCTAATCAAGCTTGTCAATGGGCCAGGAATAATATTTATTCACTAGAGGATATTTGGTCTACTATGAAGGATTATGAGCCTTTGATGCAACAGCATGCTTTGTGGCACATGTCAACGACCCTAATAGCGCTATGGGAGCAGGGATATGGTGGTGTGGCGCCAGCGATTCTTCGCGATATTAAGACTCATGCTTACAGGGCTAATACTGGAGCAGCGGAAGTGCTCCGTAGTTTGAGGTATTTGTTGGAGTACAGGAATCAGCTAACAGCAACAGGTGAGACCCACTTCCCGGGGATACATCCAATGCGTGAAGTACACCCCATATTTCACCCCGAGGTACCTGAAATAGTAGACCAGACAACTCAGGTAGTGACTAGACCACGTGTAGATGCTCATTTCCAAGAACAATGGGTGTATACGCCCTGGAAAAGGAGCGAGGTATTAGCTCTGAAGGCGCAGTTATCCGACTCAAGAAAAAATCCAACGGCTTATTATAAAGAATTAACAGAGGCAGCCTCCTCAACAGTAATGACGTTAGCAGATATTGAACTGTTTTTCAGATTATTGGTCCCCGTGGATGTGTGGAGACAGGTGAAGGGTTCGGAACATAGAGAGGAGTTAGGCGGAACTTGGGAAGAATTTACAGATTGGGATAAGGAACGAAAGCCAGGTGAAAAGCCGAAGCCTGAGATACTAGCATTACCCGGGCGTATAATTAAATATATGCATTCACTCATTCCTCCTAAGAAGGTAGATTGGGATAAGTTAACGGCTTGCAAACAGAAAAAGGATGAGGCAGTTTCAGATTTCTTCACTCGTTTTGAAGAAACATTTATGGATTTTAGCGGACAAGATATCTCTCAAGATGGAGGGCTCCGTCTTTTTGTCAACAGATTCGTTACGAATCTGCTGCCAGAAATATCGGCCCGACTGCAAGCGTCTGAGAGTACATGGACAACATCTACCCCCTCAGGAATTTTGAGCATGGCCCAGTATTATGAACATAGAGAGAATGAGAATAAGGAAAGGCAAGAAAAGAAAGCGAAAGATTTGAAGACAAAGGTTTTGTTGCAGCAAGTAGCGAAGGGCAGAGGACGGGGAGCCCCGCCCGTGTCAGGTGGTCGAGGAAGTAGCTTCGGAAGGGGAGAGAGAAGAGAGCGTTTGGGACCCAACCAGTGCGCTAACTGCAAACAGGAAGGGCACTGGTGGAAAGATTGTCCACTACTACGGTCCCAGGCTGGACCTGGTAGAGGACGAGGTCGGGGAGATGCGAATAGAGACACTAGACCGTCCGAGGAGGGCAGGAGACCGGGAGGAAATTATTTTGACGGAGGAAAGGATAGACAGCATTCTCAGAGGGAGGACGATGACGGCAGGGATAGACAGTTCTACAACGATACGTACGCCATGGATGATTTCACAGGATTTTCCTATAACTAGGACAGCGTAGGGCAGAGTGAGGGACCTGTTTCTGTGGATGTTGATCAACGTGGGCCTTATGTAACGGCAGACTTGTCGGGATCCCATCAGAAATTTTTATTGGATACAGGTGCTACGAAAAGTTCTGTAGCACGTTCTCAGGTTCCAGGGGCGGCTCTGTCTGGCAAGACTAATGTTTCAGTGGGGTTCTCTGGTACCCCGGTGGTTAGCCCCATCTCTAAGCCCTTGACACTTACGATTGGCCCCTTTACTGTTGACTCCTCCTTTCTCTTGACTTCGAATTGTGGTGAGAATTTATTGGGTTTGGATTTGTTAAAAAGGTTGCATGCTACGATTTACTGTTCCCCGGATGGTGTGTACCTTACGATGGGTCCTTCTGTCGCGCGTGCGCAGCAATGTTTTTCGAAGGATGAGCCCCTCCCAGTTGAGTTCAGGGATGTCCCCCCGAGTCTGTGGGCCAGTAGCGATACCGATGTGGGAAAAATGGACATTGCACCGGTGTCCATAAATGTTAAGGTGGGAGCGAAGCTGCCTCGCATACCTCAATAGAAGATCTCTAGAGATGGAGAGAGGGCTCTGTTGCAGATTATACAGGATTTGATTGGATCGGGGGTAGTCGAGGAAACGGACTCGAATATCTGTAATAGTCCGATACTTCCGATACTTAAAAGATCCTCAGGTGACGCTGGTGAGAATACACCTGATGTCTATCGTTTTGTGATTGATTTACGCCATGTTAACAAGGTTGTTGAGCCCCAGTACCCAGTGGTTTCTGACATGAGTCGCGCTTCGGCGCGATCGGCTTCCTTTCTTTCGAGCGGTTCAGCGCTCGTTCCTGCGGCCCCTCTTGGCTCCCTCACGGTCTCTCGAGGGGCAGGGTCACCTGCTGCTGGCCTCTTCTCCTCAGGCGGCAGCTCGGCTTCACTCGGCAGCGTTCTCCTCGACGCTGCCTGGGACAGGGTGTTCTCGTGGGGTTCTGTGAGCAGTGGGCTTAGTTATCCCACCCTCGTCGCCAGTTGTAGCATCGCGCTACAAATAATCACAGACACAGCTTGTGGTTTGACTGGAGCTTTATTCCTTACATCCAGTGTCAACCCTGTCCCTACTCTAACTGCCCTCATCCTGTCCTGACTCCTCCTCTTCCCCTCAACCCGACTAGCTCCGCCCCCCCCAACTACTAGACTGTCAACTCCATTACACATGTGGAGCAATAGTCTAGTCCTTTGCTGATACATCTTCAAAGGTGCCCTAGATCCATTGATAGCAAGCCTCCAAAGACTGATGACATCTGGGAGACTGTTGACGATTTCTTCCTAAGATGCCGCAGTGCTTCCATCTGCCCGATGGTGGAGCAACTTCCGACTTCCCTCTCTTATTAGGATTCCCCTCTCTTACCAGGATTCCCCTCTCACAGGAGTACCCTGAGGTCCTCTTCGCCGGGCTTTCATGGGACTGTGTGGACTGCGCAGTGTCTCTCCGATGCTATACTACAGGCCCAAGGAGAAATTGCCACCAGACCCACCTTCAAGTCTCTCGCTCCGCCTCAAGGGTAGTGCCGTTACAACGCGGTTTTTTTCAACGCAAGTCGTTACCACGACTTGCGTTGGAGGGGGTGCGGACGTAGGAATTTTTTAATTTACTATTCCAACACCAGCCTACGTACAGTAGGGAAGGTGTTGGATAGTAAATTAAAAAATTCCTTGTCCTGCAGCGCCCTCCAGCGCAAGTCCTGGTAACGACTTGCGTTGAAAAGACCGCGTTGTAACGGCACGGCAGTGTAACAGCCGCGTCGTAAAGGCTGTTCACCTCCTGACTCTGGTGCTCCGGCATCAGTTGGATAGTCTTTGGGGTAGCCAGACTCAGGCCAAGACCTTTATGCTTCCTGGTACTTGCTGAGGAGCTGTTGCAGACGCATCTCTCATGTCGAGATTCCTCTCTCACTGGTAATCCCTGAGGCCCTTGCCCCTGGATTGCAACAGGCCGGTGTGGATTGCTCAGATCCTCTTTTAGGCCCCACGACCGAGGTAACTCAGGATGTCCGAACAGGACCACAACCAAGTCTCACGTGCAACCCCAAGGTTTAAATGATCCAGTATGCTCTCTTCAGAATGCTTCCGGTTCACTTGATTTAACCAAAGATTTCTGGGTGGTCAGCCATTCCCAGTGCCAAAGTTGCCTCATTGACATCCGAGTGTTTCACTGGGGACAGGGCTCCACTCTAGATGTCTAGTGCTTCTTAGGGATGTATGCAATAACACTCAGTTCTCATTCTGTACTTTGTGGAGTGCCAGGTGTCTACTACACACCATTTTCTTCTTCTCCTTTTTCTTCACACTCTAGTGCTGTGGCCTCATGCCACACTTTTCTTCTCCTCTTCCATCTTCTTTTCTTCCCTTCTTCTCCTCTTCCTCCAGAACAAGCCTCTCCATGTGATGTGCACTTCACTTGGACCTTCCTGGTCACGTCCTAACCGCAGGGACTTATTCTCTTCTTCTTTCTTCCCTGACCAGGCCTCTTGCTGTGAACTTCCCTGGTCGCGTCCTGTCCTCTCTGTAGGACTAGACTCTTTCCTTGGACTTCTCACAGGTTTCCAGTTCAGTTTTTAACGTCTTTATTTCGAATTATTCTTCATAAAAGACATACATATGTACAAAAAATACATAAAATACAATTAGTTTAACAAAGTCATAAACATTTATAAACAGACTAAACAAAAGAATAACGAGAAATAGTTAAAAATCTCAATTAAACATACGTGTAAAGACGTCAAGGGGAAATTTAAAACATTAGAATATATATTTATATGAGAAAAAGCAGATCATTAATACTGGTCAGACCATAATGTAATGGGCTAACATACTATTTAGGTTATTCTGGTCGAGGAGCTACGTACTGACTTAACCCTTATTAACCAGGCCCACCCAAGGAATTTGGCCATTCCGATGGATAGCCATTCAGCAGTATTAGTTCTCAAAATATACAATGCTTCACTACTCACTCGGGTGTTTAGTCTAGTACATATAGGTTTTAGCCATTTGTATTGTGGTTCACGGTAAGCAGTACATACAAATAGAAAATGACCTAATGTTTCTTTACAATCGGTACAACAGGGACAAAGGGATGACTCTGACTTCTGCCAGCCACTAGTAAAAGCCCTTAGTGGCAGTGTACTTACACGGAACTGGTGGTATAGTTTCCTATCTAATGTTTTAAGGATAACATCCCAATAGGTCTCTGTGTGGGGGACTGCTTTGTGGAGCAAGAACTGGCCTGTCAAATTCGGTTTCACCGAAAGAGCAACGTGTTCTTCTTTTACCGTGGACCAAAAGAGAAGTTTAAATTCTTTCTTTGTGGGAAAGGTATGAGATCCCGGCTCAGACCAAAGCAAGGGAAGACCCATTTCAATCAGAGTGTTCCTAATTAGCTTAAACCATGGTATATCACCTGCCCCCTGTTGCATTCTCACATCTTGTAGTTCTTTAGCAAACATGGCAAGTTCCGGGGTGGACCATATGCGTCTCCATAACGCCACCATCCTATAGAGGGCTTGATGTTTGATGGAGTAAAAGCCCATATCCATCAAGAGTGGAAGAACTGGTGTTGAGGGAGGGAGACTGACTAGATTTCGAAAGAATTTATTCTGAATCCTGTCTAGGACAGCCAAGTCCACACAACCCCAAATATCAGCCCCGTATAATACGGCTGAGCTAATTTTAGCACTATAAATTTTGAGAGCGGGCAATACTCTTTTGGTCAAAGAACACCGCTGCTCTTTCACTAGGCAACCGGACAGACGAGCGAATTTCAAACTAAGCGCCGCGATTTGCTCTTTCCATCTTAACCTATAGTCTATTGTGACACCAAGATATGTCATGACTTCAACCTGCTCCAGACTAGACCGATTCATTAAAACACAGCCCCTCAGTGGTTTATTTTTTGTCAGGACCATGAACTTAGTTTTATTGATGTTAATTTCTAGGTCGTTCTCATTACAGAAGTCTACGAATTTGTTTATAGCTACCTGTAAGCCCTTCTGTGTTTTGGCCAGTATAAGAGTATCATCTGCGAATATTAAAAGGGGAAATTTAGTCCCACCCAGTGAAGGAGCATCAGTGGGGGTATCTGAGAGGAACTTCACCACTTGGTTAATGAAGAGTATGAATAGGGTGGGGGCCAGGACACAGCCCTGTCTCACTCCACGGGTCACGTGGAAGGAATCTGTGACCTGGCCCTGACGACCCCATCTGACTCTAGCAAAATTCCCCTCGTGCATCCTAATGGTAAGTTCTAGGAGTGCGGTTGGAACGCCCATCCTCCTCAGAGCTGCCCACATCTTCCCTCTGGGGACCAAATCGAACGCCGATTTGAGATCCACAAATGCAGCGAATATCGTGCCACCTCTCAGGAACACAGTTTTCCAATAGATCATGACGAATCTTAGTGTCTGGTCAATTGTGCTTATATATGCCCTAAAACCCGCCTGCAGTGGAGACAGAATATCAGCTTCTGTCATCCATGAGTGGATTTTCCCTAGCAACATTCTGGCTATTACCTTTTGAATGGCATCAATAAGACTGATGGGTCGGTAATTTCCCACATCAGTTCTGTCCCCTTTTTTGTACACGGGCAAAATCTCGGCCCCTTTCCATGAGTTGGGGATCCTGGTCCCTCTGGCTATCGCATTTGCTAAAATTGTTATATACGGGACCCAGTGCGCTTGGTCATACTTAAAAAGGTCCGCAGGGATACAGTCCATACCTGGGGCTTTACCATTCTGCACTTGTTTAAGAGCGGAGATAGCTTCCGTTTCAGTAAAGACAACGTGATCAAGTGAGGACACCGCAGTCTGTACACTGGCATCTTCCCTAATAATATGGGAGATCCGTTCCGTGTCACTGAACTGCGGCTCATAGTGCTTGACCCATTGCTCGGCTGGGACATAGTTAACCGGGACCTGCAAATCACCTGACCCTCCCCATTTTACAACCTCCCAGAATTTTTGTTGGTTAGATGAGGTGCTTGCCTGATATAAGTCTAACCAACGCTGTTCATCCCATTTAGTTTTTGCCTCTGTTAATACTTTCCTGTAATTAACCCTTGCTAACCTTCTTTCCACAGTTGATTTGGATTTAATAGCAGTTAGCAGGGAACTATGGGCAATGCGACAAGTTTTATCATACCATTTGGTCCTAGTTAGTGCTTGGCCATTTTTCCTTCCTTTTGCGGGTTCAATAAAAAAAGATTTAATTTTATTAAAAAGAGACTCATGAATCGTCCCAATTTGATCGAATGAGATTCCTTCATCAAATATGGGTACCATCATGTTTGTAACAGCTAAGACCTCAGTAGCAACCTTGTTAATAATGGTGGGGTTATCTAAGAACCTAGCCCATCTTACCCTTCTGCAATCATTCGTAAGGCCAGCATCTGCTGTAACGATATTGGTTGCAGAATTCAAAAGAAAACCCTCGTGCATTAAGAGTTTTATTACCAGAGGATTATGATCACTTTCTGGTCTTGTGACTACTTCCATGTCCTCCAATATTTTCCAATACTCTAATCTTATCAGAAAGTAGTCAATGCGGCTCGAGTGCTGGGAATTGTCAAATGTGGCCTTTCCCATCGAATCTGATTTGGTTCTACCGTTCGCTGCACGCAAATCCCATTCAAGGCAAAGACCTAACCATTTCATAACAGCCTCAGTGACTTTTTTAACTGGAGGGATAGATAAGTGGGGAATATTCCATATCTGATCAATTTCCCCATAACCCCCATTGTCAAGGTTGGGAAACGGTTCAAAAGAACAATTAAAATCTCCTGCCACCATAACACATTTGTCTCTGCTAATGTTGTTCAGTAAAGAATCTAATTCATCTGCCGCTCTCGCGGGCTTCCCACCTGGTTGCCCTCTTGCATAAATATTAATCAGGAAAAAGTCCTGATTATTTTTGCCAGATAGTTTCAGGGCTAGAATGTCATTACTTAAGGTGGGAAGGTCTGTTATTGTGAAAGCTAAGGATTGTCTTATCCAAATAACCAGACCCCCCGAAGGACGTCCTTTCGGACCTTTACAGGCTGGTTTGTAGTGATTAAGATAGCCAACCCGATAGATAGCGTTAGTTGACCAGGTTTCCTGTAAAATAATTACATCATGCAAATCCATAAAGGAACCCCAATCATCCTCTGACATTTTCCCCTTTAATCCCGCTATATTCCACGACAAGACTGTGAGGGTGTGAGTTAATTTCTCTTCCATATTGACAGTTAAATTCACAGTCGCTTCAGGGATCAAAGATCTAGGTGTACAATTTAAATGTGTTTCCCCTACTATCACCCCGTGAGTTGTTTCATTAGACCGTGAAACTGTCCCTTCCCTAGGGGCTCTCAAGTTGTTTGGGGAGTAGTTCACTACTGCTCCAGGCAGCCCAGTGGCTAAGGGTTCTTTGTCAAGTCAATCCACACCTTCCAGGCCGGATAGCGGGGCAAACCGGTTCGCAAGGTGGGGATAAAACATTGGGTAGATCGGGGTATCAAAATGAAATCTTCCTCTAGTCCTGTCCCTTCTAGAATGAAGAAGCGGGGTTTGGGGTCTATGTGCATATAAAGTTGGATAGAAGTAATGCAACAATAGCGTTTGCACGTCCCCAACTCTTCCGAATCTTGGTTCCCTACTAATAAGTTCAGCCACCCATGGCTCTCTAAAGCTAATTACCACGCAATCCCCCTCAAGATCTTTCTTACCAAACCCTACCCAGTCCACCCTCCTTACATTAAGGATTTCAGGATTTAGATTAGGAGGGAGCGGGCGATTTTTGTTAAGCCAAAATATAACCTTATTATAAAGATCCTTGTGTGTTTCCCTCTTACCATCGCTAAGGGGAGCCACGCCAGTTAAAATAATGGTGTAAGGCGCTGACTCCGGAGGGAGGTTCACACATTGTTTCTTTGGGATAGGTTTGGTATTGGGCTGGTAACTAAGATCATGGCCCTTAGTGGAGATGGGGTTTTTCTGTGCCTGGGGATTTTTTATGGGCTTAAGCCTTGAGGAACTCTCCGTGATAGTTGCTTTCTTGGGAACATTTATAGTTCTTTGCTGCGGGATCTTTGAAATAGGGGGTCCCGCTTTAGAGTTATTATCCCCTGCCTTGTTAACCAAGGTAGTAGGCTTCGGAATGGTTGGGACAGAGGGGGTCAGTCTTTTGGGTGCTAAGCTGGCAAGGATTCTATTGGAGGTCGCTATATTGTCTTTCACCAGCTTATCTAAGGAATCCATTTTAGTATTTAATAATCTTGTCCTTTCGAATAGCGGTAAAAGTAAAGATTTGATTAGCAACTCTATCTTAGCCAAGAATATTCCTTCTGAAGTGCTGATTGTGACGTTCTGTTCCTCTAATTGAACATCCGCATTAGTGTTAAGTAGCTGTGAGGGGGATAAAATAGAGTTTCCCAGACCCTCGGTTTGTTCCTCTGTGTCCGGTGAGGCTATCCTTTTGCGTTTCCCAGGATTATGAGTAGGTGTGTGTTGTGAATGGGAAAGGGAATCCATTTGCTCAGTGCTAATATTGAGATTTGGCGAGACTGAAAGACCAGATTTCTCGCTAGACTGATCTAGATGAATAATCCCACCATTTGGCAAGTTGTCGTGCACAAAATTATATGCACTTTCTTGATTTGACCCCATTAACTCCGCAGTGTAAATCTCGGGAGCAGTTGCCAGCACTGACTCCGCATTAACATCATGGCTATCTGTGGTCAACAAGGAGAGTGGGACAGGGGAGACAGCCTCATTAATTTTGCCAAGGGAAGAACGCTTGCCTGTAATAATGTCTAGCAGCGAAAGGCGTTTTTCAACTAAGGCGATCTCCTTCTCCAGTATAGCAGTTGAACGTTTAAAAAATTGATCAATAGTCCCAGTAAAAGTACCATTGGAGGTGGAGACCTGAACTTGCCTCTCTTTGCCTGACCTTAATGTCATTTTTAAAAGTACAAGAAACGGGATTGTCACCAACCTCAATGTTCAATCAACAAATGTGCAAAATTTGTTATTCCAAACATAAGAACTCAACCGTAACTTTGGTCTTTGGTTTGTTAACAGACTTAAAAGTAACAAATAATTAGTCCCAAGTAAAAAAGCTTACAAGTAGGAAGAAAACGTTAGAAAGGTGGCGCAGCCCGGCCTCCTGCGGCCCCGGACGGCCACAGACGGTCCCGCCCTTGTCCCGGGCTTCTCCCGGGACGCTCCCGCACGCTCCCGCTAGCGGGTACTGGCCTCCCCTTATGTAAAAAGACCGTTGGTTTGCAGGTGGGGCGTGGTGGGCAGGGAGAGCGGCCAGGTGTTGGTGGGCGGGCGCGGTGTGCAGAGGCTTCTGGTCCTAGAAGTCCTGCTCCGCGCGCTCGCAGCCCTGGTCCGGTCCACGCCTTCTCAGTCCTGCTCCCTGGTGACACTGGAGCGCAGCGGGACCCGCGGAGCGGGTTCCGCAAGTTGTGTGATGAAGATAGGGGTCTAGAAATGCCCTTAGACCTCGGCAGCAAACAGTCTTCGGAAATAAGCGTCCCCAGGTTTCCTCTTTGTGGACCTCTCACAGGTCTCCTCTTGTGGACCTCTCACAAGTAACCTTTTCGTGGACCTCTCACAAGTCACTTCTTCACTTGAGGAGACACTGCTTATGTCTCAAGAGTATGCAGTCGTAGCGTTCGTTCCTGCCTCCAGTCAAGCAGGTATCTTGGGGCCTGTCACACCCTGTGACAACATTGGTCCTCTTTCTTGTACGGCTCTCCCGTGCTGCTGCCCTAACTATCCAATCACTTTCTTTCTCCTCTTGGGCACTCTCCACTGGCGCCTTGCACACCCATGCTTCAAACTTGAGTTAGAGCGTGTTCACCACTAGAGCCTGTCTCTTTTTACTGGGGAATTTCCCTGCCAATGTGTGGCCTCTGCACTCTAGCCACATTGCAGTCTCTGGGGACAAATACCCATCTCTGGCTGCATTTTACAGTAGTTACCACTCTCCTCTGCTGCCTTTGGTATCTCTCCCTTTTGCTGTCACCTTGCTCTTGGCAGATTGTCTGGTGTGGGCTTCATGAGCATTTACCACTATTGGGGTGCCCAGTCTGCCCAGTCTGCCCACTCTCCCTCTGCAGCCAACCATGGTCATGCTGCCCTCTTAGTAGCCTCTTGTCTTGGCACTCGCTGCCAGTAGACCCTGCCATCACTGCCATAGCAGCCTTCTTAGTGCTGCAGGTGCTTTTCTCTCCCCACAGGTGTCCTTAACTGCTGCAGTGACCACCCATGGCCACTGGGTATCACTGCAGCCCTCCTCATAGGCCCTGGCAGCCCTTCTCCTCGATGCTCCCATCAGCACTCACTCCCTGAGAGAGGATGTATGCCTTCAAACAAAGCAGGGTGACAGGGTCCCTGCGGGGTGGTCACGTACCCAAGGCAGCTTTTGCCATTCACCTCACTGTTTTTTTTCTTCTACACTCTTATCGCCGAGTAAGGCACTCCAGTCACTTCAGGGACAGGCTGCCACAGCACGGATACTGCGGGGCCTCTTTGCTATCCGTGCACAATAGCTTCAAACAGCCTCTAGGTAACGCTGCCACCACTTCTTCCATGCTGTCTGTTCCTTTCCCACACATCTCATCTGTCCCTGGCTGGTGCGCCACTCTGACCTTCACAGGGTAAAAGTACTTCCAACGCTGGATTAGGGATTCCTTAATGCTGTGAGAGGCCTCGCCCACATGGGCGAGGCCTCTCACAGCGCCTCTCTCCAGAGTAAGTGCTTTCCTTTATTAACAATGGCTGCCGAATCTGCCTCACAGATACGGGGCCGGAGTGACCTGATTTATTTCCCACTCTCTTGCAGCTGGGATGCAGACAGAATTCGTTCTCTCCCCCGCGGCAGCTGCTCCCTCTCCTGGTAAGTGCACGCATTCCTTGGCCATTCCATACTTTGAGGGGGTATGGGGCACATATTCTTGTCACGCCACCCCGGCTCTTACTTTCTGGACGTCCACACTCTTCTCATTGGGGCCTTTCGCTTTACTGTTGCTGTCCTTCTGTCTACTCACATGGTCACTCCAGGAATGAGGGAGGCCTCTCGCCTCTTGCAGGAGGGTTGGCAGCACGGTACACGGGACAAGTCAATGCCGTCTCCTCGTCGTGCTTCAACATCCTACGCATGCTACGTAAGATCTTCCGGTGGATCCCCACCGAGACCAGGAAGACGGTCACCCAGGCCCTCGTCACCAGCCGACTGGACTACAGCAACACCCTCTACGCCGGAACCACCGCTAAACTACAGAAGAGACTCCAACGGATCCAGAATGCATCAGCAAGACTCATCCTCGACATCCCCCGACACAGCCACATCTCCGGACACCTGAGAGACCTGCACTGGCTCCCGGTCAACAAAAGAATCACCTTCCGGTTCCTCACCCACGCACACAAAGCCCTGCACAACCAAGGCCCAAGATACCTCAACAGCAGCCTCAACTTCTACACTCCCACACGCCAGCTTCGATCGACCAGCCACGCCCTCGCCGCCGTCCCCCGCATCCGAAGAGCCACCACAGGAGGAAGGTCCTTCTCCTACCTGGCCACCAAGACTTGGAACTCCCTCCCGACCCATCTCCGCCTGACCCAAGACCACCTCGCATTCAGGAAGCAGCTCAAGACTTGGCTGTTCGAGCAGTAGCGGACCCCCCCACTCCTCAAGCGCCTTGAGACCCTCCGGGTGAGTAGTGCGCTATACAAATGCAATGATTGATTGATTGATTGTACATGCTGCACCACTTCCCCATGTCATCCATTTCAATAAGTTCACCCTGTAGGGCTGCCTAACATTGCAGCTGATGGGGCTTCAGAATGTAGGAAGCTACAAGAGACAACACTGGACAACACCAGAGGCTTCTCTGTGTAGCCTTCTTCTTGCTTTGCACTGCCTCAGTTTCCATCTTGCTGGCAGCATGCACAGCTTTATGTGCAGGCTACACACCCCTCCCCATGACAAACTGAGACTGGCGACAGCTCACACATGGGGATTGATCCGCTCATCGCCAATGTAAGGGTCGGTCCTTAGGCCCCCATGCAATATAAATGACCACACAGACGCAGTGGTTCACCATCCAGAAATGGCCCAGGGCAGGTGCGTCCGGCACCTTTTATTAGAAAGGGTCACATGGCCTGTGACACTGTGATGGATGGGTGTGAAATGAGTGTAGAAACCAGCCCTGTAGAAGTGACTGGTGGAAGCACAATACTTATAAACACTAGAACGTGACCAGCCGGCCACAACAGTTGCTATTCCAGTGGGGTTATTGGAAATTTCAAATAGGTGCTCAATTGGTAGTGACTGGAGAGAGCAAGAGTGGAAAGATACATTCAATTAGATTTAAAGAAGAGAGGTAATTGAACTATTTTAAGTGGTTCTTGATTAGAAACAAGGATGCTTGTGTCAAACCTACTTTTCATGGAGGAGGTTTGAACAAAAAACATGGTCAAACAGTGGTCATTCAGGATGGGGCCTGGCCTAACCATGATGGAGTAGGACGTACCACGAGTGAGCTTCCCAGCTGCCTTGGGACATCCTGTATCATCCTGCCATCTGGATCTAGCTGCCGGGCCACAGGATGAGGGGAGGTCAAGGGACAACATTGGTGGCTTTCAATGACCCCCTGGGCTGGTGCTGCTGCTAGGACAGGCATGCAAAGTTGGTAGTCCTTCAACGTGAGCTTCAGGTATTTTATGTTCTCACTGCTGGGTTAGGCTACTGATAGAGGCAATCTGCAGCTCGGGCAGAGGGAGGTGGGGCATGAGGACAGGGGTTACTCCGAATGGCCAGTGCATTTGCTACTAAGGGCTGCTTGAAACTACTGACATGGAATGTGAGGAGCCTTCATTCCCCTAGTAAAAGATACAACATACAATCCTTTATTAAGAGATAGGGTGTGCACTTTGCACTGTTAGAGGAAACTGTCGTGGTTGGCAGCAGCATAGAGGTTAAAGATATCGCTTTGGTAAATGTGTATGCACTTAATGTGGATCAGATGGAGTGTCCATATGGCTTGGCCCTCAGCTTACTGATCTATCACACTACCATAGAGAGTGACTTTAATTGTGTTATGGATGAGAGGCTTGATTAGCCACACCCCTCCCTGAGTTGTCAAAAAGCAGGAGCGCCAAGGCACCCGCTGCCTGAATAGCATGGTTTGGATTGATTAATACATGGAGGGAGCTTAACCCTTCTCCTGGGGACCATGACCTACATGTGCGTTTAGATTTAGGTTTTTGTGCTGCTCCCTGCCCCACACAAGGGTGGCTGGCAATGAGTACGTGGCTAAGTCATTTCCTGATTATAAGCCACTTGTGCTCACACTCGCAGGGTCCAGCCTCCCCCATGGCTATACCCACCTGGAAACCCAATGTTGCTGGAGGACATAGTGTTTAGATCAGACCTGGTGGATGTCATTAATACCTACTTCACTGAAAATGTGGCCACAGCCTCAACCCCACTTGTCGAGCCAGCTGATGCGTGAATATTAGTGTGTTTGTTTGGACTTTGGTCTGACCTGTTATCTCAACAGCATTAAGGGACACATATATTGGTCCTCAGATTTCTGGATTGGTGGCCATCTGTAGGCCGGGCTGTATGGTCTTTTTTCTTGCCCCGACGTGTTCCTTCTTTCATTGGTCCTGAAGAGACCTAAAGTTTAAGGCCCAGACGCGTCGACATCCTCCTTAAGAAGACTCTCGAAGTGTAACATCTGTGTATTGAGTACTATGTACACATTATCAACATCAAAAACTAGAAGTAACCAGATTTCTTGTATTTAAGCAGGCACATGAGACTATCTGTTATTGTGGTTGTGCGTAAAATCTATAGCACAGCCTATATTTTACACTCATTGAAAGAAAAGGAGTTTTTTATGTCAACTTAAAGTGACCTTTTATGATTTGTTGTATTGTCTTTGTCTATTGTTTGATTTGAATGTTTTAATATGTAACACCATACAGCAGCATATTTTTATATGGAAGAGTCAATAAATACAATTTGATATGTTAAAATAAAAAAATTTATGAAATATGTATTTCAATGAGTGATTAATTGAGGTAATCATTTCGATGGAATAGCAGTGCATATATCTATTCCCGCATTTCAGTTTGTGTTGTATTTTTGCCTTTGTTAGCCCTTGGGATGCAGGGTGATTAGGGCTGACCCCAATCTATTTTTCGTAGGGTATTATAAACAAGGCACACATCTTGGTATATTGACAAAAACAAATAAACAACACCTGTGCAGCATACTGTGACATGCTGTATTCTTTGAGGTAGAATGATGAGACTTCAGGAATATTCAAGTATGTTAGTGCAGCGATCTTCACTAGACTATCCCGTGATGATATGGAGGGCCTTGGCTTAGAGATTGTAGTACAGAAAGGATGCAGCTGTTAAGAAGCTGGCCAGGGGGAAGGTGCCCAGATCTGATGGGTGGCCCATTGAGTTTTAAGTAACCTTTTTGAATGTGCTAGCACCCGAATTTGCAACATTGTTTAATGAAGCTCCCTGACTAGTCAGTCTACACCTCACTATGAGAGAGACGATTATTGTCTCCCTTTCAGAAAAAGACACAGGTCCAGCATTGGCCTTCTCTTATAGGCCCCTGTCGATGCGCAATGTTGATTACAAATATTGAGCAAGATCCTTGCAAATGTGCTCTTAACCAAGATAAGTGGTCTGATTCATCTGGACTAGACTGAATTTATTCCTAAGCGCAGCACAATGCCTAAAATTCAGAGGTTACTTCAAGTGTTGTATCAAGAGCTTCCACACTACCCTATGTATGACGCTGGTGGTCAACATTAATATTGAAAAATATATTGGCTTTCTTCAGTGGGTGTCGCTTTACATGTTAATGAGGGAAATGGGCCTGGGCTATAGATTCCTCAAACGGACTAAATTACTCTTTCTGCCCACTGGCCCAAATTCGGACTGGGGCCTCATATTGAATGTTTGTGCCATTGAGAGGGGCCCAAGGCAGGGGTACCAGCCTTTTCCCAGTCCTATTTTCCATTGCAATGAAACCACTTGCTTGTACTAGTCAGCAACACAGGGGATGACACATTAAATGTCTCACTGTATTCAAATCATATGCTCCTGTACAGTAGTATGACGGAACCACCCATGATTTTACCACGCATGCCTTTACAACGAAGGCAATACAACAAATGCATCGTCACCACGCTTTTGTTTACCACGCAAGTTGTTACAACGACTTGCCTTAGGAAAGCGCTAGACTTTCGAATAGTATAATTTACAATTCCAACACCAGTCTGTGCAATAGTAGGGAATGTGTTGGACTTAAAATCCAACACCAGTCTAACAACGTGTGCCCTAAAGCAAGTCGTTGAAATGACTTGCGTGGTAAAAAAACACATGTGGCAATGACATGTTCATTGTAGTGTTGTGTTGTAAAGGCATTGCGTGGTTCTGGCTGCGTGGTAAAGGCTGTTTCCCCTCTGTACATGTGGGGGGAGGGGGGGAGAAAGAGGGAGAAATGTATACCCTGGACGCCTTTGGGAGATTGTTCACTTTAAATGTGCATTGGATCACATTTAGCGGATATCTAGTGAATGTGCCCCTTGTAGGTGATAGACCCCAAGAACTGGGAGATAGGTTGCAATGGGAACCTACCTATCACCTTCAAATACTTGTAATATCAGATATAGCGCACTGAACAACTCCTCTTGAAGTGTAACATATGAACCGCGCTGACTTCCCTCAGGCATGACATTGGGTTCTGGACGACCCTTCGCCTATTGGTTATGGGCTGTGTAGCGGTCTTTAAAATTGGTATGCTCTTCAGGCTGGTATATGTCTTCTATGTACTGCTTAGTCAAATACCCATAAATAATTACAAAAAGGGGGTGGTGATGGACAGAGTATCTGAGTTAATCAGAACACTCCTACCCAGTCAACAGATCAAGTCTTGATCCATCACCGTTTTTTAGCTCACTGCACCATCCCAGTTCAGAACCTGGCTATATGCAAATTAGTCTGTCCCTGGCCCAGTGCATCATGGGAACAGGGCAGACCAAACTACCAAGCCAATTCTTCACTGGAAAGGAAACAAGCTTCCGGGGACCGGTTTCTGGCATTACAGCCGTCTTCGGCCCGGCTTGCTTGAATCCTGATGGTGCAATGAGCAAGGGACTCATGTCTGAGCATACCCTTCCACACTCATGGTGGCCAAAAATAATTACAAAAAGGGGGTGGTGATGGACAGAGTATCTGAGTTAATCAGAACACTCCTACCCAGTCAACAGATCAAGGCTTGATCCATCACCGTTTTTTAGCTCACTGCACCATCCCAGTTCAGAACCTGGCTATATGCAAATTAGTCTGTCCCTGGCCCAGTGCATCATGGGAACAGGGCAGACCAAACTACCAAGCCAATTCTTCACTGGAAAGGAAACAAGCTTCCGGGGACCGGTTTCTGGCATTACAGCCGTCTTCGGCCCGGCTTGCTTGAATCCTGATGGTGCAATGAGCAAGGGACTCATGTCTGAGCATACCCTTCCACACTCATGGTGGCCAAAAATAATTACAAAAAGGGGGTGGTGATGGACAGAGTATCTGAGTTAATCAGAACACTCCTACCCAGTCAACAGATCAAGGCTTGATCCATCACCGTTTTTTAGCTCACTGCACCATCCCAGTTCAGAACCTGGCTATATGCAAATTAGTCTGTCCCTGGCCCAGTGCATCATGGGAACAGGGCAGACCAAACTACCAAGCCAATTCTTCACTGGAAAGGAAACAAGCTTCCGGGGACCGGTTTCTGGCATTACAGCCGTCTTCGGCCCGGCTTGCTTGAATCCTGATGGTGCAATGAGCAAGGGACTCATGTCTGAGCATACACTTCCACACTCATGGTGGCCAAAAATAATTACAAAAAGGGGGTGGTGATGGACAGAGTATCTGAGTTAATCAGAACACTCCTACCCAGTCAACAGATCAAGGCTTGATCCATCACCGTTTTTTAGCTCACTGCACCATCCCAGTTCAGAACCTGGCTATATGCAAATTAGTCTGTCCCTGGCCCAGTGCATCATGGGAACAGGGCAGACCAAACTACCAAGCCAATTCTTCACTGGAAAGGAAACAAGCTTCCGGGGACCGGTTTCTGGCATTACAGCCGTCTTCGGCCCGGCTTGCTTGAATCCTGATGGTGCAATGAGCAAGGGACTCATGTCTGAGCATACCCTTCCACACTCATGGTGGCCAAAAATAATTACAAAAAGGGGGTGGTGATGGACAGAGTATCTGAGTTAATCAGAACACTCCTACCCAGTCAACAGATCAAGGCTTGATCCATCACCGTTTTTTAGCTCACTGCACCATCCCAGTTCAGAACCTGGCTATATGCAAATTAGTCTGTCCCTGGCCCAGTGCATCATGGGAACAGGGCAGACCAAACTACCAAGCCAATTCTTCACTGGAAAGGAAACAAGCTTCCGGGGACCGGTTTCTGGCATTACAGCCGTCTTCGGCCCGGCTTGCTTGAATCCTGATGGTGCAATGAGCAAGGGACTCATGTCTGAGCATACCCTTCCACACTCATGGTGGCCAAAAATAATTACAAAAAGGGGGTGGTGATGGACAGAGTATCTGAGTTAATCAGAACACTCCTACCCAGTCAACAGATCAAGGCTTGATCCATCACCGTTTTTTAGCTCACTGCACCATCCCAGTTCAGAACCTGGCTATATGCAAATTAGTCTGTCCCTGGCCCAGTGCATCATGGGAACAGGGCAGACCAAACTACCAAGCCAATTCTTCACTGGAAAGGAAACAAGCTTCCGGGGACCGGTTTCTGGCATTACAGCCGTCTTCGGCCCGGCTTGCTTGAATCCTGATGGTGCAATGAGCAAGGGACTCATGTCTGAGCATACCCTTCCACACTCATGGTGGCCAAAAATAATTACAAAAAGGGGGTGGTGATGGACAGAGTATCTGAGTTAATCAGAACACTCCTACCCAGTCAACAGATCAAGGCTTGATCCATCACCGTTTTTTAGCTCACTGCACCATCCCAGTTCAGAACCTGGCTATATGCAAATTAGTCTGTCCCTGGCCCAGTGCATCATGGGAACAGGGCAGACCAAACTACCAAGCCAATTCTTCACTGGAAAGGAAACAAGCTTCCGGGGACCGGTTTCTGGCATTACAGCCGTCTTCGGCCCGGCTTGCTTGAATCCTGATGGTGCAATGAGCCAGGGACTCATGTCTGAGCATACCCTTCCACACTCATGGTGGCCAAAAATAATTACAAAAAGGGGGTGGTGATGGACAGAGTATCTGAGTTAATCAGAACACTCCTACCCAGTCAACAGATCAAGGCTTGATCCATCACCGTTTTTTAGCTCACTGCACCATCCCAGTTCAGAACCTGGCTATATGCAAATTAGTCTGTCCCTGGCCCAGTGCATCATGGGAACAGGGCAGACCAAACTACCAAGCCAATTCTTCACTGGAAAGGAAACAAGCTTCCGGGGACCGGTTTCTGGCATTACAGCCGTCTTCGGCCCGGCTTGCTTGAATCCTGATGGTGCAATGAGCCAGGGACTCATGTCTGAGCATACCCTTCCACACTCATGGTGGCCAAAAATAATTACAAAAAGGGGGTGGTGATGGACAGAGTATCTGAGTTAATCAGAACACTCCTACCCAGTCAACAGATCAAGGCTTGATCCATCACCGTTTTTTAGCTCACTGCACCATCCCAGTTCAGAACCTGGCTATATGCAAATTAGTCTGTCCCTGGCCCAGTGCATCATGGGAACAGGGCAGACCAAACTACCAAGCCAATTCTTCACTGGAAAGGAAACAAGCTTCCGGGGACCGGTTTCTGGCATTACAGCCGTCTTCGGCCCGGCTTGCTTGAATCCTGATGGTGCAATGAGCAAGGGACTCATGTCTGAGCATACCCTTCCACACTCATGGTGGCCAAAAATAATTACAAAAAGGGGGTGGTGATGGACAGAGTATCTGAGTTAATCAGAACACTCCTACCCAGTCAACAGATCAAGGCTTGATCCATCACCGTTTTTTAGCTCACTGCACCATCCCAGTTCAGAACCTGGCTATATGCAAATTAGTCTGTCCCTGGCCCAGTGCATCATGGGAACAGGGCAGACCAAACTACCAAGCCAATTCTTCACTGGAAAGGAAACAAGCTTCCGGGGACCGGTTTCTGGCATTACAGCCGTCTTCGGCCCGGCTTGCTTGAATCCTGATGGTGCAATGAGCAAGGGACTCATGTCTGAGCATACCCTTCCACACTCATGGTGGCCAAAAATAATTACAAAAAGGGGGTGGTGATGGACAGAGTATCTGAGTTAATCAGAACACTCCTACCCAGTCAACAGATCAAGGCTTGATCCATCACCGTTTTTTAGCTCACTGCACCATCCCAGTTCAGAACCTGGCTATATGCAAATTAGTCTGTCCCTGGCCCAGTGCATCATGGGAACAGGGCAGACCAAACTACCAAGCCAATTCTTCACTGGAAAGGAAACAAGCTTCCGGGGACCGGTTTCTGGCATTACAGCCGTCTTCGGCCCGGCTTGCTTGAATCCTGATGGTGCAATGAGCAAGGGACTCATGTCTGAGCATACCCTTCCACACTCATGGTGGCCAAAAATAATTACAAAAAGGGGGTGGTGATGGACAGAGTATCTGAGTTAATCAGAACACTCCTACCCAGTCAACAGATCAAGGCTTGATCCATCACCGTTTTTTAGCTCACTGCACCATCCCAGTTCAGAACCTGGCTATATGCAAATTAGTCTGTCCCTGGCCCAGTGCATCATGGGAACAGGGCAGACCAAACTACCAAGCCAATTCTTCACTGGAAAGGAAACAAGCTTCCGGGGACCGGTTTCTGGCATTACAGCCGTCTTCGGCCCGGCTTGCTTGAATCCTGATGGTGCAATGAGCAAGGGACTCATGTCTGAGCATACCCTTCCACACTCATGGTGGCCAAAAATAATTACAAAAAGGGGGTGGTGATGGACAGAGTATCTGAGTTAATCAGAACACTCCTACCCAGTCAACAGATCAAGGCTTGATCCATCACCGTTTTTTAGCTCACTGCACCATCCCAGTTCAGAACCTGGCTATATGCAAATTAGTCTGTCCCTGGCCCAGTGCATCATGGGAACAGGGCAGACCAAACTACCAAGCCAATTCTTCACTGGAAAGGAAACAAGCTTCCGGGGACCGGTTTCTGGCATTACAGCCGTCTTCGGCCCGGCTTGCTTGAATCCTGATGGTGCAGTGAGCAAGGGACTCACATCTGAGCATCCCTTGCTCATTGCACCATCAGGATTCAAGCAAGCCGGGCCGAAGACGCCTGAAATGGCAGAAACCGGTCCCCGGAAGCTTGTTTCCTTCCCAGTGTAAGAATTGGCTTTTGTAGTCTGGTCTGCACTGTTCCCATGATGCACTGGGCCAGGGACAGACTAATTTGCATACAGCCAGGTTCTGAAACTGGGATGGTGCAATGAGCTAAAAAACGGTGTTGGATCTAGCCCTGATCTCTTGACTGGGTGAGAGTACTCTGCTTAATTCAGAGACTCTGTCCATCACCACCCCTTGTTGTAAATTATTTTGTCCACCCTAAGCGTGGAAGGGTATACTCAGATGTGAGTCCCTTGCTCATTGCACCATCAGGATTCAAGCAAGCCGGGCCGAAGACGCCTGAAATGGCAGAAACCGGTCCCCGGAAGCTTGTTTCCTTCCCAGTGTAAGAATTGGCTTTTGTAGTCTGGTCTGCACTGTTCCCATGATGCACTGGGCCAGGGACAGACTAATTTGCATACAGCCAGGTTCTGAAACTGGGATGGTGCAATGAGCTAAAAAACGGTGTTGGATCTAGCCCTGATCTCTTGACTGGGTGAGAGTACTCTGCTTAATTCAGAGACTCTGTCCATCACCACCCCTTGTTGTAAATTATTTTGTCCACCCTAAGCGTGGAAGGGTATACTCAGATGTGAGTCCCTTGCTCATTGCACCATCAGGATTCAAGCAAGCCGGGCCGAAGACGCCTGAAATGGCAGAAACCGGTCCCCGGAAGCTTGTTTCCTTCCCAGTGTAAGAATTGGCTTTTGTAGTCTGGTCTGCACTGTTCCCATGATGCACTGGGCCAGGGACAGACTAATTTGCATACAGCCAGGTTCTGAAACTGGGATGGTGCAATGAGCTAAAAAACGGTGTTGGATCTAGCCCTGATCTCTTGACTGGGTGAGAGTACTCTGCTTAATTCAGAGACTCTGTCCATCACCACCCCTTGTTGTAAATTATTTTGTCCACCCTAAGCGTGGAAGGGTATACTCAGATGTGAGTCCCTTGCTCATTGCACCATCAGGATTCAAGCAAGCCGGGCCGAAGACGCCTGAAATGGCAGAAACCGGTCCCCGGAAGCTTGTTTCCTTCCCAGTGTAAGAATTGGCTTTTGTAGTCTGGTCTGCACTGTTCCCATGATGCACTGGGCCAGGGACAGACTAATTTGCATACAGCCAGGTTCTGAAACTGGGATGGTGCAATGAGCTAAAAAACGGTGTTGGATCTAGCCCTGATCTCTTGACTGGGTGAGAGTACTCTGCTTAATTCAGAGACTCTGTCCATCACCACCCCTTGTTGTAAATTATTTTGTCCACCCTAAGCGTGGAAGGGTATACTCAGATGTGAGTCCCTTGCTCATTGCACCATCAGGATTCAAGCAAGCCGGGCCGAAGACGCCTGAAATGGCAGAAACCGGTCCCCGGAAGCTTGTTTCCTTCCCAGTGTAAGAATTGGCTTTTGTAGTCTGGTCTGCACTGTTCCCATGATGCACTGGGCCAGGGACAGACTAATTTGCATACAGCCAGGTTCTGAAACTGGGATGGTGCAATGAGCTAAAAAACGGTGTTGGATCTAGCCCTGATCTCTTGACTGGGTGAGAGTACTCTGCTTAATTCAGAGACTCTGTCCATCACCACCCCTTGTTGTAAATTATTTTGTCCACCCTAAGCGTGGAAGGGTATACTCAGATGTGAGTCCCTTGCTCATTGCACCATCAGGATTCAAGCAAGCCGGGCCGAAGACGCCTGAAATGGCAGAAACCGGTCCCCGGAAGCTTGTTTCCTTCCCAGTGTAAGAATTGGCTTTTGTAGTCTGGTCTGCACTGTTCCCATGATGCACTGGGCCAGGGACAGACTAATTTGCATACAGCCAGGTTCTGAAACTGGGATGGTGCAATGAGCTAAAAAACGGTGTTGGATCTAGCCCTGATCTCTTGACTGGGTGAGAGTACTCTGCTTAATTCAGAGACTCTGTCCATCACCACCCCTTGTTGTAAATTATTTTGTCCACCCTAAGCGTGGAAGGGTATACTCAGATGTGAGTCCCTTGCTCATTGCACCATCAGGATTCAAGCAAGCCGGGCCGAAGACGCCTGAAATGGCAGAAACCGGTCCCCGGAAGCTTGTTTCCTTCCCAGTGTAAGAATTGGCTTTTGTAGTCTGGTCTGCACTGTTCCCATGATGCACTGGGCCAGGGACAGACTAATTTGCATACAGCCAGGTTCTGAAACTGGGATGGTGCAATGAGCTAAAAAACGGTGTTGGATCTAGCCCTGATCTCTTGACTGGGTGAGAGTACTCTGCTTAATTCAGAGACTCTGTCCATCACCACCCCTTGTTGTAAATTATTTTGTCCACCCTAAGCGTGGAAGGGTATACTCAGATGTGAGTCCCTTGCTCATTGCACCATCAGGATTCAAGCAAGCCGGGCCGAAGACGCCTGAAATGGCAGAAACCGGTCCCCGGAAGCTTGTTTCCTTCCCAGTGTAAGAATTGGCTTTTGTAGTCTGGTCTGCACTGTTCCCATGATGCACTGGGCCAGGGACAGACTAATTTGCATACAGCCAGGTTCTGAAACTGGGATGGTGCAATGAGCTAAAAAACGGTGTTGGATCTAGCCCTGATCTCTTGACTGGGTGAGAGTACTCTGCTTAATTCAGAGACTCTGTCCATCACCACCCCTTGTTGTAAATTATTTTGTCCACCCTAAGCGTGGAAGGGTATACTCAGATGTGAGTCCCTTGCTCATTGCACCATCAGGATTCAAGCAAGCCGGGCCGAAGACGCCTGAAATGGCAGAAACCGGTCCCCGGAAGCTTGTTTCCTTCCCAGTGTAAGAATTGGCTTTTGTAGTCTGGTCTGCACCGTTCCCATGATGCACTGGGCCAGGGACAGACTAATTTGCATACAGCCAGGTTCTGAAACTGGGATGGTGCAATGAGCTAAAAAACGGTGTTGGATCTAGCCCTGATCTCTTGACTGGGTGAGAGTACTCTGCTTAATTCAGAGACTCTGTCCATCACCACCCCTTGTTGTAAATTATTTTGTCCACCCTAAGCGTGGAAGGGTATACTCAGATGTGAGTCCCTTGCTCATTGCACCATCAGGATTCAAGCAAGCCGGGCCGAAGACGCCTGAAATGGCAGAAACCGGTCCCCGGAAGCTTGTTTCCTTCCCAGTGTAAGAATTGGCTTTTGTAGTCTGGTCTGCACTGTTCCCATGATGCACTGGGCCAGGGACAGACTAATTTGCATACAGCCAGGTTCTGAAACTGGGATGGTGCAATGAGCTAAAAAACGGTGTTGGATCTAGCCCTGATCTCTTGACTGGGTGAGAGTACTCTGCTTAATTCAGAGACTCTGTCCATCACCACCCCTTGTTGTAAATTATTTTGTCCACCCTAAGCGTGGAAGGGTATACTCAGATGTGAGTCCCTTGCTCATTGCACCATCAGGATTCAAGCAAGCCGGGCCGAAGACGCCTGAAATGGCAGAAACCGGTCCCCGGAAGCTTGTTTCCTTCCCAGTGTAAGAATTGGCTTTTGTAGTCTGGTCTGCACTGTTCCCATGATGCACTGGGCCAGGGACAGACTAATTTGCATACAGCCAGGTTCTGAAACTGGGATGGTGCAATGAGCTAAAAAACGGTGTTGGATCTAGCCCTGATCTCTTGACTGGGTGAGAGTACTCTGCTTAATTCAGAGACTCTGTCCATCACCACCCCTTGTTGTAAATTATTTTGTCCACCCTAAGCGTGGAAGGGTATACTCAGATGTGAGTCCCTTGCTCATTGCACCATCAGGATTCAAGCAAGCCGGGCCGAAGACGCCTGAAATGGCAGAAACCGGTCCCCGGAAGCTTGTTTCCTTCCCAGTGTAAGAATTGGCTTTTGTAGTCTGGTCTGCACTGTTCCCATGATGCACTGGGCCAGGGACAGACTAATTTGCATACAGCCAGGTTCTGAAACTGGGATGGTGCAATGAGCTAAAAAACGGTGTTGGATCTAGCCCTGAACTCTTCACTGGGTGAGAGTACTCTGCTTAATTCAGAGACTCTGTCCATCACCACCCCTTGTTGTAAATTATTTTGTCCACCCTAAGCGTGGAAGGGTATACTCAGATGTGAGTCCCTTGCTCATTGCACCATCAGGATTCAAGCAAGCCGGGCCGAAGACGCCTGAAATGGCAGAAACCGGTCCCCGGAAGCTTGTTTCCTTCCCAGTGTAAGAATTGGCTTTTGTAGTCTGGTCTGCACTGTTCCCATGATGCACTGGGCCAGGGACAGACTAATTTGCATACAGCCAGGTTCTGAAACTGGGATGGTGCAATGAGCTAAAAAACGGTGTTGGATCTAGCCCTGATCTCTTGACTGGGTGAGAGTACTCTGCTTAATTCAGAGACTCTGTCCATCACCACCCCTTGTTGTAAATTATTTTGTCCACCCTAAGCGTGGAAGGGTATACTCAGATGTGAGTCCCTTGCTCATTGCACCATCAGGATTCAAGCAAGCCGGGCCGAAGACGCCTGAAATGGCAGAAACCGGTCCCCGGAAGCTTGTTTCCTTCCCAGTGTAAGAATTGGCTTTTGTAGTCTGGTCTGCACTGTTCCCATGATGCACTGGGCCAGGGACAGACTAATTTGCATACAGCCAGGTTCTGAAACTGGGATGGTGCAATGAGCTAAAAAACGGTGTTGGATCTAGCCCTGATCTCTTGACTGGGTGAGAGTACTCTGCTTAATTCAGAGACTCTGTCCATCACCACCCCTTGTTGTAAATTAGTCAAATACCCAGGCTGATATTCCGTGAACTAGACGGGATGCTCAAAGGAGTTATCTGGGGTGGTACATGATGAAGACTTGCTACTGAAACTGTGATTTCCAGAGGGTGAGGGGGGACTTGCCATTCCAGATTTCAAACTATACTGCCTGGCTGCACAATTGCAGTGAATGGCTAGGTGGAGGGCAGAGCTCTTAAGCGCAGTTATCACTGGGGGTCCGAGGCCACCCCTCAGGGTGTTCTTCACTAGGGCATTGCTAAATTCTGCTCTACGAAAATGAGAACACAGGGTGACTGAAGTTTCTCCAGCACTTGAGGCAAGTTTTGTTTTGAACTTTTATGCATTTATTTAATCGATGTGCACTCAGCTTAAAATTGCAGTTTGCACACACAGATTTTTACAAAGTGTTTGGTAACACAGTCATGACCTTCAGAACTCCTTCGATCAACTGCGTTTAAACAAGCCCTGTCTTTACTGATTGACTCTGATTTTCATATTGTTTAAACCTCATGGCTTCAGGCAATACAACAGTGCGCTTTAAGTTGAGCACATAACTACAACGCTGCTGCCTCTCTAGAGCATACCTTTCCATAACCTTGCATTTAAATCATTTACTTAATTCACAAATGTCCCTCATTCCTTGTTTCAGAACCGATTACATTAAATGCCGAAGAATCGCTAGCAAGATAAAAAGCCTTAACACTGGACCAGCCAATCGGGTTCCAGCACTAATTACTTATGGTAAGGGTAGAACCCGCCCAAACAAATGTTTTTTGGGCCAAAGGAATAGTTTTGCACAAAGAATTAGAACATTGTTTTATGTTATAATTTTTTTGTAGTGTTTGACCAAGTCTTGGTCCTGAGGAGAACCTGAAAAGATTTCAAGGGTTTCAAAACGCGTGACCCAGCTAGTTGGATAAGACATTAAGTTGAATAGACTACAAGCAGCTAACAAGCATGGCAATCAGCCTGTTGTTCCATTTGCTCCCAACTAGCTGGTAATGGCAGGATTCACATTTTGACTAGTGTATACATCTGTTGACCGCCATTCTTTTGAACTAGAAATGAAGGATGTCTGCCTATCAATTGTTATGTTTGTATATGCACATGTTTTTAATTTTGTATTCATTCTTGTGAATATATATGTTGTATATATGTCTTGAACCGGTGTTATTTCATGTACAACATGTTTGAAATGTCCATTACTCTTTTTTTCAAAGAAGCAAAGTAAAACTTGAAGGTGAATTAAATCACTAAGACCACTAAATCCAATACGGGGGTCCTGTTTTTTGTAGTTTTCAAATGAACTGTAGCACCCATACACCGTATAGTTCTGTTATATTTAAATTCTGCTCTACAGCATCAAACATATCCTAAGGTATACTGGCAGGCACAACACATTACATGTGGGTGAGGGATCTACAAAGAAACCGAACCAGAATCCCATATTCCAGGGCGCTACATCTTCAGGCTTTAAAACTGATACTGGGGGGGGGGGGGGGGGGGGGCGGAGCTTGCTCGCGACTAAGATGGCTGCTTGAGCGGGAAGCTTCGGACGTCCAGCTATAAATCTGACATTTATCCGACATCTGGAGTCACTATTTGACGTTCCCTGAGCCGACTTCCCTGCTGATAGATCTGCGGCAGGGAATACATCAACTTTGGGGTCTTGGATTGCCCGGACGGAGTGGTGAGCACTATTGGCAGCCAAGAGAAGGGCGGGCCTGGATCCCCGCACTACAAAGTTTAGCGGGCCGGCCTGGAGCATTGACGCGTGGCAGAGCTCTATGTAGAGTGTCCAGCGGCGAGGGTTAGCCTGTTCTGGGCGGGCCGCGAGTCTGGAGGGGCGCCCGACGTGCCTGCCAGGGTTGTCCGAATTATTTTTCCACTTCAGGCTGGCTGTGTAGTGAGGCGCAGGAACTGGTGGTGGAGCCCCATGCGGTCATCATTACAGCTGCCACTGACACAGACTGCTGGCTGGGGGGCCTAATGCCGGGGAAGCAAGGTGAGCCCCGCAGCGGACCTTGATACCCGAGCCGCCATTTGGTGCAGTTTCTACATGCTGCAATCTCCTTTTGTGGCTGAGGTGGCGGTGAGGCATGCCCGCCATTTCTTACTGTGGGGGCCCTGAATGTTCCTGTTGTTTTGTCACCTCCTGCAATGTGCCACGTGCTGCAGCCTTACTGTGTGTGGTGGGTCCCTGGAGCGCTAGATTTGGACCAAAGGCTGAGGAGCTGGTTGCCTTTGCTTGGGTGAACTCGGCAGAGGGAGGCGTAACTGTTTGCATAGGAACCTTTGATGGTATTGGGGCAAACCATATTGAGGCATTCCTCTCCGCTACGATGTACTCCCCTAGGGGTACTCCCGCTTAGGTCATTCAATTCCCCTGCAACCTTAACATGGTGGTGTTGCGTGTGACAGGACTTTGAGGCTGCCAGTGAGGAGGGGAGTGACCCTGGTGTGGAACATAGTTGGCAGAATCCTAGGCCTGGTCCTATAGTAGAACTTTTGTACAATTGGCAAGGTGGACCGAAAGCAACCTAAGCTCACATTCGATCACAAGAAATCTAAGGGGTGCAACACTACAGCAGATGATGGCGAAAATACCCCAGAACCGCCTCTAGATGCTGTAGAGGCAGACATACGCACTATGCTGACGGCGATGGAAAAGGGCCTACAAAGTAGTCTTTCAGTTCTTGGCTCTAAGATGGACTCTCTTTCCTATCGCAATGGCAGAATATCAGAAAGGTTTGACAAGCACGCACATCGGCTGGATATGACGGAACGCCATGACACAGAAGTCGAGTAAGTACAGACATCGCTGGACGCTGGCCACAAACAATTGGGAAGAGTGCTGCAGGTTCTGCAGGATTAAATGGAGGACTTGGAAGCGCAGTCTTGTCGCTGCAACCTTAGAATTACGGGCCTTCCGGAGTCGACCCCAACTGGCAATATGGAACCATTTGTTAAAAAATTACTTGTCACGCTACTAGATAGCAAGACTTTCTCATCCATGTTTGTTGTAGAGAGTGCGCACCGCTCCCTTGGTCCGCGTCCGGCACCTGGCGCACCACCACGACCCATCATAGCGAAGCTGCTTAACTATCGCAACAGGGACTCAGCACTGAGGGTCGCGAGAGACAGGCAACCACTGCAATATGAAGGCTCTACTATATCGCTGTTCCCCGATTTTACAATGAAAGTCCAGGAGGCACGCCAGCAATTTGCCCCTTTGAAAAAACAGCTCAGGGAGAATAATATTGACTATGCCATGCTATACCCAGCCAGACTCCGGGTTAATCGTCAAGGACAGTCACGCATCTTCACCGACCCGAAAGTCTTGCGGAAGGCTTTGAAAGAATGGTCTAAAGACAAGCATCGCAGCCCGGATAGTGCCTCATCGGAGGGTGCGGTGGGTGGCAGCCTGGATGAACAGGACTGATACTGGTGCTGCCCTATGTTCAGATAAGACTTTCACTCAAGGGTTTACTGCTAAGGGTTTGATTTGACTTATGTGGGGTCAGTATTCACTGAAATGCCTTTGTATATCCCCCCCTTTTTTCTTAACATCTCTACTATTAATGGAGGGAATCTCTGCAGGGGTATAAGGAGGTGGGAGGTGATTCTTTTAGCCTTTGTTCATTATTGCCATGACACATAAATCTAGGGTGATTATTGGTGTTTATATTTTTCTTCAGATGTTTCATATTCTTTTGCTGGCTTGCGGAGCAGAGGCCGGATCTGGACTTTTCCAGGTTTCTAAGTGAATAGCGTGCTACCTCTGCCTGCGAGTGTTACGCACATTGGGAGTATTGAGTATTGGTGGGAGGGGGAACAGGACCTCTATTGGCTTAGTAGAATTGTATACTACTACAGTTGATTCATCTTCAGAATGGTTCGCGAGGTCCGACTACTAGGTATCCATCTAGGCTCAGTTGGGGTCGGCCTGGCGTGGGAGGGGGAGGGTTGGGTGGTGTTTTTGTATTGCAAAATATTGTTTATGGACACTACTCACTATTTCCTTTAACAGCATATCTGGTAGGTTCTTAGGGCTAACAATGACAGGTTAACTCCACAAGCTGATATCACAGTTGGTAGTTCTCCCCACAGAGAGACAGCACATAGCAGCATACGAGCTCTCACATGGAATGTGAGGGGGCTAAATGACCACAGAAAGCTGAAAAAGGTACTTGCATACTTGACGAGACACAAAATCGACATTGCCTTATTGCTAGAAATGCATCTACCAATTGCTAGCCCCATGCTCCAACGTAGAGGGGATAAGGGTTTCGTGCATGCATCAGGCACTTATGGGGAGGGAGAACGTCCAGGTAGAGTGTTGGCTCAGTTATTAAAGAAGCAGCATGGTTACGCTGCTGTGACAGAACTTAAGTCAGCGGAAGGCGATACACTTTCTGATGACAAGTCCATGGCTGAGAGATTTAGGGAGTTCTATTCGAGCCTATATGCTACACATAGTTAGGGCACGGAGGAGGAAATTTTGGAATATTTAATATATATATCAAGCTGCCCTGGCAGACTAACACAGATCATGAATTCTGATGCACCCGTTGGAGAAAGAGGAGATACTCCTGGCTTTATCAAATATGTAGTCTGGTAGTGCCTCGGGGATAGATGGCCTGACTGTAGCCTTTTACAAGACATTCTTGTAATTGTTGTTGCCACACTTGATTACCCTATTTGACTACATGTGTGTGTCAGGCACGATGTAACCCACAATGAGAGAGGCAATAATAGTAGCTATACTCAAGCTGGGTAAACCCCCTGAGAAGGGTTCATCATACCGGCCACTTTCTTTACTCAATGTCAACACTAAAATTTCTGCCAAGATCCTGGCGAACAGGTTGGTCCCTCTGGTACCACTGCTGGTTGCCCTGAACAGGCAGGATTTGTACTGGGTTGCAACCTTACTTATAATCTGCGCACCTCCAACATACTAACCCAGACATCTCTGCTGTAGAGGTGTTTCTTGATATGGAGAAGGCCTTCGACTCTGTCGAATGGCCCTTAATGAGACAGGTTTTACTTCGGATGGGGCTGGGAGAGGTCTTCTTGCAGTTACTGGGGGTACTGTACAGTTCACCTATGCCAGGATAAAAATCGGTGACCTGGTCACGGACCCTATCAGTATTACAAGAGGTATGCGGCAGGGCTGCCCACTCTCTCCGATTTTTTATGCCCTGGTGGCTGAACCTTTGGCCTTCACACTCCGTGAATACCATAGACATAAAGGTACACGTATACCGGGATATGAACTTATAGTGTCGACATACGCTGACGACACGCTCCTCTATATTCGGGATCCCAAACGGCACCTTTCCTCGGTTTTGCAAGAGGTAGTCCGCTTCGGGGGACTTTCTGGTCTGTGCGTTAACTGGTCTAAGTCTATAATTTTCCCTCTGACCCCGTCCACTACTCAATATGACCCTGATTATCCTCTGCAGTGGACAACTGACCCGGTGCGGTATCTCGGTGTCCAGGTACATTCTGATTCGGAGGTCGTTTTTAAGGAAAATTACGGCGTGCTGATAAGCAAACTTGAAGATGAAATGGACAATTGGATTTGTTTGCCGTTGTCCCTCCTTGGTAGAATCTCTATTAAAAAAATGGTAATACTCCCTAGTTTTCTGTTTCTTTAAAAAAATATTCCAATGTTACTCCCTGGGGTGTTTTTTTAAGCGACTAACCACTATTCTGGTAAGACTGTTAGCAAGTGCGGAACATGTACTGTCATGAAAGTGGGAAAGTGTCCTTTGTTACTGGGTTTTCTTGACATGCTAGTTTGAAACGCAAAATAAAGAAATAAAAAAAATACTGATACTGTATTATGGTAACTAGACTGGCTTGCAGGAGTGGGAGGAGAATGGATTTGTTGCCGTCTTGAATATGTATGATGGTGGCAACATTGCTGATTTCTCAAAACTGAGAGATGCCTATGGAATCACATCTACCCATGGGGTGGATGTGACCACTATCAGTAAAACGGTGCATACCAGATCGTTAGAACCCATTCAACATAACTATCAAGATAGCCTACACTCCATAGATGTCAGGAATAGAGCAATAGTGGTATTACAGCAGTCCCTGATTTCACAATACAAAACAGCTCTGGATAGACTACAACACAGTTGGGGGAAGATATGGAATTGCTGTTAGGTGATGATGACGGGCTGAGGGCGTTGCATCTAACTCCTAAAATATCCAGCAACCTGCATTTTAAGCTCATACTGTAATACTATTTGCAAACAATGTATATAACCCCCAAGAGGATCAACTGCATATACCCACAGGCACAGGCAGACTGTGCTAGATGTCGAACAATTGAGACCAACAATTTTCACTTAGTGTGGAGTTGCCTACTGCTGATTGCATATGAGAGAACAGTGCTGCATTTTTATAACGGCAACCAGAGATAGGACTATTTTGAAATATTTCAGATGTGTTTAATAGGCCTCTATCCAAATACCAAGGGCAACCAAGTGACCAGTAGATTTGTTGACTTAGCGCGTACCCTGGCCAAACAACAGATATCAATTCGCTGGAATAGTGCAGTGGGTCCTAGCAAATATAAACAGTATATTGAACTGAAAAAGTGGGCAGAATGTGAGGACAGTGCATTGTGGAGAGAGGTCAGGATGAGTATTAAACAGCCGGATGTGGCAACAGGCTGGCCCAGCATCGTTGAGACCATGCCTAAAATTGATGGAGCTGGTAGGGTAATTGTTTCTGTAGAGGATGATTTGGGGGCCTGAAAACTTCTGTGTGTTTTCCTTAGGATCACAAATCATTACAATGGCGGAGGACCACACAGCGAAGGGTATGCTGTGAGTGTGGCCAATACAGTATGCCCACAAAACTTTGATACTCCAGGAGTGTGGCTGAAGTGCGTCCAAAGCTTTTCAACGTGGCGCACGTTGTACTCTTCCTGGTTCCACATTTGGTGGTCTCTTTCCCAGAAAATCTCTTGAGTTCTCGTTGTAGTTATTATTGGTTCTTTCCTTACATATGCAGATCCATCCATAATATGAGCACTTTACTATTATGCTGCATCGGCCCACTGTGGGTACAATGTAATAAAGTCTGGGATATGATAATACAGACTATAATGAACATTGATACTGAATGTAATATAGATACTTAAATGTACGATTGTTGCATCTTTGCTAATAATTGCTCCTTGTGGAACTGACATGCATATATTCTGCTAATAATATGTCGTAAAACACATTGGTCATTCAGGTGGATCAAACATAAACCATTGATAATTATGATTTGTCAATTACAATAAAAAAAGGGACAATAGATGTTATGTACCACAATTGAGTTCCACCACTTCACTGAAGAGAAGACCTTCAAACGGGTTCTTCATGAATCTGAATGGTAGAAGAACTAAACAAAGATCTAGGTTCACTTTTTTGTGCAATCATAACATTGGTATTGCTCTTTTCATGAGTACAGCCAGGCTTTATCTACTTTTGGTGAAGGAGTTACACTGAAGAGTTTATGCAGAACAAGCACAACTGGGTAAATGTTCTGAATGGTAGAAGTCAGGAAAAACAGTTGACAGCTGTGGTCTTACCCTGAATTCAACAGATTTATCTTTTGTGCAGTACATATGATAAATCTTGCTTCCCACTTGCACAGTGAAAGATACAGCAATCCCGCTTGCATAGTTTGTGTCTTTATACAGATGCAGTTTGAACTTGCAACGATCTGTTGAGATAATTCAACATTTTTAAAGTTCAATATATCATGCTTTTTTGGTGATAAAAAATAGCATCCCTTTGTACAAGTTTAACAAATTAGTCAAGTTGTTCAAAACTAAACTAAGCTACATTTCATGACCTTTTGAAGATTCCTGTAATGGTTAATATTGAGGTGGAAGGAGTCTTCCAAGTCCCCATGATACCTTGCCTTGTAAATCCATGCAACAAGTTAGCTATATATTTTATTCAACTTCTGAAGAAAATAGAGATGAACTCCCAAAGACACAGAGGTGTTGTAGTTGGAATAAATTTATACGAGCCATATCAATATTTTACAACATTTTTGCCATTCTGTTTCACTACATTATTACATTCTTTGCAGTCCTTCTCCATGAATTTTTCTTTAGCTTTAATAGTGGCTATCTTCATTCAGTTAAACCAAAATTTCCTTAGGGACTGTGTATGTTTGTCTATCTGTCCAAAAAATGAAGTAAATGTGGAAATGAAGCATTTGGTTCCTCCTATGGTTCACCCGCTTATCTTCTTCGCTGTGCTCTGTGCATTTGAAGTTAAAGTCAGTCTAATTACCAAGACAGATTCTAATTGTGCAGTTCCCAGAAACTGGGAATACAAATTGGTAATGTTTTTAACATTTATATTACTGTAGGAAATCTGCCTTTTCTGCATGGTCATCCCAGATGTTTCCCTTTTTGCTGAACCCTGTATTTATGCTAGCTATAGAACTCTGTAAGACAACAGTGGTCCCCTACAAAAAGGAAAAATAGAACCAATAAATATAGACTCAGTCGTTTCTATATTGATTTGACATGCCCAGCCGGACAGAGGTCGGATATTTACTCATAAGTAATAAAAGGAATATTTCAACAACAGTATACAAGGTGGGGCACAAGCCTGTGCCCTACTTAACACATGTACAACATATACAAAAGGGAACAGAACAGGAAACAAAGGGCTTTTAGGCAAAAGCTTAGAGTTTGTTGCACAATGTCAAACGTACAACAGAACATTACTTACACCTTTCACTTATAGGTTTTTACAAATGTATAAGGTGTATAAAGTTGTTGACGGCGTTTCGATCCGTTTAAAACAATATGCGGATCATCATCATGACATAGAATTAATGCCTAACATTAGAGAGCCTAATTTGCCGATTTGGGGACCCAGGTGGAGCGTCAATCGAGCCGGGCGTGCATGGGCATTGATGCACAAGGCGGTTATCGATCGCTCGTCAGAGTTGCGTTGGCATGATAGCCGGGATGGAGTATGGTCCGGACTGCTCAATCGCGGGCTCTGTGCACTTTACCACTGCTAATCAGTGATAAAGGGCCAGATCTACGAAGAATAGTATTAGCGATTATCAAATATTAAAAGAAAATAGTGTTGTTTACCTTGTTGAGATTTTTTTGCTGTCAGATCCTGAAACTGTGCAGAGCGATTCTCAGGTGAGGCCTCGAGTGTGTGATTGAAATAGTTCAGAATTATACATGGGATACTTTTGTTACTACATCTCCAGGCATCTGAGTCCAGACCTTTCAATGAAATAAAAAGATCAGAAAATGTATTTTCCTGCTTAGCTCTTTGTTAAAAAGACAATGTTTTATTTTTTATAATTTTTTAAGAGAATGACTAAACTTTACCTTCTTTTTTTTCTGTTTATTAATGAGGAGTGCAATCCAAAAGAAGAAAGAAAACATTGTTAAACATTGTTATGTTACAATGCAGCACAAAATTAAAAGTCGTACAATTTCAGGTGTACACTTAAACATGCAATTAGTTTATCAATAATCAACACAGGAAAACATAATTCTAATTTTAAGCATCATACTCTACGCCGAAAGTGAAAACGGAAAGATACTTACATAGAAATGTGTCATTACGGGCCCTAGCGCTGTTGTTTTTTTAGTTCTATAAATAATTTTACCCCTGCACTTCTGCTGCAACGTTAAACCATGCATTAGCCAACTCTCAGCTGAGAACATCTTTATGTTAGTTCAGAACTAGTACCATGCTCTCACCTTTACCCCCCCCCCTCCATTCCCTTATGTGGGAGCACAGCTTATACACAAAGCCATTTACGACGATACATTTATTTTTATGCCTCACAGCTATCCACAAAAGACACCTGTCGGGGATAAATGGGTTCACTATTGAGTAAGTCTCTGCCACACGGGCAATGAATAATGCAGTAGTAAAGCCCACACATGGGTTTACTACCACGACGAACAAGGCCTGGCTTACCTTGTAAGTTTGTAAAAACCCACAAACTCACGGGGTGGTGGGTATTAGCAATCTACTATTCAAAACTCTCCCATCCTGGGTGCAGTTGATGGTTTTAACAAGCAAAAGGCTAGAGTAACTTTCCTTCCATGATAGGAGGAGGGGTGACTCCTCCCTCAAATGTGGTGGGGCCTAGATAATTAAAAATGTGCATTTGCAATTTAAGCTGCCTTTTAACAGTGGGTAATTGAACATAATAGAATTACTATACATTTACAGATATGCACTGTGCAATTACACATAGTAACAAATGCATGTGCTTTAACACCTTTTTATTGCAAACACAACAGTGATGGACAGAATGTGGATCAATGTCACACATTCACCCCAGTCCAAAGATCTGGGCCCAAATCCATCGTTTTTCCACTCCACACCACCCTGGGTTAGACAATGGCGATATGCAAATCAGCGCTGACCCTGTGCCCCATGGGAACAGTCCAGTCCGAACTACAAAAGCCATGTCCTTCCCAGAACGGAAACAAGCATCCGAGGACCGGCCCGGTTTCGAGGTAACACCTCTCATCAGCCCGGCTAGCTTGATTCCAGTGGTGTGGAGTGCCTGGGACTCACGTCTGAGCATCCCCAGTACACTTAGAGCGGTAATTGCAAACACAACAGTGATGGACAGAATGTGGATCAATGTCACACATTCACCCCAGTCCAAAGATCTGGGCCCAAATCCATAGTTTTTCCACTCCACACCACCCTGGGTTAGACAATGGCGATATGCAAATCAGCGCTGACCCTGTGCCCCATGGGAACAGTCCAGTCCGAACTACAAAAGCCATGTCCTTCCCAGAACGGAAACAAGCATCCGAGGACCGGCCCGATTTCGAGGTAACACCTCTCATCAGCCCGGCTAGCTTGATTCCAGTGGTCTGGAGTGCCTGGGACTCACGTCTGAGCATCCCCAGTACACTTAGAGCGGTAATTGCAAACACAACAGTGATGGACAGAATGTGGATCAATGTCACACATTCACCCCAGTCCAAAGATCTGGGCCCAAATCCATCGTTTTTCCACTCCACACCACCCTGGGTTAGACAATGGCGATATGCAAATCAGCGCTGACCCTGTGCCCCATGGGAACAGTCCAGTCCAAACTACAAAAGCCATGTCCTTCCCAGAACGGAAACAAGCATCCGAGGACCGGCCCGGTTTCGAGGTAACACCTCTCATCAGCCCGGCTAGCTTGATTCCAGTGGTGTGGAGTGCCTGGGACTCACGTCTGAGCATCCCCAGTACACTTAGAGCGGTAATTGCAAACACAACAGTGACGGACAGAATGTGGATCAATGTCACACATTCACCCCAGTCCAAAGATCTGGGCCCAAATCCATCGTTTTTCCACTCCACACCACCCTGGGTTAGACAATGGCGATATGCAAATCAGCGCTGACCCTGTGCCCCATGGGAACAGTCCAGTCCGAACTACAAAAGCCATGTCCTTCCCAGAACGGAAACAAGCATCTGAGGACCGGCCCGGTTTCGAGGTAACACCTCTCATCAGCCCGGCTAGCTTGATTCCAGTGGTGTGGAGTGCCTGGGACTCACGTCTGAGCATCCCCAGTACACTTAGAGCGGTAATTGCAAACACAACAGTGATGGACAGAATGTGGATCAATGTCACACATTCACCCCAGTCCAAAGATCTGGGCCCAAATCCATCGTTTTTCCACACCACCCTGGGTTAGACAATGGCGATATGCAAATCAGCGCTGACCCTGTGCCCCATGGGAACAGTCCAGTCCGAACTACAAAAGCCATGTCCTTCCCAGAACGGAAACAAGCATCCGAGGACCGGCCCGGTTTCGAGGTAACACCTCTCATCAGCCCGGCTAGCTTGATTCCAGTGGTGTGGAGTGCCTGGGACTCACGTCTGAGCATCCCCAGTACACTTAGAGCGGTAATTGCAAACACAACAGTGATGGACAGAATGTGGATCAATGTCACACATTCACCCCAGTCCAAAGATCTGGGCCCAAATCCATCGTTTTTCCACTCCACACCACCCTGGGTTAGACAATGGCGATATGCAAATCAGCGCTGACCCTGTGCCCCATGGGAACAGTCCAGTCCGAACTACAAAAGCCATGTCCTTCCCAGAACGGAAACAAGCATCCGAGGACCGGCCCGGTTTCGAGGTAACACCTCTCATCAGCCCGGCTAGCTTGATTCCAGTGGTGTGGAGTGCCTGGGACTCACGTCTGAGCATCCCCAGTACACTTAGAGCGGTAATTGCAAACACAACAGTGATGGACAGAATGTGGATCAATGTCACACATTCACCCCAGTCCAAAGATCTGGGCCCAAATCCATCGTTTTTCCACTCCACACCACCCTGGGTTAGACAATGGCGATATGCAAATCAGCGCTGACCCTGTGCCCCATGGGAACAGTCCAGTCCGAACTACAAAAGCCATGTCCTTCCCAGAACGGAAACAAGCATCCGAGGACCGGCCCGGTTTCGAGGTAACACCTCTCATCAGCCCGGCTAGCTTGATTCCAGTGGTGTGGAGTGCCTGGGACTCACGTCTGAGCATCCCCAGTACACTTAGAGCGGTAATTGCAAACACAACAGTGATGGACAGAATGTGGATCAATGTCACACATTCACCCCAGTCCAAAGATCTGGGCCCAAATCCATCGTTTTTCCACTCCACACCACCCTGGGTTAGACAATGGCGATATGCAAATCAGCGCTGACCCTGTGCCCCATGGGAACAGTCCAGTCCGAACTACAAAAGCCATGTCCTTCCCAGAACGGAAACAAGCATCCGAGGACCGGCCCGGTTTCGAGGTAACACCTCTCATCAGCCCGGCTAGCTTGATTCCAGTGGTGTGGAGTGCCTGGGACTCACGTCTGAGCATCCCCAGTACACTTAGAGCGGTAATTGCAAACACAACAGTGATGGACAGAATGTGGATCAATGTCACACATTCACCCCAGTCCAAAGATCTGGGCCCAAATCCATCGTTTTTCCACTCCACACCACCCTGGGTTAGACAATGGCGATATGCAAATCAGCGCTGACCCTGTGCCCCATGGGAACAGTCCAGTCCGAACTACAAAAGCCATGTCCTTCCCAGAACGGAAACAAGCATCCGAGGACCGGCCCGGTTTCGAGGTAACACCTCTCATCAGCCCGGCTAGCTTGATTCCAGTGGTGTGGAGTGCCTGGGACTCACGTCTGAGCATCCCCAGTACACTTAGAGCGGTAATTGCAAACACAACAGTGATGGACAGAATGTGGATCAATGTCACACATTCATCCCAGTCCAAAGACCCTGCGCTGACCCTGTGCCCCATGGGAACAGTCCAGTCCGAACTACAAAAGCCATGTCCTTCCCAGAACGGAATAAAGCATCCGAGGACCGGCCCGGTTTCGAGGTAACACCTCTCATCAGCCCGGCTAGCTTGACTCCAGTGGTGTGGAGTGCCTGGGACTCACGTCTGAGCATCCCCAGTACACTTAGAGCGGTAATTGCAAACACAATGGACAGAATGTGGATCAATGTCACACATTCACCCCAGTCCAAAGATCTGGGCCCAAATCCATCGTTTTTCCACTCCACACCACCCTGGGTTAGACAATGGCGATATGCAAATCAGCGCTGACCCTGTGCCCTGTGGAGTGGAAAAACGATGGATTTGGGCCCAGATCTTTGGGGCTGATGAGAGGTGTTACCTCGAAACCGGGCCGGTCCTCGGATGCTTTATTCCGTTCTGGGAAGGACATGGCTTTTGTAGTTCGGACTGGACTGTTCCCATGGGGCACAGGGTCAGCGCTGATTTGCATATCGCCATTGTCTAACCCAGGGTGGTGTGGAGTGGAAAAACAATGGATTTGGGCCCAGATCTTTGGACTGGGGTGAATGTGTGACATTGATCCACATTCTGTCCATCATTGTTGTGTTTGCAATTACCGCTTAACACCTTTTTATGTCAATTGCTTATGCTTTCTTTCTGCCAATGAAACTTTGGGGATTTTATTCATCATGACCTAAGAGTTTTGGTAAACAGTTGATATGTTTACTGCAGTGCCCGCCAAGACACCATGACAGCTATTCTGTCAAGGGTTGGAACATGTCCCTAATTTTGGGAGCAATGTGCTATCAACACCCTAATATTAAATAAAGTTTATAAGCAGGATCGCTTCGACAACAAGGTATTATTCATCTGAATGGCATAAGAGCATAAGAGCGCCTGGAATTCCAGCAAATGTCTGACAAAACCAGTGGCCGCTGGGCACAGGTAATGCTGTGGGGCCGTGAGGCGGGCGTGGGTGGGGGTAATGGAGTTCAACATACGATGGGAAAGATAAAAATAAAAACCACTTACCTTGCGCTCGCTGTATGTCGAACTTTATGAACCCCCCCCATTTGTTCCGGCCCTGCCTCACTGCCCACAGCGTTACCTGTGCAAGCCGCCACTGACAAAAACTCTAGACACAGATAGATATACCCACCTTCAAAAATGGAAATTACCCAGTGGTTCAGTTCTCAGACAAGACAAAAAGTTTGGCATTCATTATACGGATAACAAATGCTTCCTGGTACACTTAATAACACAGGCATTCTTTCTATTGCAGGTGCAACTTTGAACAAAACTTGCAAATTCCAGAAGGAGAAGATAATATCTTCTTTACCAGTCTTCTCATGCATCCAAAGCTGAGCTCTGCCAATATCCTTAATTATTAGTCACTGAATTTAAAGCATGTATTAAGAGAGCTGAGTTAATTTGTTCACATGACATAAGGAAGACTGAGCCGGTTTAGGTTTGTTTTTGCAATTGCGGCCCAAGCGTACACATTTTCCTCATTTTGGCACTGATTGCACATGAGAGAGCGCAAATCCGAAAAATGTATAAGTCCACCATATTTACAAGCATGTAGTATTAGTCTAAATATAGATTGCACAAGAGTGTTATACTCATAGAGTGGAAATACTTAAGAGTGTTTAACTAGAATAGGGATACATATATAAGTGTGAAAACTAGTGTAGAGATGTTAGGATGATGTGAAACCTCACGTTATGTGACTGTGTGAAAAAGAAATGTAACTCTGCAAACCATGGAAATGTGTAGGCCACATGGCATTTCACAAGAAACGAAAGATGCTGCTACACTTTTAAGTAACTTGGATACTAATGTCATTTTTCGGCAAAGTATTATTAATCATAGAATTGAAATATATGTTTATATAGATGTGTTGCATTATAGTAATGTGTGTTAGTTAGAATACTGTTTAAACAAAGAAATTAAATGTGCAGAGTGCAGAGGCCTGTTTCATGTAATTTAGTAGGCCTGAATAGATAAAGTCGTTTCTTTGATCTGCATGTGCTCGTTAAGGAGAGGTCGTACAGAGCACAAACGAAGACATAGTTTACGACTTAAAGATATGGTGGAGGCCGGAATTTGAGGCCCACAGTAGAAATGTCTATTTGCAGGTGCGAGGAGCCCTAATCAGTTTGGTGATGAATGGGCTTTGTTCAGAGACGCCTGGCACAGGCCTGGAGGAGGCTTCAGGAATTTCCTGGGGGGTACCGACCAGCGGAGAAGAAGCCTGGGAAGCAAGGTCAACTTTAACGAAGGGTCCAGAGGAGCACCAGCATGGAATTTACCGCCAGAACCGATACCACGTGAGGGGCGTCTCTAGGGGCGTTCCTATTAGAAATGTGATTTTGTATTAGGGACAGCACCCCGGGGAGGAGGTAGAGCAGATGATCTGGGGAGCCTAAGAGAGTGGATGGGTAGGCAGATAGTTTTACTGCAAGAGAGTGATTCATCAAGAAGACTAAGAGAAGTGCGTGACCTTCTTTGGAAGTCACCACTGCTGACACCTTTTTAGGTAAAGATTTTGTTAAGTAGGGATGCCACTTAGTCTAGTGTAGGGACAGACTAATCTGAACTTTTCCTTTCTGTAAATTACTCTTAAGTTGCAACTCATAGCGATTCTTACAACACTCATGGTATTTGAGATATTTTTGATAATTTCCTTTTGCCGACTAAGAGCATTCAGAGAATTTCTTTTTATATTGATACCTGTATATCTTTTGAATCTTATTCTGAGATGTTTGTATCTTCAGATACTTTTGGCTTTATAATAAATCTTTAAACTTATTTGTAGTCAGTGGTTCTTTAGAGTGGTTTAAGTTCTTAATTGATTAACCTAGTAGTGGATTGCCTTTTACTCAAGACAGATACCAACAATTCATTCGACTTGATTTGGGATCTGCATTTATAACCATAGACCAGAAATCCCGCGTTAACAGTTGGTAGCAGGTAGGATGGTTATCTTCTTGAGGAAGGTAATCTAGACTAGGTTAGCTTACCCCAAGGCCCCTAGACATCGAGAGATGAGCAGCGGAAGAATCGAGTACCGAAGAAGGTGCTGACGGTGCGAGAGAAGCAGCAGTGTCGGAGGAGAGTGAGTATAACAAGGGTCATGCGTGAACAGATTGCGGTGTTTTGTGTTGTATCTGTATTGTAATGTCTTGCGGAGTTGAATGCCTGTAGTGTGATTGAGAGAGGGTTGTGAGCGCGCGCAACCTGGTACTGGTAAACCTGGTAAACGGGTGAACTGGTGGAAAATCTTAAGTTCAGGGTAGAGCTTAAGTGGTTTTGGGTGTATCGAACATCCAGAGTAGTTGTCGACCAGAGTAAGGAGGTCATGAGGTACCATTGACCGCCGCAGGACCGAGATAGGGGGAGTGTAAGAGTGAGTGTGTAACGGACGCTGGTCGAAAGTTACTGTGTGTAAGTAACCTATCAGAGAAGGTGTTTGTCTGGACGTAAATAGAAAGTCATTTCGTTGGTTAAGGTGACAATTACAGGTAGACTGTGGGCGTACAGTCAAGAAACGTGATCGCTTGGACGGAAGTAATCATTTTTCAGAGTATGAGTGGGACGCATGCATGACCGCGGAGACGAGCTGAGAAAGGAGGGGAACTGCTGCAAAGGGGGACGAGAGACGTCAGCGAGAGCCGCGCTCTGATTGGGCGGTTGGTGTGACGTCGGCTAGAGCCGCGCTCTGATTGAGCGGTTGGTGTGACGTCGGCGAGAAGCCGCGCTCTGATAGGCCAGTTAGCGAGAACAGCGCTGAGATTGGTGGAGTGTCATCAGGAAGTAAACAAACGCGAAGAAAAATAGGAATCATGAAGTGCTTTAAATGTTTGAAAGGGATTTTTAAGAGAAAAAGAAGTGACTCTTTTACGGGGAAGAGGCACCGCCAGAGGGTACACCAGCTTACTATATGGCAACAAATGTTGGGTTGCATACTATTCTGTGGATTAGTGATTGGAGCAAGATTTCGGAAGGGAATGAGGAACTGACGTTTCCTAGGTATGGAACGTTCAGGTTAGAGGCGTTACATCGGCTGAAAGCAATTATGTCCTCATTGAATCCTTCGCCTAGGCCAACACAGTTTGAGGCCCTTAACGCGTGGATTAGGGCGGCACACGATAGAAATCTGAACAGGCGCCAAGAAAGGTTGAAGAGATCAGTAAGGGCAGTGCGGGATGCCCAATGGGATGCGGACGCCAAAAGATGGAGGGTACAGGCTATTGAGGTGGATAAGTTGTACACAGTGAGAGAGGTGGCAGGAGAAAAGAGCCTCATGGAAGAGGATGAGGAGAGCGAGTCAGAGGACAATTTGATAAATAGATTGCTGATAGATAGACCGCCTCCGAGAGTTGGGGGGATTGAAAGTAGAGGACTCGCAAGGGAAAGGGGGGCTGACATAGAGGGGTATGTACCACTTCCTATATCAGAATTGACACCTACCAAAGGCGAGGAGACACCTCAACATAGTACAGCACAGAGTGTAGTCGGAAGGTTTGTGGTACAGAAGACACCAACTACTGAGAAGGTTGAGTCTTATGGATTGCCAGACGCTCTACAAGTACCCGTCACCATAGGCCCTATAGTATCGATTTACAACCCCGAGAGAGAGAGAGAGGAAGAACAGATACGGTTAGACAGAGAAAGGGTTGAGATGGAAAGGAGGAACAACACGACAAATGCCTGGAGGCAATTGCCAGGATCGGTAACGTGGAACACCCCATTCGATCAGCAGTGGGTCCCACAACAGGACAGGAGGGTCAAAGAGGACCGATGGACCTAAGGGGACCACGGCCGAAATCCTTTAAAGAGTTAAGAGCTGACTTGAGAGAATGGGATGGGTCCACGGAAGCACCGAGCAACAGGTCAAGAGCAGAAGCTGAATGGGGAAGTCGAGGCAACGGGACGGTATCTCACTACGGGGCTAGCGAAAGCAGTCAGGAGCGTGAGGGTCAAGGTCAGGAGAACAGAGGAGTTATACGTCCTATGGATGATAGGGACCAGCAGGAGCGAAATGGTAGAAGCACAGAGTGTGAAGAGATGTCTCATCTCTTTGAAAAGGGTGGAGACCAAATGGTACTAGCATACAGAGATAGGTTTAGGTGCGCTCATCACGCACTTGGAGAGGATGTACAGCACTGGAGTAGAGGGAACAGTGAAAGATCTCGCCATACATCGAGTAGTCAGAGATCACAGGCAAACTGTGGGGAAAGGGGGAGTAATGGAATGTCTAGCCATGCACCCAGAGAAACCAGGCAGGATGGGGAATGTAGGACCATGAGGCCCAATGGAGTGTTTCATCATCCACCCAGAGAGGACGGAACTGCATGGGACCTGGAGGGGTGGGAGCATGGGAGGACTCCCCGTAACTCGCCTGAGCCCAGACGTAGGACTCGGAGCTGGGAGGGGAGAGATGTGAATGGACCCCCTTGAGCTAGCATATTGAAAGCTGCAGTGAAGGCCAAAAGACTCGATGTTACCAGCTTAAAATCAGATGTGGATGAGATCATAGATGGTACGTTGGCCTTAGAAAGGATTGATTTGTACGAACAAGATGAGTTGTTGTTTATAGCAAAAGATATTACCCGAAAGGCGAGAGCAATTCATGAGAAACTGTCTGAACTGGCAGACAAGTATACGGTAGATTTGTCCAGAACAAAGACGCTACAGAGTAACCATAGGTTACAATATTCAGATCAGGATTTAGATGAAAAAAGGACAACTGGATTGAAAACACATATAAGAGAGCTGATATCAGGAATAAGAGTGTGGAGAGATCTGGACAAATGGGAAGAGAGGTGGGCAAAAAGGGGCACTGTCAGGCGGAGCACGAGTGTGATGTCTCCGGAAGGAAGGGTAATGCAGATGGAGGCATTTCCTTTGAGAGAAATATCGAATGGGAATTACGTACATGTGCCCTAGAGTAGAGGAGATTTAGCTGCATTTACCAACTCATTTCCGTAGTTGAGGGACAATCTTGTTGAGTGGTACAAGCAGGTAGAAAGGTTTGTGAAAATCTCAAAGGTATTGTGGATTGATTTGAACACCTTGTTTGACATTGTGGTCCCAGGAGATTTGTGGACAGCATGCAAGACTAGTGTCGAGTGGCCAACGGTAGAACCAGAAAGGAATGCTGCTACAAATGGACCGTCTGAAATTGTAATGCAAAAGTATGAAAGGGTAATAACTTGGCTGAAAGATAAGGTGCCACCACAAGACATAGATTGGGTAAAAATAGACCGAACAAGACAGGAACCCAAGGAGACAGTTCATGAGTTTTATGAGAGATTGCTGAAAACTTTCAAACAATACAGTGGACTCAATGTAATGGACCCCAAAGAGATAGGACAGTTTGTATCAAATTTCGTTTTGGGGTTGAGACCTGATATTTGTTTAATGATTCAGCAACATTTAATTTGCTGGCAGAACAGACCACTGGATGAGATTTTGAGGTATGCGAGGTACTGTAGTGATGAAATAGATTATAAGTCAAAGAAGCTAAAGCAAAAACTAATGGTAGTGCAGATGCAGTCAGCTGGAAAGGGCGGACAGCAGCAACAGGGGACAATGGGACGGAAATCGAGTAATCAGAATAAGGACAGTGAGGATAACTCGAGACCTAGAATAGACTTTGCCACATTGAAGAAGACGACAAAGTGCCATCAGTGTCACCAGGTGGGACATTGGAGACGCAAGTGTCCCTATAACCCTGAAAACGGAGAATTAGAGGTAGAGGAGGAAGCTCAAGAGGTTCCAGTTCAAGGGGTGACAGTGCCAAAGAACAAGGTGGCCAAAGGGGGGACTTCGGCTCCACGAGCTCAGTTTCCGCAGCCACCAAAGATTGCGACAGGGGGAAAGGTCTTTAGACAAATGCCTCTTTTCATAGATGAAGAAAGATGTTACTACATTGACCCTTTGACGGGACAACGTGTAAGCAAAGAAGAGGACTGTACCCTCGGGGCAGTTCTAGAAGTGGATCAGAGAGGGCCATTTGTTGAGGCAGAGGTAGCAGGGTGTCCCACAACATTCTTGGTGGATACTGGAGCTACTCGATCAACTCTGAGATCTGCAGTGGTTCCTGATCTACCAATGTCGGGGGAAACAATTCAGGTGGTTGGAGTCGCAAACAAAAGAATGACTAGCCCTTTGACAGAACCAGTGTCAGTGAGAATCGGAAACTACATGAATGAACATCAGTTTGTAGTATGTGATTCTAGTCCTGTGTGTCTGTTAGGAAGGGACTTATTGTGCAAATTGAATTGCACCATATACTGCACGCCTCAGGGAGTGGAGGTGCAGACTACAGACGATGATGCGACTTTTAAAGTTGTTAATTCAAGAACATGCATAGAACTGTATCCTACTCTGACCTTGGAGGAACTTCCTTGGGACTTCCGCGAGGCAGTATCATCAGAAGTATGGGATTTTACAGGAGAAGAAATAGGATTGGTCAAAGGGGTAGAGCCAGTGAAGATCATGGTGAAACCAAATGTCGATTATCCAAGAACGCCTCAATACAAACTGTCCCAAGAGACGATTGCATGAATAAAACCTGTGATCGATTCTATGGTCCAACAGGGTATTCTGAAGGAAATCGTGGGTAGTCCATGCAACTCCCCGATTATGGGTTTGCAGAAACCTAGTGGGAAGTTCAGAATAGTTCAAGATCTTCGAAAAATCAATGAGATAGTTGTTTCATGTTGTCCAGTGGTACCGAATCCATCAGTGATACTGTTTCAGATACCATTCCAAGCTGAGTGGTTCACAGTGATAGATCTTTGTCAGGCCTTCTTTTCAATCCCATTAGATGAAGAAAGCCAGTACCTTTTCGCCTTTAAAATGGAAGATCGCGTCTTAACATGGTGTAGAATCCCACAGGGGTTCACAGATAGCCCTTCAATCTTCAACCAGCTGTTGAAGAAGAATCTTGAAAGTCTAGTACTGCCACAGAACTCGGTTCTGGTCCAGTACATAGACGACCTACTTGTTGCGTCAGAAACAGAGGAAGCGTGTAAGACAGATTCCATCGCCCTACTGAATCATTTAGCTGAAAATGGACATAAGATATCTCTGAGCAAGTTGCAGTACTGTCTGACAGAAGTACAGTACTTGGGTCACAGGTTGGAAAAAGGAAAGCGCAAGGTGTCACCAGACAGAATAGAGGCGATAATGAAAATAAGTGCGCCTACGACGCAGAGAGAAGTCAGGATGTTTCTAGGAATGGTTGGTTATTGCCGACAGTGGATAGCTAACTTTTCACTGAAAGCAAAACCCTTACAGAAACTGACGCGCAAGGAAGTGAGTGATCCGGTACCATGGGACAATGAGTGCTTGATGGCGTTCCTACAGTTGAGAGATGACTTATGTCGTGCTCCGGCTCTAGGGATGCCAGAATATGAAAAATCATTTTCACTTTACTGCTGTGAGAGAGAGGGATGTGCTTTGTCAGTTCTGGTGCAAGTTCATGGAAATGGCCGTAGACCAGTTGCATATTTTTCGGCTACATTAGATCCGGTAGCCGCAGCGTTGCCCGGATGTCTCAAATCCGTTGCTGCAACAGGTGTCAGCATTGAGCGTTGTGAAAGCATAGTGATGGGACACCAGTTAGTGGTGTATGTACCTCATTCTGTGGAATTGTTAATGACCAAGAAACAGCACTTGACCAATAGTAGGCTCACGCGCTATGAGCAAGTTATTCTTGCTGCTGAGAACGTGACCCTTAAGAGGTGCTCTGTCTTGAATCCTGCTACGGTGATGCCACTTCCCAATGATATAGAAGGCGAAGAATGTGAAGATCACGATTGCCTTGATGTGACTGAACTATGCACGAAGCCCAGACCAGATATTGTGGATGAGCCATTGATCGACCCTGATGAAATTTACTTTGTTGATGGCTCATGCTTAAGAGACGATACTGGTCGGTTGGGAGCAGCTTATGCTGTTTGCACCATTACTGGAGTTGTGGAAGCCGCTTGCCTGGAAGGAGTACACTCCGCACAGGTAGCAGAAATCATTGCATTAACCCGAGCCTGTATAGCAGGTAATAAAAATAGAGTCACCATATATACTGATAGCCAATATGGTTTCGGTGTTGTTCATGATTTCGGGCAGTTGTGGTCTCAGAGAGGTTATATGACCTCCTCTGGTTCGCCAATTCGAAATGGAGAATTTGTGCGGCTGTTGTTGGAAGCATTACAGGGTCCAGCCGAAATTGCCATTGTAAAGTGTGCAGCACATACAAAAAACACAGATTTTGTGTCACAAGGAAATAGATATGCAGATGAAGTTGCCCGTTACTGTGCTGAGCATGGATATTCTTTCACGGAGGTGGAAATAGATGGGGCTCAGGAGAAGACAGAACTGAATATGATGTTAGAAACAGTAGACACTTGGGAGGATTTAAGAGTAATGCAAGAAAATGCACCTGAATCAGAGAAACGGGCATGGGAAACAGCAGGTTGTGTGAGAAGCGAAATGGATTTTTGGGTTTCAGCAGATGGAAGGGCAGTGCTACCTGAGGAGTTGGCGAGTCCAATGGCACGACAGATACATGGTCCAGTACATTTGGGAAGGGATGCCATGCTGAGGGTATTCAGGCAAACTTGGTATTGCCCTAAGTTTAGGATTGCAGCAGAAGCAGTGTGTAAACGATGCGTTACTTGTCAGCAGTTGAACATAGGGAAAAGAACACCAGTTACACTGAGTCACATTGGGAGGTCTGGGGGGCCTTTCAACAGAATGCAATTGGATTTTATTGAGATGCCAAAAGTCAACCGCCTTAGGTATGTTCTGGTGATTGTTTGCATATTTTCCAGATGGGTTGAAGCATACCCTACACGCAGGTGCGATACACTCACAGTAGCAAAGTTGTTGCTTAGAGAGTTGATACCGCGCTTCGGGGTGCCTGCCTCTCTGGAATCGGACAGAGGAACTCATTTTAACAGCGAAATTGTGAAGATGCTTTGCTCTGCATTGAACATTGATCAGAAATTGCATTGTAGCTATCGACCAGAGGCCTCAGGTATCGTGGAGCAGATAAACGGGACACTGAAATGTCGATTAGCTAAAGTATGCTCATCAACTTCCTTGAGTTGGCCTGATGCTCTTCCTTTAGTCCTTATGAGTATGCGCAGCACACCCGACAGGAGGACAGGTCACTCTCCACACGAGGTGTTGATGGGGAGGGCAATGAGACTTCCTTCTGTCCCAACTGCGGCATTGTTGAACATTACAGATGACCTGATCCTGGATTATTGCAAAGGGTTGTCTGACGCCATTCATTCTGTGTCTCTTCAGGTACAGGCTGCAGAAGTTCCGTCTTCAAGAAATTTATGCCACGACCTGTGCCCAGGAGATTGGGTCCTGGTGAAGAAGCACGTCCGGAAGAATTGTTTAGACGTGCGCTGGAAGGGACCCTATCAAGTAATCTTAGTAACGAACACTGCCGTGAAGTGCGGAGGACTGCCTAATTGGATCCACGCATCCCATACTCGAAAAGTTCCAGCACCCCTGGAAGAAACGGCTCCTCTCACAGACGAAAATCCAATTGTGGAAGAAGAATCACAAGAGGGGATCAGTCAAGCTGTGGGGGTGTCTGAAGAAGTTGGGAGTGCAACAGATCGAGAAGAAGAAAGGCAGGACGGCAGTGAAACTGAAGTTGCCACTGAAGGAGAAAGTTGTTGTGACTACGACTCAGACACAGACCAGTACCAGAGTGATCAAGAACTGAGTGTGAGGACAAGAAGTAGGAGAACAAGACGTGGAGAAGTTAGTTGGCCCGAAAGAAAACAAAGGCCGAACTTAAAGCTGACTTCAGAAAGAACTCTTGCTCCTATATCCGAAGATTCAGATCCAGAAGAAAGTGCACAAGAGCAGGAACAGGAAGGTCCGAGAAGATCAAGGAGGGTGCGAGTGCCTTGCAGAAGATACGCTACTCCTGAGTGGACCTACCTCGCTGCAGATGTCCGAGGGACGCAGAACTGGGAGGGTGAGGGAAGTGACCCTGACCAGAATTGACCCAATCATCACAGTGGAAGTAAAGTTCCTGGTACCAGGAGTGGAGGTCGAAAGACTGCTGACACTCAACATCGTCTATCCTCCTCTCTTGAGCGGAATAAGAAAATTGATCTTAGAGACAGTTGAATTTCCGTGTTGCTGTTTAAGGTGTCCAATACTCGAGGGAATCCTTCTTCGTATGGAAATATTTGAGCGAGTGGTGGAAATTCTTGGAACACGCATAATCTCGGACTATTAAAGACTTTGTAAAGAACTTTGTAAATACCGATTGAAAGATAACCTAGCGCCGAGTGGAAAAAGAAAGAAATTAGGGACTTCCATTTTAGTGGATGGAGAAGGGCTAGGGCTGTCTATTGCTACAGAACTCAAAGACTGTTCTTGCGGAGGGAATTATCAGCTTCCAGGTGTGGACTCAAAGAGAGACATTGTGCAAAGAAACGAGACATTGGAGTCCAGTAAGAGACTTTGGCTGAGAACGAAAACCAGAGCTACACTGTTTTGAGATCATGGAGGCTGGCAACCCGAACCGCAGGGCAAAATGCATAGTAGGCACACTTTTAGTGGTAGTGATTTTTCTTATAGTTTTAGTAGTTACTATATCATATGTAGTGGGACATGAAAACGAAGCAAAAGCAAGAGAAGAAGCTAAAAGAGTATCGACACAGAGGCCTACTACTGCTGTACAAAGTAGAGTTAACACAGAGAAGGAGAAGGCTTTGTTAGATGCTGAGGTTAAGAGATTACACACAGATGAATCCCAGGGGAATTTTAAGTCAAATGCTTATGCTAAATTGCTATATGAATACGTTGATGTCATGGAGGCGAAGAATTGCTACGTCTGTATGCAATTACCAGCCTCTGTAGATGAGGGCATCAGGTACCATCATCTTCCATTGACTTATGGAATCACATGTAGTTTGTTGCTGAGCATATTTTATGAACGGGATGGGTTCGAGTATTACTTCTCGAACTTCGATTCTGTGTTGCCAGAGGTGCCAAATTATAAACATCTCAATAAGTGGGATTATTACAAGAGTGAAGACAGATTACAGAAATGTTTCCTACCATGGAGAACATTAGACACTTCACATGCCCGAAGGAATCATTTGACTTGTTCCGTGTCAGAAATTGAGAAAAAGTTTATAGGGCAGGTGGATAGTCGATACAGGAGACAAAAGACTCTAAAGGCTTCAGGTCAATGGAAAACAGATTGGACTGAAGAAGAAAGAGCACACAAAAGCAAGGGTAGCAGTGGTCCAATAGCATTAGATCGAGAAAAGAAAGGGACACATAGGGGTCAAACCTATTACGAGAATGTGTTCGTGGGAGAAGTCAGTTGTGAACATGCTTTCCAGTTGGAGTATTACTCCAAAGACTTCTTGAAAGAGATGCAGGTGATCCCCAATGTATATTTTGTTTGTGGAAGAAATGCATATGTGAAACTACCAGATAATTGGTATGGATCATGTTATTTGGCGATTGTCTTCCCGAAAATATATCATGCTGAAGAATTAGAGTCCAAAAAGGGAGGAGCTCAAGCAAGAGGAAGGAGAGATGCAAGCTCTGAAGTAATTGGAGACATATTTGGAGCTGCATTTCCTCTTTTAGGGTTAATACTGAATGACATCAAAATTAGAAGATTGGCGACAGTCGTAGATAGATTATCTGCCAGTACTGCTAGATCTTTAATGCTGGTAGAGGGAGAGATGCAATCGATAAGGGCAATGGTTCTTCAGAATCGACTTGCTCTAGACGTTCTGTTAGCCAAAGAGGGCGGAGTCTGTAAGGCTTTGAAGGTCCAGGAATGTTGCACTTACATTCCAGACAATTCAAAGTCTCTAGAGAAGTACATACAAAACATTACTTCAATTCATCGTGAGGTTGAGGATTTGGCGCAGGTAAATGTGTGGGGAAAAGTAGGACAAGGAATGGGAAAGGTTGGAGGTTGGTTTGCCAACCTGGGAAAGGGTTTCGTTTGATACATACTGAAACCTATCATCATAATAGTGATTTGTGTAATCACTTTGTGGGGATTGGTGCGACTGTACCAATGGTATAGGGCAAACAGGTTGCAGAAATCCATGCGAGAACAGGGGAGAAGATTAGCTGCGATGCAGGAGAATCAATACAGGAGTCTGAGGGCTCTAGAAGAGATGAAACGAGGGAATATTGCAACGACTTCAGTTTGACAATCTATACCTAAATGAGGGTGTTGCGATGATGATGACTACTGGAAGTCATCAAAGGGGGGATTGAGAGAGCGCAAATCCGAAAAATGTATAAGTGCACCATATTTACAAGCACGTAGTATTAGTCTAAATATAGATTGCACAAGAGTGTTATACTCATAGAGTGGAAATACTTAAGAGTATTTAACTAGAATAGGGATACATATATAAGTGTGAAAACTAGTGTAGAGATGTTAGGATGATGTGAAACCTCACGTTATGTGACTGTGTGAAAAAGAAATGTAACTCTGCAAACCATGGAAATGTGTAGGCCACATGGCATTTCACAAGAAACGAAAGATGCTGCTACACTTTTAAGTAACTTGGATACTAATGTCATTTTTCTGCAAAGTATTATTAATCATAGAATTGAAATATATGTTTATATAGATGTGTTGCATTATAGTAATGTGTGTTAGTTAGAATACTGTTTAAACAAAGAAATTAAATGTGCAGAGTGCAGAGGCCTGTTTCATGTAATTTAGTAGGCCTGAATAGATAAAGTCGTTTCTTTGATCTGCATGTGCTCGTTAAGGAGAGGTCGTACAGAGCACAAACGAAGACATAGTTTACGACTTAAAGATATGGTGGAGGCCGGAATTTGGGGCCCACAGTAGAAATGTCTATTTGCAGGTGCGAGGAGCCCTAATCAGTTTGGTGATGAATGGGCTTTCTTCAGAGACGCCTGGCACAGGCCTGGAGGAGGCTTCAGGAATTTCCTGGGGGGTACCGACCAGCGGAGAAGAAGCCTGGGAAGCAAGGTCAACTTTAACGAAGGGTCCAGAGGAGCACCAGCATGGAATTTACCGCCAGAACCGATACCACGCGAGGGGCGTCTCTAGGGGCGTTCCTATTAGAAATGTGATTTTGTATTAGGGACAGCACCCCGGGGAGGAGGTAGAGCAGATGATCTGGGGAGCCTAAGAGAGTGGATGGGTAGGCAGATAGTTTTACTGCAAGAGAGTGATTCATCAAGAAGACTAAGAGAAGTGCGTGACCTTCTTTGGAAGTCACCACTGCTGACACCTTTTTAGGTAAAGATCTTGTTAAGTAGGGATGCCACTTAGTCTAGTGTAGGGACAGACTAATCTGAACTTTTCCTTTCTGTAAATTACTCTTAAGTTGCAACTCATAGCGATTCTTGCAACACTCATGGTATTTGAGATATTTTTGATAATTTCCTTTTGCCGACTAAGAGCATTCAGAGAATTTCTTTTTATATTGATACCTGTATATCTTTTGAATCTTATTCTGAGATGTTTGTATCTTCAGATACTTTTGGCTTTACAATAAATCTTTAAACTTATTTGTAGTCAGTGGTTCTTTAGAGTGGTTTAAGTTCTTAATTGATTAACCTAGTAGTGGATTGCCTTTTACTCAATGACAGATACCAACGATTCATTCGACTTGATTTGGGATCTGGATTTATAACCATAGACCAGAAATCCCGCGTTAACACACATCCTCTTATCACTGGCTATCATTCAAACATCTAACCTCCTTCTCAAATTCATATTCCTCCTCTGTATCCGAGCTCCTTATCGCATAATTATTGCTTGTAGCATTTGAAACAGCTACGTGTCTTTCCCAAACTCGGATACACTGAACAAAAACTAGGTCCCATGCAAATTACTAACAAGCATTGACAAAGTCAATAGGTCTTACCTATGCAAAAGCGTTTGGATTTCCATTGTCTATTAGCCATATTGTTGAGCAGTGTGGCTGCTGCTTCCCATAGCTACAGGTTAGTGGCATGGCATCAAGTAGAGTGGCATAAAGTGGAGTGTGTAGAGCGGGTTGGCCTAGATTGGCACAAAGTAGAATGGCATAGAGTTGAGTGGCATAGAGTAGTGTTGTGGAGTGGTGCAGAGCGGACTGTTGATGAGGACAGTGGAGTAGAGTGGTGCAGACTACAGTGGCATAAAGGAGTGGTGTAGCGGGGCTTAGAGTACAGTAGAGTGCAGCAGAGTAGAGTGGAGTGGAGTGGCATAGAGTGGAGTGCCATAGAGTAAAGTGGTGTGGAGTGGAGTGGCGTGGAGTAGAGTGGCATAGAGTGGCATGGCATAGAGTGACGTGGAGTGTCACAAAGTACCTTGGCACAGAATAGAATGACATAGCGCAGAGTGGAGTACAGTAGAGTGGAGGGCTGTAGAGTATTGTGACTGGCATGGAGTGGAGTAGAGTGGCACACTCTATGTACATTGGTACACTGTACCGCAGCTTCAGTACTATGAGCATCAGTTTGCCACCGTCGTAGGGTCAGACATGCACGCTACATAGGCAGCCACGAATCTTGAAAAACATCCAGAACACTGTCAGCACATTATCTGTATCCTCCTCAAGGTGGCATCTCTATGAAATCAATCTGAAAACTCAAAAATGGGCCATAAACTAAAGGGACTTGATTCATCTTGACCACAGTTATTTTTTCCATGTTGCTTCTCTGACAAACCAAACACTGTGAGCTATAGTCTTAGGCACATTTTCGAAAAGGCTTGTTGCACCATATTCGTCGAAAACTAGTCATTGCATCTCTCCCTGTTTGTGTGGCTCATATATTGACTCACCTTCTGTTGGACCTGGCATCCTCTGCATGGTCACATCCAATTATTTTGCCTTCACCCTGCCTGTTTTTTAATTAGTTATTGTTGGCACAAAGACTTTGTCTAACATTATGGTAAAATTGGCCTGTATCTGATTGGCACATTGAATTTCCTTGTAAGTCCCTAGTATATGGAACTGCATGTACCTATGCCTGTTAATTAAATGCTACTTGTGGGCCTGCAGCATTCCTTGTGCCACCCATTAAAGTAGCCCTTTAAACATGTCTCAGGCCTGCCACTGCAGCCTGTAGTGCAGTTTTGAAATTTTAAACTGCCAATTCGACCTGGCAAAATACACCTTTAGCCAGTCCTGAACCTTCCTTTTAATAGATATCAGTCACTCCTAAGGTAGGCTTTAAACTGCCCATGGTACATTGTAATTAAAAAGTCAAACCTGTGTTTTTAAGTGTTACATGTCTTCGTATCGAAAAGCTCATAAATTCGTTTTTTACTACTATAACGCCTATCTCTCCAATTGGATTTGGAACAGACAGGGGTGTCAAGTGTGGTTTCAAAGGAATTGTAATTTAAAACTGTCTGGTATGGTAAAGTTTGATTTTAAGTAACGGTTCTGAAAATGCCACTTTTGGAAGGTTGTCATTTTCATATCCTAACCATTTGTTGCCAGTGTTCTAGGTCACATAACTGTAGTCTACGTAGCTGTTAGACTTTGTTTATTCTCCTAGACTGTTAGACAAAAGGGGACTAGGTGTTGGCAGAATGGACCCTCGTATAAGGATGGCTGGGGAAAGAGCTGTTCCCTGCCCACTTATACTTCAAAGGGCTGCCTCCAGCACACACACAAAGGAACCTGACTCTAGGCTTTTTCACCCCAGACTTCTTGCAGCAGTGGCAAGAGAAGGAAGGAACTTTCCAGAATGAGATGGGAGGGGGTAGCATAGGAAACGTCCCCCATGCAAAGACTGGCAGCAGGTATAAATAGTGGACATTCAGTACACTTCTGGGCAGTCGCGCCTGGCATGGCTCACTGATGGGCAGGGGAAGGGGGGCGCGGGGAGGGGGGGAGTTAAATAATTACAAATATATATATAAAAACTTACCTTTCCCACGTCCCGACTCCCGCGTCTTCACTGCTGGGTCTGCTCCTGCTTTCCTGACTCCGCAGGAACAGGAAGCAGGAAGCCTCCCTCCCCTCCCCTAAGCCAATCATAATACTGCAATGGCAGCGTGGTGATTGGTTGGGACGCTGACCACACAGGCATCTATCGGGAGACCATTTTCTCCATGTAGGCTGCATGTTGCCTACATGGAGAAAAGGGGGAGTGTGCATGACTGGTTTGGTCCGCCCCAGAGGGCCGACCAAACATTCAGGCACACAGCAATGGGCAAGTAACTCCTCCCCTACCCTCGAGCACACCTGTCCGCCCCCAACCAAACCCTTCTGCTTTCTCATAGTGCGAGAAGAAGAAACATAAAATAGTGGGGCCCACATGGAGTAGCCACCGCTGCTTCCGGCCCTGCGGACATTACAGAGGAAGGACTTCCTTGTTTTTCAGAGGACTGCCCTGCTGCTTGAGGCTTGCCTTGTTTCCCAGAAGACTGCCTTGCTGCTTGAGGCCTACCCACTCTCTGTGAAGAAAGACTGTACCTGCTCACTTCATCCCAGGCTACCTCAGTGACTCCATGGGTCAGTTAGCTCACCTCCTGTTTTGAGCTACAGTGTCCCAACAGCTCCTGAGGCCTGCCTGCAATTGCCTAGCTAACCTACTGCAACTGAACCTTTCCATACATGCAACTGGACCTGCCTGAGCCCTGCTGGCCTCTGCTAGAGTGAGTCCCTGTTCCCTAAGAGGTGCCTACCTGGGTCCTGGACACTTGGCTGCCTTCAGAGTTCACTCCTCTACAAGAAAAGAGATATCCTGAAGTTTTGGCTCTTCTCGACTGCAAACTGACCTGTTTGTGCCAGGACTGTGGCACCTGCAATGACCTCCCACACTAAGCTGCAGTGAACCCGACTGTTCACACTACCGCAACTACCTGCAATTCAAGGTCTGCACTTCGCACCACAGAAACAACAGCCTTTGGTGACCGCCAACGCAAAGCTCCAAAAACAATTGTCTGTGACGCCAGACCAGATCTTCAAACTACAGCGACCTGCAACACCAGGGTTGCTCCTCTTGCTACAGGGATGACTATGCCTGCCGCATCCCTGCTCCTCAGAGCCTCTACCACCGTGAACTGGACAGTTTGCGCCAGACTTTGAGAAGGGACATTTTTCAGTGAAACAACCTGGTCCATGTATACGGCCTGAGCTCCATCGTGATTGGCCTGAACTTGTGACTTTCCCATGGTCTAGAACTACCAGATGACCACAAGAGGCATTTTGGCTTTTAGGCGCTTTACTGACCTAAAACTTTGAAATTGCATATCTCGGGTTCTACTGATCGAATTTTTGCCATTTTAGTCTCATTGTATTTATTTATTTACTAAAATGTACTCTATTTTACAAATTGATTAGGGATTTCTCTTGTGTTGTATTTTCCTTTAATCAGTATTTGTGTGCTGCATAAATACTCTACACAGTGCCTCTAAGTTGAGTCTGACTGCTTTTGTGCCAAGCTACCAGAGGGTTAAGCACAGGTTAATTTAGTGAATATTGTGGTTCATGCTGACAAGGATTATGGTTGATGCTTGAGTATGGTTTCCACCCCATTCATCCAATAATGTAATGTCTTAGACTTTCTTCATTTTCCCTGCAACCCTTTTGGTACTATTCCTGTTTCTCCTTCTGAACTGAATGTTCCTGACCTCTTCCATTGTATGTAATGGCACTTTGTTGACTGCTACTGCTATGAATATAGGAGCACAGTCTGCAGGTGCATTCTGTGCATAAAATCTGGCTACTGTAGCCATAAAATGGTTTCCTCTCCACTCTTTGTGTGACCCTCCTCAATGTGCTGCACATTTCACAACAGCATCTAAGATAGCATTTGCAGAGCTCGCTACATATCAAACACCCAGTGGCCGGTGTGTATTAGCAGATATCCTTTACCTGTCCATTCGTGAAAGGGCTGGGTTATGAGGGAAATATTCAGAATCCACTGCCTTTAATAACCCACGATACCAAAGAATCCACTCAACTCTCTCCGCATACAGGTTGCGGCCATCTGTAACACAGCTGTCATTCTCTCCTGGGACACCTTCTTGGTGGCTTTCTCTAATTTCTTCCCTAAATTAATTACTTTTTGGCTACTCCAACCAGTAGCTTTTGAACTACTGGTAGCTCTCCAGCTGGAAACAGTATTTACAATACAGTCTAAACCACAATGTACCTTTACAACGTAGTCTTAACTATGCTTTTGTCTTTACCACAAAGTGGTTTTTAAAACCACTATATCTTTACCCCTAGTGTAATTAACACACAAGTTTACAAATATTTTGGACCTAGGTATTTAGCACGCATGTGTCATCACTACTAATTTTTTTACCACTAGTGTCATTACTACTTAAGTGTTTTTCAACTAGTGTCATTACCATGCATTTTCTTACTACTGGTTTTATTATGGCTTATGTGTTTTACAACTAGTGTCATTACCAAGCATTTTGGGGCCTATTACGATGGCGCACCGCATCGGAGAACGGACCGACCGCCGATGTTGCGGCGGTCCCGCCATTCAAATTAGGTCGCATCCCGCATATTTTACATTGCGGCGGGCGGTGCTGTAAGCAGCACCCGCCGCAATGTAAAATATGCATGTTGTGCATTTGCATGCACAACGTGACAGGCACCACGCGTTGCCTGCCACCTTGGGCATGCAAATATAGGGGGGTACCATAGGTACCCCCCCATGTGCACCCCCCACCACCCCAACAGCAAGAACCGCCTGTCTTTCCATGGCGGCAACACCGCCATGGGAAGCAACTCTCCGCCTGCATCATAATATGGATGGCGGTGTCTTGCAGACACTGCCACCATATTATGTGCCTTTTCCGCACGGTCGACGAGTTGACTGGCGGAAAAGCAGCGGACGGTCTTTCCGTCCGCCGCGGACCCCCCACCCATACTAATATGGCAGAGGGTCATTCAGGTATGGATGGCGATCCGCCTGCCATCCTAATGGGCCCCTTTTTTACTACTAGTATAATTTGTACTTACGTGTTTTATCGCTAGTGTCATTACCACGAATATGTAAGTATATGGGTAAGTATATAAGTCAGTATATATCATAGGTATTAGGTAAATATTAATTTTATAATTGTTTTTCATATATATTTTTCAATGATAATTTTTAGAGACGGGATGTAAGGCATATGTGGTATTGGAATGTGAAGTGTATTAATACTTTGATATTAGTTTATTTATGTTTTTTTAAATATAATACATTTTAGGGGTTGGATGTAAGGAATATAGGGGTATTGGTAGGAAAGTGTATTAATACTCGGGTAATAAGAGAATAGATTTAAATTATAATAGGTATTAAGGGATGGGATGTGAGGGCTACATGGGTATTGGGTGGGGAATTATGCTAATACTGAGGTATTCATTTTAATACTTTAGTACTAATAGTTAAGAATTGTTATTGTTTTAAATTAATGTTCATTTACATTTTTTAAATATTCGTTTAAATTGGAAAATTAGTATTTAGGGATAGAATGTAACAGATATAGTGTTATTGGGTGGGGTAGTAATTATACTGTTTTAGTATTATTATTTATGAATTGTAATTGATATAAATTATTTTAACTTGAAAAATATTTATAAAATTGTAAATGTATTATTTAGAGACGGGATGCAATGTATATAAAGGTTTTGGGTGTGGAAGTGTATTAATACTCAGGTTTTAATTTTAATACTTGTATTAATATGAAATTGTTAGGATTTTGTAAAAATAATATTACGATTAAAATTAAAAAACACTGAACAGTGTAACATTAGTATTTAGGGATGGGATGTAAGGGATATAGGTGTTTTTGTTGAGGAGGTGTGTTTATACTCAAGTATTCACTGTAGAAGTTGAATATTATTAATTAAGAGTAATTTATTTGAGTACAAAAAGTTGATGTCACTTTTTTACATATAAAACTTATATATTATTGATTTCTGAAATCTTATCTATTAATTTAAAACATTTATTTGTCACACTTACATTATTAGCATATTATTTTAAAAGGTGTAAATGTAATACAAACGTTCAACATTAATATTTATTTAAACATCATATACAACTATTACACACATTTTAAATAATATTACATATATCAGAAAAATATAAAGAGATTTATTGTAATACGTAACATATTTTTGAAACATTTCATAATTTTTTTTTCATGGTTTACCATTAAATTTAATGGCGAATATTGTGCCGTTTCTGTTTTTACTTTTGTGCTCTACGGTCGCGGTTGTAAGTATGTTTCTACAGTCAGTGGGGCGTCGTGGTCAAGATCAGAAGCAAGTAAGAGCTGTGGTCAGGTAAGAAAAATTTACTTTACATTAATAAGTGAATAGGTGGCTAAGTTTTTTGTAAGGTACAGGTGGAATCTAGTTAGATGGTTCGATGTTAGATGGAAATATCTGGTATTTTTTTATTGTATTTTTATCGTTTTTCCATTCCCATGCAGGTTGTGTTCATATGCTCACTCCGGGACGTTTTTTTTTTCAAAGCTAGTTTAGGAAAGTTATAAGATAAGCTTGTAAAACTTTTTTACACTTCTTTGAAATATAAGCAACATTTTTCCATTTTTGCCTATGTGTTTTTAGGTCGAGCGACCTATCTCAATGCGCATGCGCATTGAGCGGGAGCGAGATATATAGGGGCTTAAATAAGCTTTACCTAGACTGGCGATTGACTGGCGATTTGATGCTGTGCCCGTGCGCTTTTAGGTCAATGCGCAAGCGCATTGACTTAAAATGCGCGTGCACATCATCAAATCGCCAGTCAATCACCAGCAGCACTCCTCCCACACCTTTGAAGTGAAGCTTAGCTTCACTTCAAAGGCCCCTGCTGCTTCACACCCTCATGCCGCTCTCCCCGCTCCGCCCCCTCCCGCCGTGTCTCATTTCTACTCCCCCCCTCCCCACAGCAATGCCCTCCGTCTTGTTTCATCTGCCAACACTGGATCACTCTGCCCCTCGCCGCTGGATCTCACCCCTCTTGCTCCTCAGCCCTCGCTACCGATCCCCCTCCCTGGACGCACTCTCCATTCTCTGCCCACAACCAGCTGTAACGTTGAACCCGACTCCGCCGTCGATCTTGCTCCCGCCTATCTCTCACCCTCCCCGGCACCGACTTCAATCTCCCTTTCCCTTTCACCACTGACCCCCTCCCCACCCCCCTTGAGCACGGGTTCAGACTGGAGCCTTTCCTTTCTCCGGTAATGGTATTTTCTCCTCTCAATTTTTTTGCACTTACTTTGATTTTTTTTCTCTCGCCCTGTTCTTCGATTACTTCCCCCCATCCTCCAGCACCGCTCCCCTCCCACGCCCGTCATCCAGGAGTAGCTTGCTGTTTTTTCTCTCTTCCACATCTCCAACACCTCTATTCCCCCTCCTGCCACTCTCTCCAGCAACACACTCTCCATCCTCTGCCCACAACCAGCTGTAACGTTGAACCCGACTCCGCCGTCGACCTTGCTCCCGCCTATCTCTCACCCTCCCCGGCACTGACTTCAATCTCCCTTTCCCCTTCACCACTGACCCCTTCCCCACCCCCCTTGAGCACGGGTTCAGACTGTAGCCTTTCCTTTCTCCAGTAATGGTATTTTCTCCTCTCAATTTTTTTGCACTTACTTTGATTTTTTTTCTCTCGCCCTGTTCTTCGATTACCTCCCCCCCATCCTCCAGCACCGCCCCCTCCCACGCCCGTCATACAGGAGTAGCTTGCTGTTTTTCTCTCTTCCACATCTCCAACACCTCTATTCCCCCTCCTGCCACTCTCTCCAGCACTAGCTCGCGCTCCTTCACCCACCCTTTCCCCTCTGTCACCACATCTCCAGCCCCCCTCACCCCGACCAGCACCTTGAGCACTGAGTCTCTCTCCAGCACGTATACTCTGCGCACCCTGCACTGCTCTAGCTTACCCTTTCTTCTCTTTTGAACAAATTGGCCTCATGCCGCCCCCGTCTCCCCTCAATCACTGTCAGTTGTTTTCGTCCAGATCCCGGTACTGAACGATGTCATTGATGACCCGCAGGGTGGGGAGGAGACTGACAAAATGCTGCAACTCCGGGCCGAATTATCCGACAGCGCTATTATGTGGCTTTGAAAAGCAAATTATATGGTACATTGTGAATGAAACAAATTATGTGCCACCTTTTCACATTATTGTGTAGTTATTTAGAAACTTTTATACATTGATGCAAAATAGACCTCAATGATCCACCACATCCACCACCACCACATCCACCACCACCACATCCACCACCACCACCACATCCACCACCACCTCCACCTCCACCTCCACATCCACCACCACATCCACCACCATATCCACCTCCACATCCACCACCACATCCACCACCACATCCACCACCACATCCACCACCACATCCACCACCACATCCACCACCACATCCACCATCACATCCACCGCCACATCCACCGCCACATCCACCGCCACATCCACCGCCACAACCACCGCCACAACCACCACCACATCCACCACCACATCCACCACCACATCCACCACCACATCCACCACCACATCCACCACCACATCCACCATCACATCCACCATCACATCCACCGCCACATCCACCGCCACATCCACCGCCACATCCACCACCACACCCACCACCACCACATCCACCACACCCACCACCACTACATCCACCACCCCATCCACCACCACCACCACCCCATCCACCACCACCACCGCATCCACCATCACCACATCCATTGCATCCACCACCACCACATTCACCGCATGCACCACCACATCCACCGCATCCACCACCACATCCACCGCATCCACCACCACATCCACCACCACATCCACCATCACCTCCACATCCACAATGACATCCACCGCCACATCCACCACCACATCCACTGCCACATCCACCGCAACATCCACCACCACATCCACCACCACAACCGCATCCACCACCACCACATCCACCGCATCCACCACCACATCCACCACATCCACCACCACATCTACCACCACATCCAACACATCCACCACCAATTCCACCACCACCGCATCCACCACCATCACCACATCCACCACCACATCCACCACCACATCCACATCCACCACCACATCCACCACATCCACCACCACCACATCCACCACATGCACCACCACCACATCCACCACCACATCCACCACCACATCCACCACACCCATTACCACCACATCCACCACCACATCCACCACCACATCCACCACACCCATTACCACCACATCCACCACCACCACATCCACCACCACCTCCACCTCCACATCCACCACCACATCCACCACCACATCCACCACCACATCCACCACCACATCCACCACCACATCCACCATCACATCCACCGTCACATCCACCGCCACATCCACCGCCACATCCACCGCCACATCCACCACCACACCCACCACCACCACATCCACCACACCCACCACCACTACATCCACCACCCCATCCACCACCACCACCACCCCATCCACCACCACCGCCGCATCCACCATCACCACATCCATCGCATCCACCACCACCACATCCACCGCATGCACCACCACATCCACCACCACATCCACCGCATCCACCACCACATCCACCGCATCCACCACCACATCCACCGCCACATCCACCATCACCTCCACATCCACCATGACATCCACCGCCACATCCACCACCACATCCACCGCCACATTCACCGCAACATCCACCACCACATCCACCACCACAACCGCATCCACCACCACCACATCCACCGCATCCACCACCACATCCACCACATCCACCACCACTTCTACCACCACATCCAACACATCCACCACCACTTCCACCACCACCGCATCCACCACCACCACCGCATCCACCACCACCACCGCATCCACCGCATCCACCACCACCACATCCACCACCACATCCACCACCACATCTACCACCACATCCACCACCACATTCACCACCACATCCACCACATCCACCACCACCACATCCACCACATGCACCACCACCACATCCACCACCACATCCACCACCACATCCACCACACCCATTACCACCACATCCACCACCACATCCACCACCACATCCACCACCACATCCACCACACCCATTACCACCACATCCACCACCACATCCACCACCACATCCAACACATCCACCACCACTCCCACCACTACCGCATGCACCACCACCACCGCATCCACCACCACCACATCCACCACCACATCCACCACCTCATCCACCACACCCACCACCATCACTACCACCATCACTACCACCACCACATCCACCACCACATCCACCACCACTTTCACCACATCCACCACCACCACATCCACCACCTCCACCACATCCACCACCACCACCACATCCACCACCACCACATCCACCCCCACATCCACCACCATCACCACCACCACCACATCCACCATCACCACCACCACCACATCCACCACCACCATATCCCCCAGATCCACCACCACCACATCTATATGTGTGTGTGTGTGGCTCTGTGTGTGTGTGTAGGTGCAAATGCAATTTTCTTGGATTTTCGTCACAATAAAATACACTGAACATAATCTTCACAAAATTTATTTACAAAAGTTTAAGCTATTGCCATTATAAATTATAATTTTTTTTTATTTAAGTATTAATTATTTACAAAATTGAAAGCCATTGTTATTTGTAATATCAATACATGTAAGTCACGTAAATACAACACACATTGCATTACAAATGCTATAGGTGTCACATTTGCGAAAGTTAAAACTATTGACATTGTAACTGACAAAGCTATTAAATTTGCTATTTTCAAAACCAACACATAAATAAAAAAAAGTGTAATTTACAATACCAATCGTTTAAACTTTCCTAATGCGAGACCTATTGCATTTCCAATGCTTGTTTATACTGTTTGTACTTCTCTTGGAACGAAGATCACGTAGCTTCAGGATGAAGATGAATGTTTTGAATACAATATTACAGCATTTTTTTAGGGATATTACAATTTGGAAACAGGGTTCTATTTTATTAACAGAGTTTCCGATATGGATGTCCTTTTTTTTAAATTGCTGAGATTGACAGTTTTGTATTACTACTGTTTTTTCAGGAAATCATTTTGCTTTTGGAGAATAGATTTTCTTCTAGCTATTGTAACAGAAAATAAGTTATAACATGTTTTCCATTATTATAGTGCATTTTGTTGGACTCATAATTCATATATCTGTAATAATTGAGTTGAAGGTGATGGTTTTCCTTTTAGAACCATGATTTTTCGAGATGCCATTTTGTTTTCTGTGGATGTTAATTTATACATATATCCATTATTGGATTAGTGTTGACTCTTGGTGAAACATTGTTAAAAAAGTCACCAGGAGTTGAAGAAAGAAGACAGCTACAGATAGGAATAAAACATGATTATAATTTGGTAAAAACTATTTGAAAAATGGCAACTGAATTGTACAGAATTGTTAAAGCAGGCAAGTAATTTAGGGAAATATTAGTTAGTATTAGTAATGTAATATATATGCAATACTGTTCAGGTACTCTGAAGAAACCATCAACAAAAATTGTTGAATTTGACCCAATAGTCTCTCAGACATGTTGTTACTCTTTTTGGATGTATGTGGGTTCAGGCTACCTGACAGTGATTATGCAAGTCTCATTTCATGGAAACTTTGTTCCTTCTTTAAAATTTCCCAAAAATTATATAGGTTTGGTTGAAGTTTGTCAATTGATTTGCTGAAGGAATACTGCGATCCTTCAATGGCACTGTTAGTGTTTGCACCTCCCTCTAAGCAGGTCGGTGTAAGAGTTCCACCATCAGCAGCAGCCAGCTCAGGTAAACACAGTGGGCGGGCCAGGGTGTGGCCGGGGGGGAAGCCGACGGACGACGGAATAGGTATTATTTATTTATTTGATTATACATAGTCCGTTGTCTGTCGGCTTAACCCCTGCGGCACCCTGCCCCACCACGCTTACATGAGCTGGAAGCCGCTGTCCACCATTCAAAAAGAAACATTGGTCTCCTCCCGTGACCTGACCTGCTCAGCTGGCCAATCCATGTATCTTCAAAGTAATTTAGTAGTGGTGCCAATGTATCTTCATTTTGGGTAAAATATTGTGATTCAGAAATTGCTGAGTAGTACTCCTCTTCCTTCTACACTGCCAGGAGGTATGAAGCATAAGGCAGGTCGTTTTTGTAATTCAAAATGAAGTGTACTGTTTAATAAGCAATCCTCAACTAAGGATGATGTTTGAATTTTACACCAATATGCCTGAAAAAACTGAAAATAAATCCTTGAATTTGGACAGTAGGATTTATTTTTGTAATTGTATTAATTATTAATAACTCAAAGTCAATTATTACTTTTCTAGGACTTTTATTTATTGGTTTGAATTTCATAACTGTTGATTATTCAGTGTATGTTGAAGATTGCTTATCAGGGAGTAAACTATATATTAATGGGAGAGTTGTGTTATTTATATTAGCAGAAATATTGTAAATATAGACTAATGGATGTGGTGTTGATTTAAAAGTATCACCCATCATCCAAATTTCACTATATTTAAGTGTTGAAAGGTTATGGTTTGTGCTAACTATTAGTATTCTTTTTGAGGGTTTTCGTTGTCATGCAGTAGAAAGGGTTCTTCAGAGAAAGTGATTGTTGATTTGAGGGGAATGTCTTAAAATTCAATCAATCAATCAATCAATCAGAATACTTGTATAGCGCGCTACTCACCCGGAAGGGTCTCAAGGCGCTTGGGGGAGGGGGGCCGCTACTGCTCGAACAGCCAGGTCTTGAGTTGTCTCCTGAAGGCAAGGTGGTCCTGGGTCAGCCGAAGGTGGATGGCGAGGGAGTTCCATGTCTTGGCCGCCAGGTAGGAGAAGGATCTGCCTCCGGCGGTGGCTCTTCGGATGCGTGGTACTGCGGCGAGGGCGAGGCTGGCGGACCGTAGCTGGCGGGTGGGCGTGTGGAAGGTCAGGCGGTCGTTGAGGTACTTGGGGCCCAGGTTGTGGAGAGACTTGTGTGCGTGGGTGAGGAGCCTGAACGTGATCCTCTTGTTGACGGGGAGCCAGTGTAGGTTCCTCAGGTGGCCGGAGATGTGGCTGCGTCGAGGGATGTCCAGGATGAGTCGGGCGGAGGCGTTATGGATGCGCTGTAGTCTTTTCTGTAGCTTGGCTGTGGTTCCGGCATAGAGGGTGTTTCCGTAGTCCAGCCGGCTGGTGACGAGGGCCTGGGTGACCGTCTTCCTCGTTTCGATCGGGATCCATCGGAAGATCTTGCGGAGCATGCGGAGGGTGTGAAAGCATGAAGAGGAGACGGCGTTGACTTGTCTGGTCATCGAGAGGGAGGAGTCCAGGATGAAGCCCAGGTTGCGTGCGTGGTCTGTCGGCTTGGGGGCGGTGCCCAGGGCTGGGGGCCACCAGGAGTCGTCCCAGCCGGAGGGTGATGGTCCAAGGATGAGGACTTCCATCTTGTCTGAGTTCAGTTTCAAGCGGCTGTTCTTCATCCACTCGGCGACGTCTTTCATCCCTTCGTGGAGGCTGGTTCTGGCGGTTTCGGGGTCTCTGGTGAGGGAGAGGATCAGCTGGGTGTCGTCGGCGTATGAGATGATGTTGAGGTTGTGTTGGCGTGCGATGGCTGCGAGGGGTCTCATGTAGATGTTGAAGAGGGTGGGGCTGAGTGATGATCTTTGCGGGACGCCTCAGATGACTTCGGTGGCCTCGGAACGAAACGGGGGGAGGCGGACTCTCTGTGTTCTTCCCTCGAGGAACGAGATGATCCACTTCAGTGCCTTCTCTTGGATGCCGGTGATGCTGAGGCGTTGGACTAGGCTGTGGTGGCAGACAGTGTCGAACGCTGCGGAGAGGTCCAGGAGGATGAGTGCCGCTGTTTCCCCGTTGTCGAGAAGGGCTCGGATGTCGTCGGTGGCTGCGATGAGGGCGGTCTCGGTGCTGTGGTTGGCTCTGAAACCGGACTGTGAGGGGTCGAGGGATCCATTTGTCTCGAGGAAGGCGGCAAGCTGTCTGTTGGCGATCTTCTCGATGACTTTGGCAGGAAAAGGGAGGAGCGAGATGGGGCGGAAGTTTTTGAGGTCGGTGGGGTCCGCTGTTGGTTTGTTCAGTAGGGCGCTGAGCTCGGCATGCTTCCAACTCTCCGGGAAGGTGGCGATGTCGAAGGAGGTGTTGATGACGTCTCGGAGTTGGGGTGCGATGGTGGAGTCGGCCTTGTTGAAGATGTGGTGGGGGCAGGGGTCAGTCGGAGATCCGGAGTGGATGGTGTTCATCGTGTGGGCTGTGTCTTCGGTGGTCACTGCGGTCCAGGTGCGGAGGGTCGTGGTGGGGTGCATTGGTTCGGCGATTGGGTGCGAGGATGGTGTGCCGAAGCTGTTGTGGATGTCGGCAATCTTGCGGTGGATGAACAAGGCGAGGGAGTCAGAGATCTTGTGAGGGGGTGATGTCGTTGTTGCCGGTGCTTGAGCCGCAGGGCACGCTCATTGGAGACAGATGCAAGGTCTTTAATTGTTTTTAATGTTTTCACATGCCTCTATCATAATTGCAGAGACAAGGTGGTTATGCTCAGTTGCCCTAACTACGGTGTCTTCTAGAGTAACCACCCTGCCTCTACAATGGGATGAGAAGTACTGCACACACCTCAAATGACACGTGGGCTCACTGAACTTGTCCTTACAATAAAGATAGCCCGCATACTTTAGCAGTCTGTTGCCACTCCGGTATTTAACGTAGTTAACTTCATTAGCTGGGGATGCCATTGATATTGGTTCTGTTAAAAAAAAGAAATAGAAAAAAGTGTATGTTCATGTTTTGCTATTGTATTATTTTTTACTTTTGTTTGTTTGCCTGTTATACAATTGAAAAAAGTTTAGTTAATTTTGTGCATTTTTCTGTAGAGAGAAAAATAAGGTTATAGTCTCTGTTGAAAATAAAATATTCATAGTAAGGTGCTATTACCTGTAAGAAAAATATTTTTTTTTTTTTAAATTGTTATTTGCTTACCTTGAAATTGGTTAGTTGCCTATTTTTGAGGGATGTTATTGGTAGTTGTTGTATTTAATTTTTCATTGACTTTTGTGTTTATGGTGTTTTCTTATCATTTTCTATTGATATTTACAATACTAATGTGAATTTTTGTTGCTTAGGATATGTCCTGTAGTTGGGTTTATTTTTAGTTGTTTAGGTAGAAGGCGTATCTCTGTTTTATAAAGCAACAAAATACATGTTATTCGTTTTTTGAAAGATATGAATTTTATGAATATGAGCATTTTGTTTTAGTTAAATATTTGATGTTTTTAAACTATTAAATTTGTACTCTCACCACTGTCCAGCAGCAGTTCTGAGATAAGTACTTGATGAAGTTTTATTAGTAGTTTTGCCCTCTAGTCACTGTCCAGCACCTAGCATGAGGAAAGTATTTAGTGGAGTTACAATAGCAATTTTGGTACTTAGTCACTGTCCAGCACCTGCCCTGAGTTAAGTGCTTGGTGGAGTTCAAATAGTAATATTTCCCTAGTCAGTGTCTAGCACTTACCCTCAGGCAATTACCCGGTGGAGTTAGAATAGTAAATGTAGCCCTTAGTCACTGTCCAGCACCTGCCCTGAGGTAAGTTCTTGGAGGAGTCAGAATAGTAATTTTACCCCTAGTTAGAGTCGATCACCTGCCCTAAGGTAATTACTCGGTGGAGTTAGAATAGTAATGTTGCCCCTTAGTCATTGCCCACACCTGCCCTGAGGTAACTACTTGGTGGAGTTAAAATAGTTATGTTCTCTAGTCAGTGTCAAGCACCTGCCCTGGGGTAATTACCAAGTGGAGTTAGAATAGTAATCTTGGCCTTAAGTCACTGTCCAGCATCTGCCCTGAGGTAAGTACATTGTAGAGGTAGAATAGTAATTGTTTGCTAATCAGTGGCTAGTACCTGCCTTGAGGTAATTACCCCGTATGCAGTGAACTTACAAAAACAATATTTTATCAAGCTTGTAGGAAAATAGTATCTGCTTCTTATAGTTACCCCCACTTTTTGCTGATGTAACACTGTTTTGGCCTAGTCTGACTGGGATCCTGGTATTCAGGACCCCAGTCTATCTGCTTTCTCCCTTAAATTGCAATGCATGTACTTTAGGTACACTCCAGATTGGATTCTATGGTACCCTTATCAGTCCCTAGTATATGGTACACCATGTACCCAGGGCATAGGTACCCCAGAGGCCTCCCATGGGTTGAAGCATGTAATATGCCACCCCTGAGAGGCCATCCAAATTGACATGACAAGCCTGCTACAACAGACTGTAAGCTTGTGCTTGCACCACTTACTTAAGACATAGGTTCACTATATCTATCTAAATCACTGCACTTAATAACTATCAGTCACTCCTATGGCAGTACTTAACAGTCCTGAAGGCACGGTGCTGGGTTTTGCGTGAGAGGGTGCCACTGCATGACCAGAGCCCCTCTGCAGCCTTCAGAGGACATTCTCTGGGGTTGTCTGTGATGCAGCCATACATATATGTTTAAGTGCATTATAACTTCGCGGTAAATGCTAACTTTAAAACGGCTGCTTAGAAACATGTTGTGTTTGGTGCCAAACACCTTGGAATCATACCTCCACACCAGTAATTGGTATGGGAGGTATGATTCCACCCTTCCAAAGGGTCAAATGTGGGTCACTTTTCTACTCGGTACCAGCTTTCTCGACCTGGGCAGCACAAAATGGACGCAGCCAGCCACAGACACGATTCTGCTCTCCTGCTGCTGAGCCAAGCTCGAGCAGAAGAAGGCATGACAATAGGCATCCTGTCACAGGGAGGTGTGATCACCTCCCAGACAGGGTTTACTGTATTGGGACTGGGTGGGTGTACTCTGAGAGTGCCAGAAAGTCTGCACTGGAGGCACATTTGGTGTCCCTGTGCATAGTTCAGCTCAAACCAGTTCTGGGATCCATTTGCTCCTGCTCTGGCATGAAACTGGACACAGGACATGGGTGTAGCCACCCCTCTGTCCTGCCCATACCCTAAGAGGGTCCACAGAATCTTTCCAACCCCTTCCCATGGGTATAAAGTGGGTAACCTGGCTACAGGACCTCAGATTTTACCTAGACAAGAATCTGCTAAGAAGAAACCAAGCACTTCGACTGCCTGCACGACGCTGGATGACTGAAGAATCTCCCTTGGAGTAAAGGAGTTACTCCCCTGCAAAAGCAGGCACCTAAAAGCATGTGACTGGTTTGTTTCTCCTGAGCTCCTGAGGACTCCAAAGATTTAAGCAACACAGGAGGTGGGTTGCCGAAGGTCCCTGAGGACAATCTGCCCTCTCAGCAATTCTAAGACCAGTATCCCTCGTGGGGACCGTGCAACCCGAACCCCTGTGCACGCGTACATTTGCAGTTGCATATGCTTAATGACAATTCCCCAGCTTGTGCATTGGACTCCGTGTAGTCCTGACCCTGAGCAGTATTTGCACCGAAGATTTCCAGCCTCCACTCCTCGAGTGTCCTCTGGGCTGATACTTTGCAAACTTGCTTGAGGTCTCCTCGCGATCCCTGGTCAGTTGGCCAGTGGGTCTTGGCGAGGGTCACATTGTTTGTTCTTGACTTACCTGGTTGCTCCAGATGTGCCCTGACTCTCCATTGCTTGGAAAGTCCACACCGTAACCTCTTTCCTTTGACCACGTAGGTTGCATTAGCCAAGGCTTGTTGGTGTTTCCGCCGGACATCGACCCCTCAGCACTCGACATCCTTTGTGAGACAGCTCACCTCTGGACTTTGGTTGTCCTCGACGTCTCCTGGTCCCCGTGGCCGCAAAGTCTAGCAACCCTTCTTCACTCCTGAAGCATTCGACATCGGTGGGTATTCGTCTACCGAGCCCCTGGTCACCTGAAGTGACCCAAACTCTGTCCCCTCTGCTTTCAGATTCTTCTCACCTCGAATCCAGGCTTGGATTCCACCGGACATTTTTCGCCCTCCTGGCAGAAGGATTTCTTTGCAGCTCTCCATTGAAAATGACGAAGGTTTCCGACACCACTTGACCCTTATGCACCCGGCTCCTCTGGCATAGGTAACACGGGTACTTCGGTACTCACTTGTGGGTTGGCCTTAGAACCCCTAGGAATTTTGATTCCTTGCAAAACGCAGACGCTTCTCTTCGCTGCACCTCACCCGTGGTTCCGTTTACCCCTGCTAGAACTTTGTCCTGTCACCGGGAAAGCTTGTTTGCCCCTTGACACATGCTCTTTTCATCCCACAGTTAGGCCAACTTCTGCCTTCCCGTCGTGTGTTCTAGCGGCGCTATGCATCCCCCCTCCCCCTTAACCCCCTTCCTTTCCCTGTCCCCTCCCTGAATTCTTCCTTTTTCCTCCCCTATACAGCACCCCAAACTGGCAACCCGGTCTGAAGATGAGCATGAATAAATAGGATCGAAACGACGTTGACCAATTAATCAACGCAATTCGCGACGCACACTTAACTATGGTTCATATAAATGTCTAAACTATGACCAATCACTGTAAATAACAACTCTTGCTGAACCATATTCTTGTACATATTTGTTATCACCTTGCGCCTTTCGCTGTTCTCTCACTTGTCACTTGCGCCGTCACTTTTTATATGTCACGAGCACAACGTACACCAAGTTCTCTTGGGTTGCCTTTGCAATTCATGCCCACAGTGTTTATATAACTGTCTTGTACAAATTGTTATTTCAAATACATGATGCCATGAGCACTTTCGAAAAAACTTACCACGAGTCTCCCTTTTTCCTTCTTGTAATGTCGTGTACATACATGTTTATTTGTCTTACCCATGAAGAGGCATTTTCTTTACAATACTACTGATGCACTAGGTACTGGTACTCTTGCACAATGTGTCCACTAATGTTATCTTGTCTGATTTGTTCACTAATACAACAATGATAATATTTGTTAGTACTATTCTGTAGGGACTAGTAACACAAACTCATTCCCACCTGTGAGAAAGAACATCAATGCACTGGTCCTGCCAGCATTTAAAAATATGTTTTGGGCTTGTTGAAAGTCATGCTCATAGAAAAGTGAAGGCCATTGCTCCTGTTCATTTCACACGATTAGAAGTGATATTTCTCCTATATGTTCCTACTGCTCAACCTCCCTCTAACATTTGACATTGTTATTCACTCCACCCTACTGTCCACTCTATCCAATCTTGGCATCATAGACTAGCCATTAAACTGAATTTCATGCTACCTCTCTGACTGCTCTTTTTTCCTCCTTCTTACTCAACACAGCCATAACAGCCTGATTGCAAAGTCTGCACACTTGAAAAATCTGTTCATATATTTTCTTCCACACAGTTGAAATACTGATATCTTCATTTGTCGTTATCAAACCTGACTATCGTAAGAGTACTGTTGTGGGTCTCCTATTGCACTCTTTCATCCCATCAGACAAGGCAATAAACTTTGCCCCAAGGAGCCTCTATAATCTTCTCAAACTCCCCAAACTCCTTCTACCATCACCAAGGCAGCGGGCTTTCGAGTAACAATTGAGCACCTTAAAAGTTATAGGGCCAGATGTAGGTAATTTTCATTTACCGACCTCTTAAATACCGAGTCATACCGACTCGGTATTTAAGAGGTCGGAAAATAAAAATACCGAGATGTAGGTAATTGCAGATGTGCAATTACCGAATCGGAAACAGTCGGTAATTTCCGATGTGGTAAATACCGACCAGTTAATGCCCATGCATTCCTATGGGATTTGAAGCCCATAGGATTGATTGGGCATATACCGGTCGGTATTTACCACATCGGAAAATACCGACTGTCACAAGGGTGCGGGGGGTGTCACTTTGACACCCTCTGGCACCCCCAAAAGAGGCTCGGGTGCCATGTGGCAGGCATACCTGCCCTAAGGGCAGGGGTGCCTGTCATATGGCATAGGTGTGCATGCACACATGTGCATGCACACCAGAAACGGTATTTTACCATCAAGTAGTATTTGATGGTAAAATACCGATGTTGTACTGCTTGTGGGACTCAGAAGAGTCCCACCTACATACCAATTGTCCGGAATCAGTAATGATACCGACTCGGTATTTTACATACTCGGTAAATTTACCTATCGGTAAATTTACCGAGTCTGTAAATTACAGGGACCTACATGTCAAATTGCTTTTACCGGGTGGTAACGGCCGAATTCGGCCGTTACCACCCGGTAAAAGCCTACCTACATCTGGCCCATAATGTCTAGTCTTCAAGACATAAGCAGCTACTCACCTAACTATCTCTCCTCCTTCTGCAACTTCATCCAAACTCAACCTACATTCATTCAGCCAAAATCTCCAGATTCCAGTCCTTTAATTTACTGTGTCCCCCGCACTGAAGTACTCTCCCAGTTCCAACAAGCTCCATCTCTTTTCTAACCTCCTTGAGGACAGCTCTCAAAGGTCCCATCTTGTTAGGCGAATCCTCATTAGTAACCACAAACTCACTTTCTCACCAACTCTTCCATGATAAATATGAGCATAAGCCACTTCTATGAATTGTGTAACCTTTGTTAAAAATACTCACCCAACAATGCTTAAACCTCCTCTGTAGGACCGGATGCCAAATGATTAACCAATTATGTAGTATAAACTCAGAAAATGCAGGACGATTATTCTCGAAAGCTTTTGCTGCAGCTCATAAATGTTCCAAATAAAAAAATATGAGGTAGTCAGTGTTGGCATATGTTGGGATGGCTTTTATGTAGAGCTAAGTGATCTCCTGACACCTGTGTTGATTCAAGGATCTCAGTTATGTTTTCTCCACTGGCACAATAGGGATGTGAGTGACAGACGTACTAAAGTTTGTGTCCGATATGTGTCTCCTGGTTTCGAAGATTCTGGTAGGTTGCAATGGCCATGCTTTGAGTGGCTCAATAAATCATGGTGTAGGCCAGGGCTCCTGAAAACATAAATAGTAAGGGCCTCATTTATGAAAAGTGACGCATCGCTGCGTGAAAACAGCGATCCGTCACTTTTCATTGCGCCCTCCTTGCGACACCAATGATGCATCATATTTACAGTATGACGCATCATTGCACAAGGAGTTACAGATACGTCAGTATTTCTGACGTATCTCCAGGCGCAAAAGTGACGCATTGCTGGAGTGTGTCACAAAAGTGACGCAACTCTAGCAATGTGTCCTTTGCCTGCGTCAGTGTTACGCCTGCTGTGAGGCAGGCTTAAGAAATTGACGCATTTACGTCCTAGAAGTGGCGCAGTGAAATCTTATAGATTTCACTGCATCACTTCTACGACCCTTTCTTACGTCAGAACGACCCCCTGCATACATTATACCTGGCGCAGGTATAATGTGGCGCAGGGGTTTACAAAGTGGCGCATCTAACTTTGTAAATATGGCGCAACAGGGCGCATTTTTTACGCCACTGGTGCATCACAAGAAGTGACGCACCAGCAGCATAAAAGTGACACACAGCCACATAAATGAGGCCCTAAATCTTTTGGTTTCTGCCCCACTCCATAGTCCAAGTTACCTCTATAGTTTCACCACTGAAGCAGTGCAACCCCTTCCTCAAATTTTCCCCGATCCAATCTAACATTTTTTTAGCTGCATAATAGGGGAGGAGTCATGGTATGGCTTTTCAAAACCCTTTCCATGCCAGGGTTTCTGTGCATTTGCGTACATCTTCCCCAAGCAAGTTCCTGACTATGTCACTGGGATGCTTGTATGGAGTGTACAGGTTCACCTAGACTGAACGTCATGGGGCCAAGGAGTTCAGCACAGTGTTACTGGACCAAGATAGCACAAAATCCCAAATCCGCAAAAATTAACATAATGTTGGGATTTCAGAGAATTGTCCCACCATTGGTAGGCATCCCTGAACACTTGATACCATATCTTTGCAACTCTATGGAGTGAAATGCAACCAAGGAGTATAAGGTAAATAGGCTGCCCGAAAAAGTTCTACAATAGATGTTAAGTGCAACGCTGAAAGTTTAATTAGGACACACCATAAACTAAATTGGCTGGTGCACAGTAGATAGTATTGACACTCAATCTAATTCCAAGAACTCACCATCTTTTCTCATAATTGTTCATGTATTTGTATGGTATTGTCACTTTTCTTTTTTTTTAACCAGAATGGTAGAACCGCTCCCCCACCCACATTAAATATGTTCAAGGGCCAATTCCAACTGGCATGCCAGAATCACACCAATGCTTAGAATTTTATTTCAAATTGTTTTCTTCGTAAAGCTCTTCTAACCAACAATTGGTCACAGCCTAAGACTTCTTAACATGATATTATGTGTATAAATTGCTGTTATTTTGTATTAATGCTGTGTGTAAACTCATCTCTTGCCACAACCTTCGAGTGTATTTCTGAGAGCAGCTATATTACAGATAGAAGGGAAGCATATGTATACATGTTAATAGAAATAAACCCCTACAACTACAGAACATCATATATCTATAAGGGAATGTATTAGCTGTTTGGTACCGAAGTCAGCCTTTCCATTCTGTGCACCCTCTACTGCACAAATGACCAAAGCTGGCTTTGTTAGTGGCAAATTAAAATGAAATGCAAGCCATCAAGAGAAGAGACACTCTTTGAAGGGGGCAAGCAATACCAGCTATCTGTGGGACCGCTGGAGACCTGAACCGAGATTTTGCATTACTCATGAACCAGACATATTGATAGATCGGGGGGATCCTAATTAAAACCTCATAAATTCCTTGTCCCTGTCCCTACATCATCAAATGAGTGCATTGCCTAGAGACAAGCACTTCTTTCCTCCCAAGAAAAAAAACCTCCTACCCCTCCTTTGGAAGTCAGGTGCCAGGTGCCTCCAGTTTTCGGATGAGTTGGCACTTACCTTGAAGATTTTCTGTGGGATTTGTGTGCTGCTGTGGATTGTTTTCATGTTTTGTTTGGCTTCCTTAGCCCTGGCATGGGTTGCCAGCTCAGTGTCTACCCAGACCTCCGTGGTAGGCTTTTTTTGGACTATGTGGCGCTGGTTCCTTTGTAAGCATCTAGAAACAATGGTTCCCTTGGAAGAAGAGTTTCTCTGCCTTAGCTTCTATTGCAAAAAACACTTTTAAATCTCAGTATAGTCACACAGGTTTATTAGTTACTGCATGAACACGTATTCATTTAAATTATTAATATTAATGCAGCTCCAAAGACGGCACAGTGAAAGTGATAAGTGCCAAAAAGTGCAAACGTGTGCTAGTATTTCTTAAAAAGAAACAATCTCATGATGTTGTTGACTGAGCAGTGCAATAATTCATTACAGAAGGCTTGGAGTTCAAGTTCAGTTTTATGACACTACAATAAATTTATAGTCAACAAGTATAATTGTCAATGTTTTAACCCAATGATTAAAAAAGGGGTCTTCTTCAAGACAAGGGGACAGCCTATTGAATAACTCATCAAGAAAAACACTCTGATACCTGCCAGGATAGAAACAAGCATTTGCAATGCATAAGGTCTCGCATTAGGAAAGTTTGAGCTATTGGTATTGTAAATGACACATTTTTTATATATGTGTTGGTTTTGAAAATAGCAAAAATAGCTTTGTCATTTACAATGCCAATAGTTATAACTTGTGACACCTATAGCATTTGTAATGCAATATGTGTTGTATTCACGTGACTTAGATGTATTGATATTACAAATAACAATGGCTTTGAATTTTTTTAATAATTAATACTTAAATAAAAGTTATTGTAATTTAGAATAGCAATAGCTTAAACTTTTGTAAATAACTTTTGTGAAGAATATGTTCAGTGTATTTTATTGTGACGAAAATCCAAGAACAGAAGTGAAATACTAACCTCTTTTTGTGACATTTGTAATAAAGCTTGAAACATTGAGAGATCATATTTGACCCAGTTGTTGTTGAATGGTTGCACAGATTGATGCTGTGGTGGCGCTGAGTGATGTTGTGGTGGCGACTAGTGATGCTGTGGCATTCAATGATCCTGTGGTAGCGCATAGTGATGTTGTTGTGCCCCTTAGTGATGCTGTGGTGGTGCTGAGTGATGCTGTGGTGATGCGATAGATAGAGTGAGTGGGATAGATAGATAGAGTGAGGGCGATAGATAGATAGAGGGAGGGCGATAGATAGGAGTGAGGGCAATAGATAGCTAGATAGATAGAGTGATGGCGATCAGTATCTAAATAAATAGATAGAATGAGGGCGATAGATAGATAGATAGATAGATAGATAGATAGATAGATAGATAGATACAGTGAGGGCGATAGGTAGATAGATAGATAGAGTGAGGGCGATAGATAGCGTGAGGGCGATAGATAGCGTGAGGGCGATAGATAGAGTGAGGGCAATAGATAGAGTGAGGGTGTTAGATAGAGTGAGGGTGTTAGATAGAGTGAGGGTGTTAGATAGAGTGAGGGTGTTAGATAGATCGATAGATAGATAGATAGATAGATAGATCGATAGAGGGAGATGGATAGAGTGAGGGCAATAGCAAGATAGATAGAGTGAGGGCAATAGCAAGATAGAGTGAGGGCGATAGATAGAGTGAGGGCGATAGATAGAGTGAGGGCGATAGATAGAGTGAGGGCGATAGATAGAGTGAGGGCGATAGATAGAGTGAGGGCGATAGATAGAGTGAGGGCGATAGATAGAGTGAGGGCGATAGATAGAGTGAGGCCGATAGATAGAGTGAGGGCGATAGATAGAGTGAGGGTGTTAGATAGAGTGAGGGTGTTAGATAGATAGATAGATAGATAGATAGATAGATAGATAGATAGATAGAGGGAGATGGATAGAGTGAGGGCAATAGCAAGATAGATAGAGTGAGGGCAATAGCAAGATAGATAGAGTGAGGGCAATAGATAGAGTGAGGGCGATAGATAGAGTGAGGGCGATAGATAGAGTGAGGGCGATAGATAGAGTGAGGGCAATAGATAGAGTGAGGGCGATAGATAGAGTGAGGGCGATAGATAGAGTGAGGGCGATAGATAGAGTGAGGGCCATAGATAGAGTGAGGGCGATAGATAGAGTGAGGGCGATAGATAGAGTGAGGGCGATTAGATAGATAGAGTGAGGGCGATAGATAGATAGAGTGAGGGCGATAGATAGATAGAGTGAGGGCGATAGATAGAGTGAGGGCGATAGAGTGAGGGCGATAGATAGAGTGAGGGCGATAAGAGTGAAAGCGATTAGATAGATAGAGTGAGGCCGATAGATAGAGTGAGGGCGATAGATAGACAGATAGAGTGAGGGCGATAGATAGATAGACAGATAGAGTGAGGGCGATAGATAGATAGATAGTTGTGTGTGGTTGTGTGTGCGTGGTTGTGTGTGTGTGGTGTGTGTTATGCTTTGTTTTGCTATGTTTTGTTATGCTATGCTATGTTTTGTTGTGTTTGGTATGCTATGCTATGTTTTGCTAGGCTATGCTATGTTTTGTTTTGTTTTGTTATGCTGTGTTTTGTTAAGCTATGCTATGTTTTGTTATGTTATGTTATGTTTTGTTGTGTTTTGTTAAGCTATGCTATGCTTGGTTAGGCTATGCTATGCTATGCTTGGTTAGGCTATGCTATGCTTGGTTAGGCTATGCTATGCTTGGTTAGGCTATGCTATGCTTGGTTAGGCTATGCTATGCTTGGTTAGGCTATGCTCTATGCTTGGTTAGGCTATGCTCTATGCTTGGTTAGGCTATGCTCTATGCTTGGTTAGGTTATGCTCTATGCTTGGTTAGGTTATGCTCTATGCTTGGTTAGGTTATGCTCTATGCTTGGTTAGGTTATGCTCCATGCTTGGTTAGGTTAGGTTATGCTCCATGCTTGGTTAGGTTAGGTTATGCTCCATGCTTGGTTAGGTTAGGTGCTATGCTTGGTTAGGTTAGGTGCTATGCTTGGTTAGGTTAGGTTATGCGCTATGCTTGGTTAGGTTAGGTTATGCGCTATGCGCTATGCGCTATGGATGCGCTATGTTATGCGCTATGTTATGCGCTATGTTATGCGCTATGCGCTATGTTATGCGCTATGTTATGCGCATAACTGCGCTATGTTATGCGCTATGTTATGCGCTATGCGCTATTTGTTATGCGCTATGCGCTATGTTATGCGCTATGTTATGCGCTATGCGCTATGTTATGCGCTATGTTATGCGCTATGCGCTATGTTATGCGCTATGTTATGCGCTATGCGCTATGTTGTGCGATATGTTATGCGCTATGCGCTATGTTGTGCGCTATGTTATGCGCTATGCTATGCGCTATGTTATGTGCTATGTTATGCGCTATGCGCTATGTTATGCGTTATGTGCTATGTTATGCGCTATGCGCTATGTTATGCGATATGTTATGCGTTATGCGCTATGTTATGCGTTATGCGCTATGTTATGCGCTATGCGCTATGTTATGCGCTATGCGCTGTTATGCGCTGTTATGCGCTATGCGCTGTTATGCGCTATGCGTTGTTATGCGCTATGTTATGCGCCATGTTATGCGCTATGCGTTATGTTATGCGCCATGTTATGCGCTATGCGCTATGTTATGCGCTATGTTATGCGCTATGCGCTATGTTATGCGCTATGTTATGCGCTATGCGCTATGTGTTGCGCTATGTTATGCGCTATGTGTTGCGCTATGCGCTATGTTATGCGCTATGTTGCGCTATGTTATGCGCTATGTTATGCGCTATGTTATGTGCTAGGCGCTATGTTATGCGCTATGTTATGCGCTATGCTATGCGCTATGCTATGCGCTATGCTATGCGCTATGTTATGCGCTGTTATGCACTGTTATGCGCTATGTTATGCGCTATGCGCTATGTTATGCGCTATGCTATGCGCTATGATATGCGCTATGTTATGCGCTATGCGCTGCGCTATGTTATGCGCTATGTTATGTGCTATGTTATGCGCTATGTAATGCGCTATGTTATGCGCTATGCTATGCGCTATGCTAAGCGCTATGCTATGCGCTATGTTATGCGCTATGTGCTGCGCTATGTTATGCGCTATGTTATGCGCTATGTTATGCGCTATGCGTTATGTTATGCGCCATGTTATGCGCTATGCGTTATGTTATGCGCTATGTTATGTGCTATGCGTTATGTTATGCGCTATGTTATGCGCTATGTTATGCGCTATTTTATGCGCTATGTTATGCGCTATGCGCTATGTTATGCGCTATGTTATGCGCTATGTTATGCGCTATGCGCTATGTTATGCGCTATGTTGCGCTATGTGCTATGCGCTATGTTATGCGCTATGTTATGCGCTATGTTATGCGCTATGTTATGCGCTATGTTATGCGCTATGCGCTATGTTATGCGCTATGTTGCGCTATGTGCTATGCGCTATGTTATGCGCTATGTTATGCGCTATGTTATGCGCTATGCTATGCGCTATGCTATGCGCTATGCTATGCGCTATGTTATGCGCTATGTTATGCGCTGTTATGCGCTGTTATGTGCTATGTTATGCGCTATGTTATGCGCTATGCGCTGCGCTATGTTATGCGCTATGTAATGCGCTATGTTATGCGCTATGTTATGCACTATGCTATGCGATATGTTATGCGCTATTTTATGCGCTATGTTATGCGCTATGCGCTATGTTATGCGCTATGCGCTATGTTATGCGCTATGTTATGCGCTATGTTATGCGCTATGCGCTATGTTATGCGCTATGTTGTGCTATGTTATGCGCTATGCTATGTTATGCGCTATGTTATGCGCTATGTTATACGCTATGTTATGCGCTATGCTATGCGCTATGCTATGCGCTATGTTATGCGCTATGCGCTATGTTATGCGCTATGTTATGCGCTATGTTATGCGCTATGCGCTATGCGCTATGTTATGCGCTATGCGCTATGTTATGCGCTATGCTATGCGCTATGTTATGCGCTATGTTATGCGCTAGGTTATGCGCTAGGTTATGCGCTATGTTATGCGCTATGTTATGCGCTATGCTATGCGCTATGTTATGCGCTATGTTATGCGCTAGGTTATGCGCTAGGTTATGCGCTATGTTATGCGCTATGTTATGCGCTATGTTATGCGCTATGTTATGCGCTATGCGCTATGTTATGCGCTATGCTATGCGCTATGTTATGCGCTATGCGCTATGTTATGCGCTATGTGCTGCGCTATGTTATGCGCTATGTTATGCGCTATGTTATGCGCTATGCGCTATGTTATGGGCTATGTTATGCGCTATAGTATGCGCTATGCTATGCGCTATGTTATGCGCTATGCGCTATGTTATGCGCTATGCTATGCGCTATGTTATGCGCTATGTTATGCGATATGCGCTATGTTATGCACTATGCGCTATGTTATGCGCTATGTTATGCGCTGGGTTATGCGCTAGGTAATGCGCTAGGTTATGCGCTATGTTATGCGCTATGTTATGCGCTATGTTATGCGCTAGGTTATGCACTAGGTTATGCGCTATGTTATGCGCTATGCGCTGCGCTATGTTATGCGCTATGCTATGCGCTATTTTATGCGCTATGTGCTGCGCTATGTTATGCGCTATGTTATGCGCTATGTTATGCGCTATGCGCTATGTTATGCGCTATGTTATGCGCTATGTTATGCGCTATGCTATGCGCTATGTTATGCGCTATGCGCTATGTTATGCGCTATGCTATGCGCTATGTTATGCGCTATGTTATGCGCTATGCTATGCGCTATGTTATGCGCTATGCGCTATGTTAGGCGCTATGCGCTATGTTATGCGCTATGTTATGCACTATGCGCTATGTTATGCACTATGTTATGCGCTATGTTATGCGCTATGTTATGCGCTAGGTTATGCGCTATGTTATGCGCTATGCACTATGTTATGCGCTATGTTATGCGCTATGCGCTATGTTATGCGCTATGTTATGCGCTAGGTTATGCGCTATGCGCTGCGCTATGTTATGCGCTAGGTTATGCGCTATGCGCTGCGCTATGTTATGCGCTATGTTATGCGCTATGTTATGCGCTATGTTATGCGCTATGTTATGCGCTATGCGCTATGTTATGCGCTATGCTATGCGCTATGTTATGCGCTATGTTATGCGCTATGCGCTATGTTATGCGCTATGCGCTATGCTATGCGCTATGTTATGCGCTATGCGCTATGCGCTATGCTATGCGCTATGCTATGCGCTATGTTATGCGCTATGTTATGCGCTATGTTATGCGCTATGCTATGCGCTATGCTATGCGCTATGTTATGCGCTATGCGCTATGTTATGCGCTATGCTATGCGCTATGTTATGCGCTATGTTATGCGCTAGGTTATGCGCTATGCTATGCGCTATGCTATGCGCTATGTTATGCGCTATGCGCTATGTTATGCGCTATGTTATGCGCTATGTTATGCGCTATGTTATGCGCTATGTTATGCGCTATGCGCTATGTTATGCGCTATGCTATGCGCTATGCTATGCGCTATGTTATGCGCTATGCGCTATGTTATGCGCTATGCTATGCGCTATTTTATGCGCTATGCGCTATGTTATGCGCTATTTTATGCGCTATGTTATGCGCTATGCTATGCGCTATGTTATGTGCTATGTTATGCGCTATGCGCTATGTTATGCGCTATGCGCTATGTTATGCGCTATGTTATGCGCTATGTTATGCGCTGGGTTATGCGCTAGGTAATGCGCTAGGTTATGCGCTATGTTCTGCGCTATGTGCTATGTTATGCGCTATGGTCTGCACTATGCGCTATGTTATGCGCTATGTTATGCGCTATGCGCTATGTGTTGCGCTATGTTATGCGCTATGTTATGCGCTATGTTATGTGCTATGTTATGCGCTATGTTGTGCTATGTTATGCTGTGTTTTGCTATCCTATGCTTTGCTGTGTTTTGCTATCCTATGCTTTGCTGTGTTTTGCTATCCTATGCTTTGCTGTGTTTTGCTATCCTATGCTTTGCTGTGTTTTGCTATCCTATGCTTTGCTGTGTTATGCTTTGCTGTGTTTTGTTATGCTATGTTTTGTTGTTTTACTATGATATGCTATGTTTTGCTATGCTATGTTTTGTTTTGCTATCCTATGCTTTGTTTTGCTATGTTTTGTTATGTTCTTCTGTTTTGTTCTGCTGTTTTGTTGTGTTATGCTATGCTATGTTTTGTTTTGTTATGCTATTCTATGTTTTGCTATGCTATACTATTCTATGTTTTGCTATGCTATGTTTTGTTTTAAGTTATGTTATGCTATGTTTTGCTATGCTATCCTATGCTTTGTTTTGCTATGTTTTGTTATGTTATGCTGTTTTGTTCTGCTGTTTTGTTGCGTTATGTTATGCTATGCTATGGTTTGTTTTGTTTTACTATGCTATGTTTTGTTTTGCTATTCTTTGTTATGTTATGCTATGTTTTGTTTTGTTATGCTATTCTATGTTATGCTATGGTTTGTTTTGTTATGCTATTCTATGTTTTGCTGTGTTATGCTATGTTTTGTTATGTTCTGCTGTTTTGTTATGCTATGTTTTGTTATGCTATGTTTTGTTATGCTATGTTTTGTTATGCTATGTTTTGTTATGCTATGTTTTGTTATGCTATGTTTTGTTCTGCTATGGTTTGTTCTGCTATGGTTTGTTGTGTTATGTTATGCTATGTTTTGTTGTTTTACTATGACATGCTATGTTTTGCTATGCTATGTTTTGTTTTGGTATCCTATGCTTTGTTTTGCTATGTTTTGTTATGTTCTGCTGTTTTGTTCTGCTGTTTTGTTGTGTTATGTTATGCTATGTTTTGTTTTGTTTTACTATGCTAGGTTTTGTTTTGCTATTCTTTGTTATGTTATGCTATGTTTTGTTTTGCTATTCTTTGTTATGTTATGCTATGGTTTGTTTTGTTATGCTATTCTATGTTTTGCTGTGTTATGCTATGTTTTGTTATGCTATATTTTGTTATGCTATGTTTTGTTATGCTATGATTTGTTATGCTATGTTTTGTTATGCTATGTTATGTTCTGCTATGTTTTGTTCTGCTATGTTTTGTTGTGTTATGTTATGCTATGTTTTGTTGTTTTACTATGATATGCTTTGTTTTGCTATGCTTTGTTTTGTTATGCTATGGTGTTTTGTTGTGTTTTGTTATGCTATGTTTTGTTGTGTTTTGCTATCCTATGCTTTGTTTTGTTATGCTGTGTTTTTGCTATCCTATGCTTTTGTTTGTTATGCTATGCTATGCTGTGTTTCGTTATGCTATGCTATGCTGGTAAGGGTATGTGAGGGTGTGTGTGTGTGTGAGTGTGTGTGAGGGTGAGTGAGGGGGGTGAGGGTGTGTGAGGGTGTGTGAGGGTGAGAGGGTGAAGGGGTGTGAGGGTGTGAGGGTGAGGGGGTGTGAGGGTGAGGGGGTGTGAGGGTGAGAGGGTGTGAGAGTGTGTGAGGGTGTGTGAGAGTGTGTGAGGGTGTGTGAGGGTGAGTGAGGGTGGGTGAGGGTGTGTGAGGGTATGTGAGGGGTGTGAGGGTGAGAGTGTGTGAGGGTGAGAGTGTGTGAGGGTGAGTGTGTGAGGGTGAGTGTGTGAGGGTGAGAGTGTGTGAGGGTGAGGGGGTGTGAGGGGTGTGAGGGTGAGGGGTGTGAGGGTGGGGGGTGTGAGGGGTGTGAGGGTGAGGCAAGGTGAGGGTGTGTGAGGGTGAGGGGGTGAGTGAGGGTGAGGGGGTGTGAAGGTGTGAGGGTGTGAGGGGGTGTGAGGGGGTGAGGGGGTGTGAGGGTGAGAGGGTGTGTGAGGGTGATAGGGTGGGTGAGGGTGTGTGAGGGTGAGGGTGTGTGAGTGAGGGGGTGTGAGGGTGAGGAGGTGTGTGAGGGGTCAGGGGGTGTGAGGGGGTGAGGGCGAGTGAGGGGGTGAGGGCATGAGGGTGAGTGTCTCCAATGAATGTCACTGCTTCGCCCTCTTTGAAAATGTTCAGTGCTGCAAATAGAGCATGCCGCCCTAATTATCACAGCATGAGGCCCCAAAGTGATAATAATCACAGCATGCAGAGAGGCCCCCACGCTGCTGGAGCACTCAACTGTGCATTAATTATAGTTGAGTGCTCCAGCAGCCTGAGGCACCTGTTGACATGCTGTGATAAGTGGGTCTCATGCTGTGATAATTGTTGCAGCGCCTGAGGAAGTGGAGACTCCTGCTGGGATAATTGGTCTTGTGGGCCTCGGGAAGTAGAGTTTCATGCTGGGATAATTGGTCTGGCTGCGCTTGCGGTGCCTGACGTCCAACAAACGTGCACAAGCTGCTCAACCTTGAAGCGCGTTCACAGACCTGGGTCGGCTCGTGCCCAGGTCTGTATCGGGCTCGTTCACAGCTGTTACTCCCTTGACAGAGATGAAGGCGGCTATAAGTCTCGTTGGCGGCAGCGCTTCGCGCTGCAACGCCAGCGAGACCTAAAAAGGAGCAAAACTGCATGCATCCGACCTCTCTTCAAGCTGTTTCTTCTTGCTGTGGATTGTGTTCCCCTTTTGTCTGGCTTCCTTAGCCCCAGCATGGCTTATAGCCTAGTTTCTGCAGGCTCATTGTCTATCCAGACCTCCCTGACAGGATTTTGGGGCTAGGTGGTGCTGGTTTATTTGTAAGACGTGCCTGGGGGCATTGCTGAGCTTGGGGGTGGGGTTGTGGTTGCTCTGCATATGTTTCTGTCTGCTTCTATAAATGCATGTGGATTCTCCCTCACCAAGGTAAGTGGTGATGCATTCCGCCTTCTCCCTCCTGAACTTGTAACTATGGTGTACCTGTTCACTGTAGTCTGCTTTGTTGGAGTAAAGCTAAATGCCCCGCCTATGCTTGCTTATCCGGGTTAAGGCTGATGTGGTCAGGAATGGAGTTCCATAGTCTCGTGGGAAGGAATGAAAACACATGCCTCAAAGTTGGGAAGCAGCAGGTTCAGAAATGGTTTCCATCACACAGTGGCTCTTGGAGGGATATAGCTTACTAAGATGGGAAAGGTCTTCAAAATGCACGAAGGGTGCCCTAGCAGTTTGTTGTCAGACCTCATGCTACAGAACTATAGTACAAATTGTCCGTGAAAGCCAGCTTCTCCACCCCTCGACGCCACCCAGCAGCGGAGTTTCCATGGCCAGGCCCCTGCAGGAGGTGTTGCAAATGAAGAGATGACGAGTGAAAGTGCACCCGTTCTGTAACCACAGTTCAAAAAGTGTTCACAAGCCGTTAGCCATATGCCACTAATAATGAATGATTGGGACTGTGTCACTTCAGTTAAAGGTCGATCTAAAAGAACAATTCAGCATTGTCAGGGCCATGCCGCCATAGAAAAGGAACAAAAAGAGGTACTTGAAGCTTAGTGTTGTAGCTGTAGTCTCCTTCATGTTGTTATAAGCCCTCCTAATAGGGGCCCCATTTCAAGTTGCAGTTACGAAATCCCAGTCGAGACTGCGAATCGTGAATTTGCACAAATACAGAATTTGTATGTTTACACTGGTAATCAAAGCCATGGACCTCAAAAAGGCATAGAACTAACCCCTCCCAGGGGCGAGTCCCCCCCCTTCTTAGCGGCCTGCCCCAAACTAAGTCCCTTTACCCATCAATCATTCCATTGACGACATGATATGATGCAAAGACATTTAAAAAGCACAAGGGAAACCCTACTCACGAAGAACCAGGGTATGTATTATATAGCAAGAAACAGTGGTTCTTGTGGAGACAATGGTATGTAATAAAGGTAATACGAATGCACAGTGGCAATGTACATGGGTCGAGTGGATATGAGACAAAAAGTAGCTGAGTACACTGTAGTTGCGTATTTGTAGTTTATAAATAGTTCTGACAAGTTTCAAAAATACATAACAAAATAGTGCTTAGTATCCCTAGTGCAAAATTGGAACCAAAAGACAGGAAAATCAAATGACAATTAGTGACAATTATAATATGGTTTCCATTATTCATGAAGAAACGACCATTTTAGGCTTTCAACAATTTTCTACAACACTGTAAACAATAGTCAATGTTGGAATAGTGATTCGTTTCTTTTAATGTCGACGGCGTTTTGACCCTTCCATAAATACAGGGTCTCTTCAGGACCTAATGATAGAGGGACATCTGGAACAAAATGTAAATTGTATGTGCAGCCACGTGAATCGAGTGAGAACACCGGTCAAGTGCAGAAGAATAAAGGTAAGGATACTCACACTGGACCCAGCCGGGTACTCAGTGTGAGGGAAGCAGGAGAGAGAAGGGCTGGCAATAGTGGATGAGGCAGGGCAGATGGTTGTGCCTGTTGTACAGCGGCAGGGTCATTGAACCCGGACAGCCGCAGCAGGGGAGACGCCTAGCGGCTGCACAAGTCTGTTCACAGATTAACTCTGCAGACAACCAAGAGCCAGGAAGCTTTCAATTCCCATTTTTAATACTTCTCCTCAACATAACTATCAAGTATTAGAGGACCCTGCATGGATACCATCTCCGCCGCTGTACAACAGGCACAAGCATCTTTACCTGCTGCGCGGCCTACTTTACCTGCTGCGCGGCCTACTTTTCAAGGAGTTCATTCTTCGTCAACCTGTGACTGGATTGTTGGTTTCGCAACTTTATCATCGCTTGTGCCTACACTCTTCGGGGACAGGCACACCCTTCTGCTTCACTTTGGTTTGGTGTTCTAAGCAAATGTAAAGGAATTGTCGTTTTTCTTGTTAATAATCTTCCAGCAAGGTACTGTTTCGTTGCCATTTACATTTATCTATATGTTCTTCAAGCCCAGCATGCGTGCTTTACAGACCACGGTGACTACCTTCTTTATTTTAGTTTGTTGTTTTCTTGGGACAGTGTTTTTTCATAATGTTGTATGTGCTCAAATGCTTTTATTGTGTCATTCTTTTAGGTTCAATTTTATGTGTGGTTTTTTTATGCGATGATTGTATTATTTACAGGTACCTTATCCTGAATTTGTTTGAGAGGAGGTGAGGGATTGTAGTGTTTTGTCTTGCATCTGTATGATTAGAGGGAGATAGAGTATAGTGTCCCTGGTCATGTTAGTGTATGCCCCTCTGACTGGTGGTTACCTCGTGTGAGGTGTTGGGCTGTGCGTTACGGGCCCACACATGAGAAGACTCCTTCTTGTGAAGCTTCTCTAACTTGCCTGTTTAGGTTTTACTCTCTGAATTGGTTGTTACCTCGTGTGAGGTGTTGGACTGTGCATTCTAGAAGTAGTCTAGAACTAGTCTAGAAGTAACCAGTGCCTGGACCACCGTTCTTTTAGTTGTGGGTGGGAGTAGAGTGAAGATCTTGCACAGGATCATGAAGCTAACAGCTGATAAAGAAGTGATATGTTTAGCAAAGGAAAGAATTCTTGCACATTCTACTGGAATTTGGGTGGGAAACACTTATGCTGGCCATCAAGCAATGGCCTGAGGCATGAATGACTTTCTGTTGACTAATAACTCTGTTTTATCTGCGTTGAACGTTAAGCAGTTCTCTCTCATCCAATTGGCTATGGTTGACATGCAACTATGGCATTGAGCTTGGGTGAGTAGGAGATTATTAGTTAAAGAGATGATAATCCGAGTGTTGTCAGCATATGATACAGATTTGAAACCTTAACTGTGCACTACTGAGGCTAAAGGGGAGTCATAAGCATGTACAAAATGGGGATCAGGGGGACTGCTGTGTTAACCCACAAGCAAAATTGGTACGATCTGAGAGGGGGTATATACACAGATTGCGTTCTTTCCATCAGGAAAGAGCAGAGCCACCGGAGAGCCATGCTACTGATTACCAGGTTGAAGAGTCTGGAGAGGAGAGGAATGTAGAGTGACATACCATGAATGAATGACATACTGAACTAAACTGAAAATACCACAAATATTAAGAACCAAAATCTTGCTGTTAAAAATATTGACTCTTACTATGATCGTTAACAAAAATATCAGAAAGAAAAATATGGTAACCTTTAAATAAACATATAAATAGTCAAAAATATCTCCTAACACAACGCTGACTACATTAATATTGGCAAAATAAATAAATTATAATTACAAAACATGTTTGTTTTACGTTAAATGAAATATGAAATTATACATTAAAACATATATAATTTTTTTAATGATTATAATCATTTACATGACTATAATAAATATAAATCCCCCCAAAAAACCTCAATAAATCACATTAATAAAAACATTTCCAATAACTACTAACATTTAAACGCTATTCATAACTGTTATAAATATATATTTGTATATCTAAATCAATAAAATAAAAAACAAAATATCAAAATACATTTTAAACATGATAAAATAAATATATATTAGCTTTCACCTTAAAAGGAAAAAAAGACATTCAAACATTCAAACCAAAAACAAAACCCCAAAAAATAACCCATTAACAAACGTAACCAATAATATCACCTAAACAATTAAACTCATAATATAAAAGGCACACACATTTTATCAACTAACTACTCCAAAAACTACAAAAGCTGCAAGATTAGGAGACTATATATATATATATATATATGTATATAACAACAATGTTTAAATCCCCGAGGGGAAGAAAACGATGGTCACACCTGAAGACTGTTTCTGCTCCTTTATTACTGGAAAAAACACAGTGGCTTATAGCATAGTCCTGACATGTTTCGTTCCAACATGGAACTTCTTCGGAGGTAAGCCTTGCTCTGAAGCACAAACAACGCCCGATGTTTAAAGGTCATTTCATTGCCCCCAATGGCATTCTTTCGTGGAATCACTTCCGTTTTTGAAATGTCTTGTGGGACTTGTGGTTTGTGCTTGTTATCCGTTTGTTCTGTTTCACAGTCCGATTTTTTAAGACAAATTTTTCTTTTCCTGTTATTTAATGTCTCTCAGTCGTTCTTTATTCATGTTGCCTTGAAATTTTGAGACATCTGTTCGAGCATGTGATCCAAAGGTAAACGGATTAATTTACAACCCTCCAGTGGGTAGAGCATTGTGCTGTGGATTTTCCCAGCGCATGTTTGCACTGTATATTTATTTCAGTCCCTTTGTTTCTACATCCGATTTATTTCGATTTCTGTTCACATTTTTTTCGTGTGTCAGCCCATGGCGTTATGTTCCCATGTAGATTTAAAATTTCAGGACACTTACTCAGATGCATGAATCAGAAGGCTGATTGCTTCCGTCGTTTTGGCAGCAGGTCTTCACGGGTCAGTCCACGCTTGGAACTGACTCACAAACCAATACCGAGGTCCAGTCCTCGGCGGCACCAATCCCCCTCAGTTCGGGTTTACCGAGTCCACAGCAAGGTTCTAGGCGGGAGAATTCCGGCGCTCTTGTGGTGGTGTCAGACCTTCGGCAGAACCACGCCGATATATATAACAACAATGTTTAAATCCCCGAGGGGAAGAAAACGATGGTCACACCTGAAGACTGTTTCTGCTCCTTTATTACTGGAAAAAACACAGTGGCTTATAGCATAGTCCTGACATGTTTCGTTCCAACATGGAACTTCTTCGGAGGTAAGCCTTGCTCTGAAGCACAAACAACGCCCGATGTTTAAAGGTCATTTCATTGCCCCCAATGGCATTCTTTCGTGGAATCACTTCCGTTTTTGAAATGTCTTGTGGGACTTGTGGTTTGTGCTTGTTATCCGTTTGTTCTGTTTCACAGTCCGATTTTTTAAGACAAATTTTTCTTTTTCTGTTATTTAATGTCTCTCAGTCGTTCTTTATTCATGTTGCCTTGAAATTTTGAGACATCTGTTCGAGCATGTGATCCAAAGGTAAACGGATTAATTTACAACCCTCCAGTGGGTAGAGCATTGTGCTGTAGATTTTCCCAGCGCATGTTTGCACTGTATATTTATTTCAGTCCCTTTGTTTCTACATCCGATTTATTTCGATTTCTGTTCACATTTTTTTCGTGTGTCAGCCCATGGCGTTATGTTCCCATGTAGATTTAAAATTTCAGGACACTTACTCAGATGCATGAATCAGAAGGCTGATTGTTTCCGTCGTTTTGGCAGCAGGTCTTCACGGGTCAGTCCACGCTTGGAACTGACTCACAAACCAATACCGAGGTCCAGTCCTCGGCGGCACCAATCCCCCTCAGTTCGGGTTTACCGAGTCCACAGCAAGGTTCTAGGCGGGAGAATTCCGGCGCTCTTGTGGTGGTGTCAGACCTTCGGCAGAACCACGCCGATATATATAACAACAATGTTTAAATCCCCGAGGGGAAGAAAACGATGGTCACACCTGAAGACTGTTTCTGCTCCTTTATTACTGGAAAAAACACAGTGGCTTATAGCATAGTCCTGACATGTTTCGTTCCAACATGGAACTTCTTCGGAGGTAAGCCTTGCTCTGAAGCACAAACAACGCCCGATGTTTAAAGGTCATTTCATTGCCCCCAATGGCATTCTTTCGTGGAATCACTTCCGTTTTTGAAATGTCTTGTGGGACTTGTGGTTTGTGCTTGTTATCCGTTTGTTCTGTTTCACAGTCCGATTTTTTAAGACAAATTTTTCGTTTCCTGTTATTTAATGTCTCTCAGTCGTTCTTTATTCATGTTGCCTTGAAATTTTGAGACATCTGTTCGAGCATGTGATCCAAAGGTAAACGGATTAATTTACAACCCTCCAGTGGGTAGAGCATTGTGCTGTAGATTTTCCCAGCGCATGTTTGCACTGTATATTTATTTCAGTCCCTTTGTTTCTACATCCGATTTATTTCGATTTCTGTTCACATTTTTTTCGTGTGTCAGCCCATGGCGTTATGTTCCCATGTAGATTTAAAATTTCAGGACACTTACTCAGATGCATGAATCAGAAGGCTGATTGCTTCCGTCGTTTTGGCAGCAGGTCTTCACGGGTCAGTCCACGCTTGGAACTGACTCACAAACCAATACCGAGGTCCAGTCCTCGGCGGCACCAATCCCCCTCAGTTCGGGTTTACCGAGTCCACAGCAAGGTTCTAGGCGGGAGAATTCCGGCGCTCTTGTGGTGGTGTCAGACCTTCGGCAGAACCACGCCGATATATATAACAACAATGTTTAAATCCCCGAGGGGAAGAAAACGATGGTCAAACCTGAAGACTGTTTCTGCTCCTTTATTACTGGAAAAAACACAGTGGCTTATAGCATAGTCCTGACATGTTTCGTTCCAACATGGAACTTCTTCGGAGGTAAGCCTTGCTCTGAAGCACAAACAACGCCCGATGTTTAAAGGTCATTTCATTGCCCCCAATGGCATTCTTTCGTGGAATCACTTCCGTTTTTGAAATGTCTTGTGGGACTTGTGGTTTGTGCTTGTTATCCGTTTGTTCTGTTTCACAGTCCGATTTTTTAAGACAAATTTTTCTTTTCCTGTTATTTAATGTCTCTCAGTCGTTCTTTATTCATGTTGCCTTGAAATTTTGAGACATCTGTTCGAGCATGTGATCCAAAGGTAAACGGATTAATTTACAACCCTCCAGTGGGTAGAGCATTGTGCTGTAGATTTTCCCAGCGCATGTTTGCACTGTATATTTATTTCAGTCCCTTTGTTTCTACATCCGATTTATTTCGATTTCTGTTCACATTTTTTTCGTGTGTCAGCCCATGGCGTTATGTTCCCATGTAGATTTAAAATTTCAGGACACTTACTCAGATGCATGAATCAGAAGGCTGATTGCTTCCGTCGTTTTGGCAGCAGGTCTTCACGGGTCAGTCCACGCTTGGAACTGACTCACAAACCAATACCGAGGTCCAGTCCTCGGCGGCACCAATCCCCCTCAGTTCGGGTTTACCGAGTCCACAGCAAGGTTCTAGGCGGGAGAATTCCGGCGCTCTTGTGGTGGTGTCAGACCTTCGGCAGAACCACGCCGATATATATAACAACAATGTTTAAATCCCCGAGGGGAAGAAAACGATGGTCACACCTGAAGACTGTTTCTGCTCCTTTATTACTGGAAAAAACACAGTGGCTTATAGCATAGTCCTGACATGTTTCGTTCCAACGTGGAACTTCTTCGGAGGTAAGCCTTGCTCTGAAGCACAAACAACGCCCGATGTTTAAAGGTCATTTCATTGCCCCCAATGGCATTCTTTCGTGGAATCACTTCCGTTTTTGAAATGTCTTGTGGGACTTGTGGTTTGTGCTTGTTATCCGTTTGTTCTGTTTCACAGTCCGATTTTTTAAGACAAATTTTTCTTTTCCTGTTATTTAATGTCTCTCAGTCGTTCTTTATTCATGTTGCCTTGAAATTTTGAGACATCTGTTCGAGCATGTGATCCAAAGGTAAACGGATTAATTTACAACATAAACATAAAATATATATGTATATATCAAACCAACTCCTACTCCACACTGGAAGAAGGCACGCACACGAGGGCTATGTATATATGCACATATATACATATATATATATATATATATATATATATATATATATATATATATCAAACCACGGGTGTCCCCAATAAAGATGTCACTCCTGGGGGGGAAACCGCACACACACCACCGGCAGCGGCTGTCAGCAAAACACCTCAGCTTTCAAAATGCAATTTGCCATACGCGTTTCAAGCCATAAGCCCTTGTTCACTGGATTGCATTAACAACAAAGGCAGTATGACGTTTTGGAACACATTTATTCAATTAGCACAGTCCCGCCCCAGTGGGCGTCACCAGGCAAGGCATTATGGTAGTGATAGTCCATGTGCCGGCGTTCACTGTAGTTCCATCATAGCCCAAGTGGGTGTTGCTGCCCTTGTTAAAATTAATCCTCAGTGGGATATCTACTTGAAAGTCGTCATCCCCAGTGGGTGAAAGTCAAAAGAAAAGATCGCTGACTGCTCACCAATGTACTCCGTAGGTGAGGCCCCCTCCACTTCTGTGCATGCTGGCGGTTGCCAGCACACAGAATCCGCTCGTAAAAGCAGCGAGACATCTTTGCGGCCGGACCAGCCGCTATACAAAACAAACCACGGGTGTCCCCAATAAAGATGTCACTCCTGGGGGGGAAACCGCACACACACCTCCGGCAGCGGCTGTCAGCAAAACACCTCAGCTTTCAAAATGCAATTTGCCATACGCGTTTCAAGCCATAAGCCCTTGTTCACTGGCTTGCATTAACAACAAAGGCAGTATGACGTTTTGGAACACATTTATTCAATTAGCACAGTCCCGCCCCAATGGGCGTCACCAGGCAAGGCATTATGGTAGTGATAGTCCATGTGCCGGCGTTCACTGTAGTTCCATCAAAGCCCAAGTGGGTGTTGCTGCCCTTGTTAAAATTAATCCACAGTGGGATATCTACTTGAAAGTCGTCATCCCCAGTGGGTGAAAATCAAAAGGAAAGATCGCTGACTGCTCACCAATGTACTCCGTAGGTGAGGCCCCCTCCACTTCTGTGCGTGCTGGCGGTTGCCAGCACACAGAATCCGCTCGTAAAATCAGCGGGACATCATTGCGGCCGGACCAGCCGCTATACAAAACAAACCACGGTGTCCCCAATAAAGATGTCACTCCTGGGGGGGAAACCGCACACACACCTCCGGCACCGGCTGTCAGCAAAACACCTCAGCTTTCAAAATGCAATTTGCCATACGCGTTTCAAGCCATAAGCCCTTGTTCACTGGCTTGCATTAACAACAAAGGCAGTATGACGTTTTGGAACACATTTATTCAATTAGCAAAGTCCCGCCCCAATGGGCGTCACCAGGCAAGGCATTATGGTAGTGATAGTCCATGTGCCGGCGTTCACTGTAGTTCCATCATAGCCCAAGTGGGTGTTGCTGCCCTTGTTAAAATTAATCCTCAGTGGGATATCTACTTGAAAGTCGTCATCCCCAGTGGGTGAAAGTCAAAAGGAAAGATCACTGACTGCTCACCAATGTACTCCGTAGGTGAGGCCCCCTCCACTTCTGTGCGTGCTGGCGGTTGCCAGCACACAGAATCCGCTCGTAAAAGCAGCGGAACATCTTTGCTGCCGGACCAGCCGCTATACAAAACAAACCACGGGTGCCCCCAATAAAGATGTCACTCCTGGGGGGGAAACCGCACACACACCTCCGGCAGTGGCTGTCAGCAAAACACCTCAGCCTTCAAAATGCAATTTGCCATACGCGTTTCAAGCCATAAGCCCTTGTTCACTGGCTTGCATTAACAACAAAGGCAGTATGACGTTTTGGAACACATTTATTCAATTAGCACAGTCCCGCCCCAATGGGCGTCACCAGGCAAGGCATTATGGTAGTGATAGTCCATGTGCCGGCGTTCACTGTAGTTCCATCATAGCCCAAGTGGGTGTTGCTGCCCTTGTTAAAATTAATCCTCAGTGGGATATCTACTTGAAAGTCGTCATCCCCAGTGGGTGAAAGTCAAAAGAAAAGATCGCTGACTGCTCACCAATGTACTCCGTAGGTGAGGCCCCCTCCACTTCTGTGCATGCTGGCGGTTGCCAGCACACAGAATCCGCTCGTAAAAGCAGCGGGACATCTTTGCGGCCGGACCAGCCGCTATACAAAACAAACCACGGGTGTCCCCAATAAAGATGTCACTCCTGGGGGGGAAACCGCACACACACCTCCGGCAGCGGCTGTCAGCAAAACACCTCAGCTTTCAAAATGCAATTTGCCATACGCGTTTCAAGCCATAAGCCCTTGTTCACTGGCTTGCATTAACAACAAAGGCAGTATGACGTTTTGGAACACATTTATTCAATTAGCACAGTCCCGCCCCAATGGGCGTCACCAGGCAAGGCATTATGGTAGTGATAGTCCATGTGCCGGCGTTCACTGTAGTTCCATCAAAGCCCAAGTGGGTGTTGCTGCCCTTGTTAAAATTAATCCTCAGTGGGATATCTACTTGAAAGTCGTCATCCCCAGTGGGTGAAAATCAAAAGGAAAGATCGCTGACTGCTCACCAATGTACTCCGTAGGTGAGGCCCCCTCCACTTCTGTGCGTGCTGGCGGTTGCCAGCACACAGAATCCGCTCGTAAAAGCAGCGGGACATCATTGCGGCCGGACCAGCCGCTATACAAAACAAACCACGGTGTCCCCAATAAAGATGTCACTCCTGGGGGGGAAACCGCACACACACCCCCGGCAGCGGCTGTCAGCAAAACACCTCAGCTTTCAAAATGCAATTTGCCATACGCGTTTCAAGCCATAAGCCCTTGTTCACTGGCTTGCATTAACAACAAAGGCAGTATGACGTTTTGGAACACATTTATTCAATTAGCACAGTCCCGCCCCAATGGGCGTCACCAGGCAAGGCATTATGGTAGTGATAGTCCATGCGCCGGCGTTCACTGTAGTTTCAACATAGCCCAAGTGGGTGTTGCTGCCCTTGTTAAAATTAATCCTCAGCGGGATATCTACTTGAAAGTCGTCATCCCCAGTGGGTGAAAGTCAAAAGGAAAGATCGCTGACTGCTCACCATATATATATATATATATCAACACAACTCTCTCCTTATCAGGAAAGAAATCCAGGACACACAGGGATGCTTTTCAAGATTTAATTGGGCAAGATAACGCCTCACCAACACGTTTCCCTTTGCAGCTTTGTCACGGTATAGCGGCTACTTCATTATACCCTTATTTACATACAATTTCATTCATTGACATAAATGAAGGACTACCATAAACCTGTAAATACTAGTAACCTGGACAATAATACCTTCCTGAAACAATTCCAAATGCTAACAAGAGCAATACAAAATCAATTACAAGGTGAACGGGATTTTTGTCGTGGCAGAGGACGTGGGAAACAAGGAAGAACAAGAGGGCGAGGAGGAACCGTAGGAACAAAGAAGCAAGGACAAGGAGAAGAAAAAGAAGAGGCCGGCAAACCGGTGGCATGGTCAACTCGAGCCAAGAGAGGTGCGAAATGACTGTGGTGAATTTATCGGACCGTAAGTTATCATCTTTGGACATACAATTGCTTTCATTGGGATTATCTTTCTGTCCATCCAGGCATTTGGACCATGTACAGACTAGAATTGACATTTTACGTTTTTTAAGAAAACTTACATTGGAAACATGGTTTCACACACAGGCTCCACTTAGGAGGCAACTAACGCCTAATCAGGGGGCAGATACACTGTGTATTTCGGATGTTGAAATATTGCACACTATGGCACAATTAAATGAGAACATAGTACACCATGAGGATCCACTCATTAACCTGGATGTACTGCAATTATCAGTAGATGCTTCAGGGTCAAGTAATTTTAAACCAAAATCGACATTTACACCAAATATCCATTGTGATGCACTAGAAGTATTTGAAACGAGTGTCATTTCAGACTTGAAGAAAATGAGGTATAAAATGGATGGTAGAGCAAGAAGTAATTTAATTAGTGAACAATTTAAGGCAATTGAAAATTAAAAAAAATATCATTCGCTTGTTATCAGATGTTCCGATAAAGGAGCTAATGTTGTGGTTTGGAGTAAGAAGGATTTCTTGAATGAAGGAATACGACAGTTGAGTGACCCTTTGTGTTATATATTAATCAAAAAATCGGAGGTATTGTCATCATATTCTCAGTACAACAAAATGTTTGTAAACTGGAAAGATCAGGGTTTGCTAGAATGGGAAGAGTTTCTTAGCTTGTACTGTAAACATCCAAGGTTACCCATCATGTATTTACTCCCGAAATTGCACAGAAATTGTGAAAGGCCACCTGGGCGGCCCATAGTTTCCTCAATGGGTTCCCAACTAGAAATGAAATAGAAATTTATTGATCACTACCTACGACCATGTGTGCCTTTCCAGCATATATGAAGGATACCACACATTTTGTAATACTCATTGATGGTATGGTTTGGGAGGAAAATGTTTTACTGGTTACATTAGATGTAACCAGTCTCTACATCAGTATCCCACATGACCTGGGGATTCAGGCCATAAGACACTTCCTTAGAGCTAGGCCAATCTTGTTGCTTTTGCATACAGAGATGGTGTTAGAGATGACGAAGTACTGCTTAACCAACAATTATATTCTCTTTAACCAGAGCATCTACAAACAGACTCAGGGCATGGCAATGGGCACCTGCTTCACCACCAGCTACGCAAATTTATTCATGGGCTGGTGGGAGGAGCAGGTGTCCCATAGCTGGAGGGTGCATGGTGATAACATCATTACATGGGCGAGATTTATAGACAACATCTTTGTGATTTGGAGTGGTGATGAGTTATCGGCTAACCAATTCATAGATTCTCTTAATGAAAATGAGATGAATTCGCATTTCACCTCGCCCATAAGTAAGAAACATATTGTGTTCCTAGATGTAGAGATTTAAGTACAAGGCAACACGTTGGTTACTAAATGCCATAGAAAGAAAACAGCTTCGCTCCCAGCTACGCAAATGTATTCATGGGCTGGTGGGAGGAGCAGGTGTCCCATAGCTGGGAGGTGCATAGTGATAACATCATTACATGGGCGAGATTTATAGACGACATCTTTGTGATTTGGAGTGGTGATGAGTTATCGGCTAACCAATTCATAGATTCTCTTAATGAAAATGAGATGAATTTGCATTTTACCTCGCACATAAGTAAGAAACATATTGTGTTCCTAGATGTAGAGATTGAAGTACAAGGCACCACATTGGTTACTAAATTACATAGAAAGAAAACAGCAGGTAATAGCCTTCTCAATGCTAATAGTGCACACCCTTCTAGCTTAGTCCAAAGTATTCCGTATGGAGAACTAATAAGAGCAAACCGTAATTGCCGTACCCAACAGGAATATATCAAAGAGAAACAGGTAATGGTTGGAAGATTCAAGCAGCGAGGCTACAGTAATAAAACTATTAGCCAAGCGATATTGAAAGCAGACTCACTATTGAGGGCTGATCTACTGCGCCCCAAATCTAAGACAACAGAGCAAGCAGTCCATGTGAGATTTATAACAACTTTCTCTAATGGTGCTTTTAAGATCAGAAATATGTTCAGTCAGAACTGGCACATTCTAAATAGTGATTCCATTTCTACAAACATATGTGAATGAAACACCACAAATCACATTTCGCAGGAGTAGATCGTTAAAAGATGAATTGTGTAATAATGCGATATCTACTTCGGATCTTGGTGGTCCAAATTGTAATAATAATGGTTTCAAATACTGTAAACATTACAAAGCATGTGCCAACAGTACAGCCAGCAAGAAACTAAGAATCCCCAAAACTAAGAGAGAATTTTTGTTTAGGGGGAATTTTACTTGTCAAACTGACTACTGTATTTATTGTCTAATATGCCCTTGTGGTAAGTTTTATATAGGCAGTATGGTCCGTTGAGCAAAAAAATAGAATTCTGGAACATCTACGTGCGATTAGACGCAATGATGTGCAGTATCCATTGACACACCACTTTTTTAAGGTGCACAACCAAAATGAAAAATTGTTATCATATGTGGTAATATATGCAATTGCACAACAAGAGAGGGGTGGCAACAGAGAACGTCAGTTAAAGCGTATCGGGTCAAGATTCATTATTGACTTCGATACCTTGATCCCTGAAGGTTTGACCTCCAGTGAGAAGATGGCTGTACATCTGTAAAGAATTATTGGAACCTTAGTTTGAAGCTGATTTCTGGTGATAAGTGTTTTTATCTTGATACTAGAAATTTTGGAATTTCTGAATGAGTGATTGGAATTCTTAGAGTGGTGTGAGAAGCAAGTAATAAAAAAGATGAGCGTCAGGACAGGAAATAAGAGGATCTCCAAAAAGGATTCAAGCGACAAATGTGTGGAATTGGAATAACATGAAGTGCTTAATTTGTACTAATGTTTTGGCCCACTTGGGCGAGATCTATTTTGCCTATTGATAGTTGGCATTCTACTGTCAGACACTATCATATGCATTAATATCAATATGAATAGTATTTTACCCACATGTTTGGAATATGTTTAATATATGGCAATTATGTAAATCCCTCCCTGAGATACCTTCTCAAAATGGCGCACATGTAAAACTCCGTATTTACAGGTTTATGGTAGTCCTTCCTTAATGTGAGCAACAAGGAGGGACATAAAAAGGACAATATTTATAGGGGTCCAGTGTACCTGTCCTAAGAACATGCAACCAAGAATTGTACAAAGTTCCCCAAGAGGTAAAGCTAGTGTGGCAAAGTAGTCTCTCTCTCTACGTTTGAATGTGAAATCAACAGTCAGGGAACCAGAGGGGTCCCTTTTCGGAACTAGGAAGCCTCACACAACTGATAAGCTGGATGACTTGTTTCATCCAGCACGATGGTTGTCTTGCCTCATCACCGGCTTCCTGCTCCAACGTCAAGCCGGCGCTGCAATGCCTGACGGGTAACACAAGGTGCTACACTTTTATGGAGATCTTTTGTTCCTTGCCGTAGTATCAGTGATGTCATTTGAGATGTCATCAGTGATGTCATGAGTGATGTCACTGACCATGTCATGAGTGATGTAATATGTGACGTCATCAGCAGTGCATTGCACGCGCACGTTATAGTGAGTCCAACTAACTATAACGTGGGAATTTCAATGGTTTTATGCGAGTAACATTTCCACCTAACTATAACTGGTGTGAAACCTATGGTTTTTTCAGTGAATTTAATAGGTTTTTTAAATGCTAATTCCTAACTATAACTGGTGTGAAACCTATGGTTTTTTCAGTGAATATATATATATATATATATATATATATATATATATATATATATATATATATAAATTCACTGAAAAAAACATAGGTTATAGACCATATATAGTTAGGAATTTGCATTTACAAAACCTTGAAAATTCACTGACAAAACCATTTTTATATGTATATAAAAAATGGCCGAGACTACCACGAGATGAGCGTGATCAAGCCGTAATGGCTTAACGCGTTCGTATTTTTTCATCTGCCGAATAAATCTTTGAATATCTGAACTTTGGGGTCCTGTTGTCTTCAAAATTGTTTGGAGTATCTTGGAAAAATTACGAGCCTGCTGGTAGCTGTAGCAGGACCGCCCGTGACAGCCTGACCTCTTCACCAGCACTAGTGGAGCGTATATATATATATATATATATATATATATATATATATATATATATATATATATATATATACACACACACATATATATATACTACCTTCCAAAGTAATATATATACCTAAACTAACATATACAACTAATTAAAGTTAAAAATATAATATAACAAATTAGTAACAAAACACTGTACAACTTCTATCTCTGTAGATTTAGTTACTAAAAACAATTCCTATAACATTTAGAAACTGCTAATTTGCTGTAAAACAAGACCAGTTACATACCTGGAAAAAGACATACAAAAGTAAGTAAATTTAAAATATTACTAAACAGCAACTCGCCCTAAAATGTTACAAAATAAACCCAACTGCCTCAGCCCCCACTAACTAACAACAAACAAACATTTAAAATCAAACTAATACACTTTTATGAACCCAAGAGAAAACAAAACCACCTGTTCCACATTGCAACACCCCCAAACATAAAACCTACAAATAAAATGTGCAACATCTAGCAAGAACATACATGTAAGAATAAATCAGGAAAAGACTAGCATAGTTTTGTATGACGATTTTTAAAACATATTGAACATTAAAAATAAAATCTTCTTCTTATTACACTATTTTCAGACATAATGACAGAAAGAGCATGTGGCATCACATCATGGAGCCCTCTTCTGCTTCCAAGGTAATATTACAGCTATGACACACAAACAAATAATCAGTGAGATTATTTGTTTCTATGCAATTATTATCTCACAGGGGGTACACTTATAGACAAGCAAACAAGCACAGAAACTATTAACTGAAAATATACTACATATTACTCTAATACTTGCTATGGGGGGGCAACTACAAACTATGAGGTTGTACCTAATGTGAGACAACACTCCCACCCCCTCCAAACAGGAAAGAAATAGAAATAATCTCCAAAGAGCCTGCAACTAAAATACTGAAAGATATACTCCCTTAAATTCCCTAACACATTACAGGCCTGCTACCAGCTATACCCACCTTAAAACGCTTAATTTCACAAACCCCCAAAAAACACTCGTGTTACCTGTAGTGTAGTTCCTATATTCCCAATAGGCTCTGCGCATTGGAATAATATATCCTATAGATTTGACGTAGGACTGAGGTCTACTAGGTCTCTATCGAATATACTAGACTTAATTGTGAGTGCCAGCTAGCTCAGAGGTCACTAGAGACTTTCTCGAATACACAAGAAGGGATTAGTTTCTGACAACCGCATAAACATGACCACTTTGTTTCCCAAGAATAAGAAATGTATCTTTAGAGTTGTGGAAACAATAGATAGTTATATCACTCAGTCATTCATGCATGCTTCGTTTTACCAGAGGTGCAGAGAAATAGAGAGACGGGCGTTTTCAATAAAAGGGTATTTATTGAACAGTCTTCTTTCTCATGCAGAGGAACTGAACTGCTACAATTGTAATAATGGTTGCAAAGTACAATGCGTACAGTACGAAGAGTATTATAAAATAATACTGTAAAAGCATGATATGGTTTCTAAGCCATAAAATACATACATTAATAAATAAAGACTAAAAGTACTCAACTGGTGCTTCTAAAATACGCCTACCCCGGTGTACCTAATCTAGGTCTAGTACAAGGGAAGAAGTAAGTGCGGTGTAGCTTAGTTTCAGTATTCGTTTGCCAAGAATCTAATCCAAGAATTCTCTAAGGGTCTAATCACCTTGGTTTAGAATGTAGTCTGGTATCTCTCTCTCAGGACTCGATTTCCCAACAACCCGCAAGGGTAGCTTGGAAACACTGGAGCTGGATTTCTCGGCAAGAGAAAAGACGGCGACTCTCAGTGCGTCTGCTGGAGGGTCTGCTCCCTTCGGCACTTGCTGTAGCAGGGCACGTCGGGCAAGTAGATAGTTGAACTTGAAGGTGTCTAGTTTGACATAAGGTTGGACACAATAACATCAAGACTCAGTTCTTTGAAAACTCCATGAGTTCTTGGATAAATCAATATTCAAGCAAGGGGAAGTCCCTGACTGCTGAAGGCGGGTTTTTCCAAGAAATCGTTGTAGATTTTCGGAACTAGTGGAAGTAGCCATGCCGTATTGGGACTGCAGAGGCTAAGTCTAAATATAGTTATGATTTCCATGCCTATATAAGGATAGGGTGATTTATACCTATACATGGGCATGAATCTGGAAAATTACACTAGGGTCCTAAAACGCCATACAACATACCCTTCCTGCCACTAAATGACACAAAGGGTTCGATTAGGATGGCGGAAGGCCTGCCACAGACGGCCCGGCGGTCCTTCTTCCATCACAGAGCGAATTACCCACCGCCCAATTAGGATGGCGGTGAGTACCGCGGCGGACGCAAAGTCCGTCCACCACTTCACAGCCAAAGGCAATCATACCAATTGCCTGGCAGACCGTGCAGGGTGCCTAAAATGGTGGTGGTGCCAAGCAGGCACCGTTCACCAAATTAGGATGTTGTCAAGAAACGGCCTTTCCATGGCAGCGATGCCTCCATGAAAAGGCTGGTGGGGATTGGGTTTGGGGGCCCCCCTTGTTTTGGAGGGAGGTGTTGCTGCATGGGGGCATACCCATGATACCCTCTACATTTCCATGCATGCGTGGCAGGCATCGCATAGTGCCTGCCACGTAGTGCAGGGAATGCACAGCATCACATTTTAACATTGCATACGGTGCTGCAGCCAGCAGTACCGTCCGCAATGTTAAATGCCCTGGTTGCGCCCGCTATTTGCAGTGGTGGGACCACCGCATGTCTGGCGGATGGTCCCAAACACTGCAACAAAGGCGGAATGGCTCAGGACCGCCCACCATCGTAATGAGCCCCCTAGTTATCCAAATACCTGAACACTTAACAACTTCACCAAATGAGTAACCTTCCTCTTGCATGATAACCTGAACAATGAAAAACGAATCCAAATATTTTCAATGGCACATAACTTATTAAAACTAAGCCTATGTCAAACATGGATGAAGGATGAAACCTTCAAAATGTGCCCCAAACTACTGTACATGGTGACTATCAAAACACAACTAAACCATTCATACATGCTCTACTTCCTAATAAACAAAGTAGCACTTACTACGAACTACTAAACCACATTAAAATTAAAACAAATAACTACTGCCCATATAAAATAATAATAGATTTTGAACAAGCTATGATTCAAACAATTTTAAAAGTTTTCCCACATACAGCCATACAAGGCTGTTACTACAATTTTAGTCAAAGTATATGGAGACATCTCCAACAATGAGCATTAAGGGGTCGATTACGATGCAGTCTGGAAAGCATTTCCACCACAATCTGGTTAGGAATGCTTTCCCAATGATTTGTATTCTAGAAGTCCTATCGACCGATTACGATGTGTCCGTATGCTTATGGACTCTGTTTGGTCAGACACTTATTGACTTCAATGGGAGCCTGTGTCCCAAACGAGAACACAGGCTCCCATTGAGTGGGTGGGGAAAACCTTGCACCCTGTGGTAGGCTCCCAATGGTGCCTGCCACACTGTGCATGGTTGGGAAGGGGGGTCCCTTGAGTGCCCCCATAGGCCCCTTCCGGAGGCCTATGGGTGATGGGGAGCCTGCTACGGGCCCCCAAAGTCTGATTCCCAAAGCCGTTTTGTCTGGGCCAAACCAATTCGGAATGGATGTAAGAATCAGTCATCGTACCGGCTCGTTTGGAACCCATCTCCATTGGGCTGTGCGATTCTGCGACGGATGACTCGGGCTGCATGAATCTAATTTGGAACTGATTCAGACAGCCCTGACCGCTTCCTTGCATTGTACTCGGTCAACCGAATACGAATCGCAGAATCAGAATCCTGGTCCGAGCCTTTCCTGATGACCTAGTAACTGGGCGCTAAGTATAGAATATGCAACAAACAGTCCCTTTGGCTCTGAACTTAAAAAAATGATTGCAACAGCCTAAGTCCCTGTCACAGAGGTAGTAAGCCATTACAACATACTCAAAGAAAGGGCTTTCTATCAACAAAACAAACACAAACTTAGCTCTCTAATAGATTACTTTGAGGAAACTTGGATTGGCAGACTGCACCATTCTGGACACAGTCGCCAACCAAAATTCCAAATAACATGGCGGAATGTCTATGACAGCACCATGACTCATGAGGCCAAAACCAACAATGTGGTACAAGGATGGCGCAATGCCTTCCAATCCACACTAAGCAGAACCCAACCAACAATCTATAAATATATGTTGGAACTAGAATAAGAACCCAAAGATACCAACAACTACGAATAGAACAATCAGTAACACATATTAAACCTAAAGTTAGCAAACAAACCAATAGAATGTAGAATTTTGGGGAAGGCATTGGACACAAATGCAGTTACATTCATTATTCCCCCATAATCGTAACCAATTTTTGGGAAATTGTTAGACACTAACGGGGTTACTTTTACCATTCCCACTCTAATCTAAACCATTTTGTGGAATGTGTTGGAAGCTAAATAGGTTCTATTTATTGCTCCCACTACAATCTAAACAGCATTGGAGAAGGTGGTGGACACTAAAAGGGATTAATACATTGTACATAATCCATAGTCAAACGTAATCCATTTCTATTCTTTGAATAAATATAATCATTACTTATAGCGCACTGTTACCAGATTACAAATGTCTCTATATTTAACATCAAATGATAACTTAATAAATATTTTTTATTGTTTAAAAAAATGCAATCAATTATACATATTGATTAATATACCAACATATAAATAAATCAAATACAAATAAATATATACATAAACAAAATAATCAAATCATAAAATATTTTAACATTATATACAAAAATACATGTTTAAAATTTTAAATAATTAGAATTACTAAAAACAGAAAACAATATAATATTTATATTCCCAATTAACTATTTATAACAAATAAATACATATAAAAAAACGTATTAACAAAAACGGGTTAATTTGTAAATTTACTACCTAATAACATTATGAAATATTTTAACTTTATTAATAAAAATAACCTTACCATTTTAAATAATTATAAAATATATTCAGTAGAAACAGAAAACAATATATATATACATTCCTTATTTCCTATTTGATAACAAATAAATACATATTACATTTTGTATTAATAATAACAAATGTTGGTAATTTGTAAATTATAATTCTTATGGAATATACATTTGAATACCAATATTTATAAATGCATTCACTTTCATACATATTTATGACAATTTCATATGAAATTAACTTAAAATATTTATACATTTAAATATTCACACTACTAAAATTTAAACAAATTGAAATTTTACATAAATATACAGTATTTCAAAACTTTGTAACAAAATATAATAACCACTAAAATAAAACACACTACAATAAAATACATATAAATTAACACGATAAAACAATATTATAGACAATATTTTCTCTAATTATATTTTCACAACAATATTAAAAACAACACTTAAAACATTATTCTTACCTGCAATATTTCTGTCAATGTTCTATTTGACATCCCGATATTCTTGACACAATATTTTTTTCATTACAATATTTTGAATACGATATTTTGGCCGAACACAAGACACTTTATGAAAGAGGATGAATATTCCAAAAGGATCAAGGTGGGAGAGTCATCATAATTCAGGGGCATTCTAATGTTATCAGTGGCCACCAAAAGAGCTTTCTCTGTATTATGCAGGGCTCAAAAGTCTGATAGAGAATGGTCCATGAAGTTATTGGATTCAAGGAAGTTGGACAGTTGTGTATTGAATTCTTTCCTCAAGCCTTTGGAGGCAAAATCAAATATAGACACAGTTTGATAATTCCTCAATTGTTTGAGGTTCGTAGTGGGTTTTTTCAACAGGGGAATATTGTGAGACTGATTGCAGGGTGTAGGAATGTAGAAGGAGAAAGATTGCAAAGATCTTTAAAACTATGGTTAACTGCAGAAAAGGTGTAAGTAAGAGTACATGGGGTCATGGGTCTGAGGGGGAACCTGATTTAATGGATGCAAGAGCAGAAGATGAGTCTTCCTTGGTGGGTGACTCAAAGACAGTAAGATCATTGATACTGGGAGTCATTAGGTCTTGACTCAGACAAGGGAGCGAGTTAGGTAAGGTCAGGGGGAGAAAGCCAGATTACATTTTACCAATTTTTCCGTGAAAGATGATAGAGAATTTGGAGCACAGCTCCATGGATGGCTGCATCATGTTGTTACTGGTACTAGGATGCACTGGGCATTTATACATATGAAAACAAGTTTTAAAGGAGCTTTTGTCAGTTTCAATGACAAAGATGTAGTAGTAGGAACACATCTTCTTGACCTGATGTTGATAGGATTTAAGGTTCCTTTTAATAACTCAACTTGGATTTGAGACCATGGCCAAGATTAAGATGCCGGTTGGACGAGTGTCCGACCGGCATCGTGTTAGAATGGAAACCGACCGACTGGTAGTCGTCAGTTCCACCCGACATATTATAATGAGACCACCCAAGTGGTGGTCGGAAACATCAATTTATCCATTGAGGCTTGTGTTGCAAAAGGAAAAGGGCTGCAGCACAAGCTGCATTGGAAAAATGGATGTTTGCAAACATCCATGCACAGTGTGTCAGGCACAATGTGGTGTCTGGCACACGGGGTATTCCAGAGGCCGTGGAGGACTAGGGGCCCCCAAAGTCCATTTCTGACAGCCTTTTAATGGCGGTTGGACTGCCATTCAAAGGCTGTATGAAAGGGACAACGTAATCCCTACGGCGGTGCCTGAGCAGGCACCACCCTATTTAGGGTAATACATTCTGACTGACAGTCAGACAGGCTTCATGAGCCTGCCGTAAGGGTAGTCGGCCCCTCCTCAAGCTGCCTCCGACCGCCACGCATCATAATGTGGTGGTTGGACTGCGGCACCAGATGTTGATTGGACCGCAACGAATGGCCTATCGGTTGCGAACAGACCCACATCATAATGAGGCCCTATATATTTTCCGACAGAGGTGCTCCAGTGCTTTACAATGGCATTTAGATGTGTACAAGATATCTGAGTAGTATGGGGTAGTAGGCTCCTTTCAGTTGCTTGAGTGGAAGGATGTGTCTTAGGCATTAGTGATCCACTTAGTACAGTTCTCAATTACGTTTTTCATGTTGAGTTCAATTGTAGGAGGGGTTTGGAGGCCAGTAAGAAGACATTTATTATTGAGTTTGGACCACGGGTGATGTAGAGTGCCTGAGGAGTGTGCTTTGAATGGGGTTTCGAAATGTTGTGTGGCATAGAAAAAGGTATAGTATGATGATCCAACCAGGGCAAAGGAATGAGTGTGTCTGCCAAAAGACTGATGTTGATAAAAATAGGGTCTAACAAATGACCTGCATGTGTAGGAGTCACGACTATCTGTGCGAGGCCGAGGATGACAGAGATTGAGAGTAGAGGGTAGGCATGTCATTCAGATGGAAGTTAAGGTCTCCATGGGTAGAAAAATTAGAGGCTTTGAGAATAAAAGGAGCAAGAATTCGGTTGGGAGGTGAAATTGACTCTGTTGCCAGGAGTCCTGTTTATTAGTGCATCAGAGTGGTTCTAAAAGGCCCTGTGTTGAAGACTGAATATAGGACCTTCACACTTCGGAAAGTCATTGACTTCTGATAGTAGGCAAGAGAAAATGGAACTAAAGATTATAGTGATTCTGCCAGCAGACACTTAATATAATGAAGGAGCCAACCCTTTGTGGTGCCAAGTAACTGTAAGAAAAATGGCATCAGCTTATGCTGCACAATAAAATCATGCAGATTGATTTAATATTTGTGAATGGACCGTATAATAATCAAAAAGCAGTATTAGGGGTGTACTGTGAATTTAATTAGAGGATGGGTTTATACAGATGCTGAACGCTGGTGGCAGGTTGTTTGTTGCCGTTTCTATGTGTTAGTGGATGCCCTCTCCATTCTGCAACACAGTGTTGAATTTTCCTTTCAAGGAAAGGATGATCAGCTGTACTTATATGTGTTTGAACAACTCTGTATTCTACTAAAACCATCTGCAAGCTGCAAATAGAGTTTAATGCAAGGAACATAAATTAGTTCAATACCCAGGTCTCAAGTGATGAGCCCTGGGTATTGGACTAAAGATAAAGAATGGACAACGCCCATTAGTGCAGCTGGGAATAATTTTGGGAGAGCAGTGAAGTGATTAGTTAATTTTAGCATTAGGCATAGTATTTAACGGTCACAGGTTTCCACATGCACTGCAAGAAAGCTTATCCAATTTCAGTTTTCGGAGAGCAAAAGCACCTTGGAGAAACTATATATTTTCTATGATGAAACCCCTTCACCTACTCCCTGCAAATTTTGCGGCTATTAACTTTGCATTACCCACACTGCAAATATATTTTTTCCTATCTTTGGCAGGAGTACATGTTCAATCTTTTCCAGGGTGCGAAGGGGGTCAGAGAAAAGATTTTGACTATGCACAAGGTGTACTTTTGAGGATATTCACAAACTCACCGGCATTCCTTCCCTGTAATTCTCAGGCGAGACCGTTGCATTGTAAATGCTTGTTGGTATTTCTTTGTTCTTTAAACTCGATAAGTGCTACTCTCCAAACAAAAGCACTTCAACACCCCATCAGGGGTAACAAGCGCTATATAAATGCAAACCTTTTTCTCTCTTCATTCGCTCTGCTATCCTTCTGAATACAAATAACTGACTAACCTATCCACCACTCAAATTACTTTCACATTTTCACTATACTAATTCCACACTAATCATTCTTGGGTTCCGGAGTAGCGTGCTACTCACTGAAAAAGCGATTTGATGCCTCGTCAGGGGTAGTAAGCGCTATATAAATGCAATTACAATAAAATACAATACCTTCAGTGTGGGTGGATTTGGCCAACTTCTACAAGCCCATGATGGGAAGTGTTACAGAGGTTATGGTGCTTTCATGGGTGTCTGAATATTGTTAAGGAGGCTAATGGGCAGAGAGTTGCCTCCATTCAGGTGGGTGAGGACCAGGGCTTCGACTGACACGGACATCAGGAAGGAAGGATGTCTGGAGGCAGAGCTCTCACCATACTGGGACAGGCCCATATCCTGTTACCTGCCACAGATGCAGAAATGACTAGATTCCCCAAAGAGTGAATGTTACTGACATCCTACAATAATAATTCAGAATTATTTCTGCATGTCAAAAACTGTCTGCCTTGGGGAGGGGCAGTTAAAGCCAGCCCTTCACCTTCTTTTATAGCAAATTGATGCAAATTCACATAACTGTCTGGGGAAAATAACTGCAGTTTCCAGCTAAATAAAGTAAAACCATCTATTTCAGGTGTGGTTTATCTTTCATGTGCTGCCTTCTTCTGGATGCACGCCCACCACTCCAGCTTGGGAGTTCTCCACCCACAGAGTGCCACAAGTGTGTTGTAACAAAAGTATAATATGGATTTCCATCTATGTAAAATTACATGCCTGGACACATATCCCCGCATTGGAAGGAGGGAGCAGGCAGAGAAGTATGTTCAACAAAGGAAATTATATCTCTCCAATATAAAAGTGACAAAAAAGGAATATTTTACTAAAGCCATAAATGATGCCCACCAAAAACAAAAAACTATCTTTACTATAGTTAAGTCCTTTACCCATCCCAAAACTCTTGTGCCCGAAATCCCACCATCTGTAAGCCTGTGCAATCAAATCGCAGACTTTTTCGTAGATAAAATTGTTAATATTCAGAAAGACTTCCCTTCTCCTTTGACCACCGCTCATGAGGCAATAGATAACAATCTGCCGCTTTCTAGTTTCAAACCTGTCTCCACTCAACAAACACGTAAGGCAATTTTGGCATGCAAATCAGGAGCCCCCACCGACTCCTGCCCTCCCAGCATCCTGCACCATTTGATCGATACAGTCAATCCTTATATTAACACCATCATTAATGAATCTCTTGAGTCCGGGATAGTGCCTAATGACTGGAAGAAGGCTATTGTGAAGCCTCTGATGAAGAAGCAGAACAAATCCCCTACTGATTTTACCAACATGCGCCCTATTTCACTACTACCTGTCCTTGGTAAGATCACGGAGCAGTTAGTACATGAAGAGCTAAAAACTTTTGTAGAGACTTGTAACATCCTGCATCCGCAGCAGTCGGGATTTCGTTCCGGTCATTCCACCGAAACAGCTTTGATCGAACTAGCTGATTCCATCAAGTTCTTGCAGGATGAGGGTAGGCAGGCCGTCCTCATCCTGCTTGACCTAACAGCAGTGTTCGACACTATCTCGCATGTCATCCTGATCAACAGACTGCGAGAGATCGGCGTGACAGACACAGTCCTGGCATGGGTTAAATCCTTCCTATCTAATAGGTCCCAAACTGTGTCCTTGGGTCCCTATCTATCCAGCGAGAAACCTATAACATCAGGAGTCCCCCAGGGGTCCATATTAAGTCCTCTCTTTTTTAACATCTATATCGCCCCCCTTCTCGCTGTGATAGAATCTCATGGGATCCTCGTCACGTCATACGCTGACGACACACAACTTGTCGTCACGATTGACAAAAAGTGTATGAGTGCAGATTTGCGTTTCCAAAATTGTCTCTCCGATGTTTTCCAGTGGCTTAACAAAAACCATTTAAGATGCAATAGTGCCAAGACTGAAATCATACCGCTGAGCAAAGATCTATCCTTCTGCCCGAAGGACTGGTGGCCCACAGGATCTGAGGCCCCACCCAGCGCTGTACCTTCAGCGCGGAACCTGGGCGTGCAATTCGATTCATCCCTTTCTTTCGATGACCACGTCAGGATCACCGCTGGACGTTGTTTTGGACTTATTAAATCTTTTAAAAAATTCTTTGATCTCCTCCCCATTGCAGCTCGAAAATCAGTCGCGGTAGCTTTAATACTCTCCCGACTTGACTACTGTAATGGTTTAATGGCTGGAGTGAAAAAGTCCACCCTTAAAAAGCTGCAGAGCATTCAACATGCAGCTGCTAGATTGGTGCTGGGACTCCCTAGAAGGTCATCAGCTTCAACGGCACTGAACATCCTCCACTGGTTACCATTGCACAAAAGGATTCTTTTTAAACTTCTTCTTACCGTATTCAAAACTATGAAAAACACAGGTCCCCATTACTTTGCAAAACGCTTCACACGCTACAACCCCTCGCGATGTCTGAGATCCTCTGGTACAAATCTCATCACTATTCCAAGATTTAAGTACAAAACCAGGGGTGGGGAAACCTTTACCGTCCTGGCAGCTAGGGCATGGAACAATCTACCTGTCAATCTTAGATTAACTGATAAGGAGAGCCTTTTTAGAAAACTCCTAAAGACATGGGTGTACCAACAACCAGACACCTCTGTATTGGCAGCTATCTAGTTCCAGTTTCTTCATCACGCACCATCTGTCACGTACCCACTGCACGCTAATCCTAGCGCCAAGATGCTCCTTGAAAGAAGTCGAAAGAAGGAAGGATCATGGTTAGCCGGGGAATCGCATGTATGTCTTTCCAGGACAATACTGGGGAGGCATTCATAAGTGTACAGCTGTGAGCAGTACAGAGATATGAACGGATAGTGCCAAATGTCTGCCCCTCCCAATGCCCCTCCCAATTTCCACTACAGCAGCTTAGGAATCTGTAGGGGTGCACTGCACTATGAGGAGCACCAGACTGGTCATCACCAGTTGACACACCAGCTGGCTGTATTTGGTATTCATGAAAAAAGTGAGCCACACAGTAGGAGTGGGAGCACCAGGAAACCTAAAGCACCCAAGGTAGGAAGCCAAGCCTTGGACTTGAGGAGAAGGAGCAGGCCTAAGGAAAGCTTTTCGCATCAACCACATGTGGGTACAGGGTGCCTCCCATATCAGAAACAGTGGCTACAGCAGGCCTGCTGACCGCCATCATCAGTGACACCGTGCTCATATGGACATGGTTATATGTGCCTCCATCCCTTTACTAACCCCTCAGAATTTTGAGCTAAGTTTTGTTGGGTGGCACAGAATCCAGAAAGTGAATGAAAGGGGAAATATTATTTCTCTGTTGTGAGACCCCAGATAACTTGCTTTTCACAGGATCACCAGCAAGACAACTGATGGCTTCCTTCCACCCGATGCAAGTCAGAGTTGCATTTTAGGATCTAGTCTTTTTTCCTTTAATTACTTTTCAGTAAAACAAGTCTCTGCACCTTATAATGTTTTGTTTAATATAAAGGTGCCTCTGACAAAAAGGGAAACCTGATAGTTACCTTCCAAGTCTATCAACTAGTACAACTTAATACACGCAAGGGAATCAACAATAAATTGTGAAGGGAAGCAATTTGTCATCATTCGCAACCAAACAAATTCTTGCGCCCTTCAAATGTTTTTCATTAGACCCACCTTTAGCCCCGCCTCTAGCCCCGCCTCCTTGCCACGCCCCAGCTCGATCTGATGGGTACCTGCACTTTTTTTCCCCCATTTAAAGCACTGCTGCACACCCATAGGATAAATTTACTTCCATTAAAACCTTTGTATGGATAGATCAGTTTACAAGCATAAAACCAGCTTCACAGGATTGACTCTGCAAGAGAAGACAATTTAACCCCTTCGGCGCTCCGTAAATTCTCCCGCTGTGCGGGAGAATTAATAAGTGTGCAGGATTCGGACAGCCCCCGGCCTTCCTTAGCACACGCCTACCGTGACGTCGGACGGCCCCGGGCCTGAGCACCGAAGAGGTTAAGAATCCAAACTATTGTAAGCCTGCTTTATACGCACAAATACGCTTTCTTTCATAAGCCTTAAATTGATCCCTAAAAGCCTCAATAAACCACAGCTTCGCCACAGAGACCACACACAGATGGGGAAAAAATGAGCTTACCTTCAACATAAATTAAGTCATCATCGAACTCAATAATCCTCAAACAGCAGTCATCCATCTCTAGTTCTTTCTGGTACCTGTGAAAATAGATATGATTTAGTATTTATCACCAGTAATGTATGCCTGTAAGTCAGAACAACATATTTTCTTTTCTAAATTTCGAAAAAAAACATGCTTAGGTTTATATTAAGTGCCGTGCTTTAATTGAAAGTAGAGAGAGAGAATGTTGTATATATTATATATTTGTATAAATGTTATTATTGTCATTGCACAAGCAGCTTTAAATTCAAAGCCCATCATTCACATGAACCACGACATACTAGCAATTATTCATTTGATTGATAGAAACCTAATTCCACTGAATTATGGATTTCAACTCATGGCAAATGGCAGGCTAGGGGTCAAATATATGAACCCTGCGGCGTGCATCTCATTGTTTATGGTCACACCCTTTGAAAAGGTTTGCAGAACGTTGGGACATAAGGAACAATCACAGGTCGATTTTCGGAACATTCGTGCAGGATGCATTCGAATTCAATGAACACCTAAAAAGCAATCATTTGCAAGTTTGGTAAGTGTGTGGAAAATGTGACATGGACCGGCCTCCTTGACCAGTGTTGGACAACGCTGCTCTTCACAACATTACTATCATCATCTACTATTAATGTTTTATGGTCATATGTAGCTCAATCACAGTTCGATAATGGCATCAAGACAGAGATGAAGGAGAGTAACGTGATACATTGTGGGTCCATCCCCGCATGTTCTGCACCTGTCCGTCACTTGTTGCACCAGGGATTATACAGAGCAATTGTCTTAAGTGGAGTATCCAGCACTGGACTTGGATGGGATATTCAGTTATGTCTAGAGAGTATTCTATAGTGATCTGCAGAATAATTCACAACAAATGATTACTATAAACTCTGTGTGTTTGCTCACTCTTCCTCTCAACCACTACAATACTTTTCACTGTGACCCATGACAGGATAAGAGCTCCACTCTGGTCATTCACACACTACATAATGGGTCTCCTACCTTTTCTTTAGTAGGAGCTACTTATGTTCATTGGAAATCATCCCAAACTAATAATATTACCAGTGGTAGGATAGTAACCACATCAAACAGATGATATTAGTGGCTACAATATGCAAGATTGCCAGCAGTGATCACCTCAGGGCACCAGGCAGGGTTGCCAGCAGTAATGTAATAAAGGTTGTGTCAACATGGGTAATACATAACAGCTCCAGCTCCAATGCCATAGCTACCAAGGTATTAATATTAGTTATAAGTCTCCCCAACACTGCATGATTTAGCACCCAAATATGGACTTTAAATCTAATTTTAGAAATGCAACCCTTTTCTTCCAAACATCAGTTTGTGTTCTGAAAATTTACAGATTTTCATCTTGGATAAAGACTTTCAATGTTGATATACATAATTCAACCTAGCTAAAGTTCCCAATTTAGTAGGCTGAGCTGCACACAGGAGAGCTACTTTCAGGTAGCTGGATAGCTACCAGTAGCTCATGAGCTAGTTGTTGGAGAAACCTGTGCTACATCATATTAGTTCACACAGCAATTTAACGCCCTTCTAACCAAGCCCAGTTCTCTGGTCAGCATCGGAGTTTTTATTGGTTGGGTAGCATGCTACACCGTTGGAATTGGGTCTTAGTTGTAAAGGTGTTGCTCTATGTGTAAGTATTTTGGGGTTGTGTGTTAGCAAGAGAGCTAATAGAGCCTATAAAGTTTTAAATAGGTGTGAGAGATAGAAGACCTCTTTCAAAATAGATTAATTTGGGAGTTATAAGTAGTGGCTACTGTAGAGTGTAGAAGTACATCTCATGACATGTCCAGGTTATTTCCTGTCAGGATACAAGTGTTTTATTGGTAACCCTTGGGTACTAAAAATAAACTCATAGTTTGCACTGGTTATAGGTTGGTGGGATAGCATGCCTTGTAGGGACTACCCAGAAATTATATATATGTCTACTTTATAAGATGTGCCATTTAAAATATGCCAAGGTAATACACCATTTCAGACTTGTCTTTCCGGGAAATTAGCTGAGAAGTTATTTTGTTTTTGTAGAGCCCCGCCCACAGTTTGGTTCTAGATCATTAGGTTGGATTAGCCCAGTCTGTACTTTCTTCTAGAACTTCATATCGTATTGGATGCTTCTTACCTTGATTTTTTAAGAGTCCAAAGTGGAATCATATGTACTGAAAATGATGTTCTCAGTTGCTCTTCTTATAGAAGGAGATTGTTAGATGAGTTGTCAGTTTTCACATGAAATGGCATGCTCACTGGGTTGCAATGGGATTTAGCAGGGAGGAATAACACATTCTATCTTTCAATGGCCCTGTGTACGAGTGTTGAAGGAGGACCATCTGAATACAGGGTAACTACACAAAATATCGAGTTAAAAATATCGACTTACATAAATATCGACTTCAAAATATAGAATGGACAAAATATCGAATGGACAGAATATAGTCAACAAAAATATCGAATTTAAGGTAAGTAATGTAATATCGATTTTTATAAATATAGAAAGTCAAAATATCAAAGTATATAATATAAGTTATTAGAATATATTGAATTTTTAATAATATCGAATTTTTTAAGGTGTTTTTTATGTTAGTATATGTGTGAAAAGTGTATATTTTTTTGTAATTTATTTTAAGTAATGAATTTTATGTTATTTAATTTTTGCGTAATTTAATTCTGTAGCGGGTTGTAGGTTTATAGGGGAATAGGGTGGAAAGTAATTTAATTATCTATATATGTATAAAAACGAATGTTTGTCTGTCTGTCTGTCTGTCTGTTTGTCCTTTATGCATTACTACACCATTCATCCGATCGCCATGAAACTTTGAGAAGTTGTTGAGTACACTCCCGCAAAGGTTTCTGGCATAATTTTTTTTAAAATATCGGCCCCCCCAGTGCCCTCATAATCTTTCGAATACTGATGTACGCACCAGACGGAAAAACAACAAATCGCGTATCCACAGGCACTCGAATAAATAAATAGAATTAAAACACCATTCATCCGATCGCCATGAAACTTTGGGAAGTTGTTGAGTACACTCCCGCAAAGGTTTCTGGCATAAAAATGTTTTAAATATCGGCCCCCCAGGGCCCTCATAATCTTTTGAATACTGATGTACGCACAAGACGAAAAAACTAAAAATTGTATATTCAGAAGCACTCGAATAAATAAATAGAATTAAAACAGCATTCATCCGATCACCAGGAAACTTTGGGAAGTTGTGGAGTGGACTCCCGCGAACGTTGTGTTTTAGTTATGTAGCGGGTTGTACTTTTCCTACCGTTAAGCTCACTGGAGTGGGAATAGTAAGTTTTTAACCCTACGCTATTCAACTTTTTCTCTACTGTTGCACTCTCTGCAGTGGGAATAGTCATTTTTACCCTCCCGCTATCCAACGCTTTGCCTACTGTTGCATTAATTGGAGTGGGAATAGTAATTTTTACCCCTACGCTATCCAACACTTTCCCTACTGTTGCACTCACTGGTGTGGGAATAGTAATTTTTACCTCTACGCTATCCAACGCTTTCCCTACTGTTGCACTCTCTGGAGTGGGAATAGTAAATGTTACCCTCCCGCTATCCTACGGTAAAAATATTGTATGTTTTTTATTAATATTATGTTAATATATATATATGTTTTAAAAAATAAAATTGCATTTTTTTTATAACTTAAATTATTTAAGTATTTTTAAGTATGTTTTAGTTAATTATTTTTAATATTTAATTTATTTTAAATTACTTTTAAGACATTTACAAAAATTCGATATTTTGACTAACTATATTTTTTTAAACGATATTTTTTATTAGATATTTTTGTACCTACCTGTTTGTAGATAGGAATTCGATATTTTTGTATTCGATATTTCATCCTCAATATTTCTGTAAGTCTATATTTTTGAACTCGATATTATTTCAGTGATCCGAATAAAGGTAGTGAGTGGAATGCAGGAGCTGCCTTTGCAAATTGCAAGGGGTGCCCTTAGATTATGTTCATTTACAGTATCTACCTATGACATCATGAGGGTGATGTTGGCCTAAAGGTTCTGCAGGAATCTTGGTGTTGTATTCTTTATAAGCATTTACTGCCACTTGACCATCCCTTAGAATTGTACCTTATTTGAGGTTGCTGATTGTGTTTCTAGTTCACAGGTTGTGAACTCCGTTTTGAAAGAATTGTGTTTTACATGCTTGATCAGTATCCATTTATCAACAGCACAGAATGGTTCAATAAGTATAAACAATTCTAGGTTCTTATGATTTCCTTGTGCTAGAATAATATGTGTGCCATCAAGCTGTGACCTGATCAAGTCTGATAAAGGAGTGAGGTACACTGTGAATGAGAGAAAGAAGACAATTGAATTGTCACATTGTGTGGTGAGGGGAGATAAACTGAATTGAAGTAGTGTCATTATATACTTTATAAAGCTTGGAGATAGGAGTAGCTTTAGATTGGAATACTTCCGCGAATGCCAAGCTTTTCTGTTCTCAGAAGTAAAGTCTGCTAGTGGACAGGGACAGAATATAAGTAAAATCAGCCTTAACAAAAATGTTCAAACCAGCCCACATTACCGGAGGCCATGACTAGAATGGGTCCATGGGAGCATGGTTGGGTCATTGAGCTCCCTCCGCTCTGAAAGCAGCTCCTAATTAACCTCCAGTGTCCCGGGAAAAATCCAAAGTATCAAACAGGCCGGCACTGGTGGTGAACAGTGTTAAAATCACTAGTAGTCCTGCCACTCTGTTTTTGGCCACTGTCAATTTCATCCCAACTTACATCAAGGCAGATTTCTTGCCTTTGTCTGAGTGGATACTCGATTACTGCAGCAAAATTCAGCAAAGCTGGAGATCGAGAGAAGGTGTCTCCTTCAACGACTCACATAGGAATGGACCAGCTAAGACTGGCATGTAGCAGGCTGCGTGAAATTGGTAGAAGTTCTTTGTTTGATGAGTGGTATAATGATGGAGGTCTTCGGCACTGAGTGGAAGGTGCACAAATCTATATAGTTGTTTAGTATCTTCCTTGCTACAAAAGTGGCAAATATGGTGAATAAGATGTTTTTGAAGATCCATGCTGGTGTGATCACTCACAGATGCAACGATCAGCTTGCCTTAAAAAGCACATTGATTGAGGTGTCAAAAATGTTTTTGAAGCAGGTTAAAGATTGTTTTCATAAACTGTTGCGTTGTGTAAGGTCTTAATCGTCTAGTTGTTTTTTCATGAAGTAGTCATCCACTTTTTTTGTTCTAGAGACAAACCTTCTTTTGTCCACAGTTCGGCTGAGGAGCGGGGCTGGATAGGTAAAATATGGGCACATCTCCTAAACAAATGTTGCCACCCCTGCTCAGACCAGGAAATGCAGGAATAACCAAAAAAGGATGTTATACTATAAACAAACAGGAGAGGGAAGGTAGGAGCTTGCCTTTGATTCTTTACACACACTCTAGAGCCCTGAAGAATGCCAGAGACCAGTAGATGACTAAAAAGAGGCAGAAACATGTTGGCATATCTTAGGGATGCCAGGGACATTTTACCCAATAGCATCCATTAATTATACTTTATAGTATTCTTATTAATGCCTAAGGTATCACCTAATAAAGGTCATCTTTATGGTATACCTTAAAGTATTTTTAGATTATTACTGAATCACCAAAACATTAGCCAGAACATTACTAGATCTTAACAACTCCTTCAACAATCATGAGGTTCAGTCCACTCTAGTAGTACCATCTTACCATGGTGGGATGAGGTGGGCGATGATTAACCATGGCACATTACGTGGGTCAGACCGCGTCATCCATTATCTTAAAATTTGTAGATTAGGCGGTCACCTAGCATAAACAACACTCAGGTAGATAGCGAAAAGTAAAGGACCCCGCTCCTTCAAGAAAAGCCTTGCAGCGTCTTTTGGTGGTTATGAGTTAACTTTTCATGCCATGGGTGTATTTCTGCACCATATACTATGGCCTTAGAGCAGGTTTCTCCAATGAGTAGCTTGTGAGCTACTGGTAGCTCTCCAGCTATTGAAAGTAGTTCTTCTGTGTGCAGCTCAGTCTCCGGCACTACCAAACCTGTGTGCACACTACCCGCCAGATCAAAATAAATTGTTACTGGCGGGCGGTTCGTTGGCGTTGCCTATAGAAAAGGCAACGCAATGAGAATGTCAAAGCAAGTTCATGGAGGTCTTGGATGGTCAAGACCATGCCCTGCAGGAACTGACAGTGCATGCAAACAGGGGGGCAGACCATGTCCCCCCCACATGCATCCCCTGGTGCAGAGGCAGCAGGTTTCCTCTCCACCACAGTGTTCATGGTGGGTTCACTGCCATGAAAACTGTGGTGGAAAAACAACTCGTAATATGCATATTGCGGTCTGAAGACCGCTACAACACCAAAAGCAGCGGTCCCATGGCGGTCGGACCGTCCTACTTTTTATAGGGCGGTCGGACCACTGGTGAGGCAGCAGCCACACTGCCACGGTGAGTTTGGCGGTCCATCAAATCGCCAAACTCATAATAAAGCCCTTAATCCATAGCACATTTTGGTATTTCCTCCTTCAGAATAATGTGCTCAATGAACTTAAAAAACGTATGTGTAAACATAACATCAAAAGAGGAAATAGACTGCTCTGTTCCTCTTGATACAGCCATTTGTTTGTGATTCAGTCGATCTATAACAAATTCGTAATTTAGCAGTTCACAGTTATACAAAACTAGTAGAGGTACCAGTTCTATACATGAAGGACTCCTACAGCACTTGCTGAATTGCATTTCCATGAACATAACAATAGTAATCCTGATCACTTTATATTTTTTGCCATTGACAGGGTAGAACTGTTGAGATGTGGGGACAACAGAGAAAAGCACTTAGGGAGATTGGAATCACGTATCATCATGCAAGGTGGAACAAAACATCCTTTGGATCGCTACAAGGACAAAGAATTGATTAATGCAATATGCTGAGATATCTGACAAGATACATTGGTGATTTGTAGGGTATATCTATCCTGTTAGCTTACAACCTTCATACATCATTCAATCCTAGTGAAAAAAGGAAACAACATTATAATTCAACATAGGATGCATATCAGTTCATCCTATAACATGTTTCCCATCATACCACTTAATGAAAATGTTGCTTGCTGCTATTCAGATATTTTATTTTAACTCTTTCACGCCTAATCCCCTTCCATTCTCCTTCTTTGCCTAATACAAAGCGACCCCTCTCCCCGTTTGTAGCCCACTGGAGTGGTTCATTTTTGTATTATCAATGGGAACTAGCCTCAAAGGGCATAAAGATAGTGTGTTTGTACGGAAGAAAGAAATATTATTTCTTTTGAAAGCCCTCACCCACCAACCTAGTTGGCGGCATACTTCATCATCGGACTCCACCCGGTGACACTGAATATGTCCCAGGTGTGCTTCAACGCCTGTTTACAGCGGAGCTGTTTTCGTGATGAATTAGTGTGCAGAGATAGCGTGTGAGTGTGAATTAAAAACTGTCCTCGGGTCCCAATTCCTATACTAGGTAATTTTATTAGCGGGCTCTTGGCAGTGTTAAAAACAAAGCAATGGATATGCTGTGCTGTTATCTATGGTCTCCCACATCCTGTGTGGTCAATATGTTTCAGCCAGGCCTCGGTAATGAGCTGGCTTTCTTCAGGACCTATGAATGTGTGAAGTGTTTTTGAAGTGATTTAAAAAAAGGCAGGGTCAGGAATTGAGTGTAAGTGACCCGCTATGGGTGCTTCCCTCTGTGCTTTGTACCTGTAAAAAGTAAGTACATAAAACAATACAAACAAACACAAAATGAATGGAAATTAACATTACAGGATGCACATGTATCTTATGTGCTTAAATGCAGTTGTGTCCGTGTAGTAGCGATAATGCTAAAATAGTGGTGCGGTATGGACTGTGACGTGGTAGTTGGTCGGCGGTAAAAGTTATATGTGCATATAATCAATAGCGGAATCACGCCATACTTCCGAATTGGTGGCGGACAGTTAAAAGATTATAAATGCTTACTCTTGAGATTATCAGAGCAAAGCTTCATGAGTATCCGGCATTGGGGTCAGCTTAGAAACGCCTTCTATTAAGTTAAAGAGGAGACATACAGAAAGGTGAGTGAAGTAGCCTCGAGATCAAATAGAGGATCTCCCATGGCCTCAAAAGTCATCAAGTCCTGACAGTCCCCACTTACTTGGGAGAAGCTCGGTCCCTGCGTCAGCACCTACTTGATATGCATCGGATCTCCGTGGATGTTCACCCTCTGTGTGCTCAGGCTTAAATACTCCCCGCCATGTGTCAGCTGGAACCACTTCCTCAATTGCGGTGCTCTTTGGCGGAGATCTTTTACCCAACGAGGAGCAATGCCGATGATGAAGCATGACACCTGCAAGGGTGTGTGAGGCCATAATATCCAACATATTGGATACCCACGCGTTATTCCACGACGCACGGGTACCACCAACACAAAAACCCCACCCCCATCAGGAACAGCCTGGTACTCCTTGTGTTTCATGTTAAATATATATACCTAGGTGTATAGGTGAATCAGTGGGTGTAAGAGTGACTGGAAGACTGAGTGGGTGAGTGACTAACTGCATAAGTGAGTGATTAGGTGTCTCATGAATGTATTGATGAGTGACTAGTTGTCTGAATGTATCTGCCTGTCAATGGATGCTTAAGTGGGTGTATGAGTGCGTTAGTGAGTATGTGAATGGCTATATTGGTGATTGATTGGATGACTATCTCTATGGTTGTCTGGGTGTCTGTGTGTGTGGGAGAGGAGGTGTGTGACTGCCTGTATGGATGAGTGAGTGGGCGAGGCAGTGCTTGCATTGGGTAGTGAGTGCATCTGTGAGAAGCTGTATGGGTAAGTGAGTGTCTCCATGACTGTGTCGGTGATTGAGTGCTTGTGTCATTATGGGTCAGTAACTGTGTATGTGAAAGGCAGTATAGGTGATTGAACTTTATGTGTGAGTGATTGAATGTAAGAGTGACTAAATGGATGAGTACATACTTCTGTCAGTGACTATATCGGTGAATGAGTATGTGTTACTATTTGTACGAGCAAGTAAGTGTATGTATATGTAACTGTTTGGGTTAGTATGAACTTGTATGATTGACTGTACGGGTCAGTGTATAGGTGTGTGAGTAGTTCCATGGGTAACTCACTCTCTGTGTGAGTGCTTGTATGAGTATATGAGTTGATATGTCAATGGCTGCATTGGTGACTGGGTGGGTGATGAGTGGCAGTATCGGTGAGAAAGTGGATTTGTGTGTAGTTCTATAAATTGGTGAGTGGCTGTGTAAGTACTGGTACGGCTCTGTCAAAGGGTTTGTGAATGGTTGTGTGGGAGTGGTAGTGGGTGTTTAAACGTTTCTATAGGGTGTGAGTGGGTGTGTCAGAGATGATGTGGGTGATGTCATCACTGATATCATTTGAGATGTCATCAGTGATGTCACTGAGCAAGTCATGAGTGATGTAATATGTGAGGTCAAAAGCAGTGCATTACGGGGGCGCAGGTTATAATTAACTCAGGTAACTATAACGGCTGAATTTTCACTGGTTTTGAATGAGTGAAATGTCAGCATCACTATAACGTCCCGGAAACCTTTGTTTTTTTAGTGAATTTCTAAGGTTTTTTAAATTCTATTTGCAAAGTATAACATCCCTATAACCTTTGTTTTTTTTAGTGAATTTCTAAGTTTAAAAAACAAATCTATTTGCTAACTATAACCTTTGCTTTTTTAGTGAATTTTTAAGGTTTTTTAACTAGCAGTCATGTTTGCAGAGTCACGTTTGCAGAGTGGTGGAGAAAGGGGGCTGGGCCTCTGATCTGCTCTCAGGAATACCGCAACGTAGGACTTACAGGGGGTTCCAGGAGGGCTTCATGTTTGCAGTGTGGTGGAGAAAGGGAGGTGTGGCCTCTGAAGACATCTGAGCAATCCCACTGTGGGACTTACTGGAGGTAACAGGAGGGGTAGTTGGTCCCCAAGGACAGCCTTGTGGGCCAACTACCCCTCCTATAACCTGCAGTAAGTCCTATACAGCAGGATTGCGGAGTTCTGATAGCAGGCCACGCCCCCTTTCTCCACCAGTCTAAAAACCCACCTTCTGGCACACTCATGGTTGGGGGATGAAGTCTCCATTAATGCAGAGGGTCCCTGTGGGCTAACTAGCCCTCCTGTTACCTCCAATAAGCCCCACACAGCTCGACTGCTGGGAGGTGGTCAGAGGCAATGCACCTCTCTCAATCACTCTGCAAACGGGCCCCCTGGCACACTGCTTCTTGGGGGATGAAGTTCACTTTAGATCTGAGGCCCTCAGGACACAAGGGGACGTCATCGCCCCACCAGCAGAGCGCCAAGTGGCCCTCTTCCCATTTTGTAAAAAACCCTGGGAGGTGGTGGTCCACGGGGAAGCTGGGGGGCGCGTGGCCACCCCGCTTTTTACTATACTAGCCCCGGGGAGGTGGTAGTCCCTGGGGATGCGTGGGAGGGCTGGAGCCCCACGTATTATGTGTATATAGACCCGGGGTGGTGGTTGCCAGGGCTGTGGGGGGGGGCTGGAGTCCCCCATGCATTCTAATTAAAAACAGCCCTTGGGAAGTGGCTGCGTGGTCCCCCACACTTCAAAGCATTAACCCAGGGGAGGTCGCGGTCCCAGGTGCTGCGTGGGGGGGTTTGAGCCCCGCCACGCATTCTAATTATAAATATCCCCAGGGAGGTGGTGGTCCCCCATGCGACCCCACATCTCTAGTTGTTATTGAGCCCTGGACCTGGCCCACATGGTGGCCTATAGTAAACAAAGCGCAGGAGCCTTCACTCTAGTTAAAAAAATAATTCTGCCGGATTCGCAGATCCACCGTGAATCCCACCAAATTCTTTTTCCTGTGACTCGGTTCAACCAAGTCACAGGATGGTTGTCAACTTCTCCTGGTCTGAAATGTTGGCAGCCAATCAGATCTCAGGCAGGAGATCGGGAGGGTTCGCGGATACACTGCTGCCACAGTTGTATATCTGATAAATGTTCACATTTCTCAGGAACTCCTGAAAAGATTTACACCATTCAACAAAAAACTTGCTCTCTGGACCAAGAGAAATGATAAGGTAAAGATGCCTTCAAGGAATTTATTCAAGTGTTTAGTTTAAATTATTTGTATAATTAAATTGCAAGGCTGATGTACGATTTCCTTGATTGGTAATTAATTCCAGCAATTTGATACCTACGCTTTTTCTTCTGAAATTTGTTTTAATTCTTATTAAGAAGAAAGGTGTTGACAATTGTTACAGTGAAGGCTTCAAATTTATACTGCTACTTCTCACATTGTTTATATATTTTTTTTAAAGTGCCCTAACTTGACCAATTAAGATAACAAGCATTTGCAATGCAATAGGTCTCGCATTATTAAAGTTTGAGCTATTGGCATTGCTAACAATAATGCAACACCAATAGCTCAAACATTCAGTAATGCGAGACCTATTGCATTGCAAATGCTTTCTTTTTTAGTCCCCATACTAACATACTGACATGGAGTAAGGACCTTCAGGGGGTTTGTGCACATGCTGCAGTGCTGTACGCTTATAGTACAGGCCTCAGGCTCTGCCACGGCTGGCTCAGCCTTTCACTTCCGCCGTACAAATGATTGGTGTAAAAAGCCGCATCTCAGATGCGGCATCTGCTAATACAGCACTTAGAAGCCAGGCCTTGTCAGCAAGCAGTGTATATGCACATTTCATATTTTTTTTGCAGTTTTATATAGCGTGAACGCGACCCAAAAGTATTGGAGAGCTTGACACAGTGCTTTAAGTGGGATGAAAAAACTGTGGAGGGTCTCTGGGGCGTGGTCGATGTAGTTAAGGGTGTGGCTTAAATATACCCACGCAAAAAATCTGTGCTTATCATAGTGTGCCGCCCGTCGGGCATTTTGCTGTTTCTATCCTTGCCTCCAGATACTACAGCAAGTAACATTACACCTACAACAAGCCAGGACTATTGGCTTTGCCAATGGTTGTTAGCTGCATAAGATAAATAAGCAGCAACTATGGCATAGTTGCATATAGAGTATTGAAAATGCTTCCATTTTCAAATTATGAGACTTTGAAAGAACTATAACGAGTGTTTTAGAAGTTATCTTAAAGGCAGTGAGCAGTGCCACTGCTGCAGAGTTAAGATGTATCTGTTCATAGAGGCTGAGGGCGTTAATGATCTCAGAAAAAAAGAAACCTGAAGTGACACTTCCATGATTCGGTCTTGAGACCTGAAGGCTGCATTCACGTGTATTTATTTATCGGTATAGCGCTAATTCTCCATGGACTGACTGCTTCTGAGCGTTAGAGATGTGAAAAGTATGTTAGAAGGGAGGAAGGGAGAAGATTAAAAGCCAGCTCACATTGTTTAAGCTACTAGATATGTTGCCAGCGAGCAATCGATTGAATGCCGGTTCCTTGGTTGTAGCGCTATACAATGTAACACACAAATCAACCTTGCACGATCACCCCTCAACACTGCGCGTTTCACCCGCTAAGATACTTTTCGGCGCTTCTTAAGAAATATTAGATATATTTGAAATATAGACGTCACAGTAAATGTCTTTAGCGTGCCAAATACTTGCATACGTGGCAACAAACTTACTTTTTTCACTTGAAGGGGAGAGTACCTGCACTTCTCAGCCCTGGTGCAATACATGCAACTGGAGAGTAATGGCTCTTCTAAAGAGCAAACAGGCACTGTATAGTGAATGCCTCATCTATATTTACACTTAAAGCACTGATACCACAGCATGAGAAGCCTCACTCTGTGCCAAAGAGGAGAGATTACTCTACCTCTCCTGGCACAACAGCCTGAGGAGCTGCAGTCTGTGCCCATGCTGAGAGAATACTGTCCATCCCCTGGCACCACAGCACGAGGCGCTGCAGCTTGTGCCCATGCTGAGAGAGTACTGTCCATCCGCTGGTACCACAGCAGGAGGAGCTGCAGCCTGTGCCCATGCTGAGAGAGTATTGTCCCTCCGCTGGTACCACAGCATGATCAGCTGCGGCCTGTACCCAAACAGAGAGTTTAATCTACCTCTGGTGGCACTACAGCATGAGGGGGCCTAGGGATAGTTTACTGTCCTTTTGCTCATCCCCACACTATGAGAAAAACAGCTCAGCACGGGGCTCTCTCTCCTGGCACCACAGCACAAGGGCCTGAAGCTTCTGCGCAAACATGGCGAGGATCTGCCTCCCCTTTGGTGCCACAGCCTGGGAAAGTTGAGCTTTTCTCGCACATTTTTAGCTGTTTCTACAGATGCCACAGCCTGAGGTCCCGCAGTCAGGCCCAAGCAGGGGCACAGTGTCAGTGAGTGAGCCCTGCTGGCACCACAGACTGTCTGAGGTCCCTCCGTGTGTGCCAGGAACGGGCAGGGTTAGTGGTCTCGGCTGGCACCACAGACTGAGGTTCGTCAGTGTGTGCCCAAGTATGGGCAGAGTTAGGGGTCTAAGCTGGTACCATAGCATGGGGTCTAGCAGTGTGTGCCCAGGCACGGGTGCAGGTGGTCTTGGCTGGAACCGCAGCATGGGGCCCTGCAGTGTGTGTCCAGGCACGGGCGGTCTCGGCTGGCACCACTGCGCCCAGACACACAGCCAAACACTGACCTTGGCTGGCACCACAGCCCTCGCGCAGGAATGCCCCTTTCACTGAAGCCAAGTCCATGAGATTCCTGTGTTGTTGCTGCCTGTGGGCATTGCCCGCCCCCCGAAGGGGCCCCCAGTACATGCCGAAAACCTCCCTTTCAGACACCGCCGAAGAATGCACCCGGCCTCCAAGGAACTCGTCCTGCGAGATTTCAAAAGGCTCTCTGGAGCTGCCGACACACCCCGCCAGGGCAGCCTGGGGCAGCACAGTGCCAGCCTTCAGCGATCCCTGGAAGCAACCTGGGACTGCCAGGCTCCATGTATGATATATGCATATGTTGCATGTGCACTAGCGATAGTTTTTATATGTGCACACAAGCGGCGTAATGCGGCGTTCTCAAAGCGCCTACATACCCAAAAAACAACAAAAAACTTTGTTTGCCACATAACAGACACATTTTTAACGAAGAACATATAAAGCCTGTTTTTAATGCAGTAGAGTTGAGTGCGCGTTGCGATGAATATCAAATTGTCCCGTCACAAAATATGAACTAGAAATTAAAAATATATATGCCCACCTCTCTTTCCTTCTTTCATTTAGTTGCTTCCCTGTGAAATGGAGCCAAAAAAAGAAAAACACCCGCGAGTGATGCGCGAGCGCGTGCCACAGTGAGACCTGTGGTTTCAATTATCGCGCTGTGTCTGGGCACGATCATTGAAACCACATAACGGCCGGTGCGCGTAATAGACACCAATAGGCCATGGGTGGAGCAATGCGCTCGCCTTTGGCCAATTGCGTGCTGTCTTTCATAAAAAAGGCCAATAGCATGGGCCAAAAGGAAAAGCACACGCACAGGCGTGTGCGATTGCTAGGTCCATTTTCAAACACCGTACAAGAGGTCTCTCGCTGCATGAGCAATGCTGCGCACTGCAATGCAGGCGCGAGACCTAAAAAGGGATATCCCAGCTAAGTAGGATCTGACTAAAATATCTGATGGATTAAAGCAGAGATGGTCCACACCATGTTATGATAAAATAGCCCAACTCGCAGGCATATACTAGTCATACCATGTGGTACATTTATATAAATTCTGGAAAGGGAGGTGTCCATCCATTAAGAACCTAGGACATAGATTTTAGTGGCTTGTGTTCTTATTGTTGTATAGAGGATGAAAGCACACTCCAGAATTTAATAGAAAGTTTGGGCTACAGGGGGCTGGGCTTCCCTATCAAGAAATTCAAAACCACGTCAAATATGTTCGGTCTAGATGCTTGCCTGGGTAACCCTGGGTAGGGAGTATCAGACTGGTGGGCAATGCTTTATTGCACTGTAGAACCAGGCTCTGGCCTTCCACAATGAATTAATCCTTATTTCTCCTCCCGAGCAAAAATTATTGTCCATGACTGGACATCGCATCAATTTGGTGCCACTGGTGGGAACTTTTTGTTAACAGAAAAATATGTGCATCCCAAGCAATTAACTATAAACGGGAAAACGGCTCTCTGAAGGAGATTTTTGCACATCCATGCTTGCTTGGAATTTAGCCATGCTTGCTTAGAATGTTGCCATGCTTGCTTCTATTCTGAGGAGTAGGTGCGTGAAGGCAAGGCTTTGGAAAAAGGCTAAACCGCAACATAGCTCTAGCAATCACAAGTCAAGAGTTTTTTTATGCTTAAAAAATATTAATGGCAGACCCATGCACGTCAATTAAAAGTTAACTAGGGGGAGCAGCTGCTTGCAGTTTGGTATGTCTTGCGCTCCAACTGCTACTTCTGCACCCAGGAGTCACAAAGGCAGTGGCTTAGCTCCTTCAACTACATGCTTCAGAAGCAAATCTAAATCACCGAAGGGTGGTCCAATGGTCAAACCTTTGATGCCATCCGTTCCTCAAAAACAGCATGATTTTACTTCCACTACTCTTACAATTTTGGTGAGTGGTTGCCCATAGGAAAAGCTTTTTAAACCACGATTATGGTCTTTTGCATTTGCATTAACCCATCCAAGCATCCAGTCAATGGAAACAACTGTTTCAGAATCTGCAACTCCAACAAACACTACACATGGTGGGAATGCTACTTTAAGCTAGTAAAGTGGCCCTGCGCCCCTAGAAAAATGATTTTTTGTAAATTCTATACAGTGAATATTATCCAAGTGATCACCAGCTGTAGGGGGTCATGGATGCTCTTGGTTCAAATAAAAGGCTCTGAAAACATACTACAGATGCAAAGCAAACTATGAACCTTGCGAACATTTTTAAAAACACAATGGAAGTATAACAGAGAGGTTACGGACACCCCCTCATGAATTACAGGACAGTAGGTCGAAGCTCTTCGGCTGCGGCAAATATTAAGATATTTTTACTTAGCACATGCTCCACTACTGCAGCATCATCTTAAGCCTGTCTTGTGCTCATCAGTGTGGCTCGCGCTGGCTCAGGGTGAAAAAAGTGTTTTGTGGATTACTTTACTTAGCTGTTCACAGGTCAATAAGCATGAAAATCATGTGTGTAACTAACACCTTACGAAAGCCTCAGGTGTACGCGGCCTATCTACTCCTGCAACAATGCCTCTTAAAAAAGATGATGGCCAGAAGCGCCCTGAAACTACCAGCTCATTATACAACGGGTTGTCCGCAAATACAAGCTAAACAACCCCATGTCACCTTTGCCCCACTCTTTAAGGGCAAGTATCCCATCAGACTTCAAAAGGCCAAAATCCCAGGGAGGTCCAGCTCAAGCCACCAAGATCAAATCTATGAGCAGCCTCTCCCCCCTCCCGGGAGATCAAGGCCCATTTATCTCCACCCTGCCAAACACCCGCCCAAAATTAACAGCCATTTGGGTTGGTTTCCTCTCTATAAAGCAGGCAAATATGTCAAAGCCAAGAGGTCTGGCACTTACGAGCCAGTGTATTTTATTGAATTATTTTTACAAACATGTAATAGCCATTAAACTTTTGAAGATGATACAAAATGATTGCCATCTAAGGCAGCATGCAAATGTTTGCAACAAAAACAACTTCATAAATAACACATCACAAGCAAATTCTAATAATAAGACACTAGAATTTGCACCTTACTCCTTGTCATAGCTCTCCGATTCCAGTCAGACTGTGTTACATATCAGAGTTTGCAGATGTACAATTAGTCAAACCAACTACAACACCCAGAATACATCAGGTTATCAAATAAACCTCTAGGAGGAGAAACGTTTCGCACAGATGGCATTGCGGAGAATGGGCCTGCTATAGCAGCAGTCTCCCAAACGCAGAAACAGGGACCCAGCCTCTGGGGTTCACACCCCGTAGAAGTGCAAGAAGGCAGAAACATTAGTTGGCCCCAGGCTGAACTCAATTACTGCCAGTTCGTGGAGTACGGAAAGTAAAATACAACAGATGTTACAGTGAATCATGAGAAACGTAACGCTTCTCTCCTCCCTGCTAAATCTTACGGCCTTATCCACAAGAGCAAATCCTGTCAAAGAAACCTGGCGTCTTTCACCATCACTAGTTAGGGAGTGATCAGTGTTTCCAGGTTAAGGAGCACCCCACGCAGATCCATGAAGTGCACACGGGTGATCCGTGCAAAGAATACCTACCGGTTGTCTCGTTTGGCGCCTCGAGCACTCTAGACAAGCCAGGCTCGTGCCAGGTCCATGGACATGTTTGCGCCAAACATCACCACTGCGGGGAGATCTTGCTGCCCAGTAAGAGCGGCGCACCACGAAGAATGCCCCCGGGTAGGTTCATTCACTGACCCATAAACCAACCACTGAGAAGTACCAAGAGCAGCCTTGACTCCGCCCACTCCTACGTCATGAATAGATCCATCTCCCCGCACCGACCAAAAATGGATGTGTTCTTTCTAATGTATGCATGTAAAGCGCTCCAATATCTGCTGATCGAGCTGGCGCTATATAAAAAAAAGCAAATAAATCTATAAACAACTCACAGGGTTTTACTGGTTGGCGGAAGCCTTTCTGAACACAAGGCATAGGCCCCTGATAACCAGCAAGGTCGGAGGGTTAAACGAACAACGGGAGGGTTACACGACAAAAATAAAGTGACCTCTAAAGCAGCTCTAGTCAAGGTGTGGGAGCGGCCATTAAATGAAATAACAAGCCGTGAGCGTGCACGCTCCCGAACTTCCGGTTTCGGGATGTGCACGCTCACGGCTGTCGTGGGGCGGGACTTCCGTCTTTGCGAGAAGCCCGCGCCCACGGAGTGGATGGCCCAGAGGAGCGGTGGCAGCAGAAGTCAGGAGTGGTGGCTGAGGCCGCTGATGCGGTAAGTGGAGGTTGGGGGGCTTGGCACGTGTGTGTGTGTGTCTGTGCGTGTGTTTGTCTGCGCGTGTGTGTCTGCGTGTGTGTGTGTCTGCGCGTGTGTGTGTGCGGGCCTTCGGCCGGCCTGCGTAAGCGCGTCCACAGACCCTGGTCGGCTCGTGCACGGTCTGTCTCCCTTGAGAGGCAACTCGGCGACAATAGGTCTCGAGAGCGAGACCTAAAAAGTGAATATTTTTCTATATACACCGGTCTTTGATCCATTTTTTCTGTATTTATGTTATGCATGACAATTAATGTTTCTATTTGTGATTCTTACACACTATTGCACTGAGCTGTCAAATTGCTGGAATTAATTACCAATCAAGGAAATCATACATATGGCCTTGCAATTTAATTATACAAATAATTTAAACTAAACACTTGAATAAATCCCTTGAAGGCATCTTTACCTTATCATTTCACTTTGCCCAAGCCCTCAAGGCTAGTTTGGGTTGCCCATTTAGTTTTGTATTACTCTGGACCAAGAGCTACCTTTCTGCCAAATTTTGTGTAATTCCGTTCAGCAGGTCAGGCTAAAGCTGCATCAACAGTTTCCTATACACAATTAACATGGAGAAAAAGCTTTTTGGGACCCTCCTTTTCCTCGCCCCCCGCTTGACAGATCTCTTAACATTTTTACAACAGTAGCTGACGTGAACACCCCATTCATTTTGAAAATTACGGGAAGATTCGTCAAACGGCGCCAAAGTTATTGGCAAATCCAAAAACGCCTTTTCTATGGAAACTAGGTCCTAACTATAACTACCTACTGGCGACTGTCAGTAGGTTTTAGATGTATATCAATTCAAAAAGCTTTATTTCGACAGTTTTGTCATAAAAGCAAGCGCAGCTTAAAATATAAACTTTATCAGAAGAATTAGTCCTTCAGATCAATATATTCAAATGATAATAATTTGTCATATCATCAGAGTAAAAAATTGAAAATCTTATCAATGATAAAACCACTGAATCATATTGGATGCACAATATAAAATAATAGCATGGTGTGCAATGTATTAAGAGGTTATAATATCCCAGTAAGATTCAAGATGGGGCCAAGGTTCAGCTAGTAAAAACCTCCCAGTCAGCGTGGACTGTCGCTCGCTCTGTCACTGTTTAGCCCCACCATTTCCCAATATCTTTCCTTACGTGCAACCTTAGGTAGGTATTTGATCTGTTTACAGGTGAACATAAAGTTCTTCATCAATGTTCATCCCCTTCGGATTATTTATGCAAAGCCTGATTATGTATTTGGACTCTAGGGGGTCCATTATGATTGCCGGCGGATCGCCAGAAAACCTCCCCCCACACTAAATTCTCCCCCCGCCATATTACCATGGCGGGGGGAGCCCAGCGGATGGAAAGACCATCTGCCGGTTTTCCGCCCGGCGAAGAGTAGCTGCTAACATGGTGGCGGTGTCTCCCATACGTATTAGCATTATGGCAGAGACGCCGCCACGGAAAGGCAGGCGGAAATCACTTTGGGCCCCCAGGGGTTCTGGAGGGTGGGGGGTGCACAGGGGGGAGTACTATTGTAAAGATGCAATACTCAGGAAGCAGGATAAAAGGAGTTTATTAGCCCAACAGGGAGGCAAGTCATCCACATCAAGGACCTGGAGAACAACTGACAGGCATAAGGAATTCCAGGGTGACATGGCTGCATTCTCTAGAAAGAATGTACATATTTAAAGACATAGATACAACACATCTCCCTTATAATAATAATAAAATAAAAGGAAAAAATGAAACAAAAAAAAAGAGTGAACAGGAAACCTGAAAAAAGGAAAATTAACCAGAATGGTAATCTTGGAGATACAAAGGTGGTCTCCTGATTCTAGGGTTTGTCCCACGGGACGAAGCACACCCATCTTGAGGAGATGATGGACCTGGGCAAACCTGTTCCTTCCCAATACATTTACCAGGAGCTAAAGTCACGGGAGCAGGTTCAGGTTCCATAACACCATGACCCCCCTCCACACACCTCGACAAACGTGACATGCTCCAAACATCTCCCCCCGCAAGCATAACCACATTCTTCATAACTTTCACAATGCGCCTAGGCCCAAAGAACTTAGACTCACCCTTTGGGGACCAAAGACCCTTTTTGATAAAAACAAGATCACCTACTTTCCAAAAAGGATCTCTCGCACCGTTCAATACATCATACCTGCGCTTGTATCCATCCTGGTAATTACTTAACCTAGAATCGTTGAGTACAGCGCCTCTATCTTTAATAGACAACCACAAGGGATTGAGCTTTGAACCAGCGACACGGCCCCTGAGTTTCTCGAAAGGTGAAATACCAGTCACACTATTGGGAGCATTCCTGTGCGCCCACAATTTTTCTCTGAGAATGGGTTTTAGAGGAAGTCCTCTCTCCAAGGCGGTCTGGGCACACGCTCTAATCAATCTATTCATACTTTCCACCAAACCGTTCGCCTGTGGAGAATAGAGGGCAGTCCTATGATGGGTGATGGAGAGATCTTTAAGAAAATCAGACATTTCCTGAGAGGTGAACTGGACACCATTATCGGAAACCAAGGTGTCCGGAACCCCTTCACAGGTAAAAGCATCCTTAAGAAACTCAATGATATTCCTACTTAAAACAGTTCCCATGCAGGCAGCAGACAACCACTTAGAAGTGTAATCTACAAGGACAACAACAAATCTCTCAGAAAGTCCGAGGTTCACAAAGGGTCCAACTATATCAATGGCCACCTTGGACCAAGGTCGTTCAGGAATGGCAACAGGAGAAAGAGGTGCGGTGCTCACCTTCCTTGATTTATCATTACCAGCACAAATGTGGCAGTCTTTGACAACAGATTCAACTTCACGGTCTAACTCGGGCCACCAATAGGATTCTCTCACCCTTGCTTTGGTGAGGCTACGACCTAGATGTCCCTCATGGGCTAGGTTGATTATCTTTTCCCTCATACCAGAAGGGGGAATTAGTCTGTCACCCCTAAATAATTCACCCAGAACGATGTTCAACTCGTCCTTAACATTCCAAAAACCTTTGGCAGAATCAGGAACTTCTTTCAAAGCAGGCCAACCATTGACCGTAGCTTCTAAGATAAAATCCCTAGCTGGATCATCAGGAAAACAGCCTTTCCATTCTACTTCATTTAAAGCAGACTCTCTCACCCATGAAACAGTGGGAGCATCTGGATCATACGTGGCCAACTTATCAACCGGCAACCTAGAAAGAAAATCAGTGGGAACATTCTTGGGACCAGGTAAATACTCAACACAAAAATTGTACTCCATGAGACCTTCAACCCATCTCTTAATTCTGGGGGTAGTACATTCGACATTCCTACACGAGAACAACTGCACCAGAGGTTTGTGGTCAGATCTTACTACAAACGGTAGGCCCCACAGATAAAATCTGAAGTGTTTGATGGCCCAAAAGCAAGCTAAAGCTTCGCGCTCAATGACCGAATAACGCTCCTCTGCACCCTTCAAGGAACGTGACGCGAAACCAATAACTTTTTCCGAACCATCCACGAGCTGAGCCAACACAGCCCCCAAACCACGTAAGCTGGCATCGGTGGATAAAATGGTCTTTTTTCGCACATCAAAATGCCCTAAAGTAGGCATCTTAGCAATCTCCAACTTGACTGTGTTAAAAGCAATGGAACACTCTTTATTCCAATCAAAAACCGCACCCTTCTTAAGGAGAAGTCTGATAGGTTGCATAACGCTAGCAAAATTTGGAATAAACTTGGAGTAATACTCCAATAACCCATTAAAAGACTTTACATGATCCTTATTAGAAGGAGGTTGAGCTTGAAGAATGGCCTCTGCAAGATCAATCTTAGGACTGATACCCTCCCCAGATATATTGTGCCCCAAATAAGACACAGACTTAACCCTGAATTTGCATTTCTCTCGTTTAAGAGTCAGACCGGCATCCTTGAGTCTAGACAAAACAGCAAAAAGGGTAACATCATGTCTGCTAACGTCAACACCGTGGACCAAAATGTCATCCTGGAAAAAGAGGACACAGTCAATACCAGAAAGAACATTTTTCATGATTCTCTGAAAACAGGCAGCAGCGCTGGCTAAGCCAAAAGGCATCCTAATGAACCTATATGCACCGATGGGAGTAACAAAGGAAGTCAAATGTCTTGACTCCTCATTCAAAAGAACCTGGTGGTAAGCTGCTGACAAATCCATAATGCTAAACAGAGTAGCACCACCTACCTTGGTCAAAATCTCATTAATATTAGGCAAAGGCTGCCTGTCCACCCAAATAGAACTGTTTAAACTCCTGAGGTCCACACACATCCTAATTTTGGTGCCCTTGTCCTTAGGTGCCAAAACAATCGGCGCAAGCCATTCCGAGGATTCTATCTCCTCGACAACACCAAGTTTCAATAACCTGTCAATCTCAACTTGCAGGGGTTGCAACATGAGGTTGGGCACCTTCCTAACCTTATGCACCACAAGCTTAGCACTACCTTTCAAAATTATCCTGTGTTTGAACCCTTTGAGTAATCCCAGATCATCAGTAAAAACTTCAGGGAATTTCTCAAGAACATCTGAAAAATCACCCACAACAGATACCAACATAACCTGCTCGGGAGCATTGGGATTCAACGTGATCCCCAGATTTCTTTGGTGACGCCAACCCAGGAGATTATCTCCCCTCTTAGCAATATAAACCTTACCAACAGTTTCCCTGCCTTTGAATGCAATGGTTTGGATGGAATATCCCAATACCTCAATCTTCTGTTTAGCATACCCTACTGGATTGATATCAGAAGCTATAAGTTTAATCTTGTCTCCGTCAAAATTTGCAAACCAAAATTTATCGCTGATAAGGGTGAACAGAGAACCAGAGTCAGCTAGCACGGGAACAACTTTGTTGGCAATTTGAATGTCACAAGAGGGCATAACTACTATATCGTCATCAACTTGATTCACACCATTGATAACATCATCCGTAATGCAATGAATGGAATCCTGGGAATAGGCTTCATCATCATCAATACTATTGACCTTGTTACTTTTGCACATCCTTGCATAATGACCCTTCCTCCCACAATTTCTACAAACAGTACTTTTAGCAAAACAATTCGGATAATTCGGTCCATGTTTCTCACTTCCACATCTGGGACATCTAAATTTATTCTCTCTGTTAAAACTATTACCAGTATAGCTTTTTCTAGGTTTTTCAGTCTTAACCGTGGTTTTCTCTTGTTTGGGAGAAGTTTTACTAACCACAACAACATTACACTCAGTTTGGAGAATTTGTCGATGCTCAAGACCGACACTGGAAACAGGATCATTCTGAGAAGGCCCCTTCCTGATCTCCTTGACCCAAGTAGAGGTATGTTCAACACTCTCAACAATAAGTATAGCCTCTTTTAAATTGGGATTTTTTGACAGCAATTTCTCTTGGATTTTGAGATCATTTGTGCAGCGAACGAGTTGATCACGAATGAGAGAGTCAGTTAAAAGTTCAAATTCACAAGTCTGTGCAAGGGATTTGAGTGCTGTAACGTAGTTCCCGACTCTCTCACTTTTAGCTTGAACACGCATGAAAAACGTATGCCTCTCCATGACAACGTTAATGCGTGCACCAAAATGATTTTTAAGGAGAAGAACACTCATTTCAAATACATCCGAAGGTTCACCAGCACCTCTGCCAATAGGTATCGGATCTAGACTGTCATAAATATTTCTTCCTTCGATTCCAAGGTTGTTTAACAAAACAGCCTGTTTCCTGACAGCAGAAAACATCTCTCCGCCAATTGCAAGTAAGTAAGAGTCAAAAATAGGTTTCCATTTCTTCCATGGTAAGATAGGTTCACCCTGCTCACTTAAAAACTGGGGAGGTTGATTCATACCACTCGTAGAAGACGACATGCTGAAAGAAAACAACTAAACAAACTAAAACAACAAGTTAACTAAATAAGCTAACACAACAATCTAAAATAAAGAGTTAAAATAACAACAAAGGGATTCCACAACTTCCCTTAAGGTGCCATGTAAGTTTTGTTTCACTGGGATACTTCTCCGCTTTACTTCACTGGAGTACTTCTAACAACTTCATTGCTGTGCACTGCGTACAGCTATTTCCACATGGGGTTTTAAGCTTGAATCACAAAGCGGTAAGTTCAACTGTTGGACTTGATTTCCAACTGCTTCAGCCAGATATGTACGTCAAAAAGTGAAACTGTAATCAATATATCCAAGGTCAAACTGCATCAAACAAATATATGACTTGCCTCAATCTGAAGAAAAAACAAGTGAAATCGTGCCCATAAGGTTATTAGGAGAGTCTTCAGCACGTTTTCCTCAGGAAAATCTTCAGCGCGGTTTACTTAGAAAAGTCTTCAGCGCGTCTCACAAATGGCCGAGAAACAGACGCGTTGCATCGGCAAACACGCGGTTGCTAGGTGACTGGGCTACGCGTTAAGAAGCAGGAACGCGTTTGTTTATCACCCCGGCAACACGTTGCGTGTGACGTGTGGCTAGAGGAATCTCCGTGCGCTAACAATGGCAGGCACGCTCCTGGCACGCTCCAGTGAAACAAGACAGACTCGTGCAGGTTTTAAAAGATGCCGAGTAACGGAGGTAGGAATACTTCATCAAATAACGCTAATTTGGCAAAAGTAACGAAAATGTACCTTCCGCTGGTGCCGGCGCCGCCAATTAAATTCTCCTCACAATTCCTCGTAGGGCACAATGTAGAAAAGGTAAAACGAGGGTTTCTTTTTTTTTTTTTTTTAAGAAAAACGGAAAACTTAGCTAAAAAGAGATCTTCATAGCGCTGGGTTCATGATCGCCTGCTGGGCTCATCGTCGCCAGTATTGTAAAGATGCAATACTCAGGAAGCAGGATAAAAGGAGTTTATTAGCCCAACAGGGAGGCAAGTCATCCACATCAAGGACCTGGAGAACAACTGACAGGCATAAGGAATTCCAGGGTGACATGGCTGCATTCTCTAGAAAGAATGTACATATTTAAAGACATAGCTACAACAAGTACCTATGGTACCCCCCTGCATTTCAATATACAACGTGCCAGGCACCGCGCAGTGCCTGTCACGTTGTGCATTGAACTGCGTGATGTGCCTTTTTAGCAATGCTAAACATGCAGGATGCGCCCGCCACTATGGCGGGTGCATCCTAATGTCCCCCACAGGACCCCCGCCCTTATGGCGGGCGGTCCCTTTTTGCATCAGGAAGGCGGGCGGATAAAGTCTGCCCGCCATCCTAATGTGCCCCCAGCTGTCTGAGTCTCTTTTTCCTGTCACCCATTCTTTCATTGATTTTCACGGTGTCTATACCAAAGAAATTCCCGCTTCGCCAATCTCCATTTTGGCACGGAAGTAGATGTTTGGCAGTTTCATAGGTTTGATCTTTGTTTTTTACGGCCCGGATGTGTTCTAAAATCCTTTTTTTAAGCATGCAGGTGGTGCTAACTATATACATCAGGCCGCAGTTGCATTGGATGGCATAAACTACATATTGCGTTGTACATGTTATTCTTCTGTTGATATGGATGATTCTTCCTTCAGGATCTCTTATGTCTTTTTTATTAGTTCCAATTTTGAAGGCTTTGCAATTGTTGCATTTTTTAAAACCAGTTTGTTGTTGTTTTAGCCATTTTTTTCCTTTGGTTTTGATTGTGAATTATTCTGTACTATTGTATCTTTCAGTGAGGATGCCTTTCTATAGGTAATTTGTGGCCTTGCACGAATGATTTTAGCAATATCTTGATCTTGTTGCCAGTACTTTTAAATACTTTGTCTGATTTTGTGTGCCTCTTTGCTGAATGTTAATATGAGCCTTGCGGCTGTTTGCTTATCACATTGATTTGGATTTCTCTTCTTCTTTTCAGATTTTTTTACAAACATTTCTGTTCATGTAATTTTTTCAATTTTCTTCATGCTTTTATTAAGATCTCTTTCTTTGTACCCTCTCTTTTTTTAGTCTACTTGCACGTTTGATGATCTCTTTTCCTGCTTCTTCATCTTTGGAGCAATTACGTTGCATCCTGATGAATTCCCCGCATGGGATGCTTTTCAATAGCGGGTTGGGGTGAAAGCTATCTGCATGGAGGATGCTATTTGTTGCAGTTTTCTTTCTATAAAGCGTGGTATGTATTTGCCCATTATCAATGTAGACTGCAGTATCCAGAAAGTCTACTTTGTGACGGCTAACACAGCATGTAAAGGAGAGTCCAATGTTGTTATCATTTAGAGATTTTAAATATTCCATGAACTCCTCCTTATTTTCGTCCCAAATTAGGAAGAGGTCGTCTATGTAGCGTGTCCATAATATGATCGTCTCCAGGGCCCAAAGAATTAAGGTGAACCACTCTCTCTCCCAGCCATCACCGGTATCCATGGAGGTCCCCCAAGGTTCTGCCCTATTCCCCATACTCTTCAATCTATTCTTGGAACTCTTAGCTAATGCACTAAATTCCACTGACATTCTCTTCCATATGTATGCCGATGATACACAACTCTATCTGGAAATCTCCTCCCCGAATAACCTCATATCACTCAACTTTACCCTAATAAATACTCTAAACTGGTTAACTGAGAACCACCTTTTGCTGAACACCTCCAAAACAGAATTCCTTCTCATCTCTCCCCCGAATCACATGCTCAAAATAGACCTTTGGATGAACCACCTCACTGCCTTCAACTGCTGCCCCCTCATTGTTGACTTAGCCAAATCTCTCGGACTCACCCTAGGCAAGCACCTGAACATGAAAAATCACATCAGCAATGTATGCAAGGGAGCTAATCACCTAATGAGGATACTCAGGAATCTAAAACCTTTCCTACCACAAGCGGACTTTAAGCAAATGGTCCAAGCGCTTGTCTTGCCGAGGATAGACTATGGCAGTGCTACGTTCTGTGGCCTCCCCAAATATACCTTGGCCTCACTAAGGGCTTCTCTGAATGTGGCGGCCAGATTGGTCACGGATACCAAAAGAAACGAGCACATCTCCCCAGTCTTAAAATCCCTAAACTGATTGCCCTATGAAGCAAGAATTCAGCTAAAGATTGCCTGTCTGTCTCATAAAGCCATCCATTTCAATACCCCCAGTTATCTATTGCAAAACCTTGAATTATTTGGAGGGGGTAGACCTTCTAGGAGTGCTAACTCTCTCCCCCTGAAACCACAGATCTTTCGCAAAAAGAGAACGTGTCAACGAGCGTTCTCCGGCTCTGCGGCCGAAGATCTGGAACTCACTCCTACCGGAAATACGCAGATTTTCCTCCAAGGTTGCTATCAAATTGGAAGTAAAAAGATTCCTCATGAACAAGTACCTGCCTTAAAAGGGTCTTGGATCGTCTGCTCTAATGCTCTGGACTTACACCCTATGTCCTGCCTTGGGTATTATTCTGCTTTTCTAGTCACTTGCTCCCCTCCCAGTTGTCTATGGTTCAATAATTATATTTCCCTTTGTTGTCCCTTATGCTCATACCCTTTCCGTTGATATGCATATTTAATTTGCTTGGGTTGGTATTCCTTTTTTGACTGTATTGCAACTATTGGAAAGCGCTCTGATATCCTTTGGGATCATGTTCGCGCTATATAAAACTTTATAAATAAATAAATAAATATTGGGTCCCTAGGCTATTTCCTTCTCCCACCACCCCATAGTGAGATTTGCATAATTTGGGGAGAAGGAAATGCCATGGCACAGCCACATAGTTGGTGATATATCTCATGGTCAAAGAAAAAGATGTTGTTATTTAGGCACATTTTTATCATTGTTAATAGCATTGCTGAGTGTTCCAGTTCACTGATGTTCCGCTGTTTCAGAAAGTACGCACAAGCATTTAGTCCCACTCAGGGCTGGACTGCCGGCTGCGGGCACCGGGCAATCCCCCAGTAGGCCGCATCGGTGGGGGCCGGTTTTGGGCCCCTGGGGGCCATTTTTGATACAGGGCTGTTTTTGCAGCAGAGCTGCAAAATCGGCCCTGTAAGAAAATCGGCCGAAAACCGGCCCTGGCAAAGTGCTCGGCAGCACCCCCAAACCCCCGGGGGGGGCGGCCGAGCACTTTGCCAGGGCCAGTTTTGGTTCCCAGTCCGACCCTGGTCCCACTGAATGTATAATTGATGTATATAAAGAAAAGACATCACGTCAATTGTTATCATGATGGATTCCATGCTATATTTGACAGTACGCGTAAGAAATCCCCTGTATCCTGGATGTAGGAGTTTAAATTATGAACCATGGGAGTGAGGTAGTGGTTTACATAGGATAAGATGTTTTCATATAGTGAATCGCACTATAACAAGATTGGTCTGCCAGAAGGGTTAATCAAGGTTTTATGAATTCTATGTAAGAAATATACAGTGGGAATTGTTGGATTTTCTTTGAGGAGATATTGTCGTACTTAGATATTGATTAGATTATGTTTATGCCAATCATCCAAATTGCTTTTTACATTCTGAATCATTTTGTGAATTGGATTGTGTGTTAATTTCTGATATTTTTCAGGAATATGTAGTTGGCGATATGCTTCTTTTTTGTAATCGCTTGTATTTTGAATCACGATATTACCGCCCTTGTCTGTGGGCTTGATAGTTATGTTGGAATTATTCGCCAATGTTTGGATAGCCTGGTTTTCTCTTGTGGACATATTTTCCCTTTGTTTGTTGTTTCTAATTTTGTCCATGTTATCAATTTCATTCATCACAGCTTCAGAGAAGGAGTCGATTTTGTTTCCTGGTGATAGTTGTGGGCATCAACTTGAAATTCATTGGCTAAATCATATAGGTTTTTTAGTTGCGGAATCTCTTCTATTGTTAGTTCTTGTTCACTGTTTGTATCTCTAATCTCTGCTTGTTCGCTGTTGGCCTCCTGAGAGATCGGATCATTTTGAGGATGTTTGCCAGCATGTACTTTCGTGAGTTTCAGTTTGCGTACATATTTGTATATGTCAATTTAGGTGTTGGTATAGTTCAAATGTTTTTGCGGACACAATGAGAGACCTTTGTTTAGTATTTGGCATTCCATTATTGTTGTTGTATAATCCGATAAGTTGATGATTAAATTATCTCCATTTAATTCCTCTTTGTTAGATTCCTCAGCGGATATTGCATTTTCGTGTTTGGATTGTCGTGTTTTCCTGGAGCTTCTAAAGGCTTTGTATTGCCTCTTCCAAACCCTCTGCCTCAGCCTTGTCCCTGGTTCCGTGATAGATTTTGATCCAGGTTGACAAGGCGCATTTCCTCTAAAAGTTGTTGGGTATATTCCTACTGGAGGTTGCTTCCTTTTCACTGCCACTGATATCCAATTCACTGCCTGTTTCCCCTCCTGCTTTTGATAATTTTGTGGCGTAGTTGATTTTCAGTGCATCGAAGCGTTTTGCAAATGTTAGTATCTGTCCTTATTTGTAGTCCGTTTCATCCCTGGTGTATTTCCTCTGTTTCCGTTGTTGAATTTCCTCCTCGTATTTTCCATTTCTTTGCGTAGTTTATTCGTCTCCTCTTTGTCGCATTGGTTAATCGTGCAATAACCACTCCACGCATCAGTTAGCGTAAAAGGCCATTTATTAGGACAAGCATGACAGCCAAAATCAACATAACATCATTAACAATTAACAATCTCCCCAAACATCCTGCCTCTCAACCATCATCCACTCACGTACTCCAATAGCCACTCCCAATTCACACCACAACCTCTTCACGTATACCATTCACTTCCCCCTTTCACTTCCAAACTCCTCCATCATCTCCATCCATCGCACTCCTGTCTACCACACCCCCATCCTGCACCTGTAACCCCCTCCCCGGAAGGGTGATTCTGCCCGTCATGGACTCCCCACCCCTCCCAGGTCCCGCAAACACCCCCCATGCCATCCTGTCCTAATCTGGCATGCCTCACAACTTGTCGTACCAAAGCGCCCAGTACCTGCACTCCTTTCAAACCTTGTAGGGTGGGCGGCCGGACAAACTAACCTAATCCCTGAGGCAGTGGGGACAGGAAGAGGAAGTCCTTCCCCTCCTGTCCCCTTAAGTAACCTCCTAACCCCTCACCCCCTAATCCCACCCCTTAAACTAACTTCCTGCCCGCCCGTCCTATCGCGCGAACACCCCGGGGAAAAGACTGGTCTGCCGACCTGCTTTCCCCGAGGGCCGCAGCGCGCAATAACCACTCCACGCACCAGTTAGCGTAAAAGGCCATTTATTAGGACAGGCATGACAGCCAAAATCAACATAACATCATTAACAATTAACAATCCCCCCAAACATCCTGCCTCTCAACCATCATCCACTCACATACTCCAATAGCCACTCCCAATTCACACCACGACCTCTTCACGTATACCATTCACTTCCCCCTTTCACTTCCAAACTCCTCCATCATCTCCATCCATCGCACTCCCGTCTACCACACCCCCATCCTGCACCTGTAACCCCTTCCCCGGAAGGGTGATTCTGCCCATCATGGACTCCCCACTCCTCCCAGGTTCCGCCACCCAGGGAACCCCCAGAGGGCGGTTACCTGCCCCACCAATCGTGCACCTTTCGCACTCAGTCACGCCTACACCATATCGGCTCATTCCACAGAAAACTGATCAGGTACCGCAGCTCCATAAGATAGTACGCATTTCCCATGTGCGAAAGGTGCACGCCATCATCGCGAAAGAGAAGGGGTTCCTCCAGCCTGAGCCCGAAATGAGCCAGCACTTTAACCCCACGATCAGCACAAAAAAGTCTCATTGCCCTGTTCAACTTTCTGCGGGCCCTTTCAACTGCCGCAGGCTTAAGAGCACCCGTCCATATCCGTCGTGGTATGAACTCAGTCCAAACAATACAGGCGCCAGCCAGATTGCTCCTCATTGCCTCCAAGTCCCGCTGCATCAGGTGTAACAAGGACACCCCCGACTGTTTCACCAAGTCATTCTCCCCCAAGTGGATCAAAAGCATGTCCGGGCAGCCCAGTTGTGATACTTTCTTCGTAAGCCATGGCAACAATTCGCGCCATCGCATTCCGCTCTTACCCCACCATTGGACCTCATGATGACTGCTCCTCAGGCCCAGGCTACGACCATATACCTGCCTGTCCGCATACTTTGAGGCCCAGTGTACAAAAGAGTGTCCCACGATCCAGGTGGCCGTCTTGGCCCCCGGCCCCCGCACGCAACCTATAAAGAGAAAGAGATTAGTGCCACAGTAAAGCAAGAGTGTAACCACCACCGCAGCCGCACAGGCTAGCCTGCGCCCCCTCTCTACTTGCGCACATAGCGTTCACAGCATTGAGACCGCCAACGACCAATCCGCCGAATCTCCTCCCACGACCAACCTAACCCCGCCGCGGCCGTGGCTATCCCAATTCGAAACGAGTGCGTGCCAAAACGCGCCGGATCCCTGCCAAGCATCCGCAAAGCCAACCTCAACACCGCCAGCAACTGAAAGGACGTCAACCGCCTCATGGAAGCACGCACGAAGATCTCACCATCCGACCTCTGCACTCGTCCACAAAACCCCTGCCACTCACGTACCGGGCACACGTCCGCACAACCACTCCCTGCCAACCACACCCATTTACCACGACCAACCTGGTTGGTCTTGGAACGTCCCAACCATATGCCCAGCCGGGCCCCATCCAACTGCACATCCTCAAACATCCGCCCCGGCGCCCCACGAGCCCCCAACAACTCTGACACCCGAAACGCTCCAAAAAACATCCACACCATGCATAAACGGAACAACGCCACTTCATCCCTGACATAACAGCAAAAAGGCAACTCCCCCAAAATTCTGTCCAGCAATTCAAATGTAGTCGCCTCACGAGGCAACTCCCTTCCTCCCCCCTCCGCCCTCACCCGTCCCCAACCTTTCAACATATGACTCAGCAGATCCGTCCTAGCCGGATCAAAACCCAAATAGACCATGCTGTAAAAAGAAACGCCTGCCAACTTGCCAGCAATCGTCGTCTGAGACAATCCCCTGTCCATGCAGTCCAGTACAAATCGCACCACCCCTTGCTCGCATGCGTCCCTGGGCATCTGCCAAGCACCTTTCTTCCAACGCAAAAAAGCCCCAAACTCAGACCAAGCCAACCTGTACGACCGCCTAGTGGACTCAGCAATAGACTTTTCAACCAAACCCACCACTCTCACTCCCCCCATGCCCAGATACCCTCCGGCACCTTGGTCTTGCAAGCCTCCGCTCCCGGCGCCAGCTTCCTGAAGCGCTGCCACTGCGAACGAGATAACGCATCCGCAATTTCATTACTTACGCCAGGCACATGTTGCGCGCGGAACAGCACATTGAAACGCAAACACAGCAGCATGAAACTTCGCAGCAAGTGCAGCTCTCGCAGATCCTTTGCTTTCTGATTGTTCACCAGGTCCATGACTGTCATGTTGTCAACGTGGAACAACACCGACCTGTTCTGGAATTCCAGGCCCCATACCAACAGCGCCACCACCAGCGGAAAGAATTCCAGGAACGCAATGCTCCTGCCCTGGCGCAGCCAGTGAGCCGGCCACTGCTCTGCACACCAATGGCCGTCCCAGAAAATCCCGAAACCTCCCGCTCCCGCCGCATCAGAGTAGAGTTGTACCTGCCACACCATCCTGTCCCACGCAAAATCCAAGGAGACACCATTGAAGTCTTCCAGAAACACCAACCAGACCCGCAAGTCAGACCGCACTCCCAGCGTGACCCTGAACCTGTGGTGAGGGAGGACCGCTCCCGACATGGCCATGCCGAGGTGCCTACAAAACGTCCTCCCGGCCCTCACCACTCGGCATGCAAAGTTCAACAGACCCAGCAAACGCTGCACAGACCTCAACTCAATCTTGTGTGCAACGAGCACCTGTCTCAAAACCTCCTGCATCTCAGCCACCTTCTGCAACGGAAACCGCGCCTGCCAAGCCACCGAGTCCAATTTGATTCCTAAAAAGGTGAGACAGCAACTAGGCCCTTCCGTCTTCTCCGGCGCCAAAGGCACCCCAAACTCTTGCGCCATCTGCTGAAATTGGCCCACGGCCGTACCACAGTCTCCCGTCTGACCCACTCCAACAAACAAGAAATCATCCAAGTAGTGAGACACCAGCCGGTGCCCACTGCGGTCCACGAAAGCCCACTGCAAAAAGGAACTGAAGGTCTCAAAGAGCGCGCAAGAAACCGCACAACCCATCGGCAACACCTTGTCAACGAAAATGGCCCCATCAAACTGCATCCCCAACAAGGAAAAATCCGCTGGATGAATGGGAAGGAGGCGAAAGGCCGACTTGATGTCACACTTGGCCAACTCTGCCCCCTTCCCGCAGGCCCGCACCAAACCGATGGCATCATCCACCAACGCATACAAGACCCTGGAGTCCTCCTCCGCGATGAAGTCATTCACTGAACCTCCCTCCGGCCACGACAGATGATGGATCAACCGGAACTCCCCTGGCTCCTTCTTGGGCACCACCCCCAGTGGGGAGACCATGAGATCCGACATCGGCCACTCCTCGAACGGACCCGCGATCCTGCCTTCCAAAACCTCCTTCTTCAATTTGCGCGCCACCACCTCCAGCAATTCTTTTGCCGACCGCAAGTTCTCAGCCCAACGCTGCCCCCTCGGCCCCTGATAGCCAATCCAAAAACCCTCCACAAACCCCCAGTACAGTCTCACCGCAGCCTCTCTATCAGGATACCGGGAGAGCCATGGACCCATGGCCTCCACCCTAACCGGAGTATGGGCCCTTCGGCCCAGCCTGTCCCCTGCCTCTTGCAATCTTCCACTGCTCTGAGGGTGTAGCCAGTGTGAGGCATTGCATGACCGCGTGACGTCCCCCGCACTTGGAACACTCATGTTTGAATTTACAGGAAGGCTGATTGCAGAATCCTTTATTGAAGCCCCAGCAGGCTCCAGTGGATCCCGGCTTGTACTGCTGTCCGTCTGCCCCTGACCACACCGCCTGAGCTCCGTGCCCTCCGGCAACCCCCGACCCACCCGCCCCAGATTGGGCGGGGCGCGACTGAAAAGACCGATAGGCGACCGGGAGACCACTGGCCGTATGGGTAGAAGCCGCCGCCTGCGTCGATGAAATCCACTGAACCCAGAGTTCTTGGTCAACGTCTCCCCACGGCTTGTCTGGGTTAACACTAATCCTCTCCCTGAACTCTTCGTCATAGCTCAACCAGGCAAAACCCCCGAAATGCAACAGCGCCTTCCTAATCACGTCCATATACTTAAATAGCGCAATCGCCCGATCCGCGTGCCTCTCACAATAGATACTCACATAGATCAAAAAGGCCGACGTCCAATTTTCCATCGTCACCGGCACTCTCGGCCGCCTGGTCAACTCCCACTCTTCCTCCTTTGACCCCACCTTCGCCTGAATCTCCCTGTGCAAGAGTTTAAAAACATCAGCGTATTCATGCTTCCAAATCCATGCCTTCGTCTTCTCAGATAAATGAGACCCGAGAGGCATCGCCATACCCATGTACGGCAGTTTCTTCCGTGCTTTCTCAACCCCATCATCCTTTCCCCCATTGTCCTCCGTCTTATCAGTCTGTGCACTGGCCGTCACGACCTGTTTCTTACCATCCATCGGAGCCGGCCCGCTCCACCTGAGGTCCCAAACTCCCGCACAGAACCATCCCCCCCACCCATCGACCGGCAGGCCTTCTTCCTCCCTTCTTTCGCCCCATCCCCCCAAGCGTCCCACCAAGCGCCCTCACCTGATAGAGTTACAGGGGCGTCCCGTTCAGTCCTCCGTGTGTCCGCTGGCTTCACAGCCCCTCTGCTGGCCCAACTGGCGCCATCCCGTGCCTCCGGGAAAAAACCTGGCTTGCCCATTGCCACTCTACCCTTCCCCCAACTCTCAACCTCTCGCACCTCGCCTTCCTCCAACTCATCCTCCTCATCCTCATAGTCCAACACCTCATCCTCCATCAACTCACGCACCTCAGTCACCACCCTCTTAGCACCTTTCCCTTTCACTCCAGGCACAAACTCGCACTCTAACATCGCCGGTGCCCGCTCCCTCGGTGGAGGGCAGGCCACCGCGGACCCCCCTGCTGCTTCGTCCCAGTGTTTGGAGGCCGTCTTGCACCCCGCCGGCCCACCCCGGCCTCTGCCAGCTGCACCTGCCGGCCTGTACCCACCCCCCCGAGCCGTATGCCCCCGGGGAGGCCCCAGTGCCACCAGGTCTCTGCGCCGCCAAGGCAGTCCCTGACCCTTCTACCCAGACCCACTCCCCAATGGCCCCAGGAGCACCCACATCCGGGCCTGCGTCAGACCTACCCCCACATGCAGGTGCCGGGGCCCCTTTGCCCCCAGGCACCCCACCCGCCTTCGCCTCCCTGGCCGCACATAAGCGCTGCCACTCACCCTCCGCCTCTTCAATAATGCGACGCTGGTCGCGAATCCGCTCCTCCTCCGACATGAGCTCCCACCTAGCGTACCATGTCCCTGCCTCTCCATGTCCCCAAAGGGACCCTTCCCCGATGGGGGTGCCGTGGGGGCCCCTCTCACAGACCCCAATCCCCCCAACTGCTGTGCCTTCCGTGGACCTTTGCCCTTGGACCCCTGTGCTTTGACCACACCCTTCTTGCCCTAGTCCACTAGCTGCCCCCCTCCTGACCCCCCCAACCAGGGGGGGCAATGGGGCCAAATCCATCGGGGGGTCCCTCACAGGCTGCAGATGGACCCTGAGCCCTTCCCCAGGGCCACCCTCCCCACCCAGCACCACACTGCCTACTATATCGCAACAGCAGCCGCCTCCCTCCGCGTTTGGGGGCATCCTGCTCCTTTTTGCCCCTCCCCCGCCCTGATACACCTGCTGGAGCTCCCAGGGGCTCGTCTAGGCATGCGGCGACGGCCGCGGAAACCTCCGCTGAAGCGGCCTTATGTGGTCGGGTCATCCCGACCCATGCCTGCTCTAAAACGCCAGGCTGGAGGAGGTCGGCCCTCCCAGCCCGGCCGAGTACCTGTAGGGCCGCCCGCACCGCCTCGGCATCGGGCGTTGCCATGACGACTCACTCTGCTTCGCCTACGCTTCTTTTTTCGAGAACCTGCTCGAGCCACACACCAGGGCACCAGTGGCGACGCGCTCCGCCAATAATTCACTCCCCGCCTACACTAACTACCACAAACACCGCTGAAAAAACTAACCTAATCCCTGAGGCACTGGGGACAGGAAGTGGAAGTCCTTCCCCTCCTGTCCCCTTACGTAACCTCCTAACCCCCACCCCCTAATCCCACCCCTTAAACTAACTTCCTGCCCGCCCGTCCTATCGCGCGAACACCCCGGGGAAAAGACTGGTCTGCCGACCTGCTTTCCCCGGGGGCCGCATTTTGGCCTCTAGATCTTTAATTGCTGTGTGAACTTCATTTAAATCCATTTCAGCATATTTGATGAGAATCCTCATCATATTTTTGCTGCATTCCATATCGTTTGCACCCCACTCTTCCAGCATGTCCGTTCATGTATCCGGCAGAACGTTGCAATCATACCGAACCCCATACCACTTTGAAACTTGGATTCACTACGACACAGCGATTTCCTCGTGGAGAGTCGCAACTGTCCTGATCTATATCTATACATGCCCTTTCAGACGATTGAGCATTTCAGAATTAACAGTGGTAGGGTGTTCAGGATAACTGCGACATTCTGCCAAGGTTAAGGAGGTTTAACGTGGCAGTCATTACAACGCATTTTTTTCAAGAAGTTGGCCTCTGAGGAAGGGATGATACAGTCCCGAAATGTATCGAGCGGGCTTTCATAAGAGTTACATAGATGTATTGTTTTGTACTGTTTGTATGAAGACCATACTGTAGAACGTTTTTTGTACATATGGTTGACATTATGGACTGTTATGATGGATAAATGTCCATGGATGCAGTTTTGATTTTGTTACAACAATAGATTGAATACAAGAAACTTTATGAATGAATTAATTCTGAGTATTATTTGAAGTATTGAGAACACTGAATAACCAGTAGGGTTTTGTTATAACTCAGTGAAAAGTGCACTGTGCAAGCAAGCAAGCCTCTCTAGCTAGTATTTCTTTCCTTTTGACTAGGCACTTGTCATGACAGCAAGCGCAGCACTGTAGCACCATTTGTTAAGAAATAATTAAGTTATCGCAGAGTATCAAGACAGGATTATTTAGGTGTGCACATCCGATTCCATCACTATTATCCTTCAAACGAGCAGAGACACTTAAAGATAAGATGTTCGATACCAGGGACAGTAAGAGATTGGTCCGACTGGTTACTAACTACCACTTACACTCCCACAGAATTTATAACATAGTTAAGAAACACAGGTTCCTACTGTGGGTGGATAAATCTTTACAGTTATTTATTCAAGATTGAGCGAGCATTACATATCGGAAGGGCAAGACCTACCGACTTATAATAAGCCCTAGTTGCCCTACACAATGAACACCAGACCCATGGCTACATATGAGAGCTAAGGGTACATATAAATGTGGGCATTGCAGTATGTGTAAACTGGCCATCAATGGTATTGCTAAATTCAAGTACAATTGCCCAAAAGAATATGAGATCAAAATACACATTGATTGTAATACAAGATATGCGGTCTATGTACTCATCTGTAAATGTGTCACAATCTATGTTATGTTATGTTATGTTAAAACTACTTATATAGCGCTCAGCTGCCCCAGGGAAGGGGCGTCCCGGCGCTTACAGCAGCAAAAGGAAAAGCATACTACAGTGGCCCAATAAGACATGTTCCCACAAGAATACATTTTTTTTAGGGGAAAAAGATGGGTCTTAACTGCCTTCCTGAAGGTCAGTAGGTTGTCCAGTTCTCGAATGTGGGTCGGTAGTGAGTTCCACAATTTATCTGCCAGATAGCAGAAGGAGCGGCCTCCCGCTCCGTTTTATGCGAGGCACCATAACCAAGTGCTGCCCTATGGAGCGTAATGTACGAGAGGGGACGTATGGGATCAGCAGGTTGTCAAGTATTTTAGGCGTTGCCAGTTTCAGAATTTTAAAAGACAGACAGAGCGTCTTAAGCTGAATCCTTTGTGCCATAGGGAGCCAGTGAAGCTTCTGGATGGTAATGTGGGGGGTACCATTAGGACTATAAGAGAATGTGTATTAGAGCATTATAGAGCAGTAAAACAAGATCCTAGATATACAATGGCGATGCATGCCAAAGATTGTACGACTCAGGGTATACACAAGAGCTTTAGTTTTCATGGCATACAAACTGTTATGAGTGACGCCAGGGGTGGAAAGCGTGAACTCAAATTAAGACAAAAAAGGAATCACGTTGGATAATGGAATTATCAGCAGTAGACAAGGGTCGTAATATTGACCATGAGATGCAATACTCCCTTGGCGCATGAGCATATACTGATACGAAGCCTTTTCGACTAACTGTAAAGTAGCCTTTTGAATACACAGACCAATCTTCTATGGTACACAGTCTAAATATCGACTTTTAAATATCGACCTACAGAAATATCGAGTTGCAAATATCATAGGGACAGAATATAAAAAATCAAGAATATCTATGACCAGAATATCGACCTGAAGGTAAGAAATATTGTTTTTGTTAATATCGATGTTAGTAATATCGATAGCAAAAAAATCGATGTTACTAATATCGATATTTATATTAGTGTTATGTATTTTATTATGTATTTTGTTTTTACATATATGTATAACATTGTATAACATATGTATAACATTTTTAGAAGTTAGTCATTATTTTTTTTAAGTAAATTATGCATTTTGGTACTGTAGCGGGTTGTGGGTTTGTAGGGGAATAGGGTGGGAAGTAATTTAATTATCGTACATTAATTAATCATTTCTATGAAATATTAATTCTTTTTAATTAAATTTTGCATTTTAGTTATGTAGCGGGTTATGGGTTGTGAAGTAATTTAATTGTAATCAAGTAAATAATTGTATTTATTTATTGGTATTGATAATTAATGTATTGTTAATTAGTTTGTATTCATTAGTAATATATTTTTATTAATTGATTAATTTATAATTATATTCTGTGTATTAATGTATTATTGGAGAGGGTTGTGAGTTTATAGGGAATACGGTGGAAAGTAATTTAATTCTAATAAGGTAATCATTAATTGAATTTGTGTATATTGATAATTAATATATTGTATATTAATTATTAATTGGAAATTATTATTTTTTAATAATTAATATGTTTTGGTATAACAAATTATTTTATTAATCATTAATTGTTAATTAATTTGTATTACTTATTATTTATTTGTATTTATCAATCGTTAACCGCATCGCTGCTAGAGAGATTCCCCTGCTGTGCTGGACAGCAATAAAAACGGGTGTGGTCATGACGAGCTCAGCTCGTCATGAGCACAGGAGCACTGTGCTGCATGACGAGCTGAGCTCATCATGAGCATGTAAGGGGTTAATGCTTAATTGGTAATTACTTTTACATGATTATTGTTTTTTGTATTAAAAAATAATTAATTATGAATTAATTTTTATTTGGTAATTAATTTTTAATAAATATTAATTATTGGCATTCATCATTAATTTATTGTTAAATATTTATTAATGGGTCATTATTTTTTATTAAGTATTTATTGGTATTAATAATTAATTTAATGTTATTTAGTCATTAAAACATTATTTATTTAAAAAAATATTTTAATTATAAGTATGTTATTTTTAACCCCTACGCTACCCGACACTTTTCCTACTGTTGCACTCACTGGAGTGGGAATAGAAATGTTTACCCCTACGCTATGCAACACTTTCCCTACTGTTGCACTCACTGGAGTGGGAATAGTAATTTTTACCCCTGCGCTATCCAACACTTTCCCTACTGTTGCACTCTCTGGAGTGGGAATAGTACTGTTTACCCCTACGCTATCAAACTATTTCCCTACTGTTGCAGTCACTGGAGTGGGAATAGTAATTTTTACCCCTACGCTATCCCACACTTTCTCTACTGTTGCAGTCACTGGAGTGTGAATGGTAATTTTTACCTCTAAGCGATCCAACACATTCTCTACTGTTGCACTCACTGGAGTGGGAATAGTAATTTTTACCCCCACGCAATCCAACACTTTCCCTACCGTTGCACTCACTGGAGTGGGAATAGTAATTTTTACCACTACGCTATCTCACACTTTCCCTACTGTTGCAGTCACTGGAGTGGGAATGGTAATTTTTACCTCTAAGCGATCCAACACATTCTCTACTGTTGCACTCACTGGAGTGGGAATGGTAATTTTTACCTCTAAGCGATCCAACACATTCTCTACTGTTGCACTCACTGGAGTGGGAATAGTAATTTTTACCCCCACGCAATCCAACACTTTCCCTACTGTTGCACTCACCTGAGTGGGAATAGTAATTTTACCACTACGCTATCCAACACTTTCCCTACTGTTGCACTCATTATAGTGGGAATAGTAATTTTTACCCGTACGCTGTCCAACACCTTCCCTACTGTTGCACTCATTGGAGTGGGAATAGTAATTTTAACACCTATGCTATCCAACATTCACCCTACTGTTGCACTGTTTGGAGTTGGAATATTAATTTTATTCCCTCCCCTATCTAATATTTTTTGTATTATTTTAGATGATGTAGTATATCGTTAATTTTAAACAGATTAAAAATAATTGTAATTGTTTTAATTTGTTGGATATATGTATTTAATTTGTATTTATATTATTGTTTTATGTATCTAGAAGTATTTATAATTATTCAAAAAATGAAATAATAGTTATTAAAAGAATTAGTAGTACAAAATAAGTAAGTGTATATGTTATATATTATATGCATATATTAAATATATTTATTAATTATATATATAATTTATAATTTTGAAACATTTTAAAATATTTTAACTGTTTCTTTTAATTATATTTATTATTTACTTTATTTTACATTATTTTTTAACTTAAAAAAATGATATTTTTAACAACGATATTATTGACAACGATATTTTTTTGGATATTTTTGTACTTACAATAATGTAGATAGGATGTCGATATTCTTGACTTCGATATTCTTGCTGAGATATTTTTGTAGGTCGATATTTTGACCTTCGATATTCTGTCAGTGATCCTCTCCTTTATCTTCAGTGATTTATATGCAAATGGGTTTTTATCTTGATTTGTCCCTTTAAACATGTATCTGATGTACTGAATATCCGCCTTTCTCACTCTCACTCCATAAAATCCCTGGATTTCTTCAGGAATGTAAAACACAATGTATTTTGGACCTTGTCTATATTTAATGACCAAGCCTGCATACGACAAATGTGCATCATTATTATGGAGAGAAGTTGTTTCTGCAAATTTCTCTCATTTTTGTGTTCTCATTAACATGGATTGTATAATATGATCATCAGTTTGTATTGAAAGGAATGATGATCTTCAGGATTTACCAATATGTCTCACTTCTCACCCTACAAGACACTTATATTTTGTAATCATCAAACTTTACTCGCCACACTTGGATTTATGCCCCAATCTGTATACAATAGCAGAAAGGGAGCCCTACCTTGCATCTCGGCACTACCGCACGTTAGGGGACTCCATTCCCCAGCAGGACATGCAATAGGAGCTGCCAACGCGCTTGTACCACACCAGGAGGCGCATAAAGCTGCTCGGGCTCCCGCAGTGCAGGAGCCCTTCCTTGCATCTTGGCACTACTGCACTTTCTGGGGACTCCATTCCCCAGCAGGACACGTGGCAGGAGCCTCCAACGTGCTTGTACCGTGCCGGGTGGCCCATAAGGCTACTCGGGGCTCCCGTAGCACGGGAGCCCTTCCTTGCATCTTGATGCTACCGCACTTTCAGGGGACTCCATTCCCCAGCAGGACACGCAGCAGGAGCCGCCAACTCGCTTGTACCGCACCAGGAAGTGCATAAAGCTGCTCGGGGCTACCGCTGTGCGGTAGCCCCTCCTTGCTTCTAAGCACTACTGCACTTTCAGGGGACTCCATTCCCCAGCAGGACACGCGGCAGGAGCTGCCAACGTGCTTGTACCGCGTAAGGAGGCACATAAAGCTGCTCGGGGCTCCCACGGGATGTGCGCGGGTGGGCCTGTCTGTGCCTGTCAAAGCCCGAAGGAGGCTGGGCTGGGCCCCCATGCCCAACGTGTGCAGATTCAAGCTGTCCAGGAGGTCCAGGTGTTGGACTTAAGATGGGGAAATGCAAATCTGCCATTCCCACCAACAGAGGTCAGTCCACGAATATCCTAGACTCCTTCCTTTTAAGAGCCACTGATGTACTAGGTAAGAAGATCCTATCCGTTTAACGTAGGCTATCTATGGGGGAAATAGGTGCATCAATCAATCTTACAGAGCCTTCCATTAGGGAGCCCTTTGGTTTGACAGCATCAGATACCTTACTCTCAATTCCAGAGTTGACCACCACTCGGCCCAAGCGCCTGATCCCCCGTACAGACAATGTTTTACTCCCCCCCCGTCCATCAGAACCTCCCTCCAAGGGCCCGATTCCGATTTCGGTCAGAAGGGCTCCGAACGGTGGTCGGAGCCCTTCCGACCTAACCGGAATGTGTGTCCGGATTCCTTTCCGACTGAGCCATTCTGATGGGCTCGGTCGGAAAGGAATCCACTCGGATTTCCGAATTGTGGACGACAGGGAGCCTGTCCGCTGTCCGGAAATCCTCCAGTACTCCCCCGGCCGCCTCTTTGCGACCGAGGGAGTACGATGGCAGTTTTCCACTGCCTTTTCGTGCCGGTTTCTCCGGCACGAAAAGGCAGTCGGAAACTGTCTCTGGTAGCCCCCAGCAGGACCCCATGGGTGCGAGGCCGCCAAATGGCGGCCTGGGGGCACCTATGGTGCCCTTCTGTTGATCCCTGCACCCGATGGCAGGTACCTTGGGGTGCCGGACGCAGGGTACAGGGATGAACTGCACCCCTGCTTTAAACAATGCAGGCATGCATTCCGCTCAGAATGCATGCTTGTATTGTTAAGTATACCAATGTGACTTCCCCCCCCGCATGCATTATAATATGGATGGCGGTGTCTAGCAGACACCGCCACCATATTGAAATGTTTTCCGCCTGGTCGACTCATCAACCGGGTGGACAAACGGCGGACGGTCTTCCAGTCTGCCGCGGTACCCCCGCCAACATAATCAGGCGGGGATAAATTGCATGCGGGCGGAGTATAATGGCGGGCGGATCGCCATACGGGCGATGGCGAACCGCCGGCCATTATAATAGACCCGATAGTTTTGATGTAATCTATGTGAGACTACAATATGGCTCATTTCTCTTGTAGGTAAACAATGGTTTAATATCCCTGGGCACTCTTTTTCTGACAAAAAGTTAAATAGAAGTCTTAACTTCAACAATGTTCTGGTTGTGCTGCAAAGTCTGTCACACCGTGTCTGTCGGTGCCTTTATATATAGGGCGTATGTGTGAAAGGAATCTCCTAACACTGAAGGCTTGCGCACTCTTTACATGAAACTGGATGGTTTCTTCTCATGATTAATCACTATATGAATAACACATTCCGAAATTCGCATTTGTAGATTCAATGTTTCTTTATTTCATGATTCTTCTTTCATTTTTAGATCAAATCCATTATTAATTCATATCAGATATATCATCTTGTTGAATGCATTTCCTACAACACCCACTGCATTTCGGGTCATCAAAACACAACCCTTCCTCAGGGGTCTATAAAGGAAAAATACAGAACCAGATGAGTCTCAAATAAATAAAACAACAGTTTTTGCAAAGAATACATAACATCACAAGCGAGTCTAGACAAAAGTGTCTCATGTATGATCTACGAAGAGGATGATGTACAGGAATAATTTGATACCTGCTGAAAATCTAATCTTTCAAGGAAAGGACTAATGTTGAGGAGTACGAGTATGCCAAATGTACTCATAGAACAAGACAAAATTATGGGTCATAGGGAGTTCGCTTTAAGGTAACCATAGCGTGAGATGTATTAGGAGATTCCTTTCACACATAAGCCTCATTTCTCTTGTAGCCCTGATGAAGTCACTTGGGTTAATGTACCTATGAGGAAACACGTGTTGGCCAGAATTAAACCTATAGTGAATTTTGGAACTCAGAAGTGCTTTGCAGTTGATGAAGGAAGAATAAATAGACAAAGAATTCCAACTGAAGAACACAAATATTTTTTACATTATTTCTTGAATGATGTGTTGCTCAGGGGCAATACTGCTTTTAAATGGAAGCAAGGATTTTTTTATATTAAACATGGAATAAGTGAGGTTCTGGTAATGTGCTGAATTACTTTGATGTGCCCTCAAACAGGTTGGTTAAGGAAATTCATGCATGGTGAGGTAAAGTGATGGGCCGTAGATCTCACAATTTGGTCAACAGTGCAGTCGGAAGTTTGAGTTCATGATTGCATATAGGATAGTTTGGAGGTTAGAAGTTTACATACTTTTCTCCTCCATTTAACATTAAAGGTAAGTTTTTTTTTATTCAGTTATTCAATGAGTGGTCATTTATGGAGTTCAATAAATACACGTATCACGCCTTAAAATAAACTGACAATAGACTCTCATATAAATGTGCATAGTCATAAAATTTAATGGTATGCTCATCTGTTTGGGATGCTACCAAAGACACAGCAGATCAGACACCGTGATAGGACACGCCGGATTGTTATCATGCTGCAATTTTCAAGTGTCTCCTTAAAGACCTACACCCATATTACTAAGAGGGTGCTCTGTCCCCATTTGCACCACAGCGCACCTTTATGCAGATGCATCAGGTGCAAACAGGGAAAGTACACCCGCTTATGAAGAATGTGCTGACCTCAGGGCAGCCCAAACTCACTGTGCCCCCAGGGCATTCAAGAGAAATACCGAGCAGCTGTTTAAAAGTAGCTCCTTGTTCCTCTGTACAAACGGCAACCTGCCTGCTTTTTCAAAAGAGATTAGAGTTCCCAGGTGCAGGGGGTGACCACCCACCTGCAGGGGGATTTCTGAGGGGTACATGGGGCCAACTTTCATCCCTCAAGAGGACTGATATCAGGGGAAGCACTGACAGTGTCCCCACATCAGTAATAAGACATGGGCGCAAAGGCAAAGTGATTCCCTCATTTGCATGTGGCCATGCCCCCAGGCAAATGAGGGAACGCCCTCTCTCGATAGCGCTGGTGCTGTTGTCTTACAGAAGGGGCTGCACAAGCATCTGCAGCCCCTTCTGTAGTACCATAGTGACCCCAGAGCACGCAAAGTGAGTGTAACAGCTCCTTGCACACTTTGGGCCTTAATATGAGTTTGGCGGTACCTTAGCGAATGTTGTAATGCTCCATCCCCTGTGGGTCCGCCAAACATGTGGTGCCACTGGCTGCCTGATCAGGAGTTTATTCCTGGTCTGGCAGTCGGTCCTGTGGGCGGCTGAGCAGTTTGCCAGGGCTGATTTTGGTTCCCAGAAAGCAGGTCATTTGAGGTTAGCCGGTGAGCATAAACCTAATCTGACAGGGGCCCTTCAAATTTTCTTCCCCTTCTGCCTGGCCCTTCATCCTTTGCACTCATGCAATGCTGTTTCTAGATTAAAGATAGACAAAAATGGGGGCGTGGCTTGGACGGCAACGGTAATGGCTGCCTGAACCCGTCGCTCGGGACACAGGAGAGCAAATTAGGCCTAAGTTAGGAGACAAACTACGAGTTTGCTGGAGAGTTTCACCCCTTCATGCCATGTAGAACACTCTGCGACCAAGTTTCCGAAAATTGTAATCTCAGAAGACCGTTTTGAAACGTGAAGCACGGGAGACGGACCTCGGCTGGAAGAACCAAAATGGCGGTGGCACCCGGAGAAACCTAGATGCCCCTACAAGCCGATGCTTTCACCATGTTTCGTGAGCGCAAAAAATCTCTGCAGCACCCAGCACCCTGCGTAATCCAATAACCTTAAGGTGGGTGCCTTATGGTGTTCTCTCATGCACTGGCAACGAGAAGTTTGATTCCCCACACCGAGATGCCTGACCTTGTAATGGTGGCAAGCCGAAGTTAAATTCAAACCCGACGCAAGTTAAATTCACCCCTTGCCTTTATGTCTGCTCGATAATTCGAATTTTGTTGTAGTATCAGGCATGTTCTATATAGTACATTTGCTCAGAGACACAACCCACTTGGTCACCTACATGAGAAGGGTCCTGCTAATGTTACGTCCCATGACCCGATTTACCCGATTCACCCAGAATACCAGGGTCAATACTTCCACGCACACACTTTCTGTAGGGCTCATCACACTTATAGCGACAACAGACCCTTAGATGGCACAGAATAAAACCTTAGCTGAAAACCTTAATATTGTTTCTCTGAATGTTAAAGGCCTTAATCACCCGGTGAAGTGCAGAAAAATCTTCGAGTACATAGCAAAAACTAAGGGAGATATCATTCTTCTCCAGGAAACGAGACTCTCTGAAGAGGATGTAGGGTTCATAAAACACAACTGGATCGCTCATATCTTATGCTCCCCGGCAGACCAGAAGAAAAAAGGTGTGATCACCCTCATTTCTAAAAAAATCCAACATCACTACTATCTCACACACTCACGATGACTATGGTAGGCTTTTAGTCACTCACCTGCAGAGAGGAGACAACCCCATCCATGTAGTCAACATCTATGGCCCTAACGCCGATGAACCCGATTTCTGGGAGAAGGTCTCAAATTCTCTTAAGAGCCTTCCTCAGGAAGACCTCATTATAGCTGTTGGGGACTTCAACCTACCGATGGACCCTCATATAGACCAGCAATCTAAATGCAAATACCAACCCTCCCGTTCACACGAGATCCTCAAAAGAATATAACACCCGGACACGAGGGACTACACTTTTTATTCGGCACCACATAACTCCTACTCTAGGATTGACTACATCCTACTCTCAAGCTCGTTCACACATCTCATTGACGAAAAAGATATAGCTCCCAAACTAGTCTCCGATCACTCCAGCATCAGCACCAAACTCGCAGGTACCCACACCATCCTACCCCAAAAAGATGGCGATTTAACAATGACATACTGCCTGACCCAGCAAACAAATTGACTAAATGACCTCCCTGATATGAGCACCGCCACAGTATGGGATGCACTTAAAGCGACCATTCGGGGAGTCATTATCAGTATCAAAGCACAGATCAACAAAAAAATAAATCTAGAACTTGAATCGCTAGAGAAAGAAATCAAATCACTCAAAATATCACATTCAGCGAATACAGACGACAATGATACCCTTGACCATTTAATTAAGAGGCAATACGAATACAATGAAATAGTGAGCAAACGCGCTGGAGTGTGGATCAATAAATTTAAGGCTATGTGAGGGTAACAAGGCAGGTAAATTATTAGCATCATATCTTAAAGATAAACAGAGGCAATTTACCATATCCTCGATTAAAGATCCCAGGAATTACATCCAAACCAAACAAAATGAGATACATAGGGGCCGATTATGATGGCGGACGGACCTGAGTCCGTCCGCCACCATAGAGTAGGAGGGACCGTCCGCAGGGGCGGCGGAGGTCCCTCCGTGCAGATTAGGATGTGACCGCCAGGGTGGCGGTCACATCCTCAATCTTTAACATTGCGGCGGGTGCAGCTTCAAGCTGCACCCGCCTCAATGTTAAAAAAAGCATGCACGGCATTTGCGTGCACAAAGCAGCAGGCACCGCGCGGTGCCCGACGCTTTGTCCACGCAAATGCAGGGGGGTACCATAGGTACCCCCCATGTGCACCCCCCACCCCCCTGTCACCAAGGGGGCCCGCAACGGGCCCCCGAAGGCAATCTCCGTATGCTTTTCCACGGCGGAAAAGCCGCCGTGGAAAAGCATATGTTTTCCGCTATCCTAATATACCTGGCGGAAAAGCAGCGGACGGATTTTGAGACCCCCGCCATCCTAATTTGGCGGTGGGTCTTTTAGGCATCCGCGGCGAATTTCCCGCATCCTCCGGGCCGGCTGTGGCTTCCGCCGGCCCGGAGGATGCGGGAAATCCGCCATCCTAATCAGCCCCTAAGTGCGTTCCAAGCCTTTTACGAGCATCTATATAAAAATAAACAAAAAATAGATCCGGAAGGTTGCACTAAATACCTAGAGTCACTGATCCTACCAAAACTAACAGAAACAGATAGATCTGTGCTAGGTACCCTCATTTCTGAAAAAGAATTCTCTAATAAATCCCTCAAAAACAATAAAGCCCCAGACCCAGACGGCTTCTCGGCCTCCTTTTACAAGGAATTTAATAAAGCACTAAAACCTACCCTACTAAAAGTATTCAACTATATAGCTAAATAGGGCTGTGTCTCCAAATTGATGGGAGAATCCAATATTATTGTCATTCCAAAAGAAGGGAAAGACCCCCTCTTAACAAAAAACTATAGACCAATCTCGCTCATCAACTTGGATTGCAAGATCTACGCAACTATCCTAGCCAATAGACTGAACGCGATCCTTCCAAAATTGATCAGTAACTCACAGGTGGGATTCCTGAAATATCGCATGTCTAATGACAACATTAGACTACTGTGTCATATTCTAGAGAAAGCTAAAATAAAGGCCGCCCCCTCTATCGCCATTACCCTGGAGACAGAGAAAGCGTTCAACAGGGTATCGTGGTCATTCTTAAAACAATGCATGTTATCTTTTAATCTTGGTGAGACATACATCAACATGGTGTTGGCACTTTACTCAAACCCTACTTCCCGAATTGCTATTAATGGAATCCTGTCGGAGTCATTCTATTTAGAACAAGGAACCAGGCAGGGCTGCCCTCTCTCTCCTGCACTGTTTCTCTTGGCCTTAGAACCACTAATCACAGATATCAAACGCAAAAATTAAATTATGGGAGTAAAATTCGGAGAAACTCGAGTGAAATTAGCCGCATATGCGGATGATATCCTCGTGGTTACAGAGAACCCGGGCGACTCCATCAAGGCACTCATGACCACCATAGAAAGATGCTCTAGTCACTCTGGATATAAATAAACCGGGATAAGCCCAAAGTCAAACCACTGAATATTCTCGGCACTCGGGAAATGCTAGGTGACACTGGCCTCACACGACAGCCAGGATAGATAAAGTACCTAGAGATTGAATTCGGCAGCACAATATTAGAGATGCTTCAGCGTAATGAGACCAACAACCTAGAGAAAATTAAAACTCTTCTAGACGCATGGACTCCAAGATTTATAACGTAGGACCGAGGCCATCAAGATGATGATCTTTCCACTAGTGAACTACCTAATTACTATGCTACCCCTTATACTGTCTGAGGACTTCCACCATAAGCTGGACATTTTTTTCTCAAAATGTTTATGGAAAAGGAAAAAAGCAAGAATTAGTATGAAAAAACTAAGACTCGATAAATCACTGGGAGGGGTCAACCTGGCTGACTTTAAGCTCTATCAGACCGCGTTTTTAGCAAAGCAAGGCGCATACTGGCTAGTGCCACCTGATGAATATACCCCTGTATGGCTAGACATGGAGAATTCACTTCCTATGAATCCCCAGCGGCCCTTCTAACCGCAAATCTTACTGTGGTCACCTGCTCAAACCCCCTATTCAAAAACACGAAATCCGCTCTGCTGAAGATTAACAAACTCTTAGCCATTAGCATTAAAAGGTCTAACCTTGAATCCCTTTGAAACAATCCTAAAATACTCTATAAAGGGAAAACCTTACACAACGACTCATGGATTAATAATGGTATCTATTTCCCCCAACAGCTCTCCAACGGTGCCTACCGTCTTTCTTTCAAAGAACTACAGTCTAAACACAACCTGGACTCATTTGAATTCTATAACTTCTTAAAAATAAAATTAGCAGTAACTAAAGCAAAGCTATCACCCATACCCCCTTCCCTCCCAAGTTATCTATCAAAACTACATAAGTTAGGTCACCAGGTTTCCTGGATTTATAAATTAATACGCCCACAACATTCTGCCCTCAACAAGAAGCTCAAATCTTTCTGGGAGTCACACTCCTCTTCTCCGATCTCGGAGTTGGATTGGATCAAAACTTGGAAATCAACCATGAGATATAAGATCAGCCCAGCACTCTCCCAGACAAAGTTCTGGTTGCTACATAAGGCCTTTTGGACACCTGCCCACCTCCACTCACACAAAATCAGGGAGGATCCCGTCTGTTGGAACTGCAACGACAAAGAGGGTGACCTAGAACACTTATTAGTCCAGTGTGAATGTGTGATACCCTTCAGGGATAAGGCCTTCGAATTCATATATAAACTCTTCTCATATTCCCCTACTAGGGATCTATCGACACTAGCATTCGGTTTCCTCAGAGCTGAATCACTCAATGAAAATGATAGGGCGCTCCTAGACCTACTTCTAATAGTAGCGGTTAAGATTATGCTCAGCAGTTGGAAGGACACACGCAAAGCTTCCTTTAATTGCTGGCTAAACTGGGTCACCAACCTAAGAGGGGCCGATAATGTAACTCTGCAGAACTCACTGTGGAAATCTTCTACCAGACATATGTGGGACACTCTTGACCTCTATTTTAGCTCACACAAATCACCATGAATGACACCAATTGTAATAAACTAACTCCACCCACGGTCTACTTACACTAATGTTCGCTCCTCCAGACTTGTGCCAGTGCTCTAGTGCCACTAGTTGGGGCAGTTTCCTAAGATTCCTAAGTGGTCTGTACTATATGCTAGGACTCTCCCTGCTGATCATTTGGAAACTTCGCATGGCATCGATCTTAGCTTTAGTCACCTGGGTGGTAATACTCTGATACTACATGTGTTTAATTTGTGATTTACTGCTATTTGAATCTGGTACTAGTGCCAACCGCTTGCCATTTAATTATTGTCTTATCATTATTGTTTATTTTCGTATGTCTATTCCGTATGTCCCTCATTTGAAGTATTCTATGTATTGTTTTATTTGGAAACAACCAATAAAAAGCTTTTGAAATTAAAAAAATAAATAAACAAAAAACGCCCCTGCTATTGCTGAAAATGAAGGAGGCTGTGGATCCAGCCACACTGAAGCAATGCACATTCGGCAGACAGCCATAGCTCCATAGATTAAGGAAACCCCCCCTCCCATATCCCAAGGAGCATATTTGGTGGGGTCAGAGCATATTGGTGCTGAGGATTTCCCCCCAAAACTTAGCGACTTCGAATCTAAGTGCATTTAATTAAGGGCATGAGCAAAACAGGTCTCAGCATCGTGGGCGGTGTATACCTTCTGTCTCCCGCCACTTGGCTATCTCAGATGGGGTAAAGTAGAAGTCAAATACTGTTTTGTATTGCTGGGCCTGCAAGGCTTAGTAGCCAAGTAGTACAGTGTGGCTCAATGCGAGAGATTCATATAAACTGAGATTCCCAGAGTCTGGTTTCTGCTGCCATATGGAGTTCTGTTACTACAAATCATCTGGGGCCTCAGTGCTCAAGCTTGCATACAGCTGACTAATCGTGCAATCAGCCTCACCTAATAACACGTCTAGAATATTCAACCTAGAGGACCCAGCTAGTCCCCCAGCATTCCTGTGCAAAACATTGCGTACTTGAAGATACTTAAAAAAATTCCTTGACCTGATATTAAATCTGGCCCGGAGTTCCTCAAACGATACCAAGTATGATCCCTGTAAAAAGTTCCCCAGTTTCACCAGCCCATGACTCTCTCCCCTCAGCAGACAAGAGTCTTGGAATATGCCAGGTAGTTGCATATTCCTCTGTATGGGTGTACACCAGTTAATTCTCCCTAGCCCTCCTTTTTCTGCCGACCCGCCTAATTTTTAAAAGCCGCCATCAACCTCTGTGACTTCACTTTTTTAATGGTAACTGGGTTAAACAATTTTTAACAAGCAGCCCTTGGCATCTCCAGTTCCTTGGCCCCCACAATTACTTTCTAAAAGTGGACACATATACTGCAGGGCAGCAGCTAGCTGGTACAACCTAAGCTTAGTAAGGGCCCAGCCACCTCTCTCTCTATAGGAAGGGACAGAAACCTATTTGCCCTCCTTAATTTTCAATAAGACCAGATACATCTGGAAATCGTGGTGCCGTTAATTTAAACCAGGAACTTTCAAACTCCAGCGGCATGATTCTGTCCCTTATTTCATTCATTTAATATTTAAAACTTTAATTGATTGCAATTTTTATTTTATTTATTAAACTAACGTGTAGTATTAATTCATTTTAAGTATTATTTTCATTTGTTTTTGAATATGTTGGATTTTTGTTAGTAGTAGGTTGGAAAGCATTGTAAATATATATATTTTGGGCCTTATTACAAGTTTGGTGGTCCTCCCACGCATTAGGACTCTGGCGGTTGTCCCACCACGGGACCACTGCTGCTGTTAGGGATCCATGATACCTGCGGTGGTGCAGTGGTCTGAGGCCCTAATGAATGTGGTGCTGCTGCGGCACCGCCAAGCATATTAGGAGTTTCCTCACTGCCACACCTTTCATGGCTGTGAGACCGCCTTGAAAATTATGGCAGTGAGGAAACAAAGGGGGTCTAGGGCCCCCTTGTGCCTCTGCACCATGTGGTGCATGCGGGGGGGCACATGGTGTGCCCCACTATCTCCATGCAATCCCATGTTCCGACACAGAACAAAATGCACAACTTTGTGCATTGCAGTCAGTGCAGGAACATGCTTTGACGTTCCCATTGAAGTCCCTATTTTAAACGCAATGCCTTGGGAATGCCAAAAAACTGCCCGCCAGCGACTTAAAAAGTAGTATTCTGGCAGGAGGTCTGTTCTGGCTTTGGCGGTGTTGGAGCGGGCCGCAGCGTGGCGGCCCTGCTCCCACACCGCCAAAGTCATAATAAGGCCCTTTGTAATGTTTTAATAGGTAAAAATTTTAGATTTTTTATACTCTTATTAGTTAACATATTATTTAAATTGGTAAGTATGTTTATAAATGTTGTAATGTACAAAAAATATATTTTTTATATATTTGTTAAAATATATTTTATTTATTTATTAAGAGTTAAGTGTATATATTTTTTTTAAGTCTGGTGTTAGTCAAACCCTTGAATTTGCAATTAAAAACAATATACGTATATAATTCTTATTTAAAGGGGCTTTCAACCAGCTGTCTTCATCCATTGGTGTGTTAGTGTGTCATTCACATTTTGCTTCTGCCCACTACAGCACACACCATGGGAGCAGAGTCACTGGATAACTTCACCTTGAGTGAATGCATTTTGCTCTTACACAAGGAGCACATCTGCACACAAGGTAGTTCTCTTCAGTGCCAGTGTTTTTATTTTTACTTTATTGCTTTTGTGTTGACTTTATGTTTTGAGTCCAATGAGATAGCTGTACACTTTATCACCAGCTCTCTATGTTAATCACAGGTCACATTCCAGCTTTATCAGTTCCTGTCTCGTGCTGATGGTGTTGTCAATTCCTTTTGTAGTGCCCTTTTTATCTGACTGCTGCTCTTTCACAACATAACAAATTGTGCTCATTTGAAAGTGTCCTGCAGGTATGTATTTTAATTGAGGACTAGAGTTATAATTGTAAACCAATTTAGTCAGTATGTTATGCTTTATGTCTTAGTAGATTGCTTTCAGTGCTCTTGTATGTCGTGCTTATTGAGATATATAACTTTTACATTACTAATTTTAGCTCTGCCATTTATTCCAATTTCCTGTTCCATTAATCTATGTATCCATCAATCTTTCTGTTATCTATCTTTTTATTTTACCTGTCTGTCTACCTATGCATCTGTCTGTCCTATCTATCTATTTACCTGTTGGTCCATCTATGTATCTACCGGTCTGTCTATCTACCTGTCTGTCTTTCTTTCTAGCTACCTATTTTTCTAGCTACCTGTCTGTCTGCCTATGTACTTCTCTATCAGCCTGCCTTTCTACCTATTTATCAGCTCGCCTATCGACCTGTCTGTCCGTATCTATCTATCTAGCTATCTTTGCAAACCTATTTGTCTTTCTGTCTTTCTAATTAACTGTCTGTCACATCTATCTATTTCTCTATCTCAGAGGTCTTCAATCTGTGGGGCACAACCCCCAGGGAGGCTGTGGAGTCATGGGAAGGGGGCACGTAATCCTAAGCCTCTTCAGCTTAAATGTCATTCAGGGACTTTCCTGTGCTGTAAACCCAAAGCCTGCCAGAGAGCAAAACACGCCTTTCTGCCAGTGTGCTGCTTGCCTGAGAGAAACCCACATGTGTACAACGACTTAATCTGCAATTATGAAGGGAAATCTACACCTGCAGAGGATGCCTGGGAGCCTGTACTGGCTTTAATTGATCGAATCACTTGAAGCTTTTTTTTATTGGTAGTGCAAAGATTTAACAATTGAGCTATGAAGTGCATGCTTTTAACTGCCATTGTATTTACATAGTGCTTACTACCCCATAGGAGGTGTTGAAGGAACAGGTATGTATACAAAAATATATAGCATTACCTATGGTCTAGGTATTACTAAAATCTATATTTTGGAAGCACCATTTTATTGTAAAACGTTTTGCACATTTTGTAACAGTCTATCTTATACTGTGTGTAATGCAAGTATAAAACAATGACTTACATATTCACAGTGCTTTCTGTCATTGGCTGTGACCTCTTATCGCTACAAATACACAAGTCGCTATTCCCCACTGCACCAACCAAGATTTCATTCTGTGGCTCTCTGGTTACACACAGACATCTGCGGGGCATTAACTAATAGAGGTTTCATAATGTACAATAGTGCATTTAGCACTGAGTAATAACTTTTTAGACTTATTTATTTTTCATTTAAGCTGCCCGTTATTTTATATGAAGCTACCTGATGGTGAAAGACCTACGAAACGTACAGGATATTATGCCTTTAACCACATTTTCGACCATGCCCCATGTTCACACTCTCAAGGTCCTCTAGCTTCCCAAACATGACTGAAGTCAGCAAACTAACATAACCAGGAGTCTGTTTTTGCTAAAATAGAAGGGTCTGTTTTCATAATATTAAAAAATAAAAACCTTTTTAGAAGAACCGATTGAAAGAAGATTAAGGGGACACTTCCTCCCCTGGAATTAAAGACAGCAATCTACTTGTACCTTACAGTTCATCCTTAATTGTCAATGGTATGTTTTAATTATGATGAATGATGTTCAGCAGCTTCCAGTTCCATGCAGAACCAAGCCGTCAACATCCCATGAAATATAGTATGGTTCTTCTGGGGTGCTTTACACTAAAGTTGCAGCCCATGCATTAGAGCCATTATAGCCATGGCCACTGGAAATATGCGATTGTGTGGCAACGGTGATTTTAGCATCATTATAGATTTGCCGCATTTACCACATAATCCATCATGTGCTGCAAAACATTTGTTTTTTACTCGAACTGTTCAAAAGTTACTAAAAAATAGTGCTACGTTTTACCACAAAGTAGAAGGTCCTTTTCCAAGTTGGACTGGTCACCTTTTCATTGCTACTGCTTTATTTGGGTGTTAAACTGATCCTAATGAGGTGCAACCACTGATTGACCGTTTCCCTGTAGAAAAACAGGCCCACCCATCACATTGAAAGGTGTCCTCATCTGAATAAGTTTTGTTAAATGATGTTTTGTTTGCAAAAAAAAAAGTACTATTGTTCATTTTTGGGTAATTCTTTTCTGAACACCGAACCACACTCACTCACAAACCTTTGATTTGCTAAATGCAATTTAATACCATTTTCCCACTGTAAGAATGATATGCGTGGCAATTAGGGGATGTTTATCGTTGTCAATAATGAGGTGTTTCAGGTCGTGGAAATTTTTGTATGATGGGAGTCCATACACAAAACAAATGTTAAAGCAAACACTCACCCCTGTCACAGACCTGAGTTGAATCCATCATCTTTCTTTAGCTTACTTCGCCACCCCAGTTCGGACTCAGACATATGCATATCTGGCTTGGCCATGTTCCTCATGGGAACAGTCCAGCCCGAACTGCCAAGCCAGGTCTTCCCTGGACCCGAAACAAGCATACTGGGAACGGTTTCGGGCTTCACCCCTGATCAGCCAGGCTAGCTTTAATTCAGTGGACAAGTAAGCAAGGGACCCGCGTCTGGGCTTACCCTGCCAACTTAAGGCAAACAAAGCAAACACAAGGAGATGATGGACGGAGCAATGACAATTTTCAGACACTGACCCCCAGTCACAGATCTTGGTTTAATCCATTATCGGTCTTTAGCTTACTTTGCCACCCCAGGTCAGACCCATCCATATGCAAATCAGTCTTGACCCTGTTCCTCATGGGAACAGTCCTGCCCGAACTGCCAAGCCAGGTCTTCCTTCCCTGGCCTGGAAACAAGCATCCTGGGAGCTAAAGAACGATGATGAATTGGAGGTATAACTGCTTGAGAGTGGTTAAATGTTTCATTAAGTTGGTGACATATGCAAACATGGGTGACATTTATTGGAAAATGAACTCAGGGGAGATAACCAAATTGAGGTGATTTACGGATGAAAGAGTTTATACAGTGAAATATGGCCCTTGTGACAATCTCTGCCAAGGTAACATTTTATAGTAAGAGGTTCTGGGCTTGTTGTTGGTCCAGGAAAAGATCCATGAAAAGAGCCATTAAGAAGCTGATCACTCTTTTATATTGGGATGTGAATGATTTTGGGAATAAGGGATGCATACTACATGGAGAGAAAATTTGTTTTGTGCACAGTGCTTGTCACAATGCTTTTTCGCACCTTCTGAGCATCAGACATTGTTGCCAGTGTGTGTTTACCTGGTTTGCAGTTGGGGAGGTGGAGATGGAAGGGGCAATATGACTGCAGGAATTGTCTGTGGGAAGTCTGTGAGAGAAGTCTTTGTGTCTGGTGGTGGGCCAAAAAAAGAGTACCATCAGGTAAGCATCAAGAGTGGGGTTTGCATTTCATGTCTCAGGACAGCTGAGGTATGAAGAGGAAGCATAGATCTGCAGCACTGAGGACATGTATGGGTAGAATGGAAATACTACCAAATTGTTTGGACGCTCACACTGGCTGACACAAAAGCTGAGTTTATTGGACAGAATTAGAGAGACAATGGCTATGAGACGAAGGAGCTCTGGCAAATACAGACCATATGTTAGACAATGATGAGGGGTACCAGGAATTTTCTGGAGCAACATATTGTGTCCTCTATGTGTTAACTAAAGGCAGAACCACAACCTTTCCTTTGAAAATATGGATCTGTGGCCACTCTATTGAGCAATGATCTGAAAGGCATACTGAAAAGCAGAAGTCATTATACATAATTTCTGAGACTGTAATAGTTTGGTCCATCAAGAGATATATGACACAATGTGTGCCGGAGACTCATATAGGATCAATATACATTTGGGTGAAAACAATTTCACAAAAACAGCAAGTATGATTGATTCAAGCAATGAAGTATGCTTTATCAATGGTAAAAACGAAATGGTCTGGAGTGGCAATGCAATGGCCCAATCTGTTACCAAGGAGGGTGTGACCCGTAGCCAGACAAAGCACAACAAGCATTAAATTGAAAAATGGCAGGTTAACACAGAAGGCGAGGTATAGATGAGACTAGACATGGGAACTATGCAAGCAAAATGGAGGGCACTTCCATTTTGAGCAATAAGTTGTATTTTATAAAGGTGGTGGAAGTTGTGGGGCTATTCCTGAAAAACAGGATAGTGGCACTGGTTCAAAACAGATAACATCAAGCAGGGGAAGATTATCCCTCAGTGGCAAAAAAGTGAAGGCAGACAGAGCAGAATACAGTGCAAAGAGGGTATCAATGAGATAAGGAGAAAGGCAGTCTGGGAAGGTAGGAGCAACAGAATCCTGTGGAATATTTTTTTAAAGAACTGCATAGTTGGAGCTGGAAGTTGTGAACCCAGGAGTCCACCTCCACTTAAAGTCTATTCTTTTATATCACTTACAGTCAAAGTTCAGCCTGATGGCGGCTGACATTCAGCGTTCTACATGCAGCCCCCCAGTCAACACTGGCACTGAGCTGCTGTTTGCTTGACTGAGCAGGGTTTACTGACAGAATATCGATGGAAAAAATATAGAAGTAAAAAATATCAATGAAAAAATATAGAATACAAAAATATTGACTCCTATACATAAACAGGTAAGTACAAAAATATCGATGTCAAAAATATAGTTCTATAAAATATTGATTTTTATATATATATAAAATAAAATAATAAATATTAAATATGTTACACAATAAAATGAATATAAACAATAAAGTACAATTTATATACATTTTAACAAATACAACAAATACACTTAATTAAAAAAAGTTATACACACATACATAATAATCAATATATATATTTACTTTAAAACAATTACTAAACTATTAATTTTAATTTATTTTATAGTTTTAAAATGGTATCAACATTTACAAATATACATATATATATACCAATAACAAAAAAAATCTAATTAAAAAAACACATTATATTATAAATTAAAACATTAAACTATTTAAAAATCTTTAAACTTCCATTTCTCACTCCAGTCATGCAACAGTAGGGAAAGTGTTGGATAGCTATGGGGTAAAGATTACTATTCTTACTCTAGTGAGTGCAACAGTAATAAAAGTGTGGATAGCGGAGAGGTAAACATTACTATTCCCACTCCAGTGAGTGTAACAGTGGGGAAAATGTTGGATAGCGGAGGGGTAAAAATGACTATTCCCATTCCAGTGAGTGCAACAGTAGGGAAAGTGTTGGGTAGTGGCGAGATAAAATGTACTATTCCCACTCCAATCAGTGCAACAGTAGGGAAAGTGTTGGGTAGTGGCGAGATTAAGTGTACTATTCCCACACCAATCAGTGCAACAGTAGGGAAACTGTTGGATAGCAGAGGGGTAAAAATTACTATACCCACTCCAGTCAGTGCAACAGTAGGCAAATTATTAGATTGCGTAGGGGTAAAAATGACTATTCCCACTTCAATAATTGTAACAGTAGGAAAAGTGTTGGATAGGGAAGAGGTCAAAATTACTATTCTCACTCCAGTGAGTGCAACAGTAGGAAAAGTGTTGGATAGCGGAGGGGTAAAAATGTATATTCCCACTCCAGTGAGTGCAACAGTAGGGAAAGTGTTGGATGGCGGAGAGGTAAAAACTTACTATTCCCACTCCAGTGAGTGCAACAGTAGGAAAAGTGTTGGATAGCGAAAGGGTAAAAATTTATATTCCCACTCCAGTGAGTGCAACAGTAGGGAAAGTGTTGGATAGTGGAGAAGTATAATTGACTATTAACACTCCAGTGAGTGTAACAGTAGGGAAAATGTTTGATAGCGGAGGGGTAAAAATTACTATTCCCACTCCAGTGAGTGCAACAGTAGGGAAAGTGTTGGGTAGAGGCGAGATAAAATGTACTATTCCCACTCCAATCAGTGCAACAGAAGGGAAAGTGTTGGATAGTGGAAGGGTAAAAACTACTATTCGCACTCCAGACAGTGCAACAGTAGGGAACTTGTTGGATTGCGGAGGGATAAAAATGACTTTTCCCAGTCCAATAATTGCAACAGTAGGGAAAGTATTGGATAGTGGTGGCATAGAATTTACTATTCCCACTCCAATTAGTGCAACCGTAGGGAAAGTGTTGGATTGGGCAGCGGTAACAGTTAATATTTTCACTGCAGTCAGTTCAAAATTAAAAACAAACAAAATATTAACAACAAAAATATTTAAAAAACAAAATAAATAAAAAACATAAATTTCTTTAAAATGTTAATAAATATATTTAATATTAGACATAATTTTTAAAGAATTATAATGTTAAACACATGACGAATACCTACAAATATTACACTAAATAAAAAAATTCAAACAAATAAATATTTTAATTAGAAATTATTTAGAAACAAAAACATTATTACATAAATGTATGTTGTTTTTTTCCTACCCTATACCTCCACTCAATTCACAACCCACATCTAAATTAAAAACAAAAATATTCTTCCATAATTAACGTAATTAATTGGCAGTTGAAGAAATATTATTGTTTAAAAAACAGATTAAAACTCATAAAAATTCATTAACTTCCCACACTTTGCCCCTTTAATCCCCACAACCCACAGCTAACATTTACCTCTAAAAATTAATTACCCAATTAAAGCTTATTTACAATTAAAAACTAATAGCAATTAACAACTAATTGTAAAGTAAGTAAAATTAATTTGCACCCCACCTTTAGCCCTATAAATGGAAAACCCTGACACAAAATATAGAAACAATTACCCTACTTAAATATCAAATAATTAATATTAATGATCAACTAATTATTAATCCATACTAATATAATAAAGAAAGAGCCCAAACCTTTGAGGCGGGTAATCTCAGGAACCACAGCACCAATCACAACACCCAATACAGCGTTGGAAAGGGCAGTTGCAGCAGAAGGACATAGGCTATGCAGACGCCCACCATATTCATTTAAAAGGTAAAAGAACCGTGCCAGCAAAGTAGTCCCTTATGGGCGTGTCTGCTTGTGCTGTGGGCGTGTGCTGGGGGCGTGACAAACGCTGGGGCGTGTGGTACGTTCCGCCCTTCATGCCATGTCTCATATCGTGTGCTGTGGGCGTGTGCTGAAGGCGTGGGCGTGTGCGGGATTACGGAGAAAAAAAAAGTGAGCGTTGTGCCCAATATTTCATTGTTTTTTCTTCCCAGGTTCTGTACATTCCAGCACCGGGTGTCCACCCTGCTCCCTTTAAATACCCCTGCACCCCATAATCATAACCCACCCTTACTCCTTAAAATACCCCAACACCCTTAAGCACTAGCCCATCTTAACCCTATAAATATACCCTGTACCCCAAAGCCCAAACCTATCCCTAAACCCTAAAAATACCCCTGTACCCTAAAACCCAAACCTAGCCCTGAACCCTATAAATAGCCCTGTACCTCAAAACCCAAACCTACCCCATAACCCTAAAAATACCCCTGTACCCCAAAGCCCAAACCTAGCCCTGAACACTAAAAATACCCCCGTACCCCAAAACCCAAACCTACCCCTGAACCCTAAAATACCCCTGTACCCCAAACCCAAACCTATCCCTGAACCCTTAAATTACCCCTGTACCCCAAAGCCCAAACCTACCCCTGAACCCTAAAAATACCCCTATACCCCAAAACCCAAACCTAGCCCTGAACCCTAAAAATACCCCTGTACCCCAAAACCCATACCTATCCCTAAACCCTAAAACTACCCCTGTACCCCATAACCCACAACTATATCTGAACCCTTAAAATACCCAAACACTCCAAAACATATACCTCAGTACCCCAAAACATATACCCCTATACCCATACTTTCCTTATCCAAACATTAAAAAAAATATGCTTTTACCATTCATGCATTTACAATGAATTTCGTTGTAAATGTATGCGTGGTAAAAGCATATAAAATGTAATGCCATGCGTTATAATGGCATTGCGGAGTCATGGTACTTTCGTAATGAAAGTATGCGGAGTGATGGTATGCGGAAAGAAAGTTGCGGAATAATGGGTGTTTACCCTCCCCCGGTAAGTAGATTGGTGGCACGGCGGCCCCACATCTCCAGCAACATACTCATATTTTTTCACCACCGATTTGAAAAATGCACAGGTCTCTCTCATTGATGGCCAGCACCGACATATACTTTTAGACACACCTCCCACCACAAGTTCTAGAATTGCAAACTTTAGAGCTGGGGAGCTACGTTCGAATCTCAGCATCAGCTCAACATCCTGTGATTCCAGGCAAATCGCTTTGTCTCCCCGTGCCTACCACAAATGAATGTGTTCTTCTGTAATGTAAATTGTGCTCATGCCATGTTGTCGAGTTTGCGGTATATAATATTGCAAGGAGAAATAAAGTAGGGAAACTCGAGTTCACACACTACTGAACGCGCACTCTTAAGTGCATCAGCAGTGCACTTTGAATCGGAGCGTTTCACAGGCCTGTCACAGATAAGAAATGCTATCAAAACGAAATCCTACAAAACAATATACTACTGGCCGGCAGCAATTCATACCCGGACAACGTCGGGACGGGCTGCTAGTTAAACATAAATTGCTTTCCACCCTTTACCCCTATAAACCCAACAGCCCGCACTTAAAATTAATTACACAGTGTCCATAATTAATTTTCAATCAATGACTTTTTATAAATCAACAACTAATTATTAATGAATCAAAAAATAATTACTTCATACCCTTTACCCCTATAAACCTCACACCATGCACCTAAACAAAATTACACAATTACCATAATGAATTACCAATGAATTAATATTAATTAACTACATATTAATAATTAATTACAAATAACTTACTTCCCGCCCTTTACCCCAATACACCCCACAGCCTGCACCTACAAATAATTACACAATTACCATAATTAATTACCAATTAATTGATCATAATTAATAACCAATTAATAATTAATTATAAATAAATTACTTTCCACAATTAACACTATAACATATCAATTAAATAAATAATAATAAATAAAAAATAATCATTATTTACTATAATTAAATTACGTCCCACCCTATTCCCCTATAAACCCACAACCTGCAACAGAACTAAAAAAAAAGCTAATTTACAATAAAATAAAATTGATAACTATTAAAAATGTAACGCATATATTAAAAAACATAAAGAATACTTACACAGAAATACATACATCACATACATTTAAAACTCAAATACATAACACTAGTCAAAAAATCGATATTTTAAACAATTATATTTTTGCAAACTATAATTATGACTTCTAGATTTTTGAAAACGATGGGGCATATTACCAACGTTAAGCGATATTTATCGCTAACGATGCTTAGCAACAAATTTTTTAACGCTAAGCATTGTCAGAAATTATCGCAGATAAACCTTGCTATTATCAAGGTTTATCGCAAATGCGATAAAAAACGGCCGCAATGCATGAATATTGCTGAAAAGTCAGCGATATTCATGCATTACCGAGCTAATGCTCTTAGCCATGTTATCCACCTCCCATTGGATAAGATGGCTAAGAACTGCTCAGGGCAGGTGTTAGTTTTTGGAGATATTCGCGCTTAGCGCGAATATCTCCAAAAGTTGGTAATAGGACATAGCTATGTTAGCGACTGTTTCCAGTCGCTAACATCTTGGCACGCCCACTTTGCATGTCATTAGTGATAAATATCACTGACATGCAAAGTGGGGCCCAAGATGGTCGCTATCTCCTACTAGCTGTCGCTAACTGGTGTTAGCGACAGCTAGGTAATAGGGAGATAATTTTATCTCCGCTTTCTTGGCTTTTAAAGCCAAAAAAGCGGAGATAAACCCCCTTGATAATATGCCCCGTAATTCGTTACCTTAAATTTGATATTCTTGACCACAATATTCTTGCTGTCGATATTTCTGTGTCGCGATATTTCCAACTTGATATTCTGTCTGAATACCACTGAGCAGACAAAGCACTGACATTCAAAAAGGTGTTAAGTGGGCAAGCATTTATTTTCATGTTACTGGAATAAAGGAAAAGAAGCAAAGAAGGTGTCCTGTTCCACTTAACTTTAGGAACACCTTCATTTTTAAAGAAAGTGTGCAATAAAATTGTAAAAATATGATAAAACCAGTTCAAAATTTAAAATAGTGTATTTCTTTAAATTACAGAAGCATTTCACTTTAGAATCTCTACACCCAAAGAGGGAATGAGAGGATTGAAGCAGCCTGCCACACATCGTATCAAATCAAGAATCACAACAAAAAAAGTGATGTTCTGTAAAAAGAAATTCGTTTTGAGGCTGCAAAAGTCGGTTACTGTAGATCTTCACCCACCAAGGTGGCATGATTCCTTATCCGGTCGGGGATCAGGGTTGTAATACCCATTGAGCTTTTTTTTTTTTTCAGAACTCTTTACAGGAGATCTTTTTAACTTCATGTATCACTATGATCAGGGGGACGAAAGCACTTAGGAAGTTGCAATGGTGTTTATTTATTAGATTGGGCAGGGTGATTTAAAATGATCTAAGGGTAATCGGTGTCTCAATTTTGACAAGATTGAAAAAGAAAATGGGGGGGGGGACTCACAGGATGTAATCATCGGATAAGTCTCATCAAAGTAGTTGATGTGTTTCTTGCCTTTAAAGCCTCGTAGGTTCTATGTCATTCATCAGGACCGGATTCTGAAGAGCCCTAATCTAAATCAAGGTAGGGCTGAAATTAAAGTAACAATATTAGAAAAAGTCCACTACCAAGCATCCATGTGCACTAAAGAAATTAGTGTGAAAGAAGTCTTCACTAGAACTTGCATATTTCTCAACATTTGTATAGGACCCTAACAATAGTTGGTCAAGGCCCCCTGGGTGCGAGAACCTGGTACCCTTTTGAAGAAACAATGTTCAGATAAAGTGCACACCAACCATATTAATCTTTTGGGAAAGTTCAAATACCACAGAATCTGCATCCTGGAAAAGGATTACCTTTAGGATATAAAGTAGCCATCCTTGCGACCTGAACAACGCATTTCTTTTTGTGAAGGGTTTCACCTTAGTACATCAAATTATATCACAGTATTGAAATGCATTTATTAGAAGCAATAGTTTTCAGACATAAACTTAGAAATAGGCATGCCCTCTCCCTGACAACATTGCTATTAGTAAAGCATGCCATTCGTCATATGCATCCCCTGGATGCCTATGTTATTACTATAAATGGAACAACATTATTGTTTATTAAACCAAACACAAGAGAAGGTTTTGCATAGTGCATATCCTTAACTAATTTATTACAAGTTGCTTTCAAATGTGATACTGCCAAAAAAAGTTAACGTGAAATAAAACAATTGTCTAGGATCTCACAATTTGTTCAAGTAGGGAAACTGGAATTGAGCAACATTGGGCACTGGAAGTGGGAGTGTCACTACAATCTTGATCAAGCCATGATTAATGTCCAGGCTGCAAACTTTGTGGTGCAAGGAGAGCTTCCCCCGATACCCTCCGAAACCCTCTATGCCAGCTCCAAAGATCCCAAACCATGGCATGTCAAGGAGCTCCCCTATGCAGGTGCAAGGAGTAAATCCCCATTTCCAATAGGGTAATAGGGTTCCACAAAATGCATTAGCATCCCAGAATTCTCCAGTTCTTATGATGTGCCAGAGTTCCACAGATTTTGACTAAGCCCACTGATGGTGCCTGAGGAGGAAGGGGGAGTGTGAAAGTGTGCTTCTGCAGGGAGTTTGACCATAATTAGTGGATTCACTTTCTTTGAATGGAGAACTTTTTATTATGAGAGGAGACAGATTTGTGCTACCCTTTGGAGTAATAAACAAGCTGGTTAGTTTAGTGCATTAGAGACACTTAGGGCAGACAAAAACGCTCAAGAGGTTGAAAAAGAAATGTTGGTAACCTGCCATGTAAATTGAGGTGAAGAAGTGGGTGCAGGTAAGGAGTGCATGTATGAGTTCCGAAAAGTGTTTAAGGTGGGTTTAGGTTTAGGAGCTATGACTGATGCTCATCATGTGTCAGAGGCAGATTTTGTCTGTGAGAAAGTTTGTTTGGCCTTTTTTGGTCCATATGTATTTTTGCTGAAGCAAGATTTGCTGCTGTTTTGATGGATGCCAAGTCCAAGTGGATAGAGATCGTTTTTATGAGGAATATAACTACACTCTCCACTTTAAGTTCATTAGGTAAGATCTTCAGGAGGGAAGGTGTTTCCTCTACTGGTCACTGACAATGGTACACAAATGATGTTGTCAGAAATGTGCAGGTTTTTACAGAGCATTGAGGTCAAGCACATTTGTTCCTCACTATACAACCTGCAAGGAAATGGTCAATTTGAGAGGATCAACAGGTTGGTGAAGGGAACCACTGAGTTGGCAGCTAAGTCAGATTTAACTTGCAGAATGTCATCAAAGACAGGTTATGAGCTCATCGCACCACAGTGAATCCCGGAATGGGTAAGTCACCTTTTGAATTGATAAAGGGTAGGTCACTAGATACCAAACTGGTTCCTTCATGGATATGTCGGTTGAATACATGTGTAAGAAGTCACAGTAGCTGGAGTGATCAAACCGCCCATCTGGTAAATGCTGGGGATTGGGTACAGATCAAACTAGAACGCTCATGGCATGCTCTGTCTACATAGAAGGGCCTGTATGAGGCAAAATACATAGGTGGCAATTGGATGAGGTTGGAAACTTGACAAACTTGGAATCTGAGATGGGTAGTTTTTTTTTTTTTTTTAAATAAAGTGGTCAGGTGGAGAGAGAGGGGTATGGTTGTAGTGGTTGGTTTCTGATATATGACACTGCCTTTCAAGCTAATGATACCACGGTGAGGGGACACAGTGCAAATCTTGAAAGGAGTGTGGAAAGAGCTGCAGGTGATTCTGATTCCCAACCTACTTGCTGCACATCAACAGGCATTTTCATTTTGCCTTCTGAAAGTGAGTGCCAAGACCACGCAGGCCATCTGAAAAGAAGTATCTAGACCTTGTATGCCACCAGGGTGGTTGGGGGATTATGTGTGTGGGTAAGCCTCTTCCTCTATTCTACCTGGTGATACTTATACATTTGTTTTGTTAGGTTATTGTTATCTCCTGTTCTTGTAAATGCAATGCTAGTTTACCATAAGTAGAATGTTGCTGTGATGATGCTATTCAGAATGTTGGGAATCTATCAGAGAAGTTACAGTTGAGTGGGCTGAGCAGCATGCTGGCTGCTTACAGTTATTTGTTTGTCGCATATGTTGTGGCTGTATGTTGGTAGGTGTTCCTCCTTGTCAGAGCTCTTTTCTCTTTTAGCTTTAAATGTATTAGAAACTGAACTTGCGCTAACATGAACCAGGCTTATGTTTCCCCCCATCTTGAATTGATGTCACAGCATAACACATGATCACTGTTTTTGTTGTTTCTTGGCTCTAAATAAAGAATGGTAACCTCTGCAATAAGAGACAGTGAGCATTCCCAGAGACTTCTCACCACGTTGTACCTAACCAAGGACATCCCAACTGTCTCAAACTCATTTATAAAATGTCTCTAGTATAGCGCTTGAATAAACTGCAAGAGCAACTGAATTTAATGCAATAATATTATGAGAGAATCTTCTAATGTCTTCTGTAGTAAAATGTTTCTTCTTGCTTGTTCCTCATTGGTGCATATCCTGAGAACCATGTACCTGTGTTGTAATGTATGAAAAGATTTGGTGTAAAGTACTACAAAAGGACATACTTTTACTCTGTAAAAGGAACCCCATTCCCCACTTTTAGAAGGTGAATCTTTTTCATTGAACTCTACTGAGTTCTTTGTACTTATTGCCTTTATTGCCAACTAAACTGATGATATATTTCATGTGTTTTTCTTCATAATTCTTTACATAAACTCCTCAAATTTTTTACACTTGTCTGTCATTCTTGCTGAGAATGTCACAGTTCCTACTATTGATTTGAGATCACAAGTATTAGAGACGGTTCCACTAGGGGAACACCTAACTCCATAAAGGGACTGGACCTCTCCAAGTCTGAGCTGTTGGTGTGCTCTTGGTGAGGTTATGAGAAACTGGTTTGTGAGCCAATGGACCTGGTAGCAGAGCTGATGGTTCCAATTGCACCAGGTCATTATAAGACAATCTAATTGGCTATAGAACTGATTACTGAACCTTCATGGTCCGGACAGTTTATCCTCGTGATTCAAATTGGCCCAGTCCCACCCGGATCTTTGTTCAAGAAGACAAAGTGGCTGGACACGTACAATGTGAGTATCAATAGGGATCTGTGTGCACAAAAAGAATTAATGAAAAGTGAGCTGTGAGGCAGTGTATGTTGGGAATTGTAGTATCTGAATTGCAGTGGAATGCATAGGACAGATTTTGAGAATAATTATTATGCAGCTTTAGATCTTAGATTTGTGCAAATTACAGTTATTGCGTTCTTGATGATCTTTGATTTTTGAATCCAATAAATGTGTGAGTTGTTATATGTCTGGCATAAAGTGGAGAGAGATACCTCAAGCTAAATTATTGAATCGATGAACTTGTCTGCTAAGGTGAGGTGTACTGTGAGGCGCCATCACTCACACTAAGATAGGGACATACCATTTTCTGTTATACAAGTGTATTAATTGCATGCAAACACGGTTCATTCCTTAGTGCCCTGAAGTAAGCGCACTGAGTACCGTGACTCCTGCGGGTCGGGAGTCTACAGTTGTGTGAGAGTAGGTAGTAAGTATGAGTGAATTTTGCAGATCTGCAGTCCGCGAATTCACGTGGAATCGCAAAGAAATCCGCGAATTCGCGGATTTTCCAGCAAACTCGCGGATTTTTTTGCGATTTGCACTCTACTCAACTGGAGTACTTTCTACTGGCTAATCAGTAAGTGCTACCTCATTGGGTAAATTTATAGTGCTTTTCCTACACTGCAGCTGCATAAAGGGCCAAAAGATTTGTCTCCACTGACCATGTGTGCCTGTGACTTTGCCACCGCGCCAAAAGGCGCCGAGGTCCCTTGAGTGAGCTGTCCATCATAGTTGGGAAAGGGCGGAAGACGTTTGATACCGCTAGTGTTTGGTGCGGGGCCAAACGGGTGGGGCTTCTATGCGTGTCAACATGCAAAGGGTCAGAGAGCGATCAGGGCAGCAGGTGAGGAGAAAGCAGCCTCCTGGTCACAGGAACTACATGGGGATTGCGCTTGAGAAACTCATGGATTCAAAACCTCCCTTGAGTATTACAGCTAATTTTTGACGGCAGATATGGGATTAAAGCACACTTGTCCAGCCTCGAATGTGCTCACTAATGTTTTGGGCTGATTAAAACATTACTGAATTTGAGCTTCAACTCGGGCACCTGCTTTATTTATATCTGTAAGTGCTTCCTGTTGCGGTTTAATTTTTGTGACAGGAGCCACGTGCCAGCATGAATCCTGCCCTGCATAGTTATCCACGAAGATGGCACCGTTTTGTGCAATACCTCTACTCAACTGGAGTACTTTCTACTGGCTAATCAGTAAGTGCTACCTCGTTGGGTAAATGTATAGTGCTTTTCCTACACTGCAGCTGCATGAAGGGCCAGAAGATTTGCCTCCAGTGACCATGTGTGCCTGTAACTTACAGTGTTAAGGCAGGTGCCCGAGTTGAAGCTAACTTTGTAACCATTTTAGAATGGCGCTGGCAAGCTGCCAGAGTTGAAGTTGCTTACTTGCAAGTTACAACTATTCTCTGACCCTGCCTCGGGCACCCGGCTGTTTAGGTTCAGGGATTGGCTGGTGAATGCCGTAGCTACGCTGCGATCTGGTGACCTTTGACAGAGACGCGCTGTTATTGATGTGCAAATTGTGAGGACAATAGTACAGGAAGAGTGTGGCATTGGAACGGAGAGTGATTGAGAATTCGTCAGCTTGGTAAATCCTTTTTCGCAAAAAGAGAAAGACGTGAATAAGAAAGAGAGATTTCCACCCGAGGTACACCAGCTAGAGAAATGGCAGCAAATAATGGTTTACTCACGTGCATGTGGCTTAGTCAGTGGCAACAAATAAATGTCCAGAGATGTAGAATTACTATTCCTTCTGAGCTTGAATTTCCATGTTCCCAAATTAGATCTTTGGGAGCAGGTGGCAAGCGAAAAGAAAGAAGTACACATTAAAAATCTGCAATAGGGCTTATTCATGGATAAGCCCACAGAAGATGCGAAGCAGAAGAAATGGAGGAAAGCTAAGGAAGAAACTGAAGGATAAACTGTGAGGGAATACCATCTGAAGGAAGTACAGAAAGGAGCATATGTACATGTCCCATGGTCCCGGGCAGAACTCTTCCACTTTACGAATTTGCTTCCTAAAATCCTGGTAAGTGATACATGCAGATGGACAGTTTGTAACCATTTTAAAGGTCTTGTGGGAGGATTTGGATGTATTGTTCGAAGTCGTGGTCCCAAAGTACCCATGGACAGAATGTAAGAGATTAGTGGAGTAGCCAACTCAGGAGCCTCTGAAGGTAGCAGGAAGGAAAGCACCTTCCCCCCTTCGTGAGGACCAAATATGAAAAGTTATAAAACACTCAAAAACTAAGGTTCCCTAAAAGTAAATTAATTGCCTCAAGGTTTCCAGAACCTCTCAAGAACCCAAAGAGACCATGCACACATACTTTGAAAGACTGATTCAGGTCTACAGGGACCATAGCGAACTAAATGATCTGCTAGGAGATAAAATGGGAGGGTTTCTTGCCTCTTTTGTGCCAGGGCAAAATCAGCAACCAGGTCATCCAAGGTGTTCTTTGTTGGCAGATTAAACCCCTTGACGAGATTCTGTAGTATGAAAAATATTCCAGTGATATGTCAGAAGCCAAGCAAAAGGAACTCAAGGAAAAGTTTATGATCGCCCAGACCCAATTAGCATAAAACGAAGGTATGAAGGGACTTAGGGTACCCCATCAAGGACATGAAATTTACCCCAGTATTGGGATAAGCATGCAGGAAGTTTCCATGGCATATGGAGCAAGTGCTCAGGGAATGGGAAAAGGATGAGGCAACACATCAGGAACTAGAATAAGTGCCCTTAAGTAGGTTACATCTAGCCACATTTGTAAAAAGGTTAGGCTTTGGAAGCGGGAGTGTCGCAACAATCCTGATCTAGCCATGATTGATACTCAGGCTGCAGATTTATGGTGCAGGGAAACCTTCCCTCAATACCCAGACCCTCTATGCCACCTCCAAAGATCCAGAAACCTGGCATGCCACACAGTTCCTCCGGCCCTATGCAGATGCAAGGAGGAAATCCCCATTTGCAACAGAGCAATAGGGCTCCCCATAATTTATCTGCATCTTAGAATGCGCTGGTTCCTATGATGTCCGAGAGTTCCACAGATTTTGACCAAACCCATTGATGGTGCCTGAGGGGGGTAAGAGGAGTGCGTACTTTACGCAGTGTTAGAAGTGGACCATATTGGACTGTATGTAGATGGGGAGATGAACGGTCATCTCGTATCTTTCTTGATAGACACAGGAGCCACTTGCTCGACTGTCAGAACAGTTGAGATCTCAAACCCCTCTAAGGATAAGAAGTCCAAGTTGTAGACATTAAAATCAGCAGAGTACCAATCAGATTACTGCTCCTGTCTGAGTAAACAATGGAGACTTTTAAAAACACCACCAGTGTGTGGTGTGTGATTCAAGCCCTGTACACTTACTAGGTTGTTGTTCCTTTTCATAATCGACTGTGTCATTAACTGTATGCAGGATGTAGTCAGGATTCAGACCCAAGGAGCAGATGGAGAGCTCAAACTACAAATGCCAGAACCTGCCATCAGGCTATATATATATCTGTTCATACCCAAAGAGGACCTATCCATTGATTTGAAAAAGACAGTCAGACCCAATGCAGCTTTTCCTCAAACACGTCCTTACAAGATGACTCCAGAGGCCATTGCAGGAATCACTCCTGTCATTGAGTGCATGATAGACCAGGGCATTCTAAAGGAAGTCATGAGGAGTCTATGTAACTCTCTGATCATGGCCTTACAAAAAGCCAACAAAAAGTGAAGAATAGTACAGGACTTGCAGAAATAAACCGAACTGTTGATCTATGCTATCCTCTGGTACCTAACCCTGACATGATTTTGTTCCAAATTCCCCCATAAGCTGAATGGTTTACAGTCAATTACCTTTGCCTGGGATTTTTCTCGGTTCCCCTTCATGAAGAGATCAGTTTCTCTTCGTATTTTGGTTCCAAGAGAAGACCTTTGTGTGGTGTTGCATCCCTCAAGGGTACAGTGAAAGTCCATTCTATTTCCATCAGATACTTAACAGAATCTAGAGTCTCTGCAATTACCATGTAGCTCGACCGTGATCAGTTCATCAATGACCTTCTGATTGCATTGAAGACCAAGAAAGCCTGTAGGCAAGACACTATTGCTCTCCCCAACCATTCAGCTGAAAATGGGCACAAAGTTTCTGCCAAAAACTTACAGCATTGTCAAAAGGAAGTCAAGTACATGGGGCATCAGATAGAGAAGAGAGTTAAAAAAGTGTCCCATGAACGTATTAAAACAGTCCTTAAGGTAAAGTCCCCAACTACCCAGAGAGAAGTGTGAATATTCTTGGGCATGGTTGGCTATTGCTGACAATAGATCCCAAATGTATCCTTTGTGGGAAAGCGTTTACTGAGGCTGATGCACACTGACGTCAATGACCGGGTATCAAACGATAATTAAAGCATGAAAGCCTTCCAGGAGCTCAGAAAATGTACTGTGCAGCACACCCAGACTACACTAAAGAATTTGGGCACTTTTGTCATGTGAGATGGATGTGCTTTATCTGTGTTAACCCAGACCCATGGAGACACTGAATGCCCCATCTGACATTTTTCAGTGACACTTGATCCAGTAGCTGCAGCCTTGCCTCGTTGTCTCGAAGTGGTCTCAGTGATAAGCCTTAGCATTCAACAAACAGAAAAGATACTGATGGGCTACCCACTAATTGTAATGGTCCCTCATTTGATGCTGTGCTTATATATCAAAAGTAGATAACAAGCTTACTAGTTATCTTGCTAACATTATCAATATCCCGCATGAACCAACCAAATTGGAAGAGAAAGGTGCATGGGAAGAACAGGCTCCCTATTTGTGTCTATTGGAAGAGGTTATCTTAAGATAGGAAAGTAGCTAGGAAGTATAGGTGGAGGAATACTGAAATTGCTCTTAGCACTTGTTTTGATTATACTAATTTGAGTTGCATGTGTGTTTCTCTTTCTAAAATTCTGCAAAGGAAATTCATCAAGCAATGGGAGGAACTGTCAGTTTAAGAAGCTGTCAGCAACAAGAGGAAGCAGAAGAAAAAGAATTGATGTAAAGGTTAAAGAGATTCAAAGCGATCTGTACGACACCACGAGGGTCATGGGAGAATCCAAGGGAAAGAACTTAAAGCTGATGAATGCTGTGTTATAATAAATATGTAAAGTGAGGATTTAGAAATCATCAGAGAGGGGTTGTGAGGGCTGTTTTCTCTTTTTGCTTTAAATATATTAGGAACCGAACTTGCACTAACATGAACCGAGCTTATGTTTTCCTCCATCTTGAACTGATGTTGCAGTATACCACATGATTATTGTTGTTGCTGCTTCCTGCCTCTAAATAAGGAATGGTAAGCTCTGCAAAACAAGACAGTGACATTTTCCAGAAGCTACTCACGCACTGTATCTACCCAAGGACATCCCAACTGACTCAGACTATTGTTTATACAAAGCGTCTATTATAGTGATTAAATAAACTGTGATAACAACTGAATGCAATGCCATAGTGTTATGAGAGTATCTTCTAATGTATTCTGTAGTAAAATGTTTTCTTCTAGCTTGTTCCTCATTTGTGAATATCCTGGGAACCATGTACTGTGTAGTAATGTATGAAATCTTATGTCTAAATCCTACAAAATGACTTTCTTTTCTTCTGTGAACAGAAACCCCATTCCCCACTTTTATAAGATAAATCTATGCCTGATTATTCATTCAACTCTACTGAATTCTTTGTACTTATGATCTTTGTTCTTTATTGCCAACTATACTGATGATACAATGCATGTGTTTTGCTTAATATTTCTTCATATAAACTCCTTACAATTTTGACCTGAGTCGTTTAATCTTGCTGAGCATTTCACAGTTCCTAATATTGATTTGAGATCACACATATTAGAGAAGCATCCACTCGGGGAGCACCAACGTCCATATAGGCACTACACCGCTCTGGGTTTAAGCTGTTGCCATGTACTTGGTAGGGTCATGAGAAACTGGTTTCTACGCCGACATCCAGCTAGGGTGTCTTTTGTGACTGGGCCTTGTCTTTTTTCCATTTCCTTGTGTGGCTCAATAGTTGACCTTTGCCATTGTGCAATGTTTTGAATGTTCTGTGAGAAGGGAAGGAGATGTATGGTAATCTCTCATGTTGATATCCTTCTCCTGCCTACTAATTTCTAACTATGTAATGGAATTCTTTAAATGTCAAGAGTTAGTGCCTGTGTCTACTTAAAAACTGCTCTGTTCAGTTGCTGATGTGGTGACTGGCCTACAGGTGTCACAGGGTTGCTGGTGATTAAGCTTAGGTCCTCAATAAAGATTCACCTGTTCTTGTCATTTCTTCACAACAGCTCTCTTCCCAGTTGGTAAAATCAAATGATTGTTGAATTACAGTCCTGTTTTCTTACCATAAACTTAATAGCAGTATTTATTATGATTCAGGTTCTTCCTATCACTGTTAAAAGGAGACTAGGAAAATATGTTCGAAAAGTGATTGTTCAACAGCACCCAATTTCTCACAAGGAGAGGAAGAGATTAATAAAAACATTCCTTCTGGTTCAATAATTTCCATCTTGCACATTACACAGCTGGGGTATGAGTGGTTCGGATGGTGAGACTCAGAGACTATTCTCACCAAAGAAATGCCACTGTGTTGTGGAACCTGCCCAGACTTGAAATACTAAATTCACAGACAGCCTATTTTGGTGGTAAAGACTGGATTAAATGCCAATTCTCCTAGTGCCGTGGCTAAAACTTTCCCATGGTTCCATGTCTAGTGGTGAAGGTTGGGTGTTTGTGTCTGTCCACCTCACTGAATTGCATTACCTTGTTGGGGGTCTTTGTTATGTATTTTTATAGCACTTGCTACCTTAACTAAAACAGTTTCTAAAGATGCTTAATATTCATAGATGAGAAACTAAAGGCATAAGGGGATGTGAGGCCTAAGATTTTAGCTCATTCCAAACCAGTAATCAAATTACTTCATATATACAGTCGCTCACCAAACATAGCAATCACAAGCAGAGAAGGGTTACTCCAGAGTGTAGTAGACGGATAGTAACTCAGATACAGCATAAAGGTATTGTCAAATGTATTTCTCATCTAGTGACAAGGGGCTTAATTTAGAGGGAAGAATGGAATTAAACCCTCATATTAACTCCATGACACACTGCCCACACGATGTACACGCCCGTCTTACAACCCATCCCCACCAAACTCCCACCCTGCTGGCATCAATGCAGCTATCGATCACACTACAGACTATAGTTTTTGGTCCCTCGGAAAATGCGAGTACCAATGTTTTAGAGGAAAGAATAGGAGAGGCGGGGTTGCAACGAAGTTGAAATATAAAATATACAGTTGAGTTAAAGGAGTACTCTTATCTGTTTGAGTAAGGTAATAAAATGAAAGTATTTATTTTCCTTATCAATTAGTTTTGCCTCAATGCATTTTCATAACTAAAGAACAAGTACACAAATTGCCCCATCCTCCCGGGTGCATGGGTACAGTTCGCCATAGCTTGGAGTGAAGCACACTTGACGCCTTGCAGCATATTTACGAAGCAAGAGTTGAACCTTAGGTATGTGCAGTGCTTTAAGTGGGATGAAAAAACTGGGGAAGGTCTCTCTGAAAGGGTCGTGGCCAATGCAGTTAAGGGCGTGACTTAAAAATGCCTAAACAAAAAATCTGTGCGCTGCCTGACTGGTATTTTGCTGCTTCTGTGATTGAATCCAAATACATAATAAAACAAGTAACATGACATCTACAACAAACCAGGGTGATTGGCTCTGTCAATGGCTATTAGTTGCATGAGACAAATAAGCAACTCCTATGTATTTGTTGTATATAATATTGAAAATGCTTCCGTTCTGAAATGATGAGACTGTGAAAGAACTATAACGAGCTACCTCAAAGAAACTGAAGTGTGGTATTAATGCAGAATTAAGATTTTTATTTTTCACCTCGAAGGTGAGGGCAAAAATGGAGAGCCCGATAGGAACTTCTCTCAGCACCTGCTTTTTAGAACTGCCGATGCTGAGCACGGCAGGACCCTGCCCACTTAAAGCCCTGGGTGTGTGTACGATTATAAGAACAAGACTATCTCTCCATTCTGTGCCTATGGAAACATGTATTTCCCATTCTGACATTGTACACATCTAGCACACTGCACAATGGAGATGTGGACCTGATTTATAGTTCAGCGGATGGTTTTTACTCACAAACTTGAAGGATATACCGACATTCGTATTACAATGTCGGCCCCTGGGGGATGTGAAGGTCACAGACCAGTCTTACCCCAGGAAATTTCGTGCAGGCTGGAAGGACAGGGTGGGGAGGGGGTCAAGGGAGTGGGTTAGGGGGCGGGAGTAGGGTAGGCTATTAAGGTGCCAGGAGGGGAGGATCCTGCCTCTTTTTGACACCTAGCACCACCGGGTAGGGTAGGTTGAATTTAGTCCACCCACCCACCCTACAGGTTGTAGGAGAAGGGTTGGGGCAATGGTTTAGCGTGCCAGTTTAGGACAGGTTGCGGGGCTTTAGGCGCAGAGGTACTTTAGGCGCAGCGGTACTTTGAAGGGGTGGTGAGTCACATATGGGCGGATTCACCCCTTGGTGGGGGGAAAAGTACACAGGTGACTGATTGCGGGGCGAGGGATGCAATGAGCAACAAAGGAAATTCAAGACAGGATGTCTGGAGGGCAAATGAAGGTGAGAATGGGGATATGGAGGAGGTTGCAGAGTGAAACGGGAGTAGTGAAACAGGTGAGATGGTTTGAGGGTGGCTGGGGAGAATGAGCTGTATGGTTATGATGAAAGTTATACATTTTTGCATTTATGGTTTGTTAATAAAGTTAACTGTTGCAACCTTGTCCTAACAGAATGGCCTTTTACGCTTCAAGTAACAGCGTGGAGTGTAGTTATTGCACAAGTGCAATACTATCTTATGATACTTGTTACAGGGCTGGCAGAAAATGCATCACCTTGTGTCGGAGTAACCCACCTGCAAAACTCTAATTCAGGCGCATAGGAAGATATCCTTGCGCCGACAGAGGCCGCTCTAGGGTCAAGCCATGGACGGTGAGGCAGAGGCAGCCGGCAAATCCCATGTTTTTCCTGTTAATACTATCGAGGGATAATCTTTTTTAATATGGGAAAAAATCCGCCATTTTGATGCTTAAAGGTGCTGTACATTTCAGATGTTACTATTGCCCAAATTAATGGCTTGGAAGGATGAAAGACTGAGTTTTCTTTTCTGAGATTTACAGTGGAGAGTCGGTGATTACTCGGATGTCAGCAACAAGCGATGGGAAATCATCTAGCCAGTGGATTCTATAAGCATTAGATGGGGCTTGCCTATCTCAGTTAATTTAACATAGCTGGTAGTCCCGTACTGCAGTGTAAATATGCATTTATTTATTGGCCTTTTTTCTTGATCGTTGTTTTGCAAGAAATCGGACCTGGGGCTACAGCAGATATGTTAAGGTGTGTGCGTGCAGGCTATGAATCTGTGAGTCGAACGCAGGGTTCCAGGATCCAATGTAAACAATTTAGCCACTAAAGACTTTATTATGAGTTCCCTGGTAATCCCTCACGTCTGATGAGACCCTCAGTATCTCACATACGATGTAACTCCCTGCCACCTGACGTCACTGATGCCCCTGTATGAATAACTCTGGTGGAGAGAATACCGGGCATATAACTAGCCATATCTCGTACTAGGGCCCATATCTCTTCTTCTAAAGGTCTGTAGGAAGAGAGGACACATTTTCCTTGTGTGAAACACTAATATATTCTAGTCGGTTGGTCAAGTGCCACATGCTGTAAGAAAAAAACTAGCTTGTCAACCCCACAGAACACAAATTGCTTCTAGTTTAGGAGTCCAACGTTTTCTGTATTTAAGTTTTCTGCAAACAAGTCAACCTGCACTACTAACAAATGTTGTCGCTGTTCTAAAAGTAACAAAATCAGACACGATAACATTACTGGCCGCATTGTGCAAGATTACAATACCAAGGACCTCGGTGCATCAGTAGTATTGCAAAAAAAATGCCTCATCATGGGTAACACATAACAATCACAGCTGAAATGCACTATTCACCAACCTAATATTTTCAACAATGTCTTTCTAATATAGTATAATTCATCATTAACATATCCGTTTTAATATTTTTCAGAAATGCCAATATTTTCTACACATTTCAGATGAAGGTTTCTGAAAATACACATATTTTCAATTTGTGTATAAAATATCTTAGTTAAAACAAGCAAAAGCTTTTTTAATCGGCTGGGCAGCACAGAGGGGAGCTACTTACTGGTAGATGGAGAGCTACAAGTAGCTCACAAGCTACTGGCTGGAGAAGCCTGGTCTAGCTGCTCCTGGTGGAGAGCTTTGATGACGCAAAGAGGAACCACGTCGATGCTATACGTATGTTGTGTGAATGTATATCCATACATTTGCACGGTACTCATCACCATTGTTACAAATTCGTGGCGCATTCACAGACTGGGTCGTACTGACCTAGGAACGCCACCATGCAAACGTGCCCGTTTGTGGATGTTAAGTTACATGTGGTTAGGAGACAGTTAGCTCAATGCTGAGTTAAAACGTGGTTGGCCACTAATTACTTTAACTTGCATTGTTCATTTAAGTTGTGTGTTATATTGTGTATATATTTACCAGATGGTGAAAGGCCTACAGATCAGTAACTGCCATGCCACATCACACTTAAAATCACAGTTTCCATGCATTTTATATACACTTGACCTTTGGATGAATTGCGAAATACATTGTACGAGACTGTCCCTGAAGCCACAATCCCAGCACGGATCCGCACGCGTCCAGGAATCGTGCAACATCCATGGCTGGAGGGGGAGAAGGGGCTCGCCCAAGCCCTTTTACCCTAATAGGCACGCGCGCCTGCCGATGATGTCCTGACTCGTGACGACATTAAGCCACATGGAGGTACCAAAAACAAGTGCGATATAGTACTCGTGCTACGCCAGTTGTTAGATTCATGAACCAACCCCCTTTTTCTGCTCTTTACTTTTGTCCAGCGTTTAAAGAGGACAAGCTTGAAGCGGAATGCACACTGTCTAAATAAGCAACAAACAAAACGTACAAATTGCTGAAAAAGACAACGGACTGAACCTCTGTTTTGGCGCACCTCTTCCACAGATTCTGAAAGGGCTTAAAAGCACCTTGTAGACCTCTTCGGGGCGCTGTTCCTGCCTCTCGTTGGCACCGTGTCCGTGTGGTTCTTCGTTGTCGGTACCGAATGGCGCCCAGGAATCTTCCACAACGGAGCAAACTTCCGAGGTAGGGCGGAGGAGGAAGTATTAGTAACCAGCGAGGATCGCTGTAAACTCGCCCCATTGACCCTTGGCACAGGTGTGGTTTATTTCTCACACCTTCCTGGATTTCCAGCAAGGCTTAACCCCCAGTAGCGTAATCGAGGCGCTGCACAAACTGTTGATGTTACTTCAGTGCTGGAATTGGAAACACTTTATTCAGGGCGCCCATGAATTGGGTGGGGGTGGTCAATGTGTGGCAGAGGAAAGAGAGTGGAGTCATGAGGGGAGAAATCATAAAAAACAGTCTTACAGTCAACTTATACATATATATATATTTTTAAAGTATGCCGTAAATTGATTGGCAACAAGGAGAAATGTGAGGCTGCTCTGCTTAATTAATTGGTCACATATAGGGTGGCCAACTGGCATGGGCGCAAATTCAGGATGGTGAGTGTAAAAATTCAGGACAAAGGGTCAAAATTCAGCGCAAAAATTCAGGACAGGAGGTCAAAATTGAGAATGAAAATTGGGGACAAAAGGTATACTTTACAGACACATCAGTGGATGCCATGCAATAGTATATAAATTAATAGGCAAAGAACATAAGTACAAGTCACTTCTACTGCCCGGTCACTTTCTCCTGCCCGGTTACTTCTGCCCGGTTACTGCTCCTGCCCGTTCACTGCTCCTGCGCGGTCACCGCTCCTGCTCATGCCTGATCACAGCACAAGCCACATCACTTCTCTTGCCCCGTCACTTATCCTGCCCCGTCACTTTTCCTGCCTGTCGGTCGTTATGCCTGACTGTCCAGTGAGACAGGTCAGGCAATGAGGAGGAGGAAAGAAGGACAGGAAAAGGAGGAGCATTTAGGTTGTGAGCCAGTAACTTCCTGGCAGGGAATAAAGAAGGTTGCCCCTGTTAGAGCTCCGTGTCCTGTGATCATTTGGGCGGGTAAAGGTGTGACAATGGCGACGAGGGTGGGATGAGCCAAGCCCCACACACAACGTCACGCAGCCCAGCCGAGTACCGGGCCCAACGATCAGCCAGCAGCTTCGGAAAGAGCGTGCAGAAGAGCGACGCCTGCGGCAGGTCCTGGCTCACGGACGAGCGGAGCAAGCAAGAGCACGCGAGGGCGTACCTGCGTGATAGCGCCTAGCTGCGGAGAAGTGGAGAGCCTGCCAAGCGGCGCTGAGGTGCGCTAGTACCTGCCCCTCCGAGGCCTGTGGACCGCAAGAAGTGGAGAGCCCAGTCGAGCGGCGCCGAGGTGAGCGCGATGTCCCTGCACCCCTTCGAGGCTTGAAGACGGCGAGGGTGAGTCCCCAGCACACGCGACCGCTAGACAAGCCAGAGCGGGTCCACACGTGCGCCTGAGACTGCCGAGAGCCGGGGAACATGGCGGCCATGTTGAAGTCAGGCGCCGGCCCTCAATAGACCCACGCGTCTCACACGGCGGCCATTTTAAAGTCAGGCAAGCCCTCAATAGACTCACGCGTCCCACGCGGCGGCCATTTTAAAGTCAGGCAAGTGACCCGAGCACCTAAAAAGGCGGGAACAAAGCCAAATACATCACGCAGGAGCAGCAGAAGACAATTATAAGCTGAAACACTCACAAGCACTACTAAAGAGTACCAGAACAATCAAATACTGCTGACAATGAGTGCAAATACCTACTATACAGAACCACCATGTCTGATACCGATGCCCAAAGTACGTCCTCGACCGGAGGTGCACCCACGCAACCCACCACAACGGCGGTGCCTCAAGTAGCGTCCATAGGAGCACCTTTCATGCGACAACCACAGCCGCTGGTGCTGACGCCTGGCAACACCATGGGCCCTGCATGGAAAACCTGGAGCGAGGACTTTGAAGATTACATGGAAGGGTCTCTTGTACAAGACTCTAAGCGCAAGCTGGTTGCGTTACGAAATCTTGCTGGCCAAGAAATAGCACAAATAATCAAAGAAATGCCCAACGTTGCCACAGCCACTTATGACGAAGTGAAGGCTGCCCTTGATCGGCGATTCCTGCACAAGCGCAATGTCGATTACGAACGCTATGTGTTCAACCTAGCGTCTCAGGAGAAAGGAGAGTGCATGGGTGATTTCATCACACGCATCAAAAGGATGACGCGTCACTGTGACTTCGAAAACTTCAAGACGGAAGACGCATTACGGCTCCGAATCATCGATGGTTGCCGTTCAGAATCGCTACGAAGACGCCTCCTAAAGAAGTCCTACACACTAGAACAAATCGAAGAACTTACAAGGATTAACGACCAAGCAGAAGACCATGCTAAGAGGATGGAAACACACAATCCTGAACACAAAGACAAAGACCACAAAGAGCAGGTTTTCCGAATACAGTCGCGCACAAACATCCACCCAGGGTCGAGTGCGCATAGGACAAGCAAGCATCACCGCAGCTCTCGGAAATCACCACCCCGCCGAGACTCACGACATACCAAACACACCAAACCTGCACCTGCCTGTTATCGATGCGGTCAAGACTACCCCCACTCAGGGCAGTGTCCGGCCATCGGCCAACGATGCCACCGATGCGGAAAAGACAATCACTTTGAGATAGCCTGCCAGGCCAGACAATCTGCCCGAAGGTCACCCACTCCACGATCTGACACCCGGCACCATGCCCGTGCTGTAACGAGAAGAGAGAGCCACTCGTCAGACTCCTCAGGTTCTAGTACCCGCTCGACATATTCCCACCAACGACACAGCCGATCCACAAGTGCGCCTCGTTCTCGTCATCACTCCACGAGGTCACGGGCTCACCGCTCTTCATCCAACAGCTCATCGGCACTCACCACAGTGTCACAAGACAGTGACGAATATGTCTGTAGAGTGTTTGACTCATCAACAACAATGCAGGACAGTGACGAATACATATGCATGGTGGCTGATCCAGATCGGCTCAAACAATATCCAAAACTAGACATCCTGATAGGAGACCATCCAGCGAAATTTGTCTTGGACTCAGGTGCTTCGTTGAATTATATATGCGCGCTAGAATACCAGAAGATGAAGAACCGACCCAAACTAGAGCCAGCGGCAGTCCGCATTTTCACATGGATGTGCCGGAAACCACTGCCGTGCCTTGGCCGATTTCATACCACACTGACTTTCAAGAACAGGAAAATTCCTGCATACGTCCACGTCGTGGAAGGACCCGACTTCGCCGACTGCTTGCTCAGTCTGCCAACAGCGGAACGACTGAAGCTGGTGGAGCTGCTATACATGACGGAAGATGCCCCTGACATCGTGGCAAAATTCCCGAAACTGTTCAAAGGTCTGGGCAAACTGAACCATTTCAAAGTAAAGCTCCACATCAACGAAAACATCACACCTGTTGCCCAGCATCACAGGAAGGTGCCCTTCCACCTGCAACAAGCCGTTGATGACGAGCTACAAGACCTTTTACAATCAGACATCATAGAACGCACGTCTGGACCCACCCCTTGGGTATCACCGGTCGTGGTGGTCCCGAAGAAAGGACAAGACAACAAAGTCCGGCTATGCGTGGACATGAGAGCGCCCAACACCGCCATCGAACGGGAGCGACACCCAGGGCCTCATATCAGTGATATGATCACGAAACTGAATGGTGCTACCATTTTCTCCAAACTTGACCTGAACAAAGGTTACCACCAACTGGAGCTCCATGAACAATCGCGCTATATCACGACATTTACCACGCATCAAGGCTTATTCCGATACAAGTGCCTGAACTTCGGCATTTCATCAGCCGCCGAAATCTTCCAGGAAACGATCCGAAAGGTCATACAAGGGATCCCGAACTCCTTCAACTACAGCGACGACCTGCTGGTCTTCGGCAAAGATCAAGTTGAACATGACACCGCGCTGGATAGAGTGTGCCACGCGCTACTGCAGGCAAACCTGACACTGAATGCCCAGAAGTGCGAATTCCACAAAAGCACCCTCAAATTCTATGGCCATACCTTTTCAAGTGAAGGCATGACACCAGACCCCGACAAGGTAGCCGCACTTGCTGACACTCCGACACCCAATGATGTAAGCGACCTCCGCTCCTTCCTGGGAATGGCGAGCTACTGCGCGCGATACATCCGCGACTACGCTACCATCAGCTACCCGCTCCGAGAACTGACACGTCAAGGACAACCCTTTGAGTGGTCACGAGCGTGTGCCAAAGCCTTCACAGAAATAAAACAAGCTGTTGGGTCTGCCACTAACCTAGCATACTTTGACACAAACAAAAGGACAGAGATCACTGTTGACGCCAGTCCGGTGGGTCTGGGGGCCATTCTCGCCCAATACCGTGAACATTCTGATCAACGGCACATCATCGCCTATGCGAGTCGCAGCCTCACGGACACGGAAAGAGCATACTCCCAACCGGAGAAGGAAAGCTTGGCTGTGGTGTGGGCGTGCGAACACTTTCACTTGTTTGTATATGGAAAACATTTTACCATCATTACTGATCATCAAGCCCTCCTCACAATCCTTGGCAATCCCAACGCTAAGATGCCACCCCACATCGAACGATGGGGTCTGAGACTCCAAGACTATGTGTACACGATCGTTCACAAACCAGGAAAAGCTGAAAACCCTGCGGACTATATGTCCCGCCACCCGTTGCCGAGTGCCACGAAAACTGTATCTCTTGCAGACGATTACATCCATTTCGTCATTGATGCAGCGTGTCCTCCTGCAGTTCCCCTGGAAACCATCCAAAATGCATCTGCTTCTGACCCGCTGATTCAAACTGTCATGTCCCACGTGCGCAACAACTCCTGGCGCAACGCACTGAACACCGCGCCTGGATCGGATCCTCCCCTACACGACCTCACAGCGTTCCACCGTGTTCGTGAGGAATTGTCCATCAGTGACAATGGCCTTCTCTTGCGAGGGGGAAGGATCGTGATTCCTCACAACCTGCGCCAAGGCATCATTAATCTAGCCCACGAAGGACACAGAGGCCTCAACGCCACAAAGAAGACTTTGAGAGAACGAGTCTGGTTCCCCTCTCTCGACTCCATGTTAGAGACAACTCTAAAAGACTGCATGACGTGCCAACTAGTGAGTCGTGAAGAATCACCAGCACCTCTTCAAATGTCCGAACTGCCAGATGAGGTGTGGAAGCAAGTAGCGGTCGACTTCTTTGGACCGCTCCAGTCTGGACAATACATCATGGTTGTCATGGATGAATATTCAAGATTTCCCTTCGCGCACATGATAGCATCCACCAGAGCAACTGCTGTCATTCCCGTACTGGACGACATCTTTGCAGCATGGGGTGTCCCCGCAAGAGTCAAGTCCGACAACGGGCCTCCGTTCAATGGCCATGAGTTCGCGGATTTTGCGAAGCATCTCGACTTCAAACATCACAAAATAACTCCACTGTGGCCGCAAGCCAATGGCATGGTAGAGAGATTTATGGGTACATTAAAGAAAGCCATCCAACAAGCAGAGATAACACGCCGCGATGTCCAACAAACTTTGAACGAAGTACTAAGGGCCTACCGGACCACTCCCCACAACACCACGAATCAGTGCCCAGCCACAATAATGTTGGGAAGGACACCGAGAACAAGAGTGCCCATGGTAAACGCCACGCCTCAATCAAGGACCGTCACTGTGGACCACGAAACACTAGTCGACATTGACAAGGAAAGGAAACAGAAAATGAAGATCTATGCAGACAGTCGCCGGCACGCCAAAGAAGCTGACATCCGCGAAGGCGACTGGGTCATAGTGAGAGGAGACCGGCGAACGAAAGCAGACAGCCGATACCTGAACCTTCCCTTACAAGTCCACAAGAGGAAAGGAACCATGATTACAGCCAAAGCTGATCACAAGCAAATAACGAGAAATATATCTCACTTCAAAAGACACTATCCAGTGAACAGACATGAATCATCCTCAGGCCACACGTCCAGTGACTCTACCAGTCAGAACGACAACGCCGAGATCCACCATTATCAACAGCCGCGAATGGCTAATAGTCCTGAGCGACGCCGACACACGCCAGAGAGAGAGACTCGCCCCAAACGCCTGGTGAGGAAACCACGGCGACTCGTCGAAGAAATGTAGCACCACTTCTTTGAACAAAAGGGGGAGATGTCGTGTCGTTATGCCTGACTGTCTAGTGAGACAGGTCAGGCAATGAGGAGGAGGAAAGAAGGACAGGAAAAGGAGGAGCATTTAGGTTGTGAGCCAGTAACTTCCTGGCAGGGAATAAAGAAGGTTGCCCCTGTTAGAGCTCCGTGTCCTGTGATCATTTGGGCGGGTAAAGGTGTGACACTGCCTGTCACCTCTCCTGCCCCATCACCTCTCCTGCCCCTTCACTTCTCCTGCCCCTTCACTTCTCCTGCCCCTTCACTTCTCCTGCTCATACCTAATCACCGCTCCAGCCCGTCACTTCTCCTGCCCTGTCTCCGCTCCAGCCCCGTCACCATTCCTGCCTGTTCACTGCTCCTGCCCGTTTACTGCTCCTGCCCGGTCAGCACTCCCGCTCATGCTCGATCACCGCTCCTGCCCCATCACTTCTCCTGCCCCATCACTTCTCTTGCCCCATCACTTCTCCTGCCCCATCACCTCTCCTGCCCCGTCACCTCTCCTGCCCAGGCCTAATCACCTCCTGCCCCATCACCACTCCTGCCAGTTCACTGCTCCTGCCCGTTTACTGCTCCTGTCTGTTCAGCATTCCTCCTCCCGCCCAATCACCGCTCCTGCCCATCACTTCTCCTGCCCCGTCACTTCACCTGCTCCGTCACTGCTCCTGCCCCGTCGCCTCTCCTGCCCCGCGACGACTCTCCTGCCCCTTCACTGCTCCTGCCCCATCACTGCTCCTGCCCGTCACTTCTCCTGCCCCATCACCTCTCCTGCCCGGTCACTTCTTCTGCCCGGTCACTTCTCCTGCCCGGTCACCTCTCCTGTCCCGTCGACTCTCCTTTCCCATCGCCTCTCCTGCCCCATTGCATCTCCTGCCCCATCACCGCTCCTGCCCCGTCATTGCTCCTGCCCGTCACTGCTCCTGCCCCGTCACTCTCAGTGAACAACATTGGCAAATTACACAAGGCCGCAAGTTCCCCACAGTACTCTGTTTAGGGAAAGCTCCTCTATAATTACTATCTACAATCTACTGGCTCCAAGTGAGTTACGGGCCTCAAGGCACTCCCTTGCACATGATATGCTAACGGCAGATGGCCCATTGCCATTCGAAAGGGGATAATCAGCCTCAGTCAGAATGACAATGGGCCTGTCCACCATCTGTGAGGGGCTGCTACAGCCTCTGGAGTTCAACATAGAAGTGCGAGCTGGGAGAACTTTTAATCTGCCCGATTACTTCTCCTGCCCCGTTACCGCTCCTTTTCTGTCATTTCCCCTGCCCCGTCACTGCTCCTTCCCATTCACTGCTCCTGCCCATTCATTTCTCCTGCCCTGTCACCTCTCCTGCCCCATCACTGATCCTGCCCCGTCACTGCTCCTGCCCCGTCACTTCACCTGCCCCATCACCTTTCCTCCCCAGTCACTTCTCCTGCTCGGTCACCTCTCCTGTCTGGTCGCCTCTCCTGTACCATCGCCTCTCCTGCCCCGTTGCCTCTCCTACCCCGTCACTGCTCCTGCCCTGTCACTCTCAGTGAACAACATTGGCAAATTACACAAGTCCGCACGTTCCCCACAGTACTCTGTTTGGGGAAAACTCCTCTTTAATCACTAACTACAATCTACTAGGTTCCAAGTGAGTTACTGGCCTCAAGGCACTCCCTTGCACATGATATGCTAACGGCATATCGCCCATTGCCATTCGAAAGGGGACAATCAGCCTCAGTCAGAATGACAATGGGCCTGTCCACAGTCTGTGCGAGCTCAGTGAGGGGCTGCTACAGCCTCTGGAGTTCAAGAGAAGTGCAAGCTGGCTCCTGAGAACTTTTTTTTTTTTTCATAATCTTTTGATTCAACAAACACAGAAAAAATAATAATCATCAGGTGTCCATCAAGAAATGCACAGTATACAATTAGTCATTACCAAGCAGCACAATAGTTACAGCAGATTTGCAGTGGGGTCACGGAGATTCCAACGCAACATCATCAACTTGTACCGTAGGAGGGGCACAATTATCACCTCTATAGCTATTCCACGCGCCCCAGATCTTTCCCCACTTTCCAGGGCGACCCCTAGCGACATACACCGACCTCTCTCTGAACATACTCCAATCTAGATCTTCCATCCATTTACCAAGTTGAGGCGCCTGCGTGGCGCCCCACAACTGCGCGATGTTGCGCTTGGCAATCATACATGCCAGTGTCACCCATTGTTTCCCATACGTTGTGAGGTCCGAGGGCTCCCAGACATTCAAAATACAGCGTCTAGCCTCTGTCTTTACCTCCACCCCCATAACCTCCTGAAATGTTTCATGTATCTAAGTCCAATAGGTCTGTATATCTGAGCAGTGCCACAATATATGCATAAATGTTCCAATTTCATCACATCCTCTCCTGCACCCCTCATCCTCCGTCAAACCCATACGCACCAATCGAGGCCCCGTCATATAGGACCGATGTAAGATCTTCAATTGCACTAGCCTTAACCTCATCTGGACAACCACTGTTTTGGGAGAAGAGACTGCCTCCCTCCAATCTTCATCGTCTATGACCAAAACGTCCGCACTCCACTGCTCTCTCAGGGTCGCCAGTGGATCCTCCATATGATTTATCAAATTTCTGTATCTCAGTGAAATGGTCTTAGTAGGGAGGTGTCCATCCTGCACCCGATCTTCCAGCGGGGAAGACTCAGGAGGCGTGACACCCCGGGGAATGTTTGCCAGCAGGGAATGCCTCATCTGCAGGTATCTATATCTCTCGCTCTCACTCAGCTCGTAGCTGTTTTGCAAGACCTCAAACGAGAGTATCCCATCTTCCCCCCACACATCTTTGACCCTCGAGATCCCGATGAGGTCCCATCGGTCAAACCCCTTTGTTTTCCACAAGTTTCCTAAGTCCTCAGAGCTCCAGAGAGGAGTGGCCTGAGTGATTCTCCCGTCCCATTTGAGATGCCGATTAACCGTGTGCCACACCCGAACTGCTCACTGCTCCTGCCCGTTTACTGCTCCTGCCCGGTCAGCACTCCCGCTCATGCTCGATCACCGCTCCTGCCCCATCACTTCTCCTGCCCCGTCACTTCACCTGCTCCGTCACTGCTCCTGCCCCGTCGCCTCTCCTGCCCCGCAACGACTCTCCTGCCCCTTCAATGCTCCTGCCCGTCACTTCTCCTGCCCCATCACCTCTCCTGCCCGGTCACTTCTTCTGCCCGGTCACTTCTCCTGCCCGGTCACCTCTCCTGTCCCGTCGACTCTCCTTTCCCATCGCCTCTCCTGCCCCATTGCATCTCCTGCCCCATCACCGCTCCTGCCCCGTCACTGCTCCTGCCCGTCACTGCTCCTGCCCCGTCACTCTCAGTGAACAACATTGGCAAATTACACAAGGCCGCAAGTTCCCCACAGTACTCTGTTTAGGGAAAGCTCCTATATAATTACTATCTACAATCTACTGGCTCCAAGTGAGTTACGGGCCTCAAGGCACTCCCTTGCACATGATATGCTAACGGCAGATGGCCCATTGCCATTCGAAAGGGGATAATCAGCCTCAGTCAGAATGACAATGGGCCTGTCCACCATCTGTGAGGGGCTGCTACAGCCTCTGGAGTTCAACATAGAAGTGCGAGCTGGCCCCTGAGAGCTTTTAATCTGCCCGGTTACTTCTCCTGCCCCGTTACCGCTCCTTTTCTGTCATTTCCCCTGCCCCGTCACGGCTCCTTCCCATTCACTGCTCCTGCCCATTCATTTCTCCTGCCCTGTCACCGCTCCTGCCCGTTCACTGTTCCTGCCTGTTTACTGCTCCTGTCCGGTCAGCACTCCTGCTCCTGCCCGAGCACTTCTCCTGCCCGTCACTTCTCCTGCCCTGTCACTTCTCCTGCCCTGTCACTTCTCCTGCCCCGTCGCCTCTCCTGCCCCCTCACCTCTCCTGCCTCATCACTGATCCTGCCCCGTCACTGCTCCTGCCCCGTCACTTCACCTGCCCCATCACCTTTCCTCCCCAGTCACTTCTCCTGCTCGGTCACCTCTCCTGTCCGGTCGCCTCTCCTGTCCCATCGCCTCTCCTGCCCCGTTGCCTCTCCTACCCCGTCACTGCTCCTGCCCTGTCACTCTCAGTGAACAACATTGGCAAATTACACAAGTTCGCACGTTCCCCACAGTACTCTGTTTGGGGAAAACTCCTCTTTAATCACTAACTACAATCTACTAGGTTCCAAGTGAGTTACTGGCCTCAAGGCACTCCCTTGCACATGATATGCTAACGGCATATGGCCCATTGCCATTCGAAAGGGGACAATCAGCCTCAGTCAGAATGACAATGGGCCTGTCCACAGTCTGTGCGAGCTCAGTGAGGGGCTGCTACAGCCTCTGGAGTTCAAGAGAAGTGCAAGCTGGCTCCTGAGAACTTTTTTTTTTTTTATCTTTTGATTCAACAAACACAGAAAAAATAATAATCATCAGGTGTCCATCAAGAAATGCACAGTATACAATTATCCTCGACAACAAAGGGAGAGATAGGGAGAAGAAGACACTCTCTCAGTCCCCAACCAATTATGCATAAACAAGAAAAGAGAGGTCAGATCAATCTCTGGTCAATCTTTCAGAGATCTCTAAAGACCACAAACAATGGAGTCAAATTAAGGTTAACACACCCGATTTGGGTGGTAAAGAAAGCCCTCACACACCGACCTAGTCAGTGTCATGCTTCATCATCGGGCCCCACCAAAGAGGCCGAGTGCCTCTTTGGTGTGCTACGACGCCAGAAAGACTGCGGAGCTGGTTGTGTGGGGAGGGCGTGCTCTAAATTACAGTGAAAATTTTAAAAGTGCCTTAAAAAGGGTATCAAAAACAAATTTTAATGAGTGATCCCTAAGGCACAGAACAAAGAGTATTAAGTGTCTGGATTTAGATGCCAAGGTTCAGGGTTGGTTAAATACAGAATATACTCAATCTTTAGTCAACATGTTTCAGCCATAAGGGTGGTTGTTTACCAAGGCATTCGTCAGGACTAAACCCCGGCGGTATGGGCTCTCTAATCACCCACCCTAACCTGGGGACCCATCTTCGGGGTCCAGCATTGAGGCCACAACGAGGTTCAAGGCGGATCGAGAGCACTGAGGGCGATGTGCCAGGTTCGCTCCGATCCCCTCTCGAGACCCATGGTGCTAGTAGCGCCCCTTTTTAAAGTGCTGTAACACTCCATAATTTAAGGAGTATTTTTGGAATGAGTAATTCACTCTTCCCCCATTTTTAAGCACTTTTTCACCTTTTTTTAAATTTTCACTTTCACGTCCCCAGGTTAGGGTGGGTGATTAGAGAGCCCATACCGCCGGGGTTTAAACCTGACGAATGCCTTGGTAAACAACCACCCTTATGGCTGAAACATGTTGACTAAAGATTGAGTATATTCTGTATTTAACCAACCCTGAACCTTGGCATCTAAATCCAGACACTTAATACTCTTTGTTCTGTGCCTTAGGGATCACTCATTAAAATTTGTTTTTGATACCCTTTTTAAGGCACTTTTAAAATTTTCACTGTAATTTAGAGCACGCCCTCCCCACACAACCAGCTCCGCAGTCTTTCTGGCGTCGTAGCACACCAAAGAGGCACTCGGCCTCTTTGGTGGGGCCCGATGATGAAGCATGACACTGACTAGGCCAGTATACAATTAGTCATTACCAAGCAGCACAATAGTTACAGCAGATTTGCAGTGGGGTCACGGAGATTCCAACGCAACATCATCAACTTGTACCGTAGGAGGGGCACAATTATCACCTCTATAGCTATTCCACGCGCCCCAGATCTTTCCCCACTTCCCAGGGCGTCCCCTAGCGACATACACCGACCTCTCTCTGAACATACTCCAATCTAGATCTTCCATCCATTTACCAAGTTGAGGCGCCTGCGTGGCGCCCCACAACTGCGCGATGTTGCGCTTGGCAATCATACATGCCAGTGTCACCCATTGTTTCCCATACGTTGTGAGGTCCGAGGGCTCCCAGACATTCAAAATACAGCGTCTAGCCTCCGTCTTTACCTCCACCCCCATAACCACCTGAAATGTTTCATGTATCTTAGTCCAATAGGTCTGTATCTCTGAGCAGTGCCACAATATATGCATAAATGTTCCAATTTCACCACATCCTCTCCTGCACCCCTCATCCTCCGTCAAACCCATACGCACCAATCGAGGCCCCGTCATATAGGACCGATGTAAGATCTTTAATTGCACCAGCCTTAACCTCATCTGGACAACCACTGTTTTGGGAGAAGAGACTGCCTCCCTCCAATCTTCATCTTCTATGACCAAAACGTCCGCACTCCACTGCTCTCTCAGGGTCGCCAGTGGATCCTCCATATGATTTATCAATTTTCTGTATATCAGTGAAATGGTCTTAGTAGGGAGCTGTCCATCCAGCACCCGATCTTCCAGCGGGGAAGACTCAGGACGTGTGACACCCCGGGGAATGTTTGCCAGCAGGGAATGCCTCATCTGCAGGTATCTATATCTCTCGCTCTCACTCAGCTCGTAGCTGTTTTGCAAGACCTCAAACAAGAGTATCCCATCTTCCCCCCACACATCTTTGACCCTCGAGATCCAGATGAGGTCCCATCGGTCAAACCCCTTTGTTTTCCACAAGTTTCCTAAGTCCTCAGAGCTCCAGAGAGGAGTGGCCTGAGTGATTCTCCCGTCCCTTTTGAGATGCTGATTAACCGTGTGCCACACCCGAAATGCGTGCGCTGCTTTTCCAACGAGGGAAATTCTACCCAACCTGGCGTACAGAGCTCTCATGTGGTCACGTCCAGGCATTTGGCCCGGGTCCATTGCATTCTCGGGGTCTAGAGGCGACCCATAAATTGCGTGATTAATCGCCGCCAGTTGAGAGGCCCAGTAATATTTCCGGAGATCCGGTAAACCGATTCCTCCATCATACCAGGGCAGCGTGAGCTTGGAGTACGCATTACACGGCCGTCCTTCCCAGAGGAGTCGTCTCTGAAGAGACTCTATGTCCCTGAAATACGAGGGAGGAACCAGATCCATTGCATTCTGGAGCGCATATAAGAACCGGGGCAATGCTATCATTTTAAACAGAGTGGCTCGTGTGGTTCTGTAATTCTCAAACCTGACTCCATTTTAGTCTTGCCCTCACGTAGGCCTGTGAAGTAGGCCCAACGAACAAGTGGCCTGGCCTTCTGAGTTTGTGCATATATTAACTTGGGTTTTTCCGACTCTGAATGAACTGCAGAGAGAGTGACCCTTTTCACCTGAAACCGACCTTTTGCAGAACCAGTTTCACTAGCTGATCGTTGTCTGAAATTGGCAATCACTGTTCAGGACCTCGTTAACCTTTAGTTTCCTTGCACATATCTTATCCTAATCAGCATCTAAATTGTTTCTTTCCTTACGACTTTTCATTACATGGGTAGTGCTTTCAATTATGGGTTTCTCTGGCTTGTGGACATTGAATTTGGGACAGTCCTAATAATTAACTTTTGGGCTGGGTTACTGTAAATTGGGTTTTTGTTAATGTGATACTCAGTTAGAAAATGTGTCCTATTGGTCAGAATTTGGTGCAGTGGGTGTACATTTATAATGAGAATATTGTGTATAAAAGGTGATGTCTTGCTCTATGAAAATTGAACAATTTCTTGAGTTGTACACCGGGGGGTATTGCTGGGATTTCTGCTACTAGCTGCAGCTAATAAATTTGATCTCTGACGCCACCTAGAAGTATTCCGTGTCTCTGCATACCAAGGCAAGGGAACCCAGAGGACTTCGGGCGTGTCCCTGGCGCCGCTGGGTACTTGAAATCCCAGTTCTTCAGTTGGCGCGGCCAACGTGGGGCGACTTCAGTGGTACCGGTCCAAGCCCGAAGATTGCGAGGAGCCACGTGAGGAAACTCTGGAGGAGGGCCCCCACTTCATCGACCCCTGCATGTCGACGTGGACCGAAGGTCTTTTCTGCGAGGCTTCCCGCTTTCCAACGGCTACGAAGGACTGCTGCCCTGACTGTCGCCTTGTCTTGGACCCTCCGATTGATGTTTGTAAAGCGAGACGATAGACGGTCTTCTGGTGGCGTGACAGATATTTGGTTAAGTATAAGTGGGTCGCTCCCACAACTTTGTTTGGTTCCTTGGTTTTGATTTGGTTGCTGCAGTACCCGAAGGGCTTGTATATTTACGAGTGTATCATTTTTTTTGATTCCCTTTGAAGTTTGAAACCAGACTAGTGAGCAAGATGCCTGGTCTTGGTAAATTTGGTAATTGGTTTGTTGGTGGTAGTAACAGGGATTCCCGATTGGAGGCATCGTGTCCGATACCTCCGGTTGGAACTCCGACTTATGAGCTCTATTCAAAACACGGAGTGGGCCCTATTACTTATAATGAAGAATGGGTCCGCTACAATAAAAAAGATGGTGTTTTGCAATGGCCCCCACATGGTAGTTTTGAAACAGAGATTTTAGACAATCTAGAAGTTAGGCTATTTAAGAAGAAAGCCCGGCCGGCAATGTTTGACTCTTTCCGCCTTTGGCGTAAGGAAGCCAAACAGCGAGAAATTAAGCAAGCAAAAAGAGATAGGAAAGATAAGAATATGTCAGTATTACAAGCTGCTAGGCAGTTTAAGGAAGATGGAGATGAGCATGTGAATGAAGTCTCAGATAGGCAGCGTTGTAGGGCCATAGATAAATGTTATCCGGCCTTGCCGTCTTCTCCTCCAAAAGTGATTGAAGACCTTGAAAAAGATCCTTTGATCTCTCATTTACTGAGATTGCCACCTCCCTATGTACAGGGTGCTACTGCACCTCCATTACCCCCGGTTGTTCTACCCTTTGTTGTTCAACCTCCTGCTGTTGTTCAGCCACCCGGTGCTCCACAGATGGTTTTGCCTCCTCCTGCGCAACCCATTCTAGGGTCGCCAGCCTTGCTACCAGCTTTGCCTCAAACTCCTTTGCCTTCTGCTTCTGCATCTTCGACTTCTGCTGTTCTTGTCCCTACACCTTCTTTGCCTCAGAATACTTATTCTCCTGTTCTTATGTCTACTTCTTCCCCTTCTGCTAGAAAACGAATGACCGAGACTGTTGTAAATTTGTTGTCACCATTGTTTGGGTCACTGAATATGACCCCTGTTTCGGAACGTAAGCAGAGTCGTAGTCAGCTTCCTAGTTCTGAAGAACGGACAGTGTTGGATTTGTTGGCTCGTAGGTGGATTTTAAATGCTCTGAGGTATGATTTGCTAGCAGTTATGGATGTTTTCTTTCAGTGGGAACCGCCTAAGCAAAGGTATGTTTTTGATGTAATGTGTACTTTTCTGCGTCAGGAATGGGAAGATAATGAGTTGGGTTCGTTTCCGCAGGATGTGCTCGATGTTCAGTCAGATTTTGCTAAAGGGATGATAGTGGAATCTGATGTTACAGATGCCGTAGAGACGATACTTGCTTTCAGATCTAGACTTCCGCCTCAGACATTGTATGAACCTGATTCTTCTGTTAGGAGGAAAGTGAAACAGTATCCTATGAGAGAAGTTCCTCCTGTATGGAAAGAAGCAGTTCAGGCTAATGTAAATTTGGGTATTCAGGCCGCTCCGGCTCATTTTCAGCGAGTATGGGTACATGTCCCTTGGAAGAGAGCAGAGGTCTTGGCTCTTAAGCAGACCTTACCTGACCCTCGTAAGAATCCTGCTGGTTATTACAAGGAGTTTTCCCAGACAGTTGAAGCATGTATTATGAATTTAGCTGACATAGATATGTTGATGGGTAATGTAGTCCCCCAACCTTTGTGGGCGAAGATTCGTCATGAGAATCATGCTGCTGAATTAGGTGATACATGGGCGAATATTGTTGCCGCAGACGGTAGACAGGAGGGAGGTGCTAAACCTGAACCTTTCATTTCAGAATTACCAGGTAGAATTATTAATTTGATGAAAACGATGATGCCCGCTTTACGAGTGAATTGGGATAAGTTAGCAGCATGTAAGCAGAAGAAAGACAAGAGTGTATCTGATTTCTTCACTAGGTTTGAAGAGACGTTTATTGATAATAGTGGTCAGGATATGAGTACGGAGGGTGGTCAAAGGTTGTTTGTGGATAAATTTGTCTTTAATTTGCTTCCCGAACTTTCTAATAAATTAAAGGACTCTGAGAGTTCATGGGCTGTTTCTTCGTCGGCCCAGATATTGGCTACTGCACAATATTACGAGAATAGGGATAAAGATGAGAAGGATAAAGTGGAGAAGAAAACTAAAGAGTTAAAGACAAAAGTTCTTTTGCAGCAAGCTTATCCGCCTCGTCAGAATCAGCCTCAGTTTCAGCAACCTCCACAATTTCAGCGATTGTTACAGAAGCCTGAGCCTTATGTTCAGCGATTCTTTCCTGGCCCAAATCAGTGTGCTTATTGCAGAGAGGAAGGTCATTACAAGAATAGTTGCCCGGCTTTGTTACAGCGTGCGAATGGTGTATCTGGTCAGAGAGGTCGTGGTAGTTTTCAGCAAGCTCCTAGGGGTAGGGGACGTGGTGTGATCCCTCAGAATGAGCGTTCCTCTTCCCTACAGAATTCCGCGAATTATTTTGACAGACAGAATGTTCCGAGCGGTCAGTCTGCCCAGTACTATGTTGAGGATTACTATGTCGAAGGTGAGAGTTCTGGTTATAATGATAACTAGGACAGCCAAGGACAAAGTGAGGGAGTAGTGTCAGTTCCAGTAGATCAGAGTGGACCTTATGTTGAAGTGATTACATCAGGTGTGGTAGAACCTTTTCTTTTGGATACTGGTGCGATGAAGAGTTCTATTATGCACTCTAAACTTCCTGGCGCACCTTTGTCTGGCTTGACCAATGTTTCAGTAGGATTTTCAGGCGCCCCAGTTCGTAATCCGGTTTCTAGTCCTTTGTCCCTTACCATTGGCCCTTGTGAATTGGAAGCTCCACTTATTTTAACGACTGGTTGTTGTGAGAATCTGTTGGGTTTGGACTTGCTGAAAAGATTGTATGCGACATTGCATTGTTCTCCTTCAGGAGTACAACTTACCCTCGGTAAGAAAGTGATTTCTCCAATGTATTTGTCTAAGGATTGTTTGCCACTGGAATTGCGTTCGCTTCCTGATACACTTTGGGCCACAGGTCCAAATGATGTTGGTCTTTTGCAGATTCCTCCGTATGTTGTTACCCTTAAGTCGAATGCTAGGCTACCTCGTATTCCACAATACAAGATTTCGAGTGATGGTGAGAGAGTTCTTTTAGCGATTATCTAGGATCTGGTTGAGAAGGGTGTAGTTGAGGAACCGAGAGGTAATGTGTGTAACAGTCCTCTTTTGCCTATCCTTAAACGTACTGATGCTTCTCAGCCACCTGTGTACAGGTTTGTGATCGACCTTCGAGAGGTCAATAAGATAGTCGTGCCACAGTTTCCTGTGGTACCTGATATCACTGCTTTGTTGACTTTGATTCCTGCTTTGGCAGCTTGGATTTCTGTCATCGATTTGAAGAATGCTTTCTTCAGTATTCCTACTGCTGAGAAGAGCAGGGATATTTTTGGCTTCTCATTAGGAGGCCGAAGCTTCAGGTTTAAGAGAGCTCCCCAAGATTATTGTGAAAGTCTCTCCATCTATAGTCAGGCGTTGAAAACTCAGCTTGACGGTTTTTTGTTACCTGTTGGTGCTACTCTTATTCAGTACGTCGATGATTTGTTGATTACTGCTGATGATGAAAAGACTTGTAAAGAGGCTACTCTTTCTTTGTTGCAGTATTTATCTGACCTTCATCATAAAGTGTCACCTTCAAAGTTGCAATATTGTCGCCAAGAAGTGACCTACTTAGGTCATCTCTTGTCGAAGGAGGGAAGGAGATTGACCCCAGAACGAATTCAAGCGATTGCGCAAATGAATGTACCATCCAAACAGAGAGAAGTGCGTGCCTTTTTAGGTATTACATCGTATTCTAGACAGTGGATTCCCAATTTTTCCTTGCTAGCGAAACCTCTGTTAGCATTGACTCTGAAAGATACTCCGCATCCTCTTCCCTGGTCTGACGAATGTCAGAAAAGTTTTTCTGAACTACGCGATGCATTGTGTTCGGCTCCTGTGTTGGGTACTCCAGACTATAGTAAGCCTTTCACGTTGTACGTGCACGAGAGAGAAGGTTGTGCGTTGTCAGTGTTGACACAACTATTTGGGGACAAGCAGCGTCCATGTGTGTATTTTTCAGCAATGTTAGACCCAGTTGCTAAGGCGTTGCCGAGTTGTCTGAGAGCTACAGCTGCAGCGGCTGTTTCTATCCGACAGTCTGCTGGTTTGGTATTGGATAATACGTTGATTGTGATGGTCCCACATGCAGTAGATACCTTATTAAATAGGACTAAGACACAGCACCTTACTAGTGCACGTCTGTCAGGTTACGAGTTGACATTGTTGTCTAGTCATGTTCACATTAAAAGATGTAATGTGCTGAATCCAGCTACGTTGTTACCGATCTCTACAGAGACGGATCCTCAGGATCAGCATGATTGTTTTCTTCGTACAGAGGAAGAAACGAAAGCTAGAGTTGACCTGAGGGATACTCCCCTTACGGATGTTGATGGTACCCTATGGGTAGATGGTTCGTGTTTTAAGCTTCCGAATGGTGAAACGACTGCAGCGTATGCTATTACAACTTTACATACAGTTGTTGAGACAGCACGCATACCACAGAATTCTGCGCAAGCAGCAGAGTTGATTGCACTTACTAGAGCGTGCGTGTTGTCAGAAGGAAAGCGAGTGAATGTTTACACCGATAGCCAGTATGCGTTTGGTGTTGCCCATAGTTTTGGGCGTTTGTGGAGAGAGCGTGGGTTCCTTACTTCGCATGGGACAAAAATACAGCATGGGCAGGTGGTGAATGAACTTTTGGAATCCCTCACTCTCCCAAAGCAGATTGCAATTGTGAAGTGTAGTGCGCATAAGAAAGTTGTGGACGATGTTGGTCGAGGGAATGCGTTTGCGGATGAAGTTGCGAAGGAAACGGCGAAAGACATGATGAGCCATATGTATGTTGCAGGCCCAGCTAATTGGGTTATGGCTGGTGGAATGTGTGAAGACACAATAGAAAGTGTGAAAATGATTCAGGCTGAAGAAGTATGTTGGATTCGACAGGTTGTTGGGTTGAGTTGTCAGAACACCAGCGATGGCTGTTGCCAGATGCGTATGTGCTCCCAGTGGTTACTATGTCTCATGGAATGGCTCACATTAGTTCGAAGGGAATATGCAAGTTGGTGGCTCCAGTTTGGCAGAATGCTGGAATTCTGAAATGTGCAGAGAACGTGGTGAAACATTGTATGATTTGTCTGAAGTATAATCCTGGTAAGGGAACTCCAACTCCAGCTGGTCATTTTGCTCCTCCGACGTATCTGTTTGAGGTGATACAGCTAGATTATATACATATGGAGAGATGCAATAATTTGAAGTATGTCCTTGTGGTTGTTTGTGCCTTTTCCAAGTGGATAGAGGCTTACCTGAAAAACACAGAAAGAGACGACCAGGTCAAAGGTGGTGTCCTGTCCTGAATAGTGTGTGGCAATCACACGGGCACATGTGTGAAAAAGAGTAAAGAGTCTTACTGGGCCATAGAAGTCCCATCAGACCACCCTTGTGGCGGCATATCATCATATGGGGATTAATCGCTCCAGACATCGCCTAACCATCTCGTGGCGGTGCATAAGTGAAGAGCGATAATTATGGCCACAGTAGTGTTCAAACATTAAACAATTTATAGAGAAAAGTGCAGTGCTGTTGAAAAAGTGCTAACTAAAATCGGCTACCTAGATTGAGGAAGTTGCTATCAGTAATTAGTCTAGGTGTCAAGATTAAAAACACGCCTAGTAGTGGATGAATAAGACTACATATTGGCGCTGTGCAAGTGGTCGACTAGTTTCAGCTAACAGGAGTATTGCTCCAGCCTTCATCAGGACCTTGAAAAGATGTATATGTTAAGCTACTGCAACACAGCAGCGGGGGTGTATACACATGTAAGAAGAAATAAGTTGTAACAATAACATGTGATATACTCAAGAAAATCATGTCTCCCCCGTACAAACTGGAACCCCAGTGTCCACTGATCACAGGAAAAGATCTTCTTCCCAGCTTTGTGTGGGTGAAGACCTCACCTCGCCCGGCAACTGCTCGGGAAGTAGAGGCCCTCTCTATCCGTCGGTGCCCCGCGTTTGAGTCCGAGCGGAAGGGGAGGCTTACCCCCTAAAGGATAATACTGCCTTGTCTACAGCCAAGGTTTTGCTGAGAGAGTACTTCCCTAGGTATGGTTTGCCCAGAATTGTATGGTCGGACAATGGAAGTGAATTTGTGGGTCAAATCATGAAGAAAGTATGCTCTGGTTTGGGAATAAATCAGAAGTTCCGTGCAGCGAATCACCCCCAGCCTGCTGGACTTGTTGAATGTTACAATGGTACCTTGAAGCTGGAATTAGCTAAGGTACAAGCGAGCACTGGTCTTACATGGCCGGATGCCTTGCCGTTGGCTCTTTTGTCAACAAGGACGACTGCATTCTCGAGTGGGACTTAGTCTGTATGAAATTGTGTTTGGTCGTCCGGCCAATGTTTGGGGTGTGCCTCGTTCTAAAGAATACAGCAGTATTGAGTACCCTATGTTGATGGATTACTTACATGACTTGACTGCTAAATTACGTGTTCTCCACCAACAGGTCTATAACAGTTTGCCGACAGCTACTACAGATCCAGGACATTCAATCCAACCTGGTCAATACGTCCTCGTCAAGAACTTTCAGCGTACCAAGAACTTGTAACCTAGATGGACTGGTCCTTACTTAGTCCTTTGGGTTACTAGAACCGCTGTTAGAGTAGCTGGCAAAAAGAACTGGGTGCATGCCACCCACTGTAAAAAAGTTCCTTTGCCTTTACTGTATGATCAGTGGGTGAGGGGTGGTATAGCTGACACAGATTGTGAGAAAGTCCCCAGATTCGTGCCCTTTAGTGATGCTCATTTGACATGGACACGGTCAGAACGCGAGGATGATGATGTTCTGCAAGCTGCTGTGCCTCCTCATCGAAAGATTGACACCACCAATCCGGATCTTCTATTCAACGACCAGACTGTACCTGATAAAGAACGCTACGATTTGAGACCAAGAAAAGCTTGTACATATGGACAAATAAAGTGAAACTGAAATATTTTTTTAGATAGTGAATTTACACTTTGGCAGATCAAGAAACTTTTTTTTTGCTTTTTCCTTTTTCGAGTCACCATCCGGACTCCGCTGCAGGGTCACGGTAGGAAGTTCTTAAGGAGTGAACCGCGCAGTGACACAAGGTCCGTGGTCCAGGGTCGTTAGTACGATCTTGGCACACACTTAAGTGAAGAAGGTAACGACCGTGAGCAGCACGTTAGAGGATGGAGTTTTTTGATGCTGACCAGAGTGTTAGGAAAGTGGGTTCTAAAGTCCGAATATGTATATTGATTCGTAGCAAATGTTTTTTAATAATGTGTTTTCTTATGCTTGTGAATATTACGTTAGCTTGTGTGGGTTGGATTTTCTATGTCACACAATTGCCGCTCACATCTACCTCCCAACCTACTCTTTCTTTTTCTACTGTTTCTCCACATGAGTTTCATACGTTACCTGAACATGAACAGACACGAAGATCAGAATTTGTGAACAATTCGTTTATACAGATGTTGCATCAGCATCAGCTAGTCATAAATACCCCGAATTGTTGGGTGTGTGGTCTTATGCCACATACTACAGACAAGGGAATGCCATATTTGGTTTTGCCTTTTTCACCTAATGGGTCAGTTTGGGCACTCCAATCGATGTTTATCTATGCGAACGAAGCCTCTCCAGTGCGTTCTGTTAACGATAACGTGAGCAAGAATGCTTTGATACGGGGAATAGTCAATATGATTAGAGATATTGACGCGTATAATGCTATCCCTAAAGATGAGGTACGAGCATATGTCGGTTGGAATAAGACGACATATAGTGTTAGCTTGACGGAGAAAGAAAGACAGCGAAGGTCTCCTCCTATTTGGATTGTACCCCACCAAGGTCATCTTTGTTTGCAAGGTAATGTTCAGAACCCGAGAGCTCAGCTTGGTAAGAGTGTGTGTGTTCACACATACGTTTATACGTCCCGGAAATCTCCTCCGTTCGTGCCAGCTAAATGCACGTATTTTCTTTGTCACGATAGAGCATACACATGGTTGCCATCTCATTTTTCCGGCACATGTTACGTGGCATTTTTGTTTCCCCCTACATACACTGCATTTTTCCGATTACCATAAGACAAGATATGGTAGAGGTGTAATCGATGCGAAAGATACTGTCGCACAAGAAGTTTGAGACTTCTTTAAGGGTTTCCTACCCTTTTGGGGTCCTATGGCTAATAGTAGGAATATTCGTCAGCTTACGAGAGTGGTTGAGGTCACTATAAATGAGACTGCAGGTGCCCTTAGCAATATTACAGCTGAGCTTCAAGCGGATCGCCTTATGACATTACAAAACCGCTTTGTTTTAGATATTATACTTGCAGATAGAGGTGGGGTATGCAAATTGATTAGATCTAGTTGCTGCGTTTTCTTACCAGATAATGCCCCGACAGTGTACCAAGCCATCTCTAGACTACATAAGATCTCTGAGTCTATTCATGTGGACGAAGGTAACTGGTCGTTGATGGGATGGTTATGGGAATCGCTGTCCAAATGGGGATGGAAGATTCTGATGTTCCTTGGTATGGCGTTAGCTATCCTTTTCTCGTGTTGTTTATGCATCCAGTGTGGTCCTGCCATTTGTAGTCTTTGTGCTACAATCTGTGTGAGAAGACCCGTCCTGAGTGAAGTAGAGGATAAAAGGATGATGTTACAGCAACACCTTGATGACCTGATGAGAATAGATATAGACCTAGATTCAGATTGACGTGAGTTTAGGTTATTGCCTACGTAATGGCAAAAGGAGGGTCTGTGGTTCTGTAATTCTCAAACCTGACTCCATTTTAGTCTTGCCCTCACGTAGGCCTGTGAAGTAGCCCAACGAACAAGTGGCCTGGCCTTCTGAGTTTGTGCATATATTAACTTGGGTTTTTCTGACTCTGAATGAACTGCAGAGAGAGTGACCCTTTTCACCTGAAACCGACCTTTTGCAGAACCAGTTTCACTAGCTGATTGTTGTCTGAAATTGGCAATCACTGTTCAGGACTTCGTTAACCTTTAGTTTCCTTGCACATATCTTATCCTAATCAGCATCTAAATTGTTTCTTTCCTTACGACTTTTCATTACATGGGTAGTGCTTTCAATTATGGGTTTGTCCGGCTTGTGGAAATTGAATTTGGGACAGTCCTAATAATTAACTTTTGGGTTGGGTTACTGTAAATTGGGTTTTTGTTAATGTGATACTCAGTTAGAAGATGTGTCCTATTGGTCAGAATTTGGTGCAGTGGGTGTACATTTATAATGAGAATATTGTGTATAAAAGGTGATGTCTTGCTCTATGAAAATTGAACAGTTTCTTGAGTTGTACACCGTGTTGTATTGCTGGGATTTCTGCTACTAGCTGCAGCTAATACATTTGATCTCTGACGCCACCTAGAAGTATTCCGTGTCTCTGTATACCAAGGCAAGGGAACCCAGAGGACTTTGGGCGTGTCCCTGGCACCGCTGGGTACTTGAAATCCCAGTTCTTCACTCGTCCCAACAAGGAGAGCGGCAACTCCTTCCATTTCTCCACGTCCCGGCGGAGGCGAGTTAACGGGAGCCTCAGATTATTATCGTGTTGCAACTTCGGGTCCAGAGTAATAAAGATTCCCAGGTATCGGAAGCCCACCTGTTCTATCCGAAGGGGATAGTAGCTCGGGATCTCTGGTGGATCCCCGCTGATTACAAAGAGGACCGACTTGCTCCAGTTAATGGCAAAACCCGAGTGTCGCCCGAATACAGCCAGGACATCTAGGAAATTAATCAACGAGACACGGGGGGTGGTAAGATAAAGCAGGATGTCATCAGCATATAGCGATATCTTGTCCTCCCTGTCCGGTGTCCATCTCAGTCCTCTAATCGTTCTGTCCCATCGCACCCATGCCGCCAATGGCTCAAGTGCCAATGCAAACAACAACGGGGAGAGCGGGCATCCCTGTCTCGTCCCCCGTCCCAGAGGGAAGTCTGCAGACTTGTAATTATTCACCACGACCCTAGCAAGAGGGCGTGAGTACAGGAGGCGCACCCACCCAATAAACTCCAGGCCAATGCCCACTTTACTCAGAGCTGCAAACAGATAAGACCATTCGACCCTGCCGAAGGCCATGGTGGCATCTAGTGATAAGAGAACCACTGGCTCATTGATATATGATGCGCTGGCCAGAATCCCGTGCAACTCTCGTATGTTTAATGCTGTTTTGCGGTGGGGCATGAATCCAGACTGATCCGGGTGGATCAGTGCCGTGATAACTTTCACTAGTCTGGTGGCTAATAATTTCGCCAGTATCTTGGGCTCCGCATTCAATAGAGAGATTGGTCGGTAGGAGGAACACTCCGTTGGAGGTCTTCCCTCTTTGTGAATGACTACAATATTAGCTATACGCTGGTCATAGGGGAGCTTTCCCTCCTCTTTGCTAGCCAAGAACATTCCCCGCAGATAGGGCGCCAATGTGGTGGCATTCGGCTTGTACAGTTCTACAGGGATCCCGTTTGGGCCGGTGGCCTTCCCGGAATTTACTCCCCTAATGGCCTGTGCTATCTCATCAGTCGTGAGGGGAGAGTCGAGAAAACTCTGATCCTGCTCCAACAGAACCGGCATACAAATGTCTCGCAGCATGTCTGCATTTTCAGTCTCCGAATGTGTACTAGCCGCCGTGTATACTAGCTTGTAATATGAAGCAAACTCCTCCACTACCCGCTGTGGATCCGTAATTTTACCCATGTCGTTGGAGTCCAGCTCTGGCACCAATCTCGCCGCCCTGTCCCCTTTCTCTAACCATGCTATCAACCTCCCAGCCTTGTCACCATGTTCGTAGCCCTAATTAAAAACCCCTGTACAAGTGCGAGACACTTGAGAAGACAATGGAGCTGGTGCTTCGACATCAGAAAAAATGCCCAGCTGGAAATAGAATTGACCAGACCCCTCTGACAAGGCGGACTGAAGGACTTTGACTCCAACTGCCACACAGGACTAAGATGGGTGTCTCCAGGACCAGTACAACAGGAAGAAGGGCAACCCAATGACCCCGTTGTGAGATTGAGGTAACAGTATAAACTAAAGTAAATAGTCAACAAGGGGATCATTCACAAAAATAAAGAATTACTGTAAATAAATATTTATGTGTTTAGAAACATACAACACACTGAATGAAATTCACAAGAATTAATCAGATATTACAGATTCATGCAACAAAACCACTAAATGAAAGAGCAGGTGCACCTGCAATACAATGACAAAATGCTTTATTCGGTATGCAATGCACGACCATATCAGCAAATACAAATACACATATTAAAATCATCACAGATGCATAGATATTGATAATACTGCCAAGTTAGAAAAAGAAAAGATGAGAAGACAAAACGTCTATCTCTTGAGGCTTAAAATGCAAGTTATCACTAAAACAGGATGAGATTGTTTCTAGTTTCAATTCGATTACAGAAGTGACGGGTATTCTTGGCCGGGTGCGTCGTGTACAAATAGCAATAAAGTGCATTAATCTAGGCTCAGCAGTGTGCAAATTTCGCTTAGAAATCTAATAACAATTTAAAATTCAGATAAGTTGCATAAAAGACAATTATTCTTAGCAATGAGCGTCACATAAAAATAGAGGAATACAGTACTTAATGCTGAGCTCAAAGATGTGCAAGTTACGCTTTTAAGTACCTCCTGGAAGTGCAAATTACAGTAGTTGCATCATGAGTGCCCCACTTATAAAGTAAACTGTGATATATATGTATTTCTAGAGACTTTCTTTAGTGAGCAAGTAAAATGCGTTAGGAGTTTTCCTGCTAGATCGTAGAGTACACATCGCAATAACAACCTGCTTTGTTAAAATGTTTCTTATCTAAATGTAAAAACATAACTAAGCTCAGGCTACAGCTTGGTTTGATGTCGAATACAAAACTTTAAAAACCTTGCCATGTTTGTGACTGTAAACTCTGAGTCCAACATTTGAAGAGCCAAAAAGGCTGGTGGGCATTGACGTAAACCCATCAGTTTCAATAACGGTATCAGCCAGCATTTTCTCGGTTCAGCATAAAATTTACAAAAAAGGGTTACATGGAGAAGGGACTGCGCTGAGATGCCATCACACGGGCATTGGATTAGCTGCTTTGACCAATCGTTTGTAGATGGAAAAGTTATAAAACGATGGAAAACATTTAGTCTAAATCTAGTGAGTAGGAATGTGTCGTAGTTAGATAACTTCAAGATTAAGTAGGGCTCAATCGTGTCAGTGGTTTGGATTGACAGGGAATGCGGTACAGAAATTGTATTCGCTTCAACAGACAGTCGGAGATCAGCTAGGTGTTTTAAGCATGCGTTCCTTAGCAACTTTCGTGAGATCCTGGCCATTTCCTGGGGATTAGAATAGTAGTTCTGCAGGCCCAAATCACAGAGGAACTTCTTAACATATTGTAGCCATAGGATCTTGTGAACATGTTCAAGCTTTAGGCAATCCTTTACAATAGCTTGAGTAAACTTTAATTTGTTTGTTGACCATACACGGTGCCATAACAGAACTGGTTGCATCCGAATGATGTCGGAAATATAGGGTAAGCCCAGTTCTAGATGGCAACTGTATGTTGATGTGGATTGAGGTACAGCAAGTAGGAATCTTAGAAAGTTATTTTCGACCTTTTGAATAGATTCGACTTGCACGTGCCCCCAAACCCCAGCCCCGTAAATAGCTGTGCTCACACATTTGGGGCGGGAGATTTCAAACATCTCTTTGGGCGGTCTTTTTCCAAGCCTCTGAGTAAATGCTACTAGTTTAACAAAAGAGAGAAGACCCCACTTGTTCCAGGGAACAGGGTACTACAGACAATCAAAGTCAAAATAAATATCCCTGGATTAACTATTGGAAATTAGCTGTCTAAACTCATTCACACCTCACAGTGACTTAATTGTATTCTTTAAGAATTTGGCCAAAAACTAAAATGTAACGTTTACACTCTTTCTTTATTCAAAAAGGTGACAAGCTCAACGTTAAAATTTCAGAAAAATTATTTTTCTGAAATTGTAACTTTGAGCTTGTCACCTTATGTAAAGGAAAATACCATGTAAAGCAAGAGAATTTTGAATAAAGAAAGAGTGTAAATGTTACATTTTAGTTTGTGGGCAAATTCTTAAAGAATACAATTAAGTCACTGTGAGGTGCGAATGAGTTTATACAGCTAATTTCCAATAGTTAATCCAGGGATATTTCTTTTGATTTTGATTAAATGCTACTAGTGCCATAGTGGCTTTCAAAAACTGCAACTTTCTGACCTCAATTGTCCTTTTCCAGGTGCCCTTCTTGTCTATGACCACTCCCAAATAAGGATAAGTTGGTGTTTGGTCAATCCTGGAATTGTTTATGTAAATATCATTTCCCTTACGTAATTTTTTACCAGAGGTCATTATAAAGGTCTTTTTTATATTATTTTTAGGTCCAGGTGTGACATAAATACATTATATCGATTTAAGGAACGCTGCAGTTCGAGGGGGGTGCGGGCGATGATGACCACGTCGTCCGCGTATAGAAGTGCGGGGATTGGGCGATTCTGGACTGAGGGAAGGTCCTGGCTTCCTTCCAACATGGCTGATTCCAAACCATTTGTGTATAAACTGAAGAGGAAGGGAGCCAGGATGCAGCCCTGTCTTACTCCCCGCTCTACATTAAATGGGGAAGATAGCTGGCCCCCCATGCCATATCTTACTCTTGCGGTTGCGTTTGAGTAGATAATTAACCAGAAGCTTGTCAACCCCCATTTCTATCAAAATGGCCCAGAGTTTTGCATGGGCCACGCAGTCGAACGCCGCAGTAAGATCGACGTATGCCATGCATAATCTGCCGCCCTTCGTGTCCACATACTTGCCTCTAAGTAGCACCAGGTTTAGGACCTGTTCAATGGTGCCATGACCTTCCCTAAAGCCGTACTGGAGGTCAGATATGATGTTGTTATCTTCCGTCCTGTAAACAAAAACAAGTTCCCAACAGGTATTATTGAGAGACAATTTCAATTATGTATGCTTAAAGACATTACTGAGAACAGAGACAAGGAGTCAAAATGGATTTTGAAGAAAAGGTGGTATTATTCACCAAGGACAAGGGGTATTAGGTGTACATTTACAGTTTAGGAACAGCACTGTAAAGATTAGATCTTCTGACAACCCAGTGGCACTTGGTGCAAGGTGCTATATACAATTTAAAGTGAAATAAAAAGGTGCAAGTGCTTAAAAAACAGCATTTGGTGGCGCATAGAGTATATAGTGTACATCAATTACAGCTTCAATTACAATACAAGTTACAATCACTTGGAAAGGGTTAGTTTCTTGTAAGAGCTGAATGTGTCATATGCGTCTTTTAAATCAAGCTGTGTGGTCGACGGCGTTTCGATCCCCATTGGTCGGGATCGTCATCAGGACGGGGTTGTCGATAAATACAGTGCTGTGGAAGGAGGAAGGCTAGAATGAATAGGGTTCGCCTGGGGAGCGGGAAGTGAGGGTGCAGCAGCATTCAAGGGGGCTAACTCGTAAAGGTATAATGTGTTTAGGGAATGGGGGTGGTGGTGGCCAGACAGGGAAAAAGAGTGATATTTGAGGTGCCTATTGTGCAGGTTGGGAAAATATCTAGGTGGGAAAGTGTTCCACAATAAAAATGATTGGATGAACACTTACAGGAAGCCAGGCAGGGATGCGTGGCTTGTGGCATTCGGGGGAACTTAGCGCCGATAGCTAGAGGAAAAAGGGAAGGTGTAAATATAGGCACGATTGTGTGCGAATAACCATGGCCGCCGGGGGAGTTACTACCTGGTCGCGGTGAGGTCCTGGGTCTGCTCACGAAGTTGGGCAGCGTCTGTGGGAAGGGAGACAGATAGCGTGTGGTCAATCGGGAGAAATGCCACAGTTTGAGAAACAGGCGTGCATTTGAGCAGACCGCGCTAAGGGCGTAGTCTCTGTTCAGGAGAGAGGCGCTTACCTGAAGAATAGAGGGCACAGAAGGCGGAGGCTCATCTGGCGAGGGCAGTCAGCAATGAATGCGATAACAGACCGCATCTGCACCGTGTACTAGGTGATATGAAGCCGCGCGGGGGAGGCGGGGAAGGGGGCGTGTGCCGGGGGCGGGATCCGCAGCTGAATGCAGATGTGTCGCGAGGTGATTGGAGTGATGCTGGGAGGTGGGCGGGGTCAGGGCGGGGAGGCGAGCGGTTCCTAAGGAAACCGGAGAAACAGGAAGTGTCTGAGCCAGGGCGGTTCCTGGAGGCGAGCGGTTCCTAAGGAAACCGGAGAAACAGGAAGTGTCAGAGCCAGGGCGGGCACACTTGTGATTGGCGCTTGGTAGCGAGACACATGATTGCACAAAGAGGCCGTAGTTACATATCAAAGTGAACGCAAAAATCACAGTAACAATTGCACACATTGATAAATCAGTTGGCGCTGAGAGGCAAAGTTCAGAGTTACGTTTGTGATGTCAGCAATATAGATTCACAGTACATTACTAGTTAATAAAACCGGGGTTTGACATAAAGAAGGTCAGGGTATAAAACCGGGTGGTTATTTACAAAGTCACAATATGGGTGGGACAAGGCCTCTCAATTAGAGAGGGGACTAGATTTCAGCAGAGGTCAACCACCAGGTGCCAGTGCAGGGATATTATCTTAGACCATTAGTGTTGACTCTGGGTATGTATGCAGGGGGGCAAGGGGTTAGATGGAAATAGTGCTTGTCCATTCGTCAAGGGTATTGAGCCCATGATTCACCGAGTCCACCCTCGCGATCCATTTGCATTCGGCTCTGTTGAGTAGGGCAGTCATGTTACCTCCTCTGAGGGGTAAGGTGGGTTTCTCAATGACTTGCCATCTGAGATCCGAGTCCATGTGGGAGTGTTCAATGAAATGTGAGACCAGGGGTGCTGTGAGTACCTTACAGTTGATTCTGCTCTTGTGTTGGATGATCCGTAGTTTCACCATTTGGGTTGTTTGACCGATGTAGATCAGGTCACATGGGCATCGGATAGCGTAAATAACGTTTTGGGTCTTGCAATTGGACTGATGGGTAAGAAGGTGTGTTTGGTCTTTATATTTGAATTCCTTGGTGTTAGATGTCAACTCGCACACGCTGCATGATTGGCATTTGAAGTGCCCGATGACCGGGGGCAGGCCCCAAGCCGCTGTGATGGTGTTTTTTTCGGCACCAGACGACGGCCAAGTGATGGCACGGACGAGGTGGTTGGCAATGTTGTTACCTCTCTTGTATGAGAACAATGGTGGTTCATTAAATTGTTCCTCTGATCGTAGAACAGTCCAGTTCTTTTTGATTATTTTGGCTACTTTATTGCTGTCTGGGCTGAAGACTGAGACAAAGGGAATCCTCTTCAGGGTGGGTTTGTTGAGGTTTGGCTTCAGTAGGTCCTCCCGGTGGTTGTACCATGCCCTTTTCTTGGCCTGCTTAACCAGTCGTTTGGGGTATCCCCTGTTGATCAATTTGGAGCCTAAAATGTCCGCTTCTCTAAAGTAATCTTTTCTCCATTTGCAATTTCTTCGAATGCGGAGGAATTGGCCAAATGGGAGACCATCGCGTAGGCCTCTGGGGTGGTTACTTGAGTAGTGCAAAAGGGTGTTGCGTTCAGTTGGTTTGCGGTACAGAACCGTTCCAATTTTACCATCTTCCGCATGTATAGTTACATCAAGGAAGTGTAGGTCGTTGGTTTTGGTTTCGTGGGTGAATTTAAGGTGTTCCTGAGAAGAATTTAGCCAATCAATGCAGGGTTGTAGAGAGTTGGCTGAGCCATTCCAAAATATTAAAATATCGTCTATGTATCGACGCCACAGGTGGATCTGGGGTCGATGTGGATTGATTTGGTTGAGGAATAGTGATTTCTCAAGGGCATGTACATAAAGGATGGCAAAATTCGGAGCAAAGCAAGCCCCCATCGCTACTCCCTTAATTTGTAGGTAGTAGGTATTCTTGTACATAAAGTAGTTGTTTTGGAGTGCCACTCTTAGAAGGTCCATTATGAAATCAGTTGGGGTCTTGGATGGTTGTGGTCTGGAGTTAAGAAGATTTTTGATTACCTCGAGTCCTTCACAGTGGGGAATGTTCGTATAGAGGGACTCGATGTCCAGACTGGCCATGATTTGATTGTCCATATCGAACGGTTGGTCTTCGATCGTGTTAATTAGATCCATCGTGTCCCGGATGTAGGTGTCTGTGATCGGTACAAACTCTTTAATCATAGAGTCCACATATTTGCCAAGGGGTTCCAAGATGGAGCCGCACCCTGATACAATAGGGCGGCCAGGGGGGTTTTGGGCATCTTTGTGTATTTTTGGAAGTACGTAAAGGATCGGGGTCCTCGGGTGTTGGTTGTTCAGGAACTCAAATTCTTTTTTGGTGATGATGTTGTTGTCCCTTGCCGAGGTAGTTATGGAGAGAATCTTTTGTCTAATGTCTGTTAATGGATCTTTAGTCAGAGCACGGTAATGGTCGTGGTTCGTGAGTTGACGTTCCACCTCTCGATCATACTCGGTATTGTTGAGGACAACAATACCTCCTCCCTTGTCCGCGGGTTTGATGACTATCCCTGAATTATTTTGGAGAGTGGTTAGTGCTTCTTTTTCTTCTCGTGGCAGGTTGTAGGGGACGTAGCGTGGAGAGGTCTTGAGTTCCATGACTACCCAGAGTCAACACTAATGGTCTAAGATAATATCCCTGCACTGGCACCTGGTGGTTGACCTCTGCTGAAATCTAGTCCCCTCTCTAATTGAGAGGCCTTGTCCCACCCATATTGTGACTTTGTAAATAACCATCCGGTTTTATACCCTGACCTTCTTTATGTCAAACCCCGGTTTTATTAACTAGTAATGTACTGTGAATCTATATTGCTGACATCACAAACGTAACTCTGAACTTTGCCTCTCAGCGCCAACTGATTTATCAATGTGTGCAATTGTTACTGTGATTTTTGCGTTCACTTTGATATGTAACTACGGCCTCTTTGTGCAATCATGTGTCTCGCTACCAAGCGCCAATCACAAGTGTGCCCGCCCTGGCTCTGACACTTCCTGTTTCTCCGGTTTCCTTAGGAACCGCTCGCCTCCAGGAACCGCCCTGGCTCAGACACTTCCTGTTTCTCCGGTTTCCTTAGGAACCGCTCGCCTCCCCGCCCTGACCCCGCCCACCTCCCAGCATCACTCCAATCACCTCGCGACACATCTGCATTCAGCTGCGGATCCCGCCCCCGGCACACGCCCCCTTCCCCGCCTCCCCCGCGCGGCTTCATATCACCTAGTACACGGTGCAGATGCGGTCTGTTATCGCATTCATTGCTGACTGCCCTCGCCAGATGAGCCTCCGCCTTCTGTGCCCTCTATTCTTCAGGTAAGCGCCTCTCTCCTGAACAGAGACTACGCCCTTAGCGCGGTCTGCTCAAATGCACGCCTGTTTCTCAAACTGTGGCATTTCTCCCGATTGACCACACGCTATCTGTCTCCCTTCCCACAGACGCTGCCCAACTTCGTGAGCAGACCCAGGACCTCACCGTGACCAGGTAGTAACTCCCCCGGCGGCCATGGTTATTCGCACACAATCGTGCCTATATTTACACCTTCCCTTTTTCCTCTAGCTATCGGCGCTAAGTTCCCCCGAATGCCACAAGCCACGCATCCCTGCCTGGCTTCCTGTAAGTGTTCATCCAATCATTTTTATTGTGGAACACTTTCCCACCTAGATATTTTCCCAACCTGCACAATAGGCACCTCAAATATCACTCTTTTTCCCTGTCTGGCCACCACCACCCCCATTCCCTAAACACATTATACCTTTACGAGTTAGCCCCCTTGAATGCTGCTGCACCCTCACTTCCCGCTCCCCAGGCGAACCCTATTCATTCTAGCCTTCCTCCTTCCACAGCACTGTATTTATCGACAACCCCGTCCTGATGACGATCCCGACCAATGGGGATCGAAACGCCGTCGACCACACAGCTTGATTTAAAAGACGCATATGACACATTCAGCTCTTACAAGAAACTAACCCTTTCCAAGTGATTGTAACTTGTATTGTAATTGAAGCTGTAATTGATGTACACTATATACTCTATGCGCCACCAAATGCTGTTTTTTAAGCACTTGCACCTTTTTATTTCACTTTAAATTGTATATAGCACCTTGCACCAAGTGCCACTGGGTTGTCAGAAGATCTAATCTTTACAGTGCTGTTCCTAAACTGTAAATGTACACCTAATACCCCTTGTCCTTGGTGAATAATACCACCTTTTCTTCAAAATCCATTTTGACTCCTTGTCTCTGTTCTCAGTAATGTCTTTAAGCATACATAATTGAAATTGTCTCTCAATAATACCTGTTGGGAACTTGTTTTTGTTTACACAACCTACCCATCCCAACGTGGTTTATGGGTTTCCTCCTGTTCTTCCTATAGTTATCTTCCGTCCAGCACTGTAGGCGTTCTAATAGGATTCGGCCCACCACCTTTCCCAGTGAGTCAAGTAAAGAAATAGGGCGGTAACACATTGGACTGTTACGGTTACCCTTTTTGAAAATCTGAACCAAAATGGACTCCGACCAAGAGTCCAGAAGACCGACCTTGCTGGTAGCTTCTAGGACCCTGAATAATAAAGGTGCCCATAGGTTCATGTTACGTTTATATAGGTCCACGGGAACCCCGTCCGGGCCCGGGGCCTTCCCTCCTCTGCTAGCTTTCAGGGCTAGCTCAACTTCGGCCAAGGAAGAATCTAATGCCGGTGAGCTAGAGGGGTCACTTAGGTTTGCAGGTCCTTGCCCGGGACTACCAGGAGTTTGTGAGGGAGGCTCAGTAAGGTTAAACGTCTGGGAAAAATAGGCTATCCATTCCCTTTCAGTAATTGTGGCCTCTGTGTTGCCACTCTCTCTTGGGCCTGAAAGAAATGATGAATTGATAACCTCCCAGAATGTTGTAGGATCTTTAGTTTTACAGCTATTATGCAAGGCGACCCAGTGTTCCTCTTTTATTTCTTTCCTTCGCTGCCCAAGTGTTTTATTATATGTTTTCCTTAGTTGGGTGACCTCGATTCTGTCTCTTGGGGATTTTTTAACGGCTGCTTTAAGGGCAGAGTAAGCTTTGGAACAAGATGAATTAAACTAACTGGTCTTAGGTTTTCTTTTCCCTTTAGAAGTGATGGTCAGAGCCTCGTTGACACCTTTGGTTATTATTTTAAAGTTGTCTATAATCTCCTGGGGGGACAAACTTTCTGCCAGGCACACACTAAGTGCTGTCTTGGACCCTCTAATGATCTTTTCCGTTATTATATCAGGGTCAATGCGGGTCCACTTTATTGAGTAGCCGTTTGGTCTGTTCATCATGAGATTTTCGTCCTGAAACAATGTTTTTGGCTTTTTATGTGCCCCTATCAGTTGCATGGTGACAGAAATAGGGAAATGATCACTAAATGCACAATCATGCATGGTAAAATTAGTGATAAGGTTGGAAGCACTAATTGCCATGAGGATGAAATCAATGCAGCTCGACGCTCCTCTGCCATTATACGTAGCGGTTAGGCTAATGGCAGGTGTGAGCAGCTAGTTAGAAAAAGCCAATTGGAGAAGTGACATTGTCTCGTTCATATACACCCCTTTTAGGGAGTGGGGAAAATGAGTAAAGTTGTTATCGTTGTAATCCAGAAAACCACAAGTGATATTATTATTTCTCTCGCATAGTGCTAGATTAAAATCACCGCCCCATATAATGGTGGGATTTTTCCCTTGATTGATATTAATGTAATCTAGGAGAAAGTAGCGGATTTCCTTCAGTATCTCCATCAGGTTGATTTCTTGTAAATTATTATAGAAATTTACTATCACTATGTGTGTTTGTTTATTTGTGGTTATTATAATTATCTGGTAATTCTCCTCATTTTTTATAGAACCAGTTTCTACTTCTTGAATTAAGTTGGAAACGTAGACCACTAGCCCACCTTTCGATCGCCCTGAGGGTGAAGTGAGTGCTGGGGAAAAGAAAGTTTTATAGCCACTTAGATGAATGGGGGATACTGCCCATGTCTCCTGTAAACAGAGGATGTCATAACACCACACAAATGTTGTCCACCTTTCATGATTGATCTTAGACCGGAGACCGGCAATGTTCCAGAATATTACACTGATTACTGACCCTCCCCGGGAGTCTGCCACTATCTGGTGAGATAGGTTTGAGTGTCTATTTTCTTTAAAAGGGGAATTATTAGTTGGAGAGACCACCACTAATTCTAGGTGTTTTGTTTCGTATGATTTGGACTGATTAATTTTTTTATCAAGATTGGAAGTTAACGACTCCTGTGCCTGTGATATGGATGGCAACACTGGGTAAGAGGGCAGAGAGAGAAGGTTTTCCAGGGATAGATTATCTTGAAGATGGTCGGGGACTGGTGGCCGTTGGTCTTCATTACTTGCTCCCACACTATTGGAAAAAAGAGGATTTATTGAGGATGTTAGTTGTCAGTCCACCTCCTCTATTAATGACAAAAGTTTGAATCTATTGTGCGTTAAGATAGAACCATTGGGTTTTGAGATGGAATTAGGCGTCGGTCTATAGAAAAAGCCAAGTGGGACAGAGAGGATTGCTGTTGATGGAGTCAGCGATTCCTCCTTAACGGCTAGAAGAGAGTGAACAGTTCTTGGAGTGTTGAAATTTATAACAATGCAGTCCCCCTGAATACTTTTTGGGGAGGGACCGACCCAACCTACTCTCCGTACCATAAGAATTTGGTTGGTTTTCTGGTGATGAAAATACCTATATTTTACCAACCAATCCACTACATTGTTCCGTAGAGAAAGCCAGGATTCTAAGACTCCATGTTTTAAAGGTGGAACGCCTGTTAATACCATGACGTAGGGACATGATGCTGGTGGCAAGCTTAAACAATCTGAGTTTGGGTGGACCCTGCTGTTAGAAGGGTTAAGTAGCACCTTTTTCTGTCTATGGTTAGTGGGAATCTCTTCCCTATCAGTTCCCCCAATGATATCATTTTGATTCTCTTGTTGCGATACCATGGCAGGACCAGGCCCAACGGCTATATTAGGTTGTGTGAGTGGATGCCTTGAAGGTGGTAGGGGATTATTTACAGTGGGGGTCGAATTAGTAACATTTGGACGAGCTCCGGGTAAATCAATGCCCGCTTTCATTTGGGTCATCTTGTTCTCTAGGCAGGCACATTTTTCTTCGAAAAGGGAAGAGAATAAAGAGGCAATTTCCCCACATTTTTGTTCTACAATGTTTTTTACTTGGACTTCCATCTGTTTCCCTAGATTTTGTAGGTATACCTCGGAATTGCCAAAAGGGGGACCTAGCTGAGTTACAGGGGAAAATTGGCTTTCATCTGTTTGGGTGCCTAGAGTACGTGAACCTACTCCGACAGAGACCTTTCCCTCTTTGGCCAACTTGCCTCCCTTCTGCTTTGGGCCCATAGCACGGTTTTGCTTTTGTTTAGTTTTTCCCCGAGTTTGAGGGCCCCTCCCTCGTGGAGTAGGGATGTCAGGCTGCCTTTCTCTTAATTCAGGTGATTATAATAGAGAAAGATCTGTAGGTGAGGGAGAGAAATTTAGGGAAGGCGTATTATTCAATGAAAGTGAACTAATAAGAGCTTCCTCCCTAGCAAGTGGAAATTGAGAAGGGTCAATTGAGAGCCTACGCTCTGTTAACTGGATCTCCTGGTTGATTAGGGATTCAGCTCTTAGTAGATATGTAGGTCCCCACAGTGCTCTTACGTTTCTCTATCATTGGGGAGTCACGTTATGAATCTTGAGAGACAAGGTGTGCTTTGGGTCCTAGATTTCAGAGTAAGAGGGACGGGACTTTATAGAACAATGTAGAGATACACAACCATTAATATTGTCCAGTTCATAAATGTTTTTACCGTAGTAGGCGATAGGTCCAGCAATGTGGTAACACCAAGGGACTGGGCCCGGCCCGGCCTCTTCTGGCCCCTGACGACCACAGACGGCCCGCCCTTTGCCCGGGCTTAGCCCGGCGCACGCCCGCGCGTGTCCTGCGTTGCGGGAGGCGCGAGTTGTAAATATGGGCTGCTGGAGGTGGGAGGGGCTACAAATCACCTGGGTATGCCTGCTGACTCCTGGGCGTTGAGGTCCTGTAGTGCAATTCCCCAGTAGCACCTCGAAGCGTCTCCCACGAAGCGTCTCCCGCGAAACGGGAGGCGCGAGTTGTAAATATGGGCTGCTGGAGGTGGGAGGGGCTACAAATTACCTAGGTGCGCCTGCTGACTCCTGGGTGTTGAGGTCCTGTAGTGCAATTCCCCAGTAGCACCTCGAAGCGTCTCCCGCGAAGCGGGAGGCGCGAGTTGTAAATATGGGCTGCTGGAGGTGGGAGGGGCTGCAAATCACCTGGGTGCGCCTGCTGACTCCTGGGCGTTGAGGTCCTGTAGTGCAATTCCCCAGTAGCACCTCGAAGCGTCTCCCCAGTCGGTATGTATTTGAACAAAGGTGTCATTGGGTTCTTTCAACAAAACAAAATATACACATCTATCCAACATATTGGTTGTACATATTTCCATATGGCACTTCACTGAGATAGAAATGCGCGATCTACTCCTTAATTGAAGGAACATTCTGGGATAGTGCATACTTGTGGCATTGGAACTGTCCCAATGATGATAAATCTATGAGAATGTAGTGGAATGAACGTCGACGTTTCAGTCTCCTGTTGATCAGATACATGAGGCCATCCTCAGGACTAAAAGTAGTAGAGATATAAAGGAACAAGCTTAATTATTCTGCTGCGTACGATGTTAGGATCCAGAGAATCTTGAGATTACTTGGGGGGCCAAGACTCAAACACTGTTCACGTTGTGACCTCAGCTTGAAACTGACTGAAACTGGCCAGTTTAATTCTGTGGCTGTGTTTCAGTCATGGTGCCACACTCAGATGGCAACTTGAACAGTGTTTGGAGTCTTGACCCCTCCAAGTAATCTCAAGATTTCTAGCGGAGGTGGCACGCTGAGATGGTATTTGCTAATGGACCCCAATTTGTGAGTTCTATTGTTAAAGACCTTCTGTGGCATTAGGCACTCAAGGATTTTTGCATTTTATCCAGAGTCCAATCGCCAGATGAACACTTCAACAAAGTGGTGAAAGAATAGATTCAACTAGCCATTAAGAGCGGAAAAAGGACAGAAGTCCTTACAAGCTTCCTCGTTTGTTTGTAGAACAACTCTGTTGTACCGGGACACTTCAGGTACGACAGGAGTCCGATAGATTATTCATAACGATCTTTATTCTGTGTGCGCTGTGCCTGCCTTGCGTCCAGCCTCTTGCCCTCTTGTTGGACTTTGCCCGTCCCCCCCCCTTGTCCGGAAGTGGTGTCCAGTTCCTTGCCCCCTCCCCACCAGTCAGGTCCAGGGTCCTAGTGCCCTGTGCCCAGGTCACAACATCTCCTCCTTTATTGCAGAAATGACAGAGAGATGGTTAGTACCAAAATAGAGAGAGAGAGAGAGAGAGAGAGAGAGAGAGAGAGAGAGAGAGTATGTGTCCTCATTACATCTCTTCAATCAGTGTCTTTGGTCTTTTGCGCTCTCTTCTTTGAAGTGTTTCTCCTTTGTCCATCTGCTCGTCCTCATCTGGTCTCATGCCTGCGTCCCCTGTTGCGACATCTCTTCCGTCTTCCTCCATGATCTTGAGTTCCTTGAAGTGTGAGGTGTTTTGTGTGATATGGTAGCGTCCTGCTGATGCTGGTATCATGGGCCCTTTTACCTCGGTCACCGTCAACGTCTCCTTTGAGAGCGGGCTGTACGATTTTCCAGCTGACGCTGACGCACCACCACGATATCCCCTTGTTTGAGGTGCGCAGGAGTAGCATGTCTCCTTGCATTGGCATATGCCTTCATTTTCTCCTTGGTCTCTTGGTCTTTGATGGCGATGCTGCTCTGCTCTGGCGTTGTTGTTGCTTCCAGCTGCAGTAGCCTTGTCCTACTTGATCTGCCCAGCACTAGCTTGGCGGGACACCGTCCTGTGGAGCTGTGAGGGGTGTACTGATAGTCTCTTAGTACTTGACACAGAGCCTGTCCTATTGATATCTGCGCCAGGTTTGCTCTTTGGACCGCCTTCATGTTCCCCATGAATCTTTACACCATGCCATTTGCTTGTGGCCACAGAGGTGTTATTTTCCTGTGATGGATCCCTAAATAGTCCATAAATCTTCGAAATTCTTTCCCTGAGAATGGCGGACCATTGTCTGTTTTTTGTGTTTGTGGGGAACCCCACGCCGCAAATACGTCTTCCAGAGTTGGCAGTGTTGCGCTTGCTGATGTTGACGATACTTGTCACATGATGGGAAACCTGGAGAATTCAAATTCATCAATTATCACGAGCAGGTAGTTTCCCGTTTCCAGAGGCCCGTAGAAGTCTGCTGCCAGTTCAGTCCACACTGCCCGCAGGAGCTCTGACATTTGTAACAGTTCTGGTTTTGCTGGCTGCCCAGTCGTTTGGCAGATGTGGCAGTTTGTGACGGTGGCCTCCACCATGTTGTTCAGCCCCGGGAACCACAATTTCTCCCGTAGCAGTTTCTTTGTTGCCACCATGCCTCTGTGTGATTTGTGCGCCAAATTTACAGTCTGTCTCCGCAGAGCTCTTGGCATCACTATTCTTGTTCCTCTCAATATTATTCCATTCTGGTCTGTGTGGAAATCAGTGGATGACTTGCCTACGCATCTCTCAGATCTCAAGCCTCAGTTAGGGTGAATGTAACATTGTGCCTTCATTTATATTTAATTACTAGTTCCCTTTAAGGGTTTTAGTTATTGTTTAAGCAGCTCCATGGCAATGTAATGTATATGTGTGGCCAGCAAGTCAGTTGCACCTGACTGGATCAAGCTGATGGATGTGACATTTCCTTCTCGTGAATAAACTTAACTTTATTCATCAAATTGAAGATTTCTCATGATATTACAGTGAATTCACTGCTTTATTTCCAAGACAAGAGCATCATCCACCTCCACTGTCAGAAACACTTTCCTGGTTGGCCACCCACCTAAGACCTGCCTGCTCCATGACTTAGTAAGACATGTCTACTTTCTGTGGTTTGTCCAACACAGTTTTGCATGTCGCAGTGGTCATGATGTTCGCATGCAGAAAAAAAAATCAATGTTCCCTACATGCTGGAAGTTTATCTTTTAATAGCAAAAACAATGCCAGCCAGTCCATAAAGCTGGAATGGCATGTTGGAGAAGCTCACAGAGTCAGTGACAGTGGAAGCACTTGTTATACAAAAAAAAACACCCATATTGAAGGGGTCTTTAAAGCTGGGTGGTGGGTAGTGAGTTTAGCTAGATCGGGGTAAAAACGCACCTTTCTTCTTGTCGTCTTGCTGCTTCCCTTGTGTTATACAAGTAATGTCCAGGTGCTTTGGAGAGTAGGAACCAGGCTCCAGCGACTCAGATTCAGCATCTATGCAGTTGGAGGAGATGCTAGCTTTGTTTAATGTTGTCTGCACATATCCTGGCAGGTTGTCCTATATACAGTACATTACCTCACGGTGAAGTATTTACTGGTTTCGGTAAATACCTTCTATTTCAGGTTTTCAATTTGGAAATAAGGCAGATCCTGCAAAATCAGTATTTAACAAACCAAATTTAATATGTTTTCCCTTTTCCCAGGCCTTTCCCCAGATAAATTAACCTTCTGGAATATGTCAAGGGAAAAGTTTGAGGGTGTGATCATTATGACAAAACTCAATTCTGATTCCTGTGAAATCTCCTGTTTGCATAAGGATAATAATTTATCCCTGAACTGTAATCAGGGACTCATATTTATAGATTGTTTGTTAAGCAGAGATTCAGGGACAGATGGAGCCAGGACAGGTGGGCAACTACTTGACATTAAACCTGGTTAAGGGTAAGTGGATAGTTTGCGAATAACTCAAGTGAAGTCAGCAAAAGTTAACATTGACTTTTATATTGTAAAAGGGAAATGGTTTGAAGTAAGTGTCCATAATAAAGACAATATTTCCAAGGAATTGTTATGCTATAGACTTTTATTTTCTGGAATGCAGGTAAGAATTGGAGTGCCTCTAGTGGTATCTGCACCATCCAATATACACAGAACCAACACAATTTGGGAAAAGTAGGAAAAGGAAATTTATCTTGTGATATCTGCTTTAAGAATGGTCAGTACAATATGTAAAAATATTTCTGGAGAAAGTTGAACAGGGCAGACAATGGCTGTCGTTAGCTCTTCTGTTAATTCAGTAGGTGAATGTACTTGTATAAAAAGTGCAGTTACCCCTTCCAATTTTAGCACGGAAGTTTGTGTCTTCTATCCCTATAAATGTGATAAGAAGAGAATTATTGAGTATCTGTTTGCTGCAGATCTGGTCAAGTTATTCTGTATTCAAGCTTTCCATTATTGTTGTAAGTTACATACTATTTCTTGGCTGGTGTAATTCTAAAGACCCATTTAGAGCCGTTTGTTCTAGAAAGGGTCTGCAAAGGAATTCCAGAAGGACCTGATTGATGCCGGATTTCAGTATATCCAGATAAAATGAATGTGCATACAATTAATATAAACTGGACTTTTATCCTGAGTCAGTGGTAACGCTGACAATCTGATGTTAGCCCAGCCCCCCTAGACCTCTGTTGGACACCCTAATAGAGGCTGCACTTTCAAATCCACAATAAAAATGCAATTTCATTTCACTGAGCGTTGGATTGAATCTGGATTTTATCTGCATATCGAGATTGTGCTGCAGCGTTTTTCACCAGCAACCGTGATACTGTTATTTTGAAACAAATTGTTATTACCTGACTCTTCTTACTAGGCCCATTTCCACAAAAACTCATTTTAGTTGTAAACCAATCAATCACGTTTACCTCAGCTACCAAAGCCAATTTTCTTAGGTCCTCCGCTGGATCTTGCTCCCTGCTGCTAGGGACTAGACTATTCCGGTTAACAACAATTATCATATGAGGACATGGAATAGATAATTGTTTTCACATTTTCTACAACTTATCAGAACCTATCATTTTTCAATTTGTAAAATCGTGTTCAAGACAGATTAAATACACAGAAGTAATGAGACCGAATCAGATGAAAAGTTATATATACCCTTTATCTATGCCTCAAAGTATTCAAATGCAAAAACAGGGTTAAACAGATCAGATTTATTGCGATTTAAATAGTACTTTAATAAAAACAATACAGGTGATATCTTCCTCAGCCGAGGGATTCGAGAATAGAGAAAGCTTCAAAGCAGAATCCGTCTTTTCTCATGCAAACCAAATTAATGAGAGTTTAAGATGTTTTCCGAGATTTACAGTTCTAGTCCTAGGATAGGGCTTTGCCCTGCCCGCTCTGCAGCACCAACACTGCATCAGGTGTCAGGATTCCCTTCAGCGGAAATCTTTTCTTTGCACTTGCTTATCAGCCGGTACCAACGCAGGACTTTGTCACAGTTTGCTTAATGTCTAAGGGCCAGATGTAGGACCCTATCAATTTGGGAGTCACAAATTGCATCCTTTTGTAATTTGCGACATGCAAAAAAGAATTTACAACAGTGTCTCAGACACTGTTTGCGATTCCCAATGGGGTCGCAATTTCCCGGCCTCATTAGTGATCATGAGGCAGGTGCAATTTGTGACCACATTAGGAATGGCGGCCTGCTGGAGTCAGCAGATCACCATGTCTGTGACTTCTTTTTAAATAAAACAGTTTTTTTAAATGCAGCCCTTTTTCCTCAAAGGAAAACGGGATGCATTTAAAAAAAGAAAAATTGAATGTTTGTTTCATTTTTTATGATGAGTAGGCAGTGGTCAGTGGGTCCACTGTCTGCTCTTAAAAAATATTTTCACACACACTCCCCCGGGGACCCCTTCCAATAAGCGAGTTGCTTACCCCCGACTTGAAGTAGGTGGTAAACTGCAGAGTGTTTGCGTTCGCAATAGAATCATACATTCAAGTGAGACTCACTATTAGGAAGGGACGCTCTTGGCATACTCCTTCCTAACAGCGCATCTTAAACCCTATTTTGTGAGTAGGTAATAGGTTACCGACTCGCAAAATAGGGTTTGTACATTGGGCAGACCAATTTTGCGGTCGCAAACGGGACATATTCATGTTTGCGACCACAAAATATGGATGTACATCTGGCCCTAAGTGTCCAGTTCATCAGTCTCAACACCACCCAAACGAGTGGCAGCAAGACAGGATGAGACTAGGGTGTAAGCCAGCAGCCCCTCCTTGTTTTGACAATTCATACCACAAGATTTCAGGTTTTCTACCCTAAACGTATCAACTTTGTCATATCATTTAGTTCCATTGGCTAGTCATGACAAGGCGATACAATGTGATTTGTAAAAGTATACAAACCCAGAAGAATTTGGTAATCCATTTCTTGCAATTTCCTTATGATCACTGTTTACGGTATTTCAATTTTTTTTATAAATTAAAACATGCTCGTAAATGGGCTTACCAATGTCCTTCATCTATTGTCAGTATGTTCCCAGGCATACTCTCTGGGATGTAAGTAAATCTCTTAATAGGTTATGGTTTTAATTCCTCTTTTGAAACCATTATGTATATTTCTGAGCAAAATCTTGATGAAAAGCATGTTGTCTCTCAGCCTGGTACATCTTCTATGTATTGCATTAATCTCATTTAGTATGTTATTTATATAGTGTTAGATCATAATTGTCTATTGCACACAATTAAAAATTACAGGTTATTGTAGTATTTTCTCTATGTTACCTTTATTTCCAACATTTTCTAAGCATATATCATACAATATTCACCTTTTCATGTTATACTATTGTCTTTCAATAATTTCAGTTTCTAACATTCTGCATGCTTTTACGATGCAGTAGCTAAATCAGACTTTGCACATGTACATTTTTTCTCAGTCCATGAAACTATCATACATTTGACATAGTCATAAATGGCACAATTGTTTTCCAGGGTAGAATTTGATAAAGATAGATGCAAGATAACATCTACACTTTATCAATTGCAAACCTGCATATTTCAGGCACTAGATCACTAAAAGGCTTTAAAGACAAATAGTTATTATTATTTACTATTTCAGATGCCATGTAAGATCCTCGGAATAAAGAGGATTCAAACTTGTAGTACGGGCTATTGGTCGAAAAGGCAGTTTGAAAGAAAATGAATTTGCTGGATGACCCATCAATTGTTTCAGGGATTTCTTCACACTGAAAGAAAACAAGAATACACATATGAAATGGTTAATACATTGTTCTGTGTACTTTTGCAAACAATAGAAAGTTAATTGTTTACCATTTTGGTCCAAAGTAGAACTGAATGATTGAATGTGGAGAATTAGATCACCTATGTAAAACTCAAATATTGTCACTCTGAGATAATTACAGTTGTAAATAGAAAAAGGGACATTTGCTATTGCATCACTGTAACGATCACGAATAGAGATTAACACGCCTATTGTTGCATAACAAATAGAATGATGATGAATTAGGCAAAGTTTACGAATAGACCTGTGCACGTGGATTTAATTCCCATTGGAATGCCTGAATGGAAGTTGATTATTTCAATATGCCATTTTTATCCTTGTACTTCTTATAAGGCAGGACAAAAAAAATCTATGCAGAGGATTGAGTCTAAAAATACATCAAAATTAATATTGCTACTATGAAGTTATATTTGTCTTACAGAACCTAATATATGCAAAAATATATTTAAACGTATGATCCTCCTCAAAAAGAAAAATGCAATTGAACTGTTGAGGCAAAGATTGGATTTTCCATTTATAATCATTGTTGTAACTAGGGAGGATGGTGCAGAGAGTTGAGCACTTGCTGCTAGTGTTTGGTGTGAACTTAAGGGCTAATGCTTAAACACCAGAAGGGCTAGTTTGGGGGACCTTCACCGGAGGCAAGATGGCTCCTTGTGGTTTGTGTTTCATGAGATGCATTTCTAGATGTTTGGGGCTTTGCCAGGCTGGCATTGAAACCGTACAGACACACGAAGATACACCAGTACTATGGATGATTTGGACTCAAGCGGCACTGAAACATGGCAACCAGAGAAAGCAGCACACAGCCTTGACACCAGCGCTCTACACAAGGTAGGAGAGGCAGATCTGGAAAAAGAGCATGCACCTCTGTATAAATGAACCCCTCCCAGATAGAACCTGACAGAAGATGGAAAGACAGCACTAGTAAGAACCCTCCTTAATGACGGTCTACCTGCAAAGTCCATAACTAGGTGGAGATGGCGGAAGACAAACCGGATGAGCAGCTGTGAGAATTGAATCCCTGAATGTCATTGCTATACGGTCTGTACCCTGAGGAAGGAAGCAGATACAGTGTGAGTAGTGCAACAATGAAGGAAGTGATAGCAGACAGGAGGAAGCCATTAAGAACCTCATATAGAACCCGCAAAGTTCTTTGCTCCATACCAATGAGGCTGTGGATCCTGGACTAACATCAGAATTATTACCAAAGCAGCAACCTCACCAAAGGTTTCATTACCATAGCAAACATTGTCCTAATTGGATCAAATTCAAATACCTTGTTGAACTGCACATGATACTGCATAGCCTCATCTCTATTATATATTATCCAGAGTGGTACTGGAAAACTAATGGACGCTCAGGGATTGTTCTTTCTGCAGGCTAAAGCGTGGATACCACTGTAGTATCTTATGCAGCATAAGTGCTAATCAACAAGTACCGCAGGCTGTGCTCTAGCATTATTACTCTATTGCACACCTTACTATCCTTATTAACCCAGACACAACTTATTTCCCATTTGTTGTTGACAGGCTGGGGAAACCCAAGGTATCTCAGAAAAAAACTCTCTTTGATCTTCCCTTCCCTGCTTTTCATGGAATTGTGACCTCCTGGCCAGACCACTGTTGTTTTAAAGAAGTCACAGCAATAAAGAGCGCACAAGGGCCAAAAGCCATTGGAATGGCTGAAAACAGTTTAGATGCAATCTAAACTATCCATAGGAAAACTGGATGCCACGACATCAGAACTTTCCACTAAAGTAAGATCATTCCGATCAGATCTGTTCTCATTCAATGGTAGGATGGATACAGGAGAAAAGGGAATATCTGAAATGGAAGGGTGATTAGACACTGCAGCAGACTGGGGTCATGAGCTCTGGTTTCTCAGGAGGAAAGTCACTGATCTTGAAGACAGAGCGAGAGGGGACCATGTCAGCGTCCATGCTATTCTACATAAACTAGAAAAAGATTATGTTGTAGGATTTATAATCACTCTCATTCCACATCTTACCACACTGACCATGTAGGAAACATTGGAAATTAAGAGGGCCCTCTGGAGCCTGCAAACGAGAAATAATGACAAGCCACGTCCAATTATTTTCTGTTTCCTTTATCAAAACGTCAGGAAGCTTTTGGTGTCTGAAACAGAAACAGGGCTTTTTGACATGGATGGGCCTAAAATAAATATCTCAGTCGATTATTCAATGGGGGCCAACTTGAAAAGATACATTCCCTTGTGTTACACTGTCGCCTCTACGAAAAATGGATTTAACATTTGGCTTATTAGAATCTCCGTCAATGTTGTTCATGGGCCAGGTCAAAACAAAATCAAAGGGTTTGGAATCCTTCTTAGGCCACTTGGAATGAGTAGATACAGAAGCAACTCCGACACCTTTTGCAGTTGTGGACTATGATGACTTAAACCAAGCCACTAGGCCATCATAGGCAGATACATAAGCTAGTCACAAAACAAGTACTATATAGGTCCACGACTACACCAGTAAAGCTTGAAGAAAATAATGGAGAACTCTAGAGCCCAACTGAAAGACAGAACAAAGGGAAACAGATTAAGAACTTTTCTCTGTGGTCACATCATGAATTGCCTGTGATGCGTGCTGAGCAAAACAACAATTCAAGTATTAGCTTATATTGCACATTTACGTACGTGGGAGTTCATGTCCTTGATTTATCATATTACTCTATGCAATGTTGTGTTCCTAATTTTCACACAATAATTGCTCACCCATAGTACAATAGGAATGTACTTTACCCACTGGGGTAAATATATAATAAGTACATTTTGCTAGCAGGCAACACACAGTGATTCTAGAACATTTGTGTGTCTATATGTCTACCCAATGGGCATAACCAACATTGTGGACACTGGTATATTTACTTCTACACGCAGGTTGTAGACACCTATCAAATTGTATAATATGTTGTGTGATGGCATAAATCATCATCACTCAATCTCTCATCTGCCACAGGGATGAGAAACTGCACCTCTACTCCCTTATATATTAGCAGGCAGTCTATGCACACCTCCAACACGTGTAACCCATTAGAGATAGGGCCCAGGCAATTTGATTATTTCTGTCACATACTGCACAGGAAAGACCCAGAACATTTGAGAACAGTTTCTCCACTACAGTTTTAGTTACAGGGACAAGTTCATCACATTTAACAGGGAACATACAATTTGTTCGTAGCTGTTCCTTAGCACTGTAACTTTCCGACTCTCCCTCTCTTCCCCCTTCCTTTCCCTTTTCATTATTATAGGAAAGGCACAGCACTACTTGCTTTTACATTTTCTGTGTAACTTTAGGGAACATGACCTGACTTACCTGTTTTGGAGTCTGTCCATGTTATTCTGCTTAGTGCCATACATCAATAGATAACCCTACCATAACTTTAGCCACTGGTTATGTATTAGGGTAGTGTATATACACCAGACAATACCACCTTATCACCTTTGATAAGAAAGGAAATGTAGGATTACCGAGACCACACTTTGGGAATAAGTGCATGATTACACACAGCCACTTAACTGCTCCACTTAAGTTTGTGTCTTTGAAGGTAAATGGATTATCTCATTTTATTACAAGGAAAAAACAATCTGCCCCACTTGCAGGCTAAAGGAGCAAATATCGCATGGATTCAGGAAACGCACCTGTCAACAAACAAATCCTCAAACCTGAAACATGATATTGTGGGGTCAGTAATTACCAGTAGTTAACAAGTAGACTCCCAAGGGACACATGTGAGCATATTTTCATGGATGTATGACGTTACAACGCATACTTTTACAACGACTACCATTACAACGAATTTTTTACAACGCAAAAACTTTTACAACACATACCATTACAACGCAGGATTTTACAACGCAAGTACCTTTACAACGCATACCATAACAACGTAAATATTGGTAAGTATATATTATTTTTTTAATATAAATTATTGTAAAATATTAAAATATAATTACATTTTATTTAATTTTATTTAATTAATTTAATTTAAATATAATTTTAATTTATTTTTACAAATTAACCCTCTACCCCAAAAACCCAAAACTGACCCTGAACCCTAAAAATATTTTTTTTAATTTAAATTATTAAAATATAATTATTTTTTATTTAATTATATTTAATTAATTTAATTTAAATATAATTTTATTTTATTTTTACAAATTAACCCTGTACCCCAAAAACCCAAAACTGTCCCTGAACCCTAAAAATACCCCTTTACCCAAAACCCCAAAACTAACCCTGAACCCTAAAAATACCCCTTTACCCAAAAACCCAAAACTGACCCTGAACCCTAAAAATACCCCTTTACCCAAAAACCTAAAACTGACCCTGAACCCTAAAAATACCCCTTTACCCAAAAACTGAAAACTGACCCTGAACCCTAAAAATACCCCTTTACCCAAAAACTGAAAACTGACCCTGAACCCTAAAAATACCCCTTTACCCAAAAACTAAAAACTGACCCTGAACCCTAAAAATACCCCTTTACCCAAAAACTGAAAACTGACCCTGAACCCTAAAAATACCCCTTTACCCAAAAACTGAAAACTGACCCTGAACCCTAAAAATACCCCTTTACCCAAAAACTGAAAACTGACCCTGAACCCTAAAAATACCCCTTTACCCAAAAACTGAAAACTGACCCTGAACTCTAAAAATACCCCTTTACCCAAAAACTGAAAACTGACCCTGAACCCTAAAAATACCCCTTTACCCAAAAACTGAAAACTGACCCTGAACCCTAAAAATACCCCTTTACCCAAAAACCCAAACATATAATATTTTAAAAATAATTATATACTTACCAATACTTACGTTGTAATGGTATGCGTTGTAAAGGTACTTGCGTTGTAAAATCCTGCGTTGTAATGGTATGCGTTGTAAAAGTTTTTGCGTTGTAAAAGTTTCGTTGTAATGGTAGTTCGTTGTAAAAGTTGCGTTGTAATGGTTGTTTCCCTATTTTCATGCTCTATTAAATGTTATGTCACCATCTTCATCAAACGTATGCTACTTCACAAGCTATTGAAACTCTGGGTCAATGATAAAGGCAGATATATATTTGAGAAGTTGAATATATCAAACAAACTAATCATTGCAGGATCGATCTCTACACCCAATTATCACTGGAAATAATTCATAGTACATATATCCAAGTTTCTACATGATTTTAGGGGCACTAGAATGACATTGAGCAGAGACCGGAATCTGGTGCAAGATCTTAATACTTAATAAGAAAGACCCTCTGGATTGGACAGTTCCAGATAACAGAACAATGCTCCACAATACATCCGATTGATGTGATATTTAACACACTCAGCTGGTAAGTTCTGCACTATGTATCTAATTCTAGAATTTAATATTCCTTATTGCAGGGTTCAGTATTAGTGGTCAAACAGAGCTGCAATATACCGGAGAGGGGGATGACAGATCATACCTCAATCCAGTACCAGATTTGAAGCTGATAAACCCCTCCCCATCCCTGTCGAGCATGGTCAACTCTCAATAGAGGACCCCAGAGAGAGAAAAACACTTTGAAAGTATGTTAGACCTGGCAACCTTGGCATAATTTTCCCCCTAACCTTTTGCCTTCAAACCTCCTGTTTTGTTGACTTTGTTTTTACTGGCCTTAGGACTCTGTTCCCTTTACCACTGCTGACCAATATGAAAGTGCTTGTGCTCTCTCCTTAAAACATGGTAGAATTGCCTTATACCCAATTCCGTAGTAAGGCAGCACTACCTGTGCCCAGGCCCTGTAAATTAAATGCTACAAGTGGGCCTGCAGTACTGGCTGGGCCACTCACTTAAGTAGCCCTTTGAGCATGTCTCTGGTTTCCCACAGCATCCTGTGTGTTTAGGTTTTAAATTGCTATATCGACCTGGCCAAATAAGTCTTTTGCCAGGCCCATGCCTTTCTTTTTATTACATATAACTCACCCTAGTGTGAGCCCCGAACAGCCCAGAGGGTGGGGTCTATGTTTTTAAAAAGCTAGGCATGTACTTATTAGTTTTACGTGTCCTGACAGTTAACAAATCTAAAATTCATTTTTTACAACTGCACGGCCATCCTATCCCTAAGGATAACATTGGAGTTACCTTATTACATTTAATAAGTGATCATTTCCAAATGGGGTTAGGGAACCAGTTCATGCTTGGTGTATTTGGAACTGTAATGTACATCCTTTCTCATAGTGAAGTTGGATTTTAAATTACAATTTTGAAAACACTACTTTTAAAAAGTTGGCATTTTCTTGCCTTAGCCATTTGGTGCCTGAAACCTGTTACTGGGTCACATTACTGGGTGTAGCAGACAGTTGGACTTTGTGTATTTCTCCTAGACAACCACAGAAAATAGAGAGCTTAGGTGTGCCTGGATGGGCCATCACTGGCAGCATGGGAGGGCGTAATGGGGAACAGTCCTACTTACAAATGAATAGGCTGTGTGCTCCTCCACACAAAGGGCGGCATACCTGCTGTAGTTAGGCTAGAGCCAGGACAGCGAAGTCAGGAAGCTTGTGGACTTCACAGGGAAACCTCTAGAAGCTTCTTTCACATCAAAGAAAATCCAAGGAATAAATATTGGACCTCAGACACCAACTCTCTAGTACAGTTCTGGACATGTGTATAATCTGCCAGGAAGGATTGCTTTGCTGCTGAAAGGACTGCCACTCTACTGGACTGCTGCTATGAAGGACTGCTCTGCTGCTGTGCTGACCTGTTGCCTGGGTGAAATGGAACGGGTATGAATCTGTTGAATGCAGGACCCCAGAGGGACTCCAAGGGCTAGTTGGATGGCTTCCTGACTACAGCCTTAGGGACAGAAGGCTCCAACAAGCTGGAACCCAGCACCTAAACACTGCCATCTGTGAGTCCTACCCTGCCAAGAGGTTCTACCACAGTTCTGGGCCCTTGGGAGTGGGCCTAAATGTGGTCTGTCAGCCCATCTGTAGATCCAGCCTAACCAACTCATCTCCTTTGCTGCATGGTGGTAACCCGAGCAGAACCGATCAATCACCTTTGAGTATTCTCTATTGCTAGGACTCCACATCAACCTGGGAGCCTGCCTCAAAACCAGTGCTGTGCGAGGCTTCACCGAAGCAGGCCCTCATATCGTAAATCCCTCGTTGACAGCAGACTCAACACAGAACTCTGTGAAGTGAAAAAAGAACTCCGCCAAGCTACGCAAGCGGCTGAGTGCATTACCTCACACCGTTCCCACTGATTTTTAGCACCGGGTGTTTGTCCCACTCTGTAAAATCAGCACGACAGCATCATGCATAGCACAAGAGGGTGCAGCTTCTTTCTGCCAGCTTCCTCAACATGAACGGAAGGTTTCTCAACACTAGTGGTAGCGAGCATCTGCGACTGCCTTCATTGAGAAATATTGCTGAGAAGCAGTCTAGTGTTGGATTTTCCTCACTCGCGCTCAGCACCTTAACATTCGTGAGTCGGGAAAAAACTCCCCTCTGTTTTTTTCAGAACTCTGCGAGATCTGTGCAAAAAACTCCACAAACTCTGTGAACGGGTGGGGCGCTAGGTGGCGCCAGACCAAGATGGCCGCACTGTAGTGAGGCTCTAGCCTGGTCGAGCCGAAAGATCATCCTACACCATATCCTAACCAGCCAAACTGCCCTGCAAATAGCGTGATCGGGTTCCCCTGCCAAGGAGACACGCTCCGGTGTTACCGGCTCTTGCCTGGCGCTCTTGTGGACGAAGAAAACTGCCCCGCATTCCGCGGGCGGCACCTCCTGCTCTGCTGATGTTTCATGCTCCTGGGGTGAATCGGCTAGGATAAGCCGCGGCTTCTGGGCCTGGACGAATGTGCCCCTCCCCCTGGACGGAGCTGCCGCGCGACCACCTCTGCCGCTGCGCTGCTGCCTTGGACGGACTGCTCCGGTGGTGAGAATCACCCCCCCCCCCGGTCTGACGTGCTTGCTCGCCTGCCATCCTCGGCCAGCCGATAGCCGCGTCTGGCGCCCCGCTCGCTTGAGCCTGCCAAGCGGCACTAGCCTCAGGGCGGACGCTGCGCAGGCCCTGACAGACGCGCTGGCCGGTGGGACCTGCCTGTAACCGGCGGAACTCGGGATCTCGCCGCACCTGGATGCCCTGCTGGTAAGCCCACCTCCTCTTCGCTTGGACAACACCGAAGCACTGCTCCTTGCCCTGTCAGGCGTGGTGGTGCGCCCTGCCTCAGCGCCGGCCATAGTGGCGGCCGACATCGCGGCCATCTTCACGGGGGACTCGGCTTGCTGCTTGGCGCCTTGGCTGCAATTTAGGTGGTGGGTAACGCATCTTGGACATTGCGCACCTCCTCCTTTTTCGCCTGCCTGACCTTCCCACCCCGCTGTGTAACTGAGGACATCATTCCAATCCCTGCACTCTAGGCTTATCTACTGCTGGGACACGCCGCCATTCCTGGGGCTGCAGGTGGGCCAGTACTTGCGGCCTTGCTCACAACTCCGGCGCCGGATCCCCCTGAGGTACTGGCTCCCCCCCCCCTGTGGCACGCAGACTTTTGCTCCTTTGGTGCTGTGGGAGCCCCCGCAACGTTGGAGAACGCTTCTGCCCCCAGTCTGGTCTCAGTACCCGATCAGCTCTACCACCTACGCATAACGCATGTCACGCTTACGACCCGACTGGACCTCGAAGTAACGAGGAGCCTACGGCAGGCTTCTCTACCTACACCCCCCCCTCCGACTACACCCTCCTGTGCACTGGCTGCCGCCTCCACTGCAGCGGCGCGAACGCCGAAGCGAGACATGGGTGGCACCGATGCCAGGCAGTCGAAAATTCCATTTGAATCCAAGAAAACCTCCCAGACGGTGCCGGAAGTGGGGGGTAGCCCTACTGCCTCGGCCCCTCAGGAGGAAGACTGGAAAACACTTCTGCTGGGCATGAAACAAAGCCTATCAACAATCGACTCCAAAATTGATACCATCAACACTCGCATGGACAGCGTGGTGGCCAAGCTGGAACAACATGACACCCGACTAAAGGATGCTGAAGAAAGAATTTCGGGCTTAGAGGATGGGGCCTCCTCTTCCCACAGACACCTCACTCAAATGGACAAGCTACTAAAAATCATAGCAGACAAGAATGAAGATTTGGAGGCGAGGTCTCGCCGAAACAACGTTCGAATTTTGGGCCTTGCGGAGTCCACCAATACGGGGAAGATGGAGATATTTGTTGAAACCCTAGTTGTGGAACTGTTTGGTAAGGAATCATTCTCCCCGCATCTCATCGTTGAGAGGGCTCACAGGTCCCTGGCTGCTCCCCCTCCCCCATGGACCCCACCAAGGCCCATCATAGCGCGTTTTCTTAACTACAGAGACCGAGATGCGGTGCTGAGACGTGCGAGAGAGCTGGGAAACGTGCGCTATGAAAATACAACGTTATCCTTTTTCCCGGACTTCACCCCCTCGGTCCAAGACGCCAGACGCAAGTTTGCAGGGGTGAAGAAGAAACTACAAGCACAGGAGATCCCATACGCCATGCTGTATCCGGCAAAACTAAAAATCTCCCACCTCGGCAAACATCATTTCTTTCAAAATCCGCAACAGGTTGAAGACTTCCTCAAACAGTGTCGGAAGGAACAGCACAGGGAAGAATCCACCCGCCGCCGCTCCAGATCACATTCACCACTGTCGCAGCAAGACTAATCTGGTTCACTGCTGGGTGGCCACTGGGAGCCAGTTGACCACTGATCGCATTATGGTGTGACCTGCTGCCTGGACATACCGGTGAGGTGTTTGCTCTGATTTCGAACTTGCTGGTATAAAAGTCTGCTGAGTGCTCGACCGCCCACCTCTGTCCCACTTAACTGACCGGAGTAATCCTGGTTGACTGTGGGTGTAAGTAGGGAGGTGGTTGGTGGGTCTGGTGCCCCTAGTACAGACCCCCGATGGGTGCATCCCTGAACTCCCCTCCTCCTCTGCGGGTTGGGGCTTATGCAGTAAATCTTTTTGATTTAGTTCTAGTTATGTGTTGGTATTGGGTGGGGGGGAGGGGAACTTATGCATGGCTAGTTGGGGTTGCCGTTGTGGGAGGGATGATACTCCGACTTTTTGATGGCATGAACGTGGGGATGTTGTTGCGGGATTGTAGTTGGGATACTGGGAGGCTGATGGGAGGGATTGTTTGTTACTGTGACTTTGATTCTGCTATGATCAATGCTGAGTTACTACTAAGCTGCACATGTTTCCACCTGGTTGAATGGGGGACTTAACGAATTCACAAACGTCACAGCAGCTCCGACTGGTGTCGTGGAATATACGTGGGTTGAATGATCCGAGAAAAAAGAGGCATATTTTGGGTTATCTTGACAGGCAAGGGGTATCAATCGCGATGCTTCAGGAAACACACATGAGACCTGATGGGTCCCCCTTGTTCGCATCTCGTTGGGCCTCCTGCAAGGTGTTCTCCTCTTATTCGAATTATGCTAGGGGCGTAGCGATAATTGTCCGAAGAGGGGTGAGGTTTACACCGGCTGGGACTGAGACTGATTCAGATGGAAGGTACTGCATGGTTTGGGGGAGGCTACACTCGCAAACAATCCTATTTGCCTGCTATTATGGCCCCAATACGGATGACACTGCTGCGCTACTTACGATGTGGGGTAGGATTCAAACACTGGGTATAAACCATGTCATATTGGGAGGTGACTTCAACACTGCATTAGAACCGGCCCGAGATAGGTCCCACCCCCAGGCGCTACATTACACACGCACCCAACGCACGTTGTCTACCCTGGTCGGGGAATGCCATTACATCGATTCATGGAGGCACCTACACCCCTCTCTCAGGCAAGGTACTCATTGCTCTGCTATCCATTCCACGTGGGCGCGGCTTGACTACATGTTCCTCTCGGCCGGCCTTCTTCCCTGGCTGGCAGGTGCTCTCCACCTTGCTAGAACGTTCTCAGATCACTCGCCTGTCCTCCTCACATTACGCATACCCTTGGATGTCTCCCTGTATTTGAGTTGGCGCCTCAACCCCGCACACCTCACTGACTCGGCCTTTAAGGTAGAACTGGAACACGACATTCAGGACTTTTTTTACCGTAACGCTGGATCGGTGCCCACTTTCACGACGATATGGGAGGCCTTTAAGGTTACTGTTCGGGGCATGCAAAGGTGGGGGTCCTCAAGTCGCTCCGGGGAGAGCTGCGTAAATTAGAAACTGAGCTCCGGGTCCTTGAGCGGAACATGACTTGCGACACACATGGGCTTGCATCTAAAGCACTCCTCAGGGAAAAGCTTAACGAATATGCAGAAGCGGCGGAAAAAGAATGCGAGTTTCTGGGGAAACCATACACGGCACGCCTGTACGGCGAGGGAGATAGGCCAGGCAGTGCACTTGCCTTTGCCGTCAGACCCCCGAAGTATCATAACTATATTGCGACATTACTGGACGAACACCAGGTCCCGCAGAGAGACCTCCAGGAACAACTTCGCATTTTTACTGACCACTACTCTGCACTATATGCCTCCCACAGATTGGCGCCCATTGACTTGCAGACCTACCTTGACGACACTGCTGTTGCTTGGATTGGCCCCTCTCAGCAGAATTTTCTGCATCATGAACTCGAACTAGACGAAATAAAAGACGCCATCATGTCTATGAAGTCTGGCAAATCACCTGGGTCAGACGGGCTGCCAATTGACTTCTACAAGGCCTATATTCATCTACTTGCTCCGATACTGAAGCAAGTTTACTATTCTGCCCTCGAGGAAGGGACTTTGCCAACCACTATGCGGGAAGCCCTTATCGCTTCTCTGCTGAAACCTGGCAAACCTCCAGAACACTGCGATTCCTATAGGCCCCTGCCATTGCTCAATACTGATGTGAAAATCTTGGCAAAAGTGCTCGCGACGCGCCTTAATTTACTGATGGAACGTCTGGTTTTGCCTGACCAAGCAGGGTTCGTCCCCAATAGGGCGACATCGCACAACTTGCGCACCCTACAGGCAGTCCTGCAGGACATTAATCCTCGCTGCGAGGCAGCTGCCGTCTTCCTCGACGCAACTAAAGCGTTTGACTCCCTCGAGTGGGATTACCTCTTGGCCCTTCTGGAAAGAATGGGGATCCCCTTCAACTTTTTAGATTGGATCCGACTATTATATTGCAAACCGCAAGCCTCCGTTCTGTTAAATGGCTCCCGGTCAGCCCCATTTGAGATCCACAGAGGTACCCGGCAGGGCTGCCCGCTCTCCCCGGTCCTCTTTGCGATCGCCATTGAACCCCTGGCGGCCAAGCTTAGGCAACATCATAATCACCGCTCTTTAATATACCCGGAACGGCAACTGCTCATTTCATTGTACGCGGATGACATGACCTTATATGTGGACAAACCGCAGGAGAACCTAAATCCTTTGCTGCGCAAGATAACCAAATTCGGAGCCATATCCGGGATACATATCAATTGGTCAAAGTCAGCTTTATTCCCCTTGACGGACAAGACTGCCTCCTTCCCTCTGGATTACCCTCTGATGTGGGAGGCTGATGAAATAAAGTACCTAGGCATCATAGTGACCAGGAACTGAGAAGCTCTTATCCGAGCTAATTATGGCACAGTCCTGGACAAGCTGACCGACACCATCACTAGATGGATCCATCTCCCACTATCCATGGCGGGTCGCATTTCCCTGATTAAGATGGTGATCCTTCCCAAGCTCCTGTACTTATTTACTAATATTCCGTACACTCCAGGCTCCCACTTCTTCCGAGCCCTCAACTCCCAGCTGTCCAGGCTTATTTGGGGTGGCAAGCAGGCTAGGCTTGGCCTCCGGACGCTCATGTTGCCTTATAATCAAGGAGGGTTTGAGGTCCCGAATTTTCAGCGATATTATGACTGCGCTCAAGGCCAATTTGCTGTGTACTGGCTACATCCTCCTCCCTTCATGGCTCACTTGGCTGTGGAGGACGGGTATATGAGGCCCGCCCAACCATCTGGGTATTTATATGCCCCGACCCGCGTTGTGGACCGAGACCCTACCACGGTAGACTGCACGGTGCAAGACTGGAAACGCATAGCTGAGCAGATGGAGGTCGAGTTCTTATACTCGCCGTGTATGCCCTTACCGCACGATCCCAGGTTAAGTGTCCCCTGCGAGGAGATAGGCCGCAAACTGCTCGCGAAATATGGAGTCAGAACTTGGGGAGATTTGTATCTCCAAGGGTGATTTCGCACATTGGCCCAATTCTTTGGGAACTACACACCTTCAGTGATGGATACTTTCCTTTATACCCGGCTGCGTCAGAACGTCAAGGCGGTCACGCCCAATTTTTCTGCCGAACCGGATATTGTGGCTCCTTTACATATCCTTTACCAATCTGAGTCCCCGACACATGTAGTGTCCATGTTATACAAACATGTACAGACCGCCCCACCCCCCGATACTTAGAGCGCGCAGGGACTGGGACAAAGATCTCGACGGACAAACAATGGGAAGAGAGTTGCTCACACACCAACGCTGTAACGGGCATCGCGAGGCTCAGGCTGATCCATTTTAAATGTTTGCACCGACTCTACCATACCCCTGCCAAACTGCACAGCTTTGGTCTCCAGGACGATGAGAAATGTTTCCGATTTAGGGACGAGGGGGCAGATTTTTTCCACTTAGCGTGGTCGTGCCCGGCAGTAGCAACATACTGGGAAGAGATATTCAAGGCGATGTCCGCCATGATCGGGGTGGTCATTACACCTTGTCCTAGAACTGCTCTACTGGGTCAGTCGAATCAAGCACTCAAAGCGCATAGGAATTTTTTTGCGCTAGGCCTCCTATTGGCCAAGCGACACGTAGCGTGCCGCTGGGGCCGGGGCCGCGCGCCCAAGTTCAAGACATGGTTATCCACGATGTCTACATGGCAAGAACATTTACACACATATGCCGAACTCCTACCGCAAAAATCACGCCCTAAAGACCTGTGGGGCCCCCTCACCACATATCTTCTTACCTTGCAGGACGACGAGACTTCAGACTCGTGGAATGGCTGAGACATAGACCAAACTAGCCTGTTCCCTTACTAGGTCCCAGGACCTAGAGCCTTGTTCACGTGAGATAGTGGAATCCGCTAAACACCCCCCTCCCCTCTCTCCCCCCCCTCTTCCCCTTGGGCCCTATCTTGTTTTCGGATAGACTGAATGCTCGCCACATGGATGGGGAACTTGGGACACGGAGCTGTTAGCAACACTGCAAAAAATTAGACTACAAGCTGTACCTACCACTACCCCCCCTCATTGACAGCACAGACACCGTTCGTCCCCCGTCACCAGTTAATTTGTGTAAAACGCTTGCATGTTACGTGCAGCGCTCAGTCCAATACGTCAGGTACTGTGGTACTCTCAGATCGAATCATAGACTACTTCTTTTCTCTCCCCCCCGCAGGCCGGGTGGAACTTGCAACTCTTCGCCTCCAGACATTTCTTACTATTTCCTTGTATGACAGGGTGGGTGGGTGGGTAAGGTTTATGTTGGTTTATTTCGTTGGTATAACAGTTAAACAAAACCTCAAGTTGATAAAGTCAGTTTGTGCCCTGCTAACTTGCCTGCTGATTGACGCCTTTATGGACAGCTTACGTAGGCTTTACATCGCGGCCGGCCCTCTGGGTTGTAGGCGGCATGCTGTGTTTAAATTGTTGCTACTCTACCTGACTTGAACCATGCACGCTTACTTTTGACTGTGAATGCTGCTGGCCTGCGAAGACAGGTTGTAGGCAAGGGGCTGTGTACCTTTTATTTGTCACCAATAAAGGTTTTTCAAAAAAAACAAAAACTCTGTGAATGGAGCATAGTTCACCACCAAAGGCCTAGTCGTCGGTTCTCACATCACAACCTCACAGTTCCTCAGAACCAACCCACCGCCTTGACTGCGGGATGCATCCTCAACACTGGACTTTGCATCTCAAGCCCTCATCAACAGGATCCTCGACGATGATGCAGGACCTCGCATTGCAGTCTTGCAGCCCCTCTGAACTGATGCAGTGCCTCGACTTCGTGACGCATCCTCAATACTGGACCCCACAAAGCTCTGTCACTATTAAAGATACAGTTGTTCAATGGACCTAACTGGGTCCTTGTAGCCTACCAACACTCCATCACGGTCACCTTGAACTTTTGACTTTGTCCTAGTTCAGGGCTATCAGATATGCACAGTTGGTGCTTTTTGGCGCTATAAACACTGAAATCTTTAAACATGCAAATCTCCAGTTCTAATTGGATTTGTGTAAGTTTTGTCTTGATTTCTTTATTAAAATGGAATCAATTTTTCTAAATTGGTGTGGGATTATTTTTGTGCGGTGTTTGAACTTCATTACTGTTTGAAGTGCTGCATAAATACTTCACACATTGCCTCTAAGTTAAGCCTGACAGCTCTGTGCCATGCTACTGTGGAAAAGTAAATTTTGCTATGTTCTGTGTCCCTACGTGTCATCCATCATATGTTATGTGTGCATGACCAATATGCATATGTTATTCCCCATGTCCGATTCAAGACGCAATTACAGTTGTGTCCACCTCTGGTATGTCATTTTCCAGTCCCCGTGAATACTACGAATATCAGGCTTATGTAAAGTAATGTTGCCACGCTTCTCAGTGTGCACGTTATTTCATTATAAAGTCCCCGTTTCTAGGCCTCAACAGGGCCCGGACATCAGATTCAGCTCCTGTCTCCTGAAGCCTCGCTGAGGAGCGATCCAGCCCCCACCTGTATCCTCGACCTTTCACTTACTTCCTGCCTCGCAGTGCCCGGTGCAGCTTGGCTCTGCCTCTGAGTCTGCCAAGACTATGTTATGATTCCAGCTATCAGTTTAGTCCTCCTTCTCTGCATTCCTAAGCTACTGAACTGCATCAATAGTTTCCGTCATTGTCTAGCCTATTCGGCTCCATGTTAAGAGAAATACTGTATTTAATGGTCATTTAATATTCTTCATCACGCACTACATGTAGAATAAATGCATGCTCTAGTCTTAGAGTCAGTTAGCTTTTCCCCTCATGACTTCTAGTTTATATCAACATGTTCCCTAAACATCAGATACTAGATAGGGTTTAGGTACATGTCGCTCCGACGCTCCAGACTTTAGTCTCTGCTCCTAGCACAGAGTTCATAGCCCCCAGCTTCTCCTCGTAACACGTCATTGCCAGTTTGCGCGCACCATCAGGTTAGAGGTCCCGGCTCCTTAGGTAGCCCCCTCCTATGTTTCCGCCCCATTCATGACATATTCTGCTACGTTCGCATCACATGTCTGAGTTACGCCTTCTTTATCCCTTATCTTTCGCGACTGCTACGCGTCACGCCTTCTGCTCCACCCACTGCTACGCCTACTGCAATGTAATGCTATGTGTTTGCGCTATGTATATATGCTCGTGTATTGTTATTAAAAGTTAGCGCGCTCATCCCAGACCCAGCCCCAGCAGCTGCTGGGCCCTGTCATCCTATTCCTATGCAGGTTGTCCTGTTCCTGTCCTTTATGCTGTAATAAACCTGCAAAACTCCCACTACCTCGAATCTTGACTCTTATTTATTGAGCTATCTGTTATTCATTCATTCATTCAAAAATAGATCCGGTATTATTTATTTATATACCACATAATGGCGCCCGAACAGGGACTTGCCCTTTCCCCACGCGTCGGTGAAGCCACGCCGACCCCCTGACCCTCTGCAGTCGTGACGGAACTCTTCTGCGCAGTGGCAGATATTTCTGCTCAAGTATCCCTCAGGCCCACGGAGGAGACGGAGGAGGCGGTCCAGCATCCAGACGAGACGGTGGAGGAACGCGGCGAGTCCCGACCAGAGCCCAAGCCAAGAGTCCAAGGTCCGAGGTATCCGGAGGTCCACCCGTAACTGAAGTCCGAAGTCCGAAGTTCGTCGTCGTAGCAGTCCAGTCCAGTCCGAGGCCTTCCGTTCTTGCTGCCCGGTGAGTACCGTTACTGGGGTGGTATCTAGACAGGGTCAATTTAATTGACTCTGGTCTGTGGGTTGGTGGTACACAGTCCCACAAACGAAGTGTTCACTTCGGTGGATACGGGTCCTGACGTGTCTCTTTAAGAGACCGGTAAGTTTCGTACTGTTTCAGCAGTGCATCTAGTTTCTGTTCTAGTCAGTTTCTGTTCTCGAGAAAATTCACGTGTTCTGTTCTCAGTATTTCCAGGTAGTATTCTGTCCGAACTGTTATTTTAAATGTTTTTTCATGTATTCTAATGTCGTGGTATGAATGGGAAGTAAGTATCGTGTTTATTGTGTATTGTATTGTATCTAGATTACAGTTCAGTCATGCCTATATTTTCCAAGTTACGTCAGTTAAAAACTAGAAAGGGTCTGCTGGAAGCAGCAGTTCCCGTCCCGCCTAGGGACAGTCCAGGTCACTTTATGTATCAGAAACATGGCATAAGTGCCATATTGTATCTAGATTTATGGGTAGAGTATACCAAACAGTTAGAAGAAAAGTATAGATGGCCCGTATCGGGTACATGGGATGCCGAGTGCATCATGCGAGTAGAAGAAGCATTATGGAAAAAGAAAGCCAGACAATCACAGAAAGATGCCATCGAGTTATGGCGCAAAGAAGCTCATAAAAGAACCGAAAAAGAAATCAGAAAGTCAGAACTAAGTAGAGAATCCCAAGAACGAGCCCAAGAAAGAGAATTAATCGAGATAGGTGAACGAGTTAGAACTGAGCAATTAGACAGACAGAGGAATGCCCTCATTAAGGGTATGTATCCTCTTCTTGCTGAGGGCTTGCCAAAAGCGACCCCAGAGGCATCCAGTAATTTCCCGCCACCATTAGTTCCGACCAAGCTACGTCACAAACCGACCGCAGCTGATATTTTTATTTCGTCCTATCTGGACGACACAGTCCCCGAATATGCAAATCCTGTTCGCACTCCGCCAGTCCCTGTAAACCAGGTAATTCCTGCTCCTCCAGACACCGGGGTGCCCTTAACAGCCCCCCTGGGTCAGCCCGCCATACAAGTCCAGCCCACGTTACAATTACCCACCCTGCCAGGACGAAAAGCATCAGTTGATGATTCCAGTTTAGGGGCCGCAGGAGGAGGTCTTCCTCAAACTCCGCCGCCATACAAGCGTTTATCAGCACTCGAATTACATGCTCAAGCATCACAGCGTACTCCTAAAAGTAATAAGTCTGTTGCAGAGATCAGGCAAACCCTTGGCGAATGTGTCTATGACCCAGTTCCAGGCGAGTTTAATATGGTCTTATATTCCGTACGCGTAAGGAGAGTGACCGAGTATCTAGTCACCCTGCCGAATATGAAAGAAGATCTAGACAGGATATATCGGTTCATCCGTACAGGGGATGACCCACAAAGTATTAGTGATGCCATGTCTCAAAGGAAAGCCGAGATTCAGCGCATGATATTAAAGTTCTTAATTAACTGTCTAATAAGAGAACAAGATTACCCGTCTAAAGACCCGGAAGAAATGAAAACTCTGACAAAATGGAGTGATAATATAGCCGAAGGAAAGCACAATACCATTGGTGCCATGGAGAGTATGTACAAGAAAATCCGTAGAGAGATAATAAAGATACACGAACAGCGTAAAGCAGCACAAGTAAGCGAGAAAGAAAGTACCTCTGATCCTGAAGAGGAAGACGACGAGAATACTGCCAGAATAGCGTATGTAGGAAAACCTAGATTTCCAGATCGCCATTTACGTCTAGAACACAAGCCAACTTTCCATCATCCAGCACCAGAACAAGGTTCCCTAGAACAAGTATTTCAAGCTACCGATCACATTCTGAAATCACGAATCGGTTATAGTGAGTTAAGTACTATGCATGAACAGGAACTAGCCCGATCAGCAGTCAGATGGATTACTGATTCTACCACTTTTCCAGACGAAATAGTGGCAAAAATGTTCCTGAAAATGCCCCCAGCCGAGCAGCGACTGGTGGGTATGTATATGATTCAGCACCTCATTACTCTGTATGAGGGTCAACATTCTGATCCAGGCCCGTTACATGATATCCTGAACGAGTTACTCCAGTACAAATGGAGAGGTCTAGGTACCGATTTAATTAGTGTCATTCTAGAACAACGTCATAAATATAGAACATTCTTGAACCCGCATTTTGTCCATGTCTCACCCCCAGAAAGTAAATCATTCTACATAGACAGACAGAATCCGTTACGAGAAGTCCACCCAGTCAGAGGAGCGGGTGGCGAAATGCAGCGAGTGTTTGTATACACTCCAATCACAAAGATGGAACTCCTCGAAATGAAGAAATTAATTCCCTGTCATGATAAAGATCCAGCAGGGTTCCATAGAGAATTAAAAGACATGCTCCGTATGGGAGAATACACTTACCCAGATATCATTAAAATGTTAAAGGTTCTGTTGCCCGCAGGGGTGTATGAAAAGCTAAAGGAAAAAGAATGGGAGGTGGGAGAGAAAAAGATAGATTGGGCAGTCCTAGAAGCAGAAGATAAGATACGTGTACCAGGTACTGGTCTTGGAGAGAAATGTAAAGAATTACCAGAATTATTGATTCAAGTTTTACCTAGATTATTAACAACGAGAAAAGAAGACTGGGACGCAATCTCAGCCTGTAAACAGAAACAAGATGAAGATATTAGTGATTTTTATTCTAGGTTTGAAAAGTGCTTTAGTATCAACAGTGGCCTCAAGACAAGTAGTGAGTCATACCCTCACCTTTTCGTTACCAAATTAGTCGAGAATTCAAGTCCACCAATTAAAAACCGAGTTCTGAAAGTCGAAAGCACCTGGCAAGCAAATACTCCGTCCCAGATGCTCCAGATGCTCCAGTACCACCAGAATAGAATCAGGGAAGAACAAGAACACGAGAGAAAACGTATGAAAGACACGAAAATGAAAGTACTAGTTGCACAATCTGTTCCTCAAGACAGTCAGAAGAGGGGTCCGAATCAAGCCAGTCATCCTACAGCTCCCGTTAAAGGGAACTGCAATTATTGTAAACAGCCAGGTCATTTTATAAATGAGTGTGCAGTTCTGAAACACAACATAGCTACTGGTAAGACTAAAGAAAGACCACGTCCGCCTAGACAGGAACAAGTTTCACAGATTCCTCAGCCACAGAATGCACAACAGACAGTTACAGTACCGCAGCCTATTGCTGCAACACAGCATGTTACATCGCAGATGTACCAGTATGCACAGTCTGAGTATCCAGAGTACCAGCCATATTCATGAAACAGCCTAGAGAGGGAGGTAGGCTTGCCTCTCATCGAGATACCTGTAGATCAAGAAGGTCCCTATGTTCACAGTCAAGTATTAGGGAAAGATAGAAAGTTTTTGATTGATACAGGGGCAAGTAGGACCACAATTAGTCATGCCGAAGTTCCAGGGGCTCCGCTCTCAGGCTCAAGAAATGTTTCCCTTGGATTTTCAGGAAAGCCTATCGTTAATGAGATTTCAAAGCCAGTCACTCTAGAAGTAGGTCCATTGTCCCGCACTACTGATCTGTTACTTACTAAGTCATGCCCAGAAAATCTATTAGGCATTAAAACACTGAAAGAGTTAGGTGCCGTTATATGTTGTTCCCCAGAGGGAATACGATTGTTCCTACGTGACTTTAAGGGTCACTATGTATTACGAGATTTTGATTCCAGACTGTCTAAAGTTCCGCAGCATTTATGGGCGCAAGGTCCAACTGATGTAGGTTATATGCAAATCACACCCCATCGTGTGACTCTCAAACCAGGTGTAGTGTTACCACGAATCAGACAGTATAGATTACCACCCGAGGCTGTAGCAGCCTTGTCCAAAATTATTGACGAGCTCATGGCTCAAGGAGTAGTTGTAGAAACTGACTCCAACGTATGTAACTCTCCGATCATTCCAGTCATGAAACGTACTGATCCAAATGCACCCCCAGTATATCGATTAGTGATTGATTTACGGGAACTTAACAAATGTATTATTCCTCAGTACCCAGTTGTCCCAGATATCTCTTCCCTATTGACAGCCATTGATTCCGAAGCCACGTTCTTTACAGTAATCGACCTTAAGAACGCATTTTTTAGTGTTCCTATTCATCCAGACAGCCAGTTTCTTTTCGGATTTTGTTTAAATGGAAGGAGCTATATGTTCACACGCGCTCCTCAAGGTTTCACAGAAAGTCCTAGTATTTACAGTCAAGCACTCAAGAGACAACTAGATAATATTCACATGCCAACTGACACTGCCCTGCTCCAGTATGTCGATGATCTACTGATCACAGCCCGTTCTGAACGTGACTGCGAGCGAGCGTCACTGACGGTTCTGTATTTCCTAGCCGAGATGGGACACAAGGTGTCCCCTTCGAAGCTTCAATTCTGTGTCCAGCAAGTGGTCTACTTAGGACACTTACTGTCCAAGAGGGGTAGGCAGTTGACACCAGACCGTATCCAGTTAATAGCGAGTCTTCCTCAGCCCAAAACCCAGAAGGAGGTACGTGCCTTTATCGGCCTTACTTCTTATTGCAGACAATGGATTCCTCAGTATGCATTTCTAGCCAAGCCACTGATACAGTTAACGACACAGGAGGCAGCCGTATCGACTGTCCTCCCTTGGACATCTGAACATACACTTAGTTTCAACGAGTTAAAGAAAGCTTTATGTCAAGCTCCAGTTCTAGCTACACCGAACTACAGTAAGCCTTTTACACTTTTCGTTACTGAACGTGAAGGTACAGCATTATCTGTTCTCACACAAGATCAAGCAGGACAATACAAGCCCTGTGCTTATTTTTCTAGCACACTAGATCCAGTCGCCCAGGCTCTGCCTACGTGCCTCAAGTCATTTGCAGCCACAGCACTAGCTATCAGACAAAGTGATTCCATAGTTTTAGGACACTCCTTGACAGTACAAGTCCCACACTCCGTGGAAGTTCTTTTAAACCGAACACAAACACAGCACTTGACAATTGCACGTTTAACAGGTTATGAATTGACACTGTTTCAGCCACACATAGAAATCAGACGCTGCAACGTTCTGAATCCTGCTACACTGTTACCATCAGTTAGTCCAAATTCTGCCACACACGACTGTGTGGAAGTAGTCAACATTACGACAAAGCCAAGACAAGACCTGACAGACATTCCGTTACTAGATCCCGACCTGACACTTTATGTGGATGGTTCATGTATGAGGACTAGTACAGGAGATCTAGTTGCCGCGTATGCAGTGACTACTGACACTGAAGTTATTAAGACACACCGTATTGATACCCTGTCCGCTCAAGCAGCAGAGCTAGTTGCTCTGACACAAGCCTGTATACACGCCAAGAACCTGAAAGTTAATGTTTACACAGATTCACGTTACGCATTTGGAGTTGTACACGACTTTGGAGTGCTCTGGCAGGAGAGAGGTTTCATGACTTCTCATGGAACCAAAATTCAGCATGGTATCCTTATCCAAGCTCTGTTAGATGCCATACATTTACCGACATCTATCGCTATCATGAAATGCAAAGCACATACGAAAGTTACTGACATTATTTCTCAAGGTAATGATCTAGCAGATCGCACAGCCAAGCTTACAGCACAGACTCCAGACATTCCAGTTAACATGACACACACTCCAGATCCGACTACATGTATGACAGTTAAGGACCCTACTCAAGATGTCATAGATATCCAGTTACATGCTACTCCCGATGAAATCAAGAAATGGTCTGAACAAGGAGGGGTCCAGACAGATCAAGGATGGTTAACAAAGGGTAGAGCCACATGGTTTCTCCCCGACTCTATGGTTCAAGTCATTATTAATACCGCACATAGTCCAGCACATTTAGGAGAAAAAGCTATGTTAGACAGTATCCAGAACATTTGGTTCAACAAGCATTTACGAGCTGCAGCCAAGCAGAAAGTCCGTACCTGTATGATATGTTGTCAGTTTAATCCAGGTAAAAGTGTCCCGGTGGAACAAGGGGGATTCCAGCCTCCTGACCACCCTTTTGAGGTCCTCCAGATGGATTATATTCAGATGGAGCGATGTCGAGGTTTCAAGTATGTCCTTGTAGTTGTATGCGCTTTGTCCAGATGGACAGAAGCATATCCAGTCCCAGATTACACAGCCGCGACCACTGCCAAGCAGTTGGTTCGTGAGTTTTTCCCTCGATATGGACTCCCTAGAGTCGTATATTCTGATAACGGTCAGCCATTCTCATCCGAGTTGATGAAGCACGTTTCCCTGTTGTTAGGGTACCAGTGGAAGTTTCATTGTGTACGCCATCCTGAAGCAGCCGGTCTAGTCGAGAGACATAATCAGACTCTGAAAATCCGAATTGCCAAAATATGTAAAGATAAGGGTGTGGACTGGCTAGTAGCTCTGCCAGTTGCTTTGTTTTATATGCGCATGGTCGCACATTCCAGATCAGGTCTGTCCCCGTATGAGGTCATATTCGGCCGCCCCCCTAACATGTGGGGTACTCCTAGACCCCGAAGTATTACCGATGTTTCATGTAATATGCTGACAGATTACCTAGCTTCCTTGATGTCTGCCCTCAACTCATGTCGTTCACAGGTTGCCGCCGCATTTCCAGACAATACCGAGGTGGCACCGCATGAGATCGTTCCAGGTTCGATGGTGCTCGTCCGGAACTTTGACAGATCAAGTCCGCTGGAGCCACGTTGGAAGGAGCCCCGTCAGGTCCTCCTCACCACCCGTACAGCTGTGAAATTGGAAGGACGCCGCGGCTGGGTGCACCTTTCGCACGTCAAGAAATTCTACGGATTGAAGCCGGTCTCTAAAGACATTTCCCAGGATATCAAGACTTGTCAAAACATTGTTCCTAAGGACTGTCCCGCAAATGACATTGATACAACCCCTCCCTTGGTAGAGAAAACTCCGCAGCAGGAGTATAAGCAAAAACTCCGGTCTAGTAAAATAAGTCAGTCAGTTTGATTGTCTAAGTCCTCCCCTAGGTGAAACGGTTAGACTGTTTCTGACATGTATAAAATAGACCCCCATAGTGAGAGAGTTAGTCAAAACTCAAACCGATGTATCGTTTTTCTGAGTTTCATATTATTCATCAGCATAATGATTTCCTGCACTAGTTACGCATTTTTCCTGTGTTTTCCAGTTCCTCATGTAAATAAGCATTCTAATGTTACAGTAGAACACACGTTTAGTGATCTGCCTCCTCACGAATATTCATACCGCCTCGCTATGCGTAACAATACCTTCATCCGTATGTTGCATTATTCACACCAGACCAGCAATGCCACTAATTGTTGGGTGTGTGGTCGACTCCCCCCTTTCCAGACGTCGAAGGGAGTTCTGCCACTTTTTCCTTATCCTTTTTCACATAATGGTTCGTGTGGAGCATGGTCCACGTTAACGTCCTCCTTAACAGATATGTCTTTTCTTAACAGCACATGTTTCCCAGACAAGCAAGGTTTCCCCCACAGAACAGGTTTAGATCTAGAAAATGAAGTGTACAATTTAGGTAACTATTCGTCGAATTTCATGGTCCTGAATGTTCAGTCTGATACTACTCCAGACTCACCTGCTATTTCAGTATTACCAGTCAAAGGCGAATTATGTGTCCGTAATTATGGTTCTGTACACGTAGGACATAGTGATTGTACTACTATTATCCAGTATAGTGACAGTGGGAAATCTATTTTTAAAGCTTCACGTCATTCTTATTTTGTTTGTGGTCAAACTGCATATGCTCGTCTGCCCCTCGATTGGGAGGGAACCTGTTACATTGCCTTCCTACTGCCACCTGTTTTCCTAGCCCCACCTGACTACCATAGGAATTCCTTCCTAATACATACTAGACACAAGAGAAACCTCCCGATTGTCGATTATACTGAAACTGCTGCAGAACAATTCATTGATATTGATAAAGGTGTGTTCCCTTATTTAGGTACAGTCGTAAACAGTAAGCTAATCCGTAGGTTAACAAGAACCCTTGAAGCTGTAGTAGATGAGACTGCCTCCGCTCTAGGTAACTTAACCGAAGAGCAATCCTTTATGAGAATTGTTGTGCTCCAGAATCGTCTCGTCCTTGACGTCATACTGGCCGATAGGGGCGGGGCCTGTAGAGTCATCGGATCTAGTTGCTGCATTTTCATTCCAAATAACGCGCCGTCTGTTTATTCAGCTATAACCAGACTTCATAAAATTGCCCATCTGTTACACCAAGATCCAGGCACCTGGACATGGTCCGGTTGGTTCTGGAATATAATTTCCGCCTGGGGATGGAAAGTCCTGTCCCTTCTAGGTATAGCAGTAGCGATCATATTCAGCTGCTGCCTCTGTATACAATGTGGCCCTGCGATTTGCGGCATGTGTGCTACCTCTTGTATTCCTAGTCCCAAGCCCCGTTCTAAATCCCGTTCCAAGACAATTCGAGATGAACAAATGGTACTGTATGAAATGATAGATGGTATCATGAATATTAATGTTTCCTGATGGAAACGTAGTGACAAGGAGGGAATGTGGAAAAGTAAATTTTGCTATGTTCTGTGTCCCTACGTGTCATCCATCATATGTTATGTGTGCATGACCAATATGCATATGTTATTCCCCATGTCCGATTCAAGACGCAATTACAGTTGTGTCCACCTCTGGTATGTCATTTTCCAGTCCCCGTGAATACTACGAATATCAGGCTTATGTAAAGTAATGTTGCCACGCTTCTCAGTGTGCACGTTATTTCATTATAAAGTCCCCGTTTCTAGGCCTCAACAGGGCCCGGACATCAGATTCAGCTCCTGTCTCCTGAAGCCTCGCTGAGGAGCGATCCAGCCCCCACCTGTATCCTCGACCTTTCACTTACTTCCTGCCTCGCAGTGCCCGGTGCAGCTTGGCTCTGCCTCTGAGTCTGCCAAGACTATGTTATGATTCCAGCTATCAGTTTAGTCCTCCTTCTCTGCATTCCTAAGCTACTGAACTGCATCAATAGTTTCCGTCATTGTCTAGCCTATTCGGCTCCATGTTAAGAGAAATACTGTATTTAATGGTCATTTAATATTCTTCATCACGCACTACATGTAGAATAAATGCATGCTCTAGTCTTAGAGTCAGTTAGCTTTTCCCCTCATGACTTCTAGTTTATATCAACATGTTCCCTAAACATCAGATACTAGATAGGGTTTAGGTACATGTCGCTCCGACCCTCCAGACTTTAGTCTCTGCTCCTAGCACAGAGTTCATAGCCCCCAGCTTCTCCTCGTAACACGTCATTGCCAGTTTGCGCGCACCATCAGGTTAGAGGTCCCGGCTCCTTAGGTAGCCCCCTCCTATGTTTCCGCCCCATTCATGACATATTCTGCTACGTTCGCATCACATGTCTGAGTTACGCCTTCTTTATCCCTTATCTTTCGCGACTGCTACGCGTCACGCCTTCTGCTCCACCCACTGCTACGCCTACTGCAATGTAATGCTATGTGTTTGCGCTATGTATATATGCTCGTGTATTGTTATTAAAAGTTAGCGCGCTCATCCCAGACCCAGCCCCAGCAGCTGCTGGGCCCTGTCATCCTATTCCTATGCAGGTTGTCCTGTTCCTGTCCTTTATGCTGTAATAAACCTGCAAAACTCCCACTACCTCGAATCTTGACTCTTATTTATTGAGCTATCTGTTATTCATTCATTCATTCAAAAATAGATCCGGTATTATTTATTTATATACCACACTACCATAGAGTTAAGGACTGGTTATGTTGGGATGTGCTTTTGCCTCACGAGGGCGAGGATTGTAGTTGCTGCTTGAGTAGGGTCTCTCCCACCCAAACAGTAACCCAATTTCTCACAAACCACATTAAAGAATATGTGGATGATAGCATTGGCTTCATCACATCCACACAAACGTTGCGGGCAGATGGGAAAGCAACCTGGCATGGCAAACTAATGAGGGTTCAGCAATAGCCAGAAAACTAGTTAAAGAGAAACAGATACAATTGAAACACAAGATACTTGACCTAACCCCACAATACTGATTAGCTATATGTAAGCATAAGAGTGAGCATTAGTCACTTTAAAGCAAAGACACTATGAAACAGAGAAAAAGCTGGTCTCCTTTTGACACTGATGACTATCCCTGCAATTAGAGATGCAGGTAGTAGCCTCTTGACACACTGGAATATTCAAAATGTTTGCTTCCCTCAATGGCTCCGTGTTCCATTCAAAACAATGAAACTACACAGACTTAGAACTGACTTCCTGCGGCATAGGCCTCCTAAATCATTATCTTTAAGCAAATAAACTAAAAGGAGCAGATCTAATCTCGATTCAACGCACCTGGAAATCACCAGGGGAGGCGGCTCCCATGGAAAATACTTTAAAACAGGAAAACCACTCTTAGCACCCTTACTTCACCCAGCATTTAAAGAAGCTGAAACAGCTGGGTCCTTAGGACCTATTTCTAACAAGGAGGTAAACTTACTAACACCAAAGGCAGGCAGGGACACCTAGGAATGCTCAAAATACTACCCATATCCCTCATACAAGTGGACATAAAACTATTAGCCAAGTTCGTGGCCTCCTGATTATACATACCTATCAAGTAGGTTTCGTACTCGAACGGACGTCTCGAAATCACATGAGGACTTTATCGCATTCACTGTGGTCAACTAGAGAACTGGAAACATTGGATTTGAAGAAAACATTTGACAGAGGTGAATGCTTATATCTTTTATGAACCCTTAAGGGAGCTCATCAAGGTGAGGTGGGGTCCTTCTTGTGGCCTGTTTATTGATTTAGTCATGCTTTTTAGTGGATTTCCTAAAGTCATTCTCATGTGAGTATCCCGTTGTCAGGAGTCCTTCTTCCTGTCTTTCCCCCCTTGAGGAGTGGGCAAAGGTTATTCTGCCTTCATAGCAAATATGAGGCTGTCCTTTATGTTTTCTCACCACTTCTGGAGTTTTGTAACTTTTGAAGGTTGATCTTCAGGGGCCACTTGTAGCCCTTTTTTTCGAATCAGGCATCACCAGTTCTAGCCTACAGAATTTCTTGTGATGAAGAAGGTTCAGATGATTCTTGACTCCCTTATGTTACAGCTGAACATGGGAGGTTTTGCATGCTTAGATCATCACAGGGCATTTCTTTTCTCCACCCTGAATTGCTTTTCCATATTTCAAAGCTCTTTGCTCTCCTCTTGATAGTTTTGAGTTGACGTCTGGCAGCATGCACTTCATTCTAGGATCTTCAATGGGGATAGTTCCTTGTTTTCCTTTCTTGGTCTGTTGTCTGACCCACAATCCTTATTGATTTTCTCCTAACAGACGTGGGCATTAGGGCCTCTGAGATACTTATGTTTTCCTGTTTATACCATTCCAGGAGCAAGTGGGAAGCACAGTCTCCCCTCTGTGGTGATTTCTCAAATCCTTGCCTCTGCTTGCTCCTATCTGTTGGCTTCGATGGTTTCAACAATGATTTTTTGTTTCCTCGTTTTTCCCTTTGTCTTGTATCTCTGTGGTTGGGTGACTCAGTTGTGACTTGAACGAAGAAAATGGATAAAGAGATAATGTCATGACAATTTACTCTGAGTCCTAGTCTTCCTTGTCACAGTCCTAGATATCTGCCCTCTCTGACCATTTGGGTTTGACTTAGGGCCATTGGGGAGCTTGGCATTTCAGGAAGTATGAAAGTCTCTATTTATGACTCTTGGGGAGGAGGTGGAAACTAAGTTATGGGCTAGGTGTAATTATTTGTTTTAAGTTTATTTTAAAGTAGGAATATCCTGTCTATGAAATTAGGCCTCATGATTTGGGACTATTATTGCATAATGATTCATACGTATATATATTGCATGTGCTTGTGCAATGCTTTGGTTTTCCTTCTAATTTATTTGGAATGGTGCTGTCTCATAGAATGTAGAATGAAATTTGAAACTAACTGCCTTCATGTGAGGACGGTTTTGCTGTGCTGCAAGAATAAACCATTTCCTTCATCCTTGAAGTGGAGTCTTTTTAACAATTGGCGATGAAATACAGAGGCAATCTTCCATACGAATGCAGCACAGGACCGGTATTGTCCCTGCGAACCTGGGAATTTGGTGTATTAAACCTGGTTTGGGGTAATCTCTACATCTCAGGACTCATAAAGTTCCTGGATTAGCCCACAGTGAATCTTCCCACACCCATGAGTGAAGTTATCTCTTCTATCTCACTTTTGAGAGGGCCAAAGACTGATGTTCTCCTGTGCGCTTGTGCTTAATTAACTGATGGGTGCATGTTCTATGGTTTTGTGTAATTCTTTGCTGGCTCGCCCATCACAGAGCATGACAAGCTCGACTTCATGCCTCAAACTACCTTGCATTAGCCTTCACAGATTCTGTATTCCAAAGGGCACTGTTTCACATCTTCAGAGATATTAATAGTTATGTAAAATACTTTCAAGATAACATTCTAGTATTCTCAAATAATGAACAGGAACATCTTGAACATATTTTTGAAGTGTGTAACAGGCAGGAAGAACATGGTTTGATACTAAAGGGATCAAAATGTACAATGTTCAGAAACTCTGTAGAATACCTAGTCCATACCTTGTCTGGTGATGGAGTGGTGCCTAAGAAATCTATTTTGGATGCTACTGTAAAGGCACCAGCACCTATTAACAAGAAACAACTTTTGTAATTTGCCTGAATGTGTGAATTTTATAGTAAATTTCTAAATGACTTTGGAGGCAGAAAGTTGAATTTCCTTAGTATGGGAGATATCGGTTGGCTTTCAATTGTATCAAATAAGATATTATGAAAGCTTCCACCTTTAAACCCTTCGGCATGAAAAAGGAGTGTGTGATCACTGTAGATGCCAGTTTAGTTTGTGTGGTATAGGTGGGGCATTTTCTCAGATATGTGGGAAAGAGGAATGGAATGTGGAAGTTGAGAAGTTATGTTAAAAAATGTTGAAGTAGGACATTATTCCTATTTCATGTTACTCATCATTGATCACCAGTTATGCACATCAAATTCATGTCGCTCCAGCAAGACCCATTCTGAAATATGTATTTTTATTTGCAAGCAATTTATACACTGATTTTTATTTGATTGTATATTATTTTGCATAGAGGTCAGTTAAGAGCTTCCGAGAGAGGTAAATTGTGTTACCTGGTGGGAGCGGAGTTGCAGTTACACTGATTTCTCTTGATATAGTGACAGCAGTGTTTATGTGATCAGGCCTTATGGCGGCCATGCTTACAATGTGTTTAATATGTTTGATGGAGGCTGTGCACACCTAATCTCTAAGTTTATCTAACTCAATTACACCGTTCTAGTTATGCGTGCTGCTTAGGTTAGCACAATGTCCATATTATGCTCATCTACAATACTACCAAAAACCAAGCGAAACCGCTTGACCTAATGCGCACTGTTGCACTTCCTGCTGGAGTGCTACTGTTTAATTTATCAACATAAATCTTTACAATTGTTAAATAACTCAACCTTTAAATAATCCAAACCATCATAGCATAGTTTCCTTCATTGTTATTTACTTATTGTTCCAAAAAGTAAAACATTTGATAACCAATTGTAAGTATCATTGGATTACATGTTAAACAATCCTAGTTATGACATTAACATTTTAAACTTGTTTTCGACGCCCTATGCATTTCGGGCCCCTTGGCCCTTCTTCAGGGGCTGTATCTAGAAAAAATCAGAATGATTCATATTGTTGGTTACGTTCCTTCAACAATGTAGAGTATACAGTCAGAGAATTTTAAACAGAATGAATCTGTGCGCAACTGCTTGTATGCATGCCGTTAGTGCGGAAAATGACTGTAAAACATAGAAAGGTTAAAAGTTTACTAAGTCATGTTATAATGTGATTGAAGACTAAAGAAAAAGGGAGAAAAGAAAGAAAGAAAACCTTATGCCTCGCGCTGTGCCCTCATAACCCGGGGGGATATGTGTGCACCTGTGTCGCACTCTCTTAACTATGTGGCTGCCCTTTCACTCCGGTTACTAACCTTAGTTCTATGTAAACCTGGAGTCGGTAATGTTCCACTGGGCGTGTTCTAGTCTCGAAGCTGGTTCTGAAATTCACATTAACGTCACTGAGTGGTCACTTCACAATTATTTACACTTCGTGTTACCAAAATGTTATAAACCAGTCGTACCTAGGGGTTTACGTGTTGCTCGTGGTCAGTCATAGTAGAATGGCCGTGTTGCATCTAAGAACGCTTCGTCGGGTTAATCCTCGTGCTAAAAAAATACGGAGGACAGCGTTCAGTGACGGTTTCGTAGATGAGTATGAGCTCTAATATCTATCGGGATGTAGCTTACCTTATGCTCATGAGATATCTCCGCGGACCTTAGCCGGAAGACACCACGCTTACAATACCTTCTCCTGGCTATGGCACAGTGTACATAGCATTTTCAGGATTTGGCATTTCATAGGTCGGAAACAGGGGCTGGAGTGCAGAGCAATCTCTCCTGTCAACGTGAAGACAGAGGCATTGAATGTTGGTGCTTTTTTGGTATGGTAGCAGTGCCATTTTCAGGACAAGACATTTCATGAGTTGCAGAATTGAGCATTCGATTGATCTTGTAGAGTCTAAGGTCCATATGTACGAAGGTATTTTGCATTTCTTAACGGTGTTCGGTGTACTATTTCCTAATTGCGACCAGTCACAAAATGGCCATTTAGGAGATGCAATTTCCTTTGAATCAGATCAGGTGGTAACAGGGTGCAAAGTATAAAAAGGTACCCAAAATGTAACAGGCTCTCTCAAAATGGTGGCCCTGTATGTTTTGGCAAAGAGGATGAAGATTTTGGCAGTGAGGTAGAGAAGGAGAAGGAGACAGGTGTGGATATTTAGGGTGAGGGTCACCTTGTTTGGACAGACAGAGGAGGAGATCCAAGAGAGGTACACACTCAGTAGTCAGATGATATTTGGTTTAATTGCTGAATTACAACCTAAGCTACAAGCCCCAACACTCAGAAGCAACACAATCCCACCACATGTGGAGGTATTGCGTTGCCTACACCTCTTCGCCTCTGGCAGTTACCAGGGGGTCTTAGCAGTGGCAAGGGGGTGTCACAAATGCCCTGTCCAGGTGCCTTTGCAGGTTCCTGGACGTCATGGTGAGCAAAGTCAACCAATATATATCATTCCTCATTACCCCACAATCATTGCAACAAAGCAAAAAGTTGTTCTGCAGGGCAGCACAGTCCCAAATGTCATTGTCTGTTTATTGGCACACATATTGCCATATGTCCTCCCTCCACAAATGAGTACATGTACAGGAACAGAAAAAGCTCAGACTCACTCAATGTTCAGGTAGTGTGTGACACCTCCTGTATCATTACAGACATTGTGGCCAGATTCCCAGTCAGTACCCACGACTCATTCATGAGCTGCTAAATTGGACTATGTACCTGAATGGCACATGGTAAATTTGGTGATGGCTTCCTACTAGGTTAGAAACTCACAGACTCAATGCATACAATGGCCAAGACGGTGTGTGTAATGTGATCTAATGGTGTACCTTCTTATGTCCCTAAGGTGACAGTCCATATGCCTTACGTCACTGGATCCTCGCGTTGTACCTGACTCCACAAACAAGAAGTGAAAGACAGTACAATAGGGCACACAGGAAAACACACTCATTTATAGAAAAGACCCTGGGCATCCTGAAGTCCTACTTTTGTTACCTCCACAAGATCGGCAGAACACTACTGTATAGACTGGATACATGCGGCAAGAATATCGCCTAATGGGCCATACTGCACAATATCGCAATGAGGAAGAATCTGCATTATATCCCTATAGAGCCTGAGTCCAACTCTGATGATGACTTACCACTACTTCAGGAGCAGCAGGAGGGTACACATGCAGCAGAGGGATGTGAACGACACACAGAGATAACCAACAACTATTTGTGTGGTAAGAGATGTAAAAACATCCTACAAATGAGACATCACACATGATGGTAGCACTTGGTGCACAACTGAATGACCACCTTTTATTCAGGTGGCTTCAACATTGTTGCAAGCAAGGATCAACTTCATCCTTGTGGTTGATACATTGCTGAAATAAGAACAACAACGTAAATAAGGTGAAAAAAGGAAACTCATCCCACTGAGTGCCTAGAGGGTCACTTCTTATGGCCCCTTGGGTTGGGTATTTTGTCAGCAGCACTGGGTTGTGAGACTGACTACGAGTCATTGCCAGACATGTGGCAGCTGAACACCTGGTATTATATGGCTCATTAACCGGTATGCCGCTGAGGCTAGAGCCCTCCTCACTTTCAGATGGGGCCAGCATGTTGGGGATGCAGAGGTTGTGGGTCTGTATTTCCAGCGAGGTGGTCACTTGAACTAGCCTACATGCGACATCCTGACACCAGTGTGCTGTGTCTGTCTGGATATTGAATATCTACCTTGCCAGCATTGCTGAGGCTACCAGCTGGTTGATGGACCAGGTGAATGTGTTAAACCTAGCCAGGTACTGCTTGTACCTCTGACACTGCACACAATGCTCCCTCTCCATTGCTGCTGCCACTGTGCCAACCCTTTCTCCATGTTCTGCAGCAACTTGGACATGCACTGCAGATGCCTACTAACTGTGCGAATTTGCTTTATCTGCAGGTGCTTTGTGGAGATGATTGGCCTCTCCAGGTCACCATTTACAGGATGTGCATCCAACATGTTGTCTGACACAGTGTATGGACAACCTGCTGAGGTTTAGGCTCTGAGCCTTTGCTGTGCCCTGATCTCAGATGCTGTGGGGGTCCCTTTTTTGTGACTGTCCCTCATCACTGTCCTCAAACTCTAGCAGTAGTTTCATGGTGGCTCTCCTGCCAGTTTGAGTTTGGGTGATGGGTTGAGGGGATGGTGATGTTGAGGTTGCAAGGACCACGTCACTGTGAGTAGCCCTTTCAGCTGCTACAGATCCTGACACGTCCTAGCTGTGATCTGTGGAAATGCATGTATATAGTTAGCGTAAATAAATGGTTAATGTTTGGGCACAATATTGTTGTGACTCTGCTGCATGTGTTAGTGACATGTTTGTGTTGTACAGATATGTTTGGTGTGGTCGTCAGCACACATTCAGCCCGGTAATTATGTGTATTATACCTCCCATGATGCATTGCCTGGGTGGGCTGAGCACCTCATTGGAGTTATTCATGTTTTGACATGTGATATATGTATTAGATAACATTACATTATGTTTGGTACCTAAAAGGTTGATGACTTACCCTTACTGATACCTGCTGGATTGGAAGTGTCTTGATCGACAACTCCTGCCACACTCTAGTGTTCCACGGTCCCCTTTATGAGAGTCTTTATGGCAGTTGAAGGGGGATACTGTGAGGACCCTCCATTTGCCCCACAGCCCTTTGCCATCCTGCTTACCAGATTTTCTTTAGTACAGGACCTCAGGTCGTACCACCTTTTACGGGTCTTGGGAATGGTCTTCTGAGTTACTCCTAGGGAGCTGACCGTCTCCAGGATGCTGGTCCAGATCTGCATGTTTTTGGGCCTAAAGTACTGTGAAGGAGGCCTTCCTGAACAGTTGGTCCGTGTGGGAGATATATTCCTCGGTCAGGACCTCAAGCTCCCCCTCAGACAACTTGACCTGTCTTTTCCTGCTGTTACCTAAGTCCTTGTTCCCCTCTTCAACAGAATGGTCTTCCCTGGAATTGGTGTGATGAACTGGCAGCAGTGATGCAGGAGGACTCCTTGCCTCCAGTAGTCTTTTAGGCCCCTGGGCTGTGGCCGCACCCTGTAATTCTAGACTACCTGGACTGTGGCGTCATACTTCTGCATCCAGAAAGCTCAGTTTCCTAATTTGCAATTTCCTATTAGGAAATATCAATTGTGTGATTTCCTAATTTGCAATTTCCTAATAGTGAATGGGAATCCATAAGAATCTGGGAATCGGCGTTTACATACATATCGTTTTGTGATTACCAAATAGCGATTTCTATGGATTCGCTATTTGGAAATCACAATTTCAGGTTTTTGTACATATGGGCCTTAATGTATATATTTGTTTCATAGTGTTTAATGGGGGGTCCTTACAGCTATCGTTTCTGAAGTTGCTTTAAAGGTGGGATGCAATTAATGCCCTTGAATTTGAATTTGGGAGTGACAGTAGATTGAATGCTGTAGTTTCTTTGTCTTGAAGATATATCGGTTTATATCATTCTTAGCATTTGTATGTGAGGAGAAATATCTTGAATGAGATCCTGTTTCACAGAGGTATTTTTTCAATATGTAAATGATATTTTTCAAAACATTTTGGGCTTTTATAATTGTTTTAATCTAAAATGTAGGTAGGCCATCACATAAAGCTTTAATGTAGTTAGCTATGACCATGGAGGTGGGGTTATCCTAGTACCCTTAGCATCTGTTTTTAAGCCATTTATTGTTTAACCAACATGCAAAGTCCAGGCCTTAATTGCCTCATAAGACTTTGGATACTGCTAATAATTGGCTTTTTCTCTTGAGATGTAGGTGTGTCATTAACATCAGAGTACAAGTTGAGAAGTTAAGTGCCGAATAGAACCACAAGGGGCTTGCAAAAACAAAGGTTTTAAGTGAGGAGCATGTAGGTATTGTACATAAGGATGGTTTTCATATTGTGGCCTTTTTTTTAGCTTTTGGGAGTATGGCCATGAAAAGACTCAGGTAGAAAATGTAAGGCATCTTCCTCCACCACTCTGGCTACTGACCATATGCGTATCCAGTTTTTTTTTATACTGGTTTAGAAGGGTCTCTTTACTGACAAGCTTCTGCCTGCAAGGTAGGAGCACTTTCGTTGAAACACAATACTAGTCGGTCTTTCATCCCATGGTGGCACTGGAGGTCGATGTTCTCTTTTACATAGTGTGAAGTAAAGAACCAAGGCAGATGTTTGTTTTTGGGAAGTCACAAATTTTTGCCCTGACACCCTGACAGGTTCTTCCCAGAGCATTGTGATTTATTTTTTTGTTTTATCCTGTAAGCGTGTCCATTTTGGGTATATCCCTTCCCTAGAACATAGCATCTTCAACATCTCTTTGATTGGCTGGCTTCTATTCTTCTTCTGCTTTCGTTTTAAGGAACTTCGCTTTTTTTTTGTTTAAGCACTCTATGAGAGTTCATGTATTTTCCAGCTGTCTCGCTCGTACACTTTATTCCTACTCCACATTGCTCTCTCTTGCTCACCAGTATTTGTGTTGTTCTCTCACCCATCTGCTTCTTTTCCCCAAGATCCATGTTGCTGTCTTTTGCCAAAGTTCTCTCCCTCGTGTTGCTTCTCCCCTGCTCACCATGTAGCTTTTCCTCTTAGCTGTTGTTGGTGCCTCACCTAACTCTCCTACTGTGTTGCTTCACTTGCCCGCCCACTGTATTGCTTCAACACCCACCCCTGTGTAACATCACCACCACAATTATCACAATTACTACTGCAACTACCACTGCAATTACCATTATCACTGCCATCACCACCCTTAAAACTGGCATTACCACCACTCCATTACAATGTTATCACTACCACCAATATTAATACTACCATCATTAGCACCATCGCTACTACATTTGCCACTGCCATCATGTTGGAGCTAACAAATGGTTATGTCTTATAACGGTCCAACATAAAACAGAAAGGGAGAATAAAAATGCATGTAAATCTTAAGGGTTATTTGGAGGAAATACGAGGAGCACAATCTAAGGCAGGAGAAAGCAATTGGTTAGAATTTCTTCAAGGATTTAATAGTAGTCTGGTAGTGGTATGTACCATCTAACAACAACAAAAGGATTGCATTCCTGCAAAAGGCCAGAGCTCACCAGTCTTGATCCAAACACAAGATATCACAAGAATCATTGAGTCACATGATTTCACATGATGGCACTCAAAACATCATAGAGGCTTCTAAAGTTGCAACTTTATTAACCTGTTCCGTGCCGTTGGCCGGTGGGAGCACTCCCTCCCTGGTGCTGCGCATGACCGTTGGCCGACGCAGCCCCGCCCTCCCTTCAGAACGCACGCACCGCGGCGGAATGTTCACCGCGGTAAACGGGTTAAACCACAATTTGTCCGGAATGATCAACAAAATGAAACACAAGGTACCAATGTGAATCAAGTTCATCAATAAGGTATGTATAATTTGGGATCCAAGAATAGAAAAAACGGGGAAAAACAAATTGCTCATAATTACACAAACAGATGTAATCATGTTATAGTAGTAATTCTGTGCCAAAGAGTGACACAGAGTTGAAGAAATTACTCTAATTTCTCCAGAATAATTGAAATTTGGCCAAGGCCTAGAGTTAATAATGCAACCATTATAAAGGATGACATTAGCAAAAATAGGCTAGTCCAAAACCAGAGTTGGGGAATTACAACTCACACGTCAAAAGTGGTATAGCAAATCTTTTTTTAATTGTATGGACACATGAAGCAAGGAAAGATTCTAGTCCCCTTACATTGTATTGTATTGTATACTTTTGTGTAGTGCTTCCTACCCCTATGTGTGATCTGAAGCCCCTATCTCCATGAATTTATTATCTCAAAGGAGAACATACAGAGTTTAATATTGGGAAATTTAGAAAAATTCCACAAAACTCCAGGGAGCGAGAGGGCCATTATAAATTAATTACTTAAACAAGAGTGATTGAGGATGATCAGAACTCACCTAACACCTGATCACATTAGGTTCCTTCCAGCCCTCCCTTTTTGGTCCATCTTTGTCGTCATTTAGTATGTGAGAGACAGACCACTCACCAGCTCATGCCACTAACTCTCACAGGTTGTGCACCAACATGGTTTTATCCTTTCCATTTCCACAAAAGGATTGAAAGGAAATACATTCAGCATAAAGCGGTTGTTTGATGTGACAACTGCACTAGAGAACTCCAACAGTTATAAATAACCGATGAATGAATTCCAGACCTTTAAACTTGTTCACCAGACACCAGTCACAATTTAAAGTTACAGGGGCTTCCATAATTTTCATATCCACAGGACACCATCTAGCTTTAACCAGTCCCTGATGCTATCTGCTGTAGCACCAGCTTTCTCATTACATAGAGCCTTGTTTTGAGAATCTGGGTGTACTCTATGATATGGCTGTCAGGCCTTATCATGGACTAAACCTTAAGCTGAACTCTGGGTAGCTCTAAGTAAAGGAACCTAGTGTAAAGCATCCTACAGAAAAAACAATGGAATAAGAAAATCATGCACCAATAAAAAGACTTGACAACAATTTATAAAAATAGAGCATATTGTTATGAATTTCTAAAGCCCATGAGCATCAGAATCCACCAGAGGGTTTCGCAGATAGATATTTTAGAACATTTTATCAATCTTGTATGCTACCACAAACAAGCATTGATAAACGTAAAGTTTGAAAAGTTTGGAAAGGGAAGTGCAAGAACTCCGGCCCGACGTGTCCGACCAATTTTTACAGGACAACCGCTATAGAAGTCGATGGAGTGGTCCTCATGCTGAGGATGCAGGCAAAGATGATCAAAAGGATGCTCCTTTTGTAGTGCGGTCAACAGGGGTTTCTCAGTGGTTGTTCCTTGGTCCACGGGTGATGTGAGGCAACTTTGGCCATGGAGATCAGGGTCCCTCGAAGTCCTCTACGTTGCAGTAGCTGGATAGCCAATGCTGCACAACTGGTCACGCTGCATCATGATTGGATACTAACTCTTTGGTGGGGGTTGGTGACCCTTGGGAATGAAGAATGTGAACTTGGACAGCAATCTTGGGTCCCCCAGACACAGGTGCAGGTTTTAGCTACGTCCGATTTGAAATCTGTTGTGTCCAATGACTGGTACCGGCAACACATCTGAGGTGGCTTCTTTTTTGTCCGTTTGGGCTCTTGTTCTCCTAGAGCTAGTTCCAGGAGAGAATCTGACTGATCCTCAGAGTCACTGGTATTGGTGAAGCTCGGAAATCAACTCTCCCTGCAGTCAGAAGCTGCAGGCACTGTCCCAGTCTCGCTGTGCCAAAAGTGCAGCAGTGTAGTCTTTTCAATGGTGCAGCCTTTTCTAGCTCTATTCAAGGGCAGCAGGGCAGTCCTTCTTTGGTCCTCTCTTCTTCTCCAATGTGAACTGAGGGGCAGGGTGTCACGGGTGCCCTACTTATCCCAGAAAAGTGCCCTGATTTACCACACGGTTACTAGCCAATGGGCTACTGAGTCCCCTCCTCTCTAGAGATGAAGTTTCTGTGATATGTGACATCTGCCTATCCCAGAGTACCCCATTCTTGCTCCCTTCAAGATGACATGACCTTTCCTCGTCATCAAGAGCAGAGTAGCCCACCCTAGAGGTGCGGCTACCAGTGGGCTACACGCCCACCGGCAAATCAGTTTGGACACGGGTTTCCCTCCCTTAGGTCTCTATCCAAATTGTCAACAGGAACAAAAGGCACCCTTCTCAGGGATGTCACAAACAGCCCTTCAAGGGCAGCTTCACCTTTAAAGCCTGCCTACCGGAATAACGCCCTGAGTGGCAATCCTGGGAGAGGAGGTAACACCTCACTCTGTGGCAACTGCCTTTCTTTCCGGGCCTGGGAGTCACTCACACTTCTCCTCAGGTGGTCAGACATTCGTCTATGTGTCAGTGCCTTTGTGAGGTCACTGTACTAGCTGGAGTGCAGAGTGGCAACTTTCTAAAAGTTGCTTAATATTAATAGTGACTTTGAATCAAGTCTAGGCATCAGGTTGGATTTAATGTTCCAATTAACTTGATACCTCACTTGACCTTGTTAGGTGGTCCCATTCAGAAGTTAGACAGGTTGGAGTGACAACCATTTATCCCTGTGTTAGCCAAACCTTTCCACAGCAAAAGAACAATTTGAAAAAGTTTACTAATAGATTGTTCCCTGCTATCGGACTCCATTGGCCTTCCTTAGGGGAGACTTACATATACGACTTAAGAGAAGCAGTGGCTTTGGTATTTGATGTAATAGCAAAGTCGAACTGACATTTTTGCATACTGTTCTGTCAGTCAGCAGTGGAAGGCTGGGTCCATTTTGTGTCTGTCACATGCAGGTTGGCACAACCAGTGTTGCAGCCCTGGATGAACTGTATGAGTCTTGCATGCCCTGTGTACCTGTGTACCATTTGTTAGGGACTTATAAGTAAGTCAGTACTTGCCAATTGGGTGTATCCAATTCAACAAAACTTGGTATAAGGTTAGAACACTGGCAATAAGGTATGGTAAGTAGACCTCAATACACTCTGAGTTGAAAAAACAGCAATCCAAAAATGTTGGGGTGACCATGCAAAAACAGGCATTTCCTTATACTTGTACTCTCGCCGGACACAGCGGTGGCGTTTTAAATGGGATTGCTGAAGAAAATGTCCAGATACCACTGGTATACATGTTTTCTCCCAGGCGAATGCAGCTCCCTCTGCCTTTTGGATCTCCCCCATTTTCTTTGCCACAGGAAGGAAGATTCATGATTGAGAGGCTGCTTCTGGATTAACAGACACAAGAAGCAAGCTTTCTGACCTTGAGAAAAGCCTTGCAGGTTAATAGATCAGAAGCAAAGCAGAAGTCTCCACTCCTCTGTTATTCATTGGCAATGGGAATTCTTCATCAGAAAGTCTTGTTATCAATTGGTGTTCACTAGGTAGCTCTCTACATTGAGACTCAGTGGCTGCAGCAGTTTTTAAAAGCTCAACCAGTTCTCAATTAAATTCAGGTAGAGTCCCTAAGTTATTCTATCTTTTATAACTTCTTTAATTCCAACGTTATGCACATGTTCATACTCTACGTAAACAATCCTAAATGTCTTGTGGCAGAATTTTGAATTGGGAGAAATTAGCTCAGCCAGTTATTAACTCTCTCTCTCCGCCCCCCCCTCTCTCTCTCTTCCTCACTCTTAGTTCTTTCACCCTCCCCACCCTTCTCTCTCTCTCTCTTCCTCCATTTGTTGCTCTCTGTTTTTCGACCCGCCTCTTCCTTTCAAAGCCAACCCTATCTGGGCCCTGAACGATCAAAGCAAAGCGCACTTTCTGCTCGACAGGCATGTAAGGTCCCTTCCTTCCAAGGCAGGCTAGTGTCACAGGCACCATTGACAATTAGGTGTTGGATTAATTTAGGTAATGCTCTTTTTCTCTTAGAAGAGGTGTAGATGTGCATGGATCTAATTGCACTACACATGGTGCTATCCTGATTGAGGAAAAAAGGAATTTGGTGATTTTGCCTCAAAGGTGTTATATGATGGTGTAAAGTAGTCAGGCATTAAAAGGAAAGCTACAACCGTCACATGAAACAGAGCTTGTGAGCACACTATCAAAAGTAATAGACGTCCAAATGGTTCATCCTTTCTTTCTTTCATGACTTTTTGAACCTCTTGCTGAAGTACACCTTCTCTAGCCTGCACTTTTCATTAGGCTTTGTCGCCTTGACTTCTTCAGCGCTAGAAAACATATCCTAAAATAGCACCTTAAAACTACTCATTTGTAACTGGTTGGGGATAAACCCATTATTAAGTTGTTGGTGAATCACAGAGTAAGTAAGTAATACTTTATTGTACAGTTAATAAAAACCATTACAAAAAGCCAACAGCAATAAAAGCAGTTAAAAGTATCTATAGCAGCCTAGAGAATAGTACTTGTAATAAGTTAAAAAAGGAAAAAACATCGATTAAACAGTACTAAAAATTTGAATTTTAAAAAAAATTAAAGGAGGAAAAAAAGGAGGAAAAAATAAATAATAATAATAATAATTAAGGAGGAATGATCGTCCGCCACTAAGGCACTTCTGCGTTTCCTCGGGGGAGGTTTCTTATGGTTAACCTGACCACCTTTCCCTTTCTGAGTTCGTTGCAGTCCGCGTTCCTTATAGGAGGCAGGCCGTACTTTTCCCCGTAAACTCATGCTTTTTGGTGGTCTGTCCATGTTGTTCCTGTGAGCCTACTGTGCCTCTATGTGATCCGAGTATTTTAGCTCTCGGGGAGTGGAAAATGCGCTTTCTTTATCTGTTTATTCTTCCTTTGTGTTAATTCTGGCTTCTACGGCTTCAATATATTTTACCAGTCGACAAGCCATTTGGACTTCATCACCTGAAAAGCAAGCCAGTACTGCTTGCCTGCAGGACCTGATCCCTTTTTTGTTAAATAGTGGTCTCAACAGTTTCCTGCGTTCTTGCTGCAGCTCCTTGCAGATAGTGATTAGGTGTAAGATGTTTTCCTCATCATTCCCGCACAGGCGGCATTTTGCTGGTTTTGGGGGACGGAGCCAGTGGGCCATATAGTCTGCTGAGGGCAATACTCCTAGCCAATATTTTAGGAATGACTCTTTTGTTTTTTTGTGAAGATGGTCAAAAGATATATTTGTGGTGTGAGTTTATTGTAAGTTAGTACAGTTAGCCAACTGTGTGCTTTCTCCATCTGTGAAGCTTTATCCTGTAAGAGAGATTCTTTCCTGACAATGTTGTTTACTTCTTTTTTGAAGCCTGCCAGGTTTCCTTGTAGATCCCACAGTTGTTGCACCCCCAGTTGTTTTATTGCATCCTCCAGAAAAAGCCTTGCTGGGCTGTTGTTTTTACTTTGTTGATCTTTCCAAAGAAGTGCGTTAAGGGTATTTGCCTCTCCCCTGCTAGTTTTGTACCAGCTTTTAAGGTATACTCCTTTGCGTGCCAGCTCTTCTTTTACCAACCAAAATTCGAGTGAAATTTGCGCCGGTGAGGTGTACCGCGGGAGGCCAAAAATCATGCGCATCGCTCTTGTTGTTACTCCCTCTATTGTTTTGGCGTCCCTGCCTCTCATTGCTTCGCTTCCATAGGTAATAGATGGAATTAGTTTAGCTTGGATCAGCTTTATTAGTGGGGAGAGATTTGGCCCAGCGATCTTGTTTTTCAAGTTTCTTAAAGATACAGCTGTCATTAGGGCTCTCTTTTTTATTTCCTCTCGTTGTGGTATAAAGCTGCCCCTTTGATCTATGATTACTCCCAGATAGCAATATTTATTTATTTTATAAGTTGTTAGTGAATTGTTCAAGGAACCTTCACCACTAAGAGATCTCTTCAAGAGCTACACTCATGGTTTATAAGTGCCATTATGTTACATGCAGTTTCAAATGTTTTATCTCGAATTAGCAATTCTTTAAGTAACTTTATTGTGCATAAGGCTAATTGCAACTATGAAATTATGTATTTGGAGAAGGTGTCAAACAATGCAGTGAGCAAACTAAAAGTGTGCCCCTCTCCTCCCCCCTTGAAACTAGTGTCAACTGGATCATTGTTGGATCATTTAAGGATAATAACAGACCTTACGCACGTCAACATTCCTTACAAGATTCATGGTCTTCTATATTCTTTTCAATGATGTCCAGTTCAGTAGACTCTAGTTATCTAAGTTCCATATTCAAAGGACCACACCCACTTTTCGATAGATTTAGTGCTGGTTTACTGACTGAACACTGAGGTGCTGGCATCCAGTGCCCAGTGTACGTGCTCTGACTGCTAAAGTATATATGCAAGTGCAAATCCCTGCTTTGCATATTTACCTTACCTATAAGGCCCTTGTATATGATGCACTGTGTAACCAGGGCCTGTAAGTTAAATGTCACACGTAGGATGCACCACACATTGAGCCACCACTAAAGGGACAGTAAGTAATTTTACTGATTTATAGAGCGCGAACTTACCCCAAGGGTGTCAAGGGATATATGCAGACTGAGGGATTCAGACCAAACAACATGCTCATACTGAAGTCTATGAAAAGGGCACAGCATGTCTACAGGCCTGCTCTGCAGCTTGAGTAGGCAGTTTTAAAACTGCCAGTTCGACCTGGTAAAACAAACATTTTGGCAAGATAATGTGTGTGTTGTGCACACCTAAACATGTCTGTGTTTGTAGGACAATCTAGAATATGTTCTCACAAATGTGCCTGTTTAGCCTGCTGGTCAGGAGTATGGGCTACCTGAAACACAAATAATACTGCTTATTACTATAAGTGCTTCTGATCACTTGTTACCTGGCCCCCCAGCTCATGAGTTTATCATATCTATTGAACAGATTAATGCAATGTAACTCAAAGTTTGCTTGATAATGTCTACAAAATTCTCGTTTAATATAACATTTCTTCCAAGATGTATGTCTTTCCTGAACATGCAAAAAGTTGGATTTTATAACAATGTGTTCCATGCAAAATAACACAAATAGAAACAGAACGAGAAAGGCCTATTTTACAATTGAAGATTCATTTCCAAACAATTCTCGTTTGTTGCCCAGTGCATTCTGGGATCTATGTCTCCACTTCAGGGGCCACTGTGAAAAATGTGAAAAGCGATAAAGGAGGAGGAAATATCACTGAGTCGAAAATATATATTAGTTGAGATATTAAAGATGAGTAAGTGAAAAGAATTCCAGAATGTATTAATATTAAACTTAAGAATAGTCTCATGTGGACTGGAAGTGATTCCCGTGCCTCGAAAGTGAAAACAATATAGGATTACTCGAAGAAATAAATGAATAAATAAGGAAAAAAAAATTAAGTGAGGATAGTTCAATCTGTTTCAATGTTCACCTCATTCTCATAGCTTTTGCTGAAAATCCGAGTAATAGAAATGTTGTTATGTTATGTTAATATGTACTTCTACAGCGCACGTACACCCGTAGGTTTCATGGCGCTATCTTCAAGGAGCACAGGACACATACTCTACGCATAAGCTTGTTGGAATAGCCATGTTTTCAAAGACTTCCTAAATGATAGAAGGTCATGGCAGTGTCGGATGAGCGGGGGGAGAGAGTTCCAGAAGGTGGCGGCCAGGTAATAAAAGCAGCTGCCTCTTTGCCGCTTTTTTCTAACTAAAGGGACTTTTGCTAAGCCAAGATGGGCAGAAAGCAAGTTTCGTACCGGGGTATAGTTAGTGATCATATTTCTGATGAACTTGGGGCCGCTACCATGCAATGCTTTAAAAGTGATACATCCTGTTTCAAAAGAAATCCTTTGTGCCATTGGCAGCCAGTGAAGTTTTTCCAGTCCAGCTCTGATTGATAACCACCTGGGTTGCTTCCATATGAGTCTGGCCGCCTGATTCTGGACAATCTGCAGCCGTTTCAACAAGCCCGCTGGAAGGCCCAGGTAAAGGCTGTTAGAGAAGTCCAGATGGGAAAGTACAACGTCAATGACTACTTGGACGAGAGCTGAGTGTGTAAGTAGGTGAGCAATTTTTTTAATTTTCCGTAGTTGAAAGAAGCTTGAAGATACAACAGCCCCGACCTGTCCTTTGAGTGACAGGTCGGTGTTGAGTGTAATCCCCAGACTTTTGACCGAGTGGGACTTAATCGGTGGAGAGCCCATGTCTTGTGGCCAGAAGTGTTGTCCCCAGCTTAATTCACTTTTCCCGGGCAGAATCAATTCAGTTTTGCCCGGGTTAAGTTTAAGATGGTTGGCATTCATCCACCTTTGTATGTGTGTCATTGTAGCCTGGAATTCAGCCACCAAGTCCGTAGTACTTAGCGGGATGATTAGCTGGAGGTCATCAGCATAATTATATATCGTAATTTTGTAGTTCTTCAAGGAGTGGAGTAGCGGGCGAAGATATATGTTAAATAGCAGAGGTGATAGTGATGAACCCTGTGGTACCCCACAGGTAGATGGAATCCTAGGGGCTGTGAAGGTCCCTAGCTTCACTGATTGGGTGCGATTCGTAATAAAGGAGGCTATCCAATCCAGGGCGGGACCTCTGAGGCCGGCCTGCTCGACACAGTTCAGCAGTATGTTATAGTCTACCGTGTCGAACGCGGCTGACAATTCAAGGAGCAACAGGGCCTGATGGATGCCTTTGTCCGTGTTTGATCTAAGGGTATCCTGAACTGCCAGGATCACGGTCTCTGTAGAATGGGATGGCCGAAAGCCAGCCTGATTAGGCTCCAGGTACTCAGATTTTTCAATGAAGTTTGACAGGCATCTGGATACGTGGGCTTCCAGAAGCTTTGATGAAAACGGGAGGAGGGAGATGGGCCTATAATTAGATAGGTCCAGGGGGTCGACTCCAGGTTTCTTCAATAATGGGATCACCGTAGCATTTTTATAGTTATTAGGGACTTTACCTTGTACCAGAGATTCATTTAATAGTGAGAGGATGCTAGATGGTATAGCCAAGCAGACCTCTTTGAAAATATGAGGGGGGCATATATCATTGGGTGAGCCAGATTTAACACGGGAAAGCAATTTTACAAATATTTCAGTAGTAATAAGAGGAAGGGCATCCAGTGTAAGTGGATTTTGGAAAATATCATCTATGGGGTCCACACCAGGCAGATTTTGAATGCTGTTTTTTATAATAGCAATTTTATCTGTGAAAAAATTGTTTAAAAAATTACACAGTACTTGCGTGGGGACGGGGTAGGGGCTGTTCTTTCGCTGTTACATAATTCATTTACTATGCTAAAAACATCTTTAGATTTATTTTGAGAGTGTAGAATTTTTGCTGAGAAGTAATCTGTTTTGTTTTTTAAGATAATCTTTTGGTAATTTCTACGAGCCAATATAAATTCCTCCTTGTCTTGTGGTAAGTATTTTGCTCTCCACTTTCTTTCTTTTTGGCGAACTTCGAGTTTTACGTTTTTTAGATCTGAGGTAAACCATTTGTGGGCATCCATGCTACGGGTGCGAGAGAATTTCACTAAGGGTGCATGGTTTTCCGTGGCTTTTAAGAGCCATTCTGAGATCCTCTCTTCAGTAAGATCTACATCCCTACATATTGTTGGCAGATTAGTTGCCAGAGTGTCAAGGAAGGCTGAGATATCATTAGCTTTCCATTTCCTTATTTCTCCGCCGGCTTGGGATGGTGGTTTAACGTGACCATTAATGGTGATCGTGAACTGTATTAAGAAATGATCAGACCAGATGCACGGTGTGATAAAAGGGGAGGACAGTGAGAGATTGTGAGACCAAATTTGGTCCAGACTATGACCTTTTTCATGTGTGGGGGATTGTATGTGCTGGGTCAGATTGATGTTTAATAAAAGGTCTTGAAGTTCCAATCCTTTAGTGTCGCCAGCAGTATTGTCAAATCAGTAATTTAAATCACCTATTAAAAGTATTTTCGAATAATCCGTCACCAGTGCGGCTAACTGTTCTGCCAGAGATATCGGGAATGTGCTCATAGTATGAGGGGGACGATTGAGCAGGATGAGTACTAGAGCACCGCTATCCGAGTCGATCTTAATGACTATGTTCTCAGTGTCAATTAGGATCAATGAGGGAAGCCTCAAAAACCTATGATTTTTGTGAATAATAGCTGCTACCCCCCCACCCGTTCTACCAGGGGGGCGGTTAGCTGCAATAATGTAGTATTCAGAAGGAAGTGCTGCGAGAATATCTGGCAGTGAATCTTGGGTAAGCCAAGTTTCTGTAACCATAAGTATATCCGGTTTTTCCGTGGTAAGTAATACGAAAATATCGATTTGGTGTTTGACCAAGGAGCGAGTATTAAGGTATATGCAGCGGAGTGTTCGTTGGGGCATATTTAAAGGGTGAATGGTAGAGAGTAATATGTTACTGTGTCCGGCAGTCTGTTCTAAAGGTGTAGCTTGAGCAATACCATATATAGCAGTACGCCTTAGAACATGAGGGGCCAGTGTAGGGCAGAGATGGTTAGGGGGACGCAAAGCGAGTAGCCTATCCATGGAATATGTCTTATTTTAGCCAGGGTCCATGGCCCCTTGTCCCGGTCGGGCGCGATGGGCGCAGACGGGCTTGTCTTTGGCGCGCCTTAGGCGCGCCGTCGGCGCGCGTCCGCTGCGCGTACAGGTCATGTTATTTTTATAGGGAAATATGTGGCTGGAGACCACTAGAGCGCCACCCTGCCACAATGGCCGCTCTCCATGGCCGAACCAGGAAGTGAGTGAAAGCCTCCCTCTACACAAACAACACGAGATTGCTGCGGTGGAACGGGGATTGCAAATAGATAAATGCAAGACAGAAAATGCCCAGAGTTAAAAAAGAACAGTTTGCAGTGTTTTTAAAAATTTACACACAGCGAGTATCAGGCATAAGGAGCTAGCGCGGGGAGATGTATTTTGTGATCCTCGAGCGCGTCAGCCCGACTGAGCCTTTTATCCCATGTGGCTGGAGACCACTAGAGCGCCACCCTGCCACAATGGCCGCTCTCCGTGGCCGAACCAGGAAGTGAGTGAAAGCCTCCCTCCACACAAACAGTACGAGATTGCTGTGGTGGAACGGGGATGGCAAACAGATAAATGCAAGACAGAAAATGCCCAGAGTTAAAAAAGAACAGTTTGCAGTATTTTTAAAAATCTACACACAGCGAGTATCAGGCATAAGGAGCTAGCGCGAGGAGATGTATTTTGTGATCCTGTGATCCTGTGATGTTGGGTGAAAAAGTGTTTATGGGTTGTGTACTGCACCTCCAAGCATTCTCGCAATGCCAAAAATATGTGTATAGTCTTCTTAATAGGAAACACGGAACGTACACCAAATTGACAAGTCTCTGTGAGCAATAACCAATACTCAAATGCGTATACAGAAAAAATGCCTCTGTTCAGTCAATAATATCGTGACTTGCTCCACATACCTGCAGTAGAGTGCTGAAATAAATACGTGCAGCAGAAACTTAAAAATGGATTTGCAAGGCTAATGTAGTAGTTGCTGCGAGACAAAACAGAATAAGTATTTCCTTACCAAAAAGATGCTCTCACTAGGAAGTAAGCTGCTCTGTTCTGTGCGAAGAGGGATTTGGGGGGCAGCCGAACTCGGTGAGGTCTGCCCCTGGGCAGATTGGGAGGGGGAGGGGCTGGCTGATTAGCGGCCATTTTGCAGGTTTGGGTTCTTTTGGGGATAGCCCAATTGTACCCCAATAGGTATTTAATCCGGGCTCACTGTGCTCCCAGCCACCATTTTAGGTTTGGTGACCTGGTGGCTGGGAGCGGTGCAATACTGTGTGATGTTGTTATTATGTAATGTTATTATGTTATCGGCAGGGTGTGGGATTGGATGAGGGGATCGTAGGGACGGGAGGTGGAGTAGGGGATCAGTTATTTGATGTATAGTGAGGTTTTAGTTTTGTAAGGCAGTAGCCAGTGTTTTTATTGTAATATGCACCTGTTTCAATGAAGCGGCCTTCTACACACACACATTTTGTCTCGGTCGGGGGAACTGAAAGAAAATTTATTACTGACCCTTTGGCTGGACGCTTTGCTGCCTTTGTCCTGTGTTTGACTGCAAGGGGAAGCTGTGGGTGTGGTGCGGTGTTCCCTGCCTCCCGCTGCCCGCTGGCCCGCTGTAACTGACATCACGCAGCGCGGCCGCCGAGGGGAGTGCAGACCACCAGGACTACAACACCCAGCACCCCATGCGCCACGCGCGCTCGAAAACCGCGCCAGGAGGCGCATAAATACAGCGTGAGCCCCTGCACTAGTGGGGAACTGAAAGAAAATGTATTACTGACCCTTTGGCTGGACGCTTTGCTGCCTTTGTCCTGTGTTTGACTGCAAGGGAAAGCTGTGGGTGTGGTGCGGTGCTCCCTGCCTCCCACTGCCCGCTGGCCCGCTGTAACTGACATCACGCAGCGCGGCCGCCGAGGGGAGTGCAGACCACCAGGACTACAACACCCAGCACCCCATGCGCCACGCGCGCTCGAAAACCGCGCCAGGAGGCGCATAAATACAGCGTAAGCCCCGCCTCGCGGGACGCCGGGCAAAGGGCGGGCCGTTTTGTGGCCGTTCGGTGGCTGAAGGAGGCTGGGCTGGGCCCATTCTCTAAATACCGCAGGTTTATCATCTACTGAGAAAGTAAGTCTGCCTCCTTCTTGACACTGAGCATTCCCGTTATGCGTCGTCACCACATCCACGCAAAGTAACTGCTCTCGTCATTTGTCACTTATTAGCAAGATCTACTTGGACAAGTGATCATCCATAGGCCCCTCGATCTGGTTACGTCCTCAACAATACTTAACCAGCAGCTAATAACGTTGGAAGGAAAACTACTTGGGGGCCGTCCACAATAAAAGTTTATCTTCAGCATTTATGGCTGCTAATGCCGAAAAAACCATGCAAGTCGAAGCAGTGGGAAACTGCAAGGGTACTTTGGATGACTATTTTAGGAAACCTCCTACTGACATAGATAGGGTTTGTTCATTGGCTGAACGTAGGGCTGAGCGGCGCCGCTCGATTGAAGCTATTAAAAACAGACTCCCTGTGGACATATTAACACAGTCTAATCCAGCAGGCGCAGGCTCTACATCAGGTACGGAGGACGCGCTATCTACGGAGGGGATCCCTATGCTCTTGCGAGACACGCCACCTTCAATGACTGCCCTTAAAAACGTGGTACAAAATAGTTCTCCAAATATTAGCAATACTAATGTCACTATAGAAATCATACCCGACACTCCTCGAGTAATGGTAGGGATCATACAAAAGAAAGTAGGGAAACGGGAAGCCGCTAAAGTATTTGGTCCACCACCAAATAAGAGAAGGAGGAGAGGAGGTGTGCCACAAAGAGCTAAGATCAGCCACACTGACTTTGGGAAGGGCAACAGGGTACTTGTTACATCAGCTCCCACCATAAAGCCTAGGCTACCCCTCGAGTTAGGTCAGGAGGCCATACCTAAAATAATATCGCCCACACATAGCTCCACACTGAGTGCACCAAGTACCAGTTTAACATCTTCCAGGGATTGCACGACCAAGGAACAACTATCCTCTGCCTCCCTCGATAGTATTGAACATCTACTTAAGTCCTTTACCTCCCCTATATTGGAGAGGTTGAAGAGGTTAGAGCAGCGGCTGGGGGATCTAGAACATGCTATCACCAACAAAGCAAGTATCCCCATAGTTGCATCTAAGTAAGCTCTACTCCCCGCAGCCGTAGGTCCATCCTCTATCCCTGTAGCCCAAAGGGATGTAAATTCATCTACTAAAATTGTGGCAGGTAATTACCAAGGGGGGAAGTCGCAAAGAGCAGACCATCAACCCCCTCTACATATCCCTAAGGAATTACCAAAGAAGGCAAGTACAGTTTATGGAGGAAATGGGTATGAGAATGGGGGGCGGGCATATCCAGATAGATCAGGAAACACTAGGGTCCGCCAAGTCGAATTACCACCAGACGCGGTTCCCTATGTGGTTGTACTCACAGGCGTCCCCATACTACAAGCTGGCAGGAGTGAAGGCTTCAGTCAATTAAAAAATAAAGCCATGCACTGGCTTAGCCAGTACAGCCCACTTCCAAGTAACACCAATGGCGAGATTGTCCATGTACGCCGACTCTCCTGGCTTGGGAGTAGAGAGAAAGATATTGAGGGCGATCTCATAATTATACATTTTAGAGATCCAGCTGCGGGTAATCACATCTTAAACTGGAACACAAGAACCAATGGTACAACCATTACTCCTCATGATCTAACTTATTTTTACCCAAGACCTCAGGTAACTTCCTTAATGTCTTTAGGGGCCCCACCCAGTTTATGGAATAGCCCTCCCACAACTTGTAATAATCAATATGCGTGGCAAGCTCCCTACCCTATGATCCCAAAAAATCCTTACGGGTGGAATAACATCCCATATAGGGGACATAGAAATAACTATAGCGGACCAGACCACTCACAAGGAACTAGGGGAATGGACCATTTGCTGCCATTCACCCCCTTTGAGCACACCAATAGATTCGCAGCACTTTCAGGCTTGGATGACTGCGAATGACGGTTGGGGCCCCCTCCTGATAGGTCACCAACTTATAGGACAAAGGACAAAATACTTAATGTTGGTGCCCAAAGCTATACCCCTGCTTCTGTACATATCTCGCCCGAGTTAGACCCTTGCCCTATGATAGTCCCTCATTCCAAAATACAAGCTTCCGGGGTAAAAGTGTTGGTAGTCCCCCAGTTAGATAACCTGCCTGGGACCATACCCTCTGAAATAATGAATACATTGGAACCAGGCACTGAGATATCCATGATTGTAATGTCCCCTCTTGAGACTACACCCTGTGATATAATCGAGCTAGCCCCTGTGATACCAATGGAAATAACATCACCAATAAATACGGAAGTTCCTGGCAGTATATTAACATGGAACATAGCGGGTCTGGCCCCAAAAATAAATGATGCAGATTGGCGGTCAGTAACTATGTCCCATTCAATTATAGCTCTCCAGGAAACATGGGCTAGGGAAGAATCCCATCTGCTGGGCTTTAAAACGTTCTTTACTCCGGCAGTTCCGACTAAAATGGGTAGATATAAGGGAGGTTTGTCTATGTATCTGTCTATTTCCTTGGGGCCCTCGGTCCAAGGGTGCTTCCTGGATTCCCCTTTTTTTCAGATCTTAAGGGTATCCTGGGGAGCTCTGGAAAATGTAGCCATCATTAATTTCTACAATAACATACCGAGAGCACAAGTTGAAACCACAATTAAGAAATTGTCAAGCACCCTTAAGACTATTACAGATAGTTGTACAGGGGATATGGCCCTCCTGTGGGTAGGGGATTTTAATTGTCCATTGTGCTCAAAGAGTCTACAAGGAGTGTGCGGCTGGGAAGACGAATCTAGAGGACCAACAAGCCACTTTGCCCACACTAAATTAGGGGACCTACTTAATAACTTAATGGTGGACCACTCTATGGCATTTATTAATGAGGCTTGTTCTGTGCCCAAAACATTTGCACCCACATTTAGCGCAAGAGGGGCAAAGTCAACGATTGACTTTGCCTTACTATCGTCACGCTATGCCTCATTGGTTAATAACTGGGAGACTCTTACAAGTGGCATTAGCGACCACTACCCCATTTCAGTTACTTTTAAGTTAAACCTGGATACGCGACCTCTTGATATTCAACGTAACTATGTTTTTAATCCTATTCTAGGCCATCGTAATGGATTCTGTATTAAATGGGAGAAGGTAATACCAGAGAGCTTTCAAAAAAAACTAGTAAACGTCTCCCATAAAGAAATTACTAAGTGTTTGACGCTAGAAGAGAGTGAAGAACAAGTCTTGGTCTCTTTTAATAAAATTTTCTGTTTAATTAAACACCTTCTGACTAGAGAGCCACGTAATATAGTTAAGAAAACCCCAGGGTGGTTTGACCCAGATTGCTCTAGGGCATTGCGGGAACTCAAAAACGCATTGCACGCTACCCCATTAGATAGAGTTCAGGTTCAAAGGGCAAAGCGCAAGTACCGTGCCGCTTTGATTAAAAGGAAGAAAGATTTAAAAGCTGAAGCCTGGCAGGCACTCCATACAGCAGCAACACAAAGGGACACTGCTGCTTTCTGGAAGGCTGTCAATGCTCCTTTTTACCAAGACAGCCAAGGTCCTCGCCTAGATAATGCTATCACGGCCCAGGAGTGGGTGTCTCACTTCCAGGCCCTGTATAGCAATAAGGCTCTGCCTGCACTAGCTTATGAAACACCGATACCTCTGGAAGAAGAGGATCCCCCGTTCCCTCTTGACATGCAATTCAAACTAGAGGAGGTATATAAAGCCCTAAGTGAGAGCTCAGCCGCGAAAGCACCAGGCCCAGACTCGGTCCCTATTGATGTTTTTAAAATGTACCCAGACCTGTGGGCTCCTCTACTCACTAGAGTGTTGAATTGCATGACGAAAAGAGGTTTTATCCCAACCTGGAAGGAGGCAATCTTGGTCCCGATATACAAGAAGGGGGATAGGAATGACCCTGCCTGCTATCGTCCCATCTCTTTGTTAGATGGTTTTATGAAGATGGCGGGCCGGGTCATTCTTGCTCGCATTCAGGACTGGGTGGAGGGACAGGAAGTGTTGTCTCCCTTTCAGTATGGGTTTAGGGGAGGGCGGGGGACAATTGAGCAGGGGCTGAATCTTTCACTAATCATTTCGAAATATATCTACGCAAGGAAATCAAATCTGTATGTGACCTATGTGGACCTCAGCTCTGCTTTTGACTGCGTTTTGCACGACAGTCTTTGGCAGACGCTGAGGGACATTGGGCTGGACAATAAAATAATTGTATACATCAGAGAACTCTACGTGGACTTTTTTAAGATCAGCAGAGGGGTAAGGCAGGGCTGTATCCTGGCCCCCCTGCTATTTAATCTATATATTAACGGTGTGGGTTCTTGCCTAACACAGCAGTACTATGATTACCCTGTAATCAAGGGCAAACCCATCCCCATTTTACTTTACGCTGACGATGCGGCCATTCTCTCACAGACCAAGGTAGGACTCCAGAAAGCCGTACACACCTTCACTAATTTTATGAATGTGAGAGGGTTATGTGTAAACGTATCTAAGACGTTTACTATGTTGTGCAGTCCAAATAAACATAGACAATCATGCCCAATTGTTTTAAATAATAGGAAGGTAGAGTTAGCCGATATCTTTTGCTATCTGGGGGTCCACTTTGACAGACAAGGTACCTGGAAGCCGGCCGTGAAAGCACGGGCTGTGGCATTTAACAGAGCAGTCGGGGCTCTTATGAATTTTGCGAAGAAAATAGGAAACAGACCAGCAATGGAGCTCCTCCGAATATTCAAATCAAAATGCGTGGCTATTGGGACTTATGGGGCCGGTATCTGGGGCTGGCAGCAAATGGAGGAGATCCAGCGAATTGAGAACAGGTTTCTCCGATTTATAACTGCTGCACCAAGGAGCACCCCAATATACGTATTACATGCCGAAGTTGGTCTCACTTTTATTATGGATATTATAAAACTTGCCCCAGTTTTACTTTGGCACAATGTCTGGACCAACCCTGCCACAGAATTGAATAGATCTATTATAGAGGACTGCTTGAACTGTGATGGGCTGAAAAATATCAAATGGCTTATTTATATTAAGAACTTTGTCGGCGAGATTGGTCATCCAGAATATTTTACGGACCCAGCATCACTGGAATCTCTCTCGCGACCTATGCTGAAAAAGATGCTGTTGGAACATTTGGAACTACAAAGGTGGAAGGGCGAAAGGACCAAAAAATCGGTCATGAGCCACGATGAAGTGACATCCCAGAGGGGTCTCCAGTTGTATCTTGCATTGGAACACCCCCTGCATCACCGTAGGCTCCTGACTTACTTTCGCCTGGAAACCTTTTATAGACTCATATCATTTCCAACTTGCAATGATTGGGCGAGGGGAAAAAGGCTGTGTCCTTGTGATGACAAATCATTTCAATCAAACATACACTGCACTTTGTTCTGCACTTTATATAGCCATTCGCGACGACAAATTTTAAAGCCCCTTCTGTTAACTTGGGGCCTAAGGAATTCAAGAGACGCTTATAATAAACTTAGGTCCTTAGATGATTGCCTCACTATTAGTACAGTGAGCCTTTTTCTGAATACAATTTTAAGAGTGAGAAAGTCTATCGTCATGGGATAACAAGAGTTAGTGAGAGGTTTTTTAATCATAATCTTTTCGTACTGTCTGTACTGTTTTAATCTTTTTAACTTTTTAACGAAGTCAAACCTTAGCAATGTTTAAATCAGAATGGAAAATATGATATTTTAAATTGTGTCTTTTTATTTGTATACTTTTATGAATTGTTATTTCAATTCGAATAAAGTCTTTTTGAACTTGAACTTGAACTTGTCTCGGTTTGGCGTGCCCCCCTCCCTCCCAAGGACTGAATGAAAGCTGAGCCAATCTATAACTTTGTTCTATCTATCCTCTGCTCGCAGGCAGCGTCTTCCGCATGTAACAATGGAAATGGGACTGCCTTAAACTCAATCGTTCCAAAGGACCGAAGGCTGCCATATTAACAATGTTGTTGTAAAAGACAATACAGGTGAGTCCCTTGCTGGTGCTCCCATCATGCCAACTATCAAAATGACTAATGCTTGGACTCAACTGTACAGTTAGAGGCACTGCAATTGTTCTGGTGGTATTGCATTTATGTGTTCAATTGGTACGATAGACTTTTGAGCTCTGCGGCAAGGTAACAAGTGATCAGTAGTTCTTGTAGTAATAAGCAAAATAAACAGTTTGCCAGGCCTAAACCCACTTTTATAAAGCTTAAAGGTATCCTCTAAGATAGGCCCTAAATGGCCAAAGGGCATGGTGCATAGTAATTAAAAAAGTTGGACATGTGTCTTCATCTTTTACATGTCCTGACAAAGAAAAATCTCCAAAGTCTTTTTTCTCTGTGGCTAGGCTAGCTCTTCCTTAGAAAAAGCCTAGCCTACACTATAACACTTTATAATCTATAAGTTCAGTTTGGGAATGGCTAAAACCATGGTTCAAGGACACAAGTTAATAGGAATTTAAAATCAAATCTGAGGGTAGATTTGTATTTTAAACTACTATTTGAAAATGGCACTTAAAAAAATTAGCATTTTCCTGTCTAAAGTCTCTAGTAGCCCTTTCAGAGATAGTCCTCATCTGTAACCTGGCAGCCTGCTCGGAGGTGTGAATTGCTCTCAAGAAAGGGAACAAAAGAACCTTAGCTTGGAGGGGGTGCCCTCCTCCTGACAGAAGTTAAGTTTTGTGTGAAACATGAACTTCAAAATCATTTCAGATTATAGGCCCCCAGGTGTTAACAATGATAAAGTAATGGACACAATCTGTAGAACAAGGAAAACCAAATTACTAAGCACTATTGCTCCCAAGTATCCCCATGCCCATCTTGTGAGGTACATTTATTGGCATATTCCACTGCACTTCCTTTCAGAAGTCAGTGACAGGTCTACAGTGCATACATGAAGTGTGTCATTGACGAAGATATTGCTCCTAACCCACTGTATACGAAGGCAACCCTGGAGTGCAAAACAGATTCGGTGCTCATCAAAACGTAAGAGATGCATTACAATGCCTAATAGCTAGAATTCTTTACCTTCTAACTGCTTGGTTTCCTATATATTAAGCACAGGAAAGTGCATATAATATTTTGCGCATGTTGCAGTGGCTTTCCGTCAAATACGAATTATCAACGTTCTCACTAAACGTTTGGTTTCAAGTTACAAACATAAAATATACCCATACAATCGAGACCAGGGTGGGACTGAAATGGAAAACAGGTCAGTCACCAAAAAATAAAAGAGGCATTCAGTTGTAAATCACATAGGTATGCAAGCACTGGCAAAGACGATAATTCTCTTCTTGCTTACTTGCTTTGCCAAACATTTTGGCAAAGGCTGAACAACATCAGTAAAAAAATAAAAAACAATGCTTTTTCCCAGTGCTGTTTAGTACTGGTAAAAAAAAATGGTGCAGTGCACACACCTATAGAATGAAGAGGGTGCCGTGTTTTCCATTTTTTATTGACTGATCTAAGATGGCAGGCGCTACTTAGATCTGTCGATAAAAAATTAATTGTAAATGTGTGAAATCGCTTTTGTGACGGGCACCAGTAATTTCGTGCCTGGCTCTCCAAAAACAAAATCCATTAAAAAAATATATATTGTTTTAAAAAACGAGAATGACAGAGATGGGAACGCAATGGTGGTAGTGTGGGCTGAGGAAAGCAACAGGGAATGGGTGGGAGGAAACGAAGGAGAGAGCAACCTGGTGTTGGTGGGATAAGCTCCTGAGGGAGACAGTCTCACGGGATGGGTAGGGAGAGAAGTGCACGACGGAGACAGAAACACAACTGCAGGGGGGAATGCCAGGGGAGATACACAGGCGAGAGAGCGAGAAGTCAAAATACAGGGTGCAAACACAGAGCACTGGGGTGGGCGTTTTGGGAAGGAACAGTAGAGGGGAGAGCTGGAAAACACATGCACTGTGATGGAGTTGTTAACAGAAAAGAAAATAATAATTTCCTAAAAGAGAGCAGGGAAGGACACGGGAGCTAGTCAATAGAATACTAAAGAGGCTATGCTCCGGGGGAGGGAAAAACACACGATGGACAAGAAAAACTATCAAATGAGAATGAAGCAAACTAGAGTGACAATACACCCTCCAAGGATAAGCACTGGATGGGCTCCAAGCCCCTGTAACTTCTTGGTAAGTTAACTATAGTTCTTTCACAACCTAGACTTGACTAAAAAATGCTGTTTATATTCAGTGGCCACAGTTTTTCTACTGTCTCGCAAGTGTCATATTATGGTACTAATACTACTGCACGTATAAATAAAAAAATATATTCAGCAACTCTTTCTGTAAGTACGATGGGTGCCTTTGCTTAGCAGTGTGCTGCTATTAGTATTGGCTGATTAATGTAAAATGACACCTATCCCAGTCATCTATGGTATCCAGCGAGTAGTGGCCGCATAATACAAGAGCCATAGACAGCAGGTAGAAAGAGTGTATCTTCACAATATCACTGTTAGCTCGACATGACACTCCTCATCATTCTAATACTCGTATGTAGCATGTCCTTGTGACTGTGAAGGCTTCTACTGTGTTTGGGGTGTACCAGACAACACTTTGCATTCGTTTGGGGAATCTTCTGAACACTTGCTTCAAGTAACGTGGAGAACTTCAATGGCTCTATTAAACACATATCACATTTACAGAAGGAGTATATGTCTTATCTTCTGTTAAATAAGACCGCAGCTAGCTGTCTCCAGTACATTCCAGGTTACAGGGCACAACTTGGTTTTATTTGAGAGAGGTGCCTAGGGTACGAGGTGCTGCTCACGGTGGGAAGTTCTGCTCATCTGCCTGGAAGGATTTTACTGCTTCTCCCACATCTGCATATGTGCTCACGCGACCAGGATGCCTACCATTAGTGCTCTCGTAAAAGTGCAAATGAAAGTGGAACAAACCTCGTCCCACACAGTTTCCTACATTTAACATTGCGTTTCTGGTCTCAAGAGGTACATTTACTAGAACAGCACTGGAATTATCATTTCCATACATTTAATAATTTGCATCATTGTGTTGCTTCATTAGACCTCGGAAAAATCAAGGAAGTAAAAATTAAATCATTAATTTAAACAACAAATGATCCCCTTGTGAAACAGTAAACCAAATGAACAAAAAGCATGCATGGCTGGAATCCAGGACATGACAACAGCGCAAGGCACTGTGTCCATCAGATTGCACTGCAGGGCTGTCAATAGGAACTGAGAAATGAGCATGCAACTGCTTGGACCACTACTGTTGATGTCTGCACCACACCCTGACTGCCCTTGTAATCAAGGCTGATTATTGCTAGTAGCCACTGCAGAGAGAATGGAGTAGTGCTGGTAGACTTTTTAGTCCTTGGCGAAGGTGGTGTATCTACAGAGGTCTCAATTGGTACCCAAGTGGCTGGTCGTTTCTAGCACCATTTGCTTTTTTAGGTATGGCTTGATAGCATGAGGAAAATGTCCAAGTACCGCATTCATTTTGCATTCAGACTCCATTTTGTATTGCCATAACCCAGGCCTGGCTTTTCGAGTCACACGCTCAGTGCTCAGCACTCCCTGTCCCTGAACAGATGCAATTGTCAGATAGCAGGTCACCGCGCCTGCATAAACTACATTACCCAGCAAACCTGGGGTTTAAACTACGGTACCCAGAATCCCCGGCGAGCAAAGGATAATACGGGGCGGAGCCCGACAGTCAGGGCTCGTGATTTTGATATTCGGAGGTAGCGGCTGCTCCTCTGTTTGGTTCCTGTGTGCATCCGGTGTTCATCGCTGTTTTCCCCGATTCGAAGGAAGACTATCAGACCGGTATTTGTGTTGCACGCGCTGGCCAGCGCGTGTTGTATTTGTATCATCTCTGGAGTCTCAGTGATTGTCTTGCCTCGCGACTGCGAGGAACATTTGTACTTAGCGGGTCCTGAGGTTTGTTGTTGCTAGCGCTGTGCTGAATAACAGCTGCACTACAAGCCTCGGTTATTCTTGGCTACGATCAGTGGCGGAGTGTAGGGGGGGACTGGCGGACCTCCACACTACCGTCACGAACAGTGACATTGTTTTTACAAAACACTTTACAGCGGATTAACAAATACCAAAGCGGATGACAGTAGTGAGGGAACTACGTCATACCGTATTTGGTTTTAACCTACGTGTGTATATATGGTTAAGGATTTTTCTCGCTCTCAAATGCATAGGAGAATTTAATCAACTCTCGAGAGGAGCCTTTAATTACTTACAGCACTGCTGCTTGTTTTCATTTGATACTTCATCTTGATTAATAAGGAACTACTTTCTTTTGAGACAGCTTATAACTGGCTATGGGGTAGGTTACCAGAGATAGCTATGGTTTTATTTAGGCTGATGGTGGACTATGTTTCATGTTTATAACTTTATTCTGTGTCCTACAGGATAGGAGGAAGGTTGAAGAATCAGCAGTTTGGTGTATGAATGCATACTTTACAGGTGAATCTACCGGTGGTGCTTTAGTGAGACATTAATGAGCGTAGGGATTAAGACTTGTATTAACCCTTGTACTTTTGTCTTACAGTTTCTTTTTCCCTGCTGCCCCTTCCTTCTCCTCTTTATTCTTTCGTTTTTTTTCCCCTTTTGGGGTTTTTTCCCTCACCGTATCGTCTGAACACCCTGTGTTTATACTTCAGGGTGTTCGGAGGGTCCGGAGGTGGAGCATTGTTGCTACGTGCGGATCCTGCGGAGTGCAATCCTGACAGAATCACGAGCCCAAGAATCTCACTCTGCCCGATCCGTAAGTGGAAACAATGGCGTCCATGGAGGATGTGTTACATGCCTTAGTCTTGGTACAGCAGGAGTTGGCCTCCTCTAAAGCAGAGACCGCTGCTTTACGGGAAAAAGTGGAACTCTTGAGCGGTAACCCTTTTAATGCTTCCGCCCCTTCTTCTAACGTTCAAGTCACTGTGCCTCCGCCCATTCCACTGGCTACTCCTGAAAGGTTCTCAGGGGACCCTCGTAAGGTTCATGTGTTTATGACTCAGATCCTCATGCACTTCTCATGTAAGCCCTCATCGTTTCCCACTAACCATTCCAGGGTGGCTTTTTTGATTTCATATTTGGTGGGGGATGCGGCAGATTGGGCAGTTCCGTTGGTTAAACGTGACGATGCCATTTTGTCAGATTGGACTGCGTTTAAGACAGAATTCGAAAGGGTTTTTGACCGGAGAGCTACGACTTTTAGCGCTGACAGGGAACTGTTAACTTTAAGGCAGGGAAGAGGTGAACTAGTCACGTATTTAACTGCTTTCAATAGATTGGTGGGCGAAGCCGGATGGCCGGAGGAAAAAAGGATGTCCCTTTTCTATCAGGGGTTACATGATGACTTAAAAGACGTAGTGGCCCAGGTAGATCCTCAGCCTACTACCTTTGTTGATATGGTGAATTTGGTGTTACGGTTGGATAGTCGTTTGTCAGAGGGAGTAACCGGAGAAGATGGGAAAGAGGGTTTTATGGTGGTGACAAAAACCAGCGTAAAGCGACGGGGGGAATTGAAAATCCTCCTTCTGAACCTATGGAGATAGGTGCGCTCAGAGCGCCTTTGTCAAGAGAAGAGAGGGAAGCAAGAAGAGTACAGGGCTTATGTATGTACTGTTGAAAGAAGGGACATTATGTGAGGGATTGCCCTTCTAAACCAAAATCTACAGGGAATGTCAGTAGGTTTAAAAGGGTTGCTGTATCCAAGACAGGACAGGAAGGTGTGCATAAGGAAGAGAACCAGGCCAGTGCGGAAGGGGGACATGAGTGGAAACTCACATCATTGGCCTCTCTGGGTGGTGAGGAAACGGAGCCGCATTTCGCGATTGTCATGACGCTGGAACATGAACTAGAAAGGAATCAGGTATTGGTGATGGTAGATTCTGGGGCTACAGGTAATTTCGTGGATGAAGGATTGGTAAGACGTTTAGCCTTACCTAGAGTCTCTAGGGAGAAGCCTGAGGTTGTGTTAGCGGTTGACGGGAAACCATTAACATCTGGTCAGATCACTGAAAGAACTGGCGAGTTGGGATTGTCGTTGGTGTTACAAGGCTGTGTGCATTCCGAGGTTTTGTCTTTGAACATCATAGCTGCCCCCCAGTACGAAGTCATCTTGGGTATGCCTTGGCTACGTAAACACAACCCTGTGGTGGATTGGCAGTCGAAAACGTTTCGGTTTTCGCCAGAGCACTGCAAGGATTATTTGACACCATGTGTGTCTGCTAATGTCACGGTGTTAGCCACCCCCTTTTTGGCAGCTACTGCTGTAGAGAAGAATGTCAGTTTACCTGTTGAGTATCCAGCCTATAGTGATGTGTTTAGCGAGGCAAAGGCAGAAACTCTACCCCCTCACAGGGAATATGATTGCCGCATTGATCTAGTGGAGGGGGCTACTATACCATCTTGTAGAGTATATGCTTTGTCTGTACCCGAGACTACGCATTTAAAAGAGTACATAGAGCGCTATTCTAGGTTGGGATTCATCCGTCCATCCCGTTCTCCAGCTGCTTCTCCTATTTTCTTCATAGCAAAGGCTAATGGTGATTTGAGAGCGTGTGTGGACTATCGCGTTTTGAACAAGAACACCATCCGTAACCGTTATCCTCTTCCACTCATTTCGGTATTGCTTGATCAGGTGAGGGAGGCTAACATCTATACTCGGTTGGACCTACGCGGGGCATACCACCTGGTCAGAGTAAGAGAGGGGGATGAGTGGAAGACGGCATTCAAGACGCGATTTGGTCTATACGAGTACCTGGTGATGCCTTTTGGGCTTTGTAACGCTCCAGCAGCTTTCCAGTTTTTTATTAACGATGTTATGAAGGAATATGTGTATCAGTTCGTTGTGATGTACATTGATGACATCTTAATTTACTCACAAGACGTATCTTGCCATCAACGCCATGTCTGCATGGTTTTGGAGAAACTAAGGGAACACAGTTTATTCGTGAAACTGAGTAAATGTGAGTTTGGGGTACAAGAGGTGGAGTTCCTGGGAGTGAACCTTAGTCCCAATGGATTACAGATGTCCGAGAGAAAGGTACAGGCAGTGAGAGATTGGCCAGCCCCAAAGAACGTGAAGGAGGTGCAGAGCTTTTTGGGGTTCGCCAATTATTACCGTCGGTTTATTTCGCATTTTTCCCTAACTGCTGTCCCCATCACCAGGTTGTTAAGGAAAGGGAAGTCTTTTGTATGGACAGGGGAGGCAGAGGAAGCGTTTCAAGCTCTAAAAAAGGCCTTCATTACAGCACCAGTGTTAGCTCATCCTGTTTTGGAACATCCATTCATAGTTGAGGCGGATGCTTCAGATGAGGCCATCGGTGCGGTTCTGTCACAGAGGGATGCACACACGGGTCAGCTACATCCGGTTGCTTACCTGTCAAGTAAGTTGAGCTCGGCAGAGGTCAACTATTCTATTGCAGAAAAGGAACTACTGGCTATCAAGAAGGCTTTTCAGGAGTGGAGGCCTTACATGTGGGGGGCTTGTCAGGCTGTGATGGTGTACACCGATCATAGGAATCTTCAATACATGTCCTCCGCTAGGCATCTGACACAAAGGCAAATGAGGTGGATGTTGTTCTTTTCCTAGTACAACTTTGTGGTTACCTTTCGTCCCGGCTCTGAAAACAGGAAGGCAGATGCCCTTTCCAGACAGGAGTTTCCCACGAGACCGCGGGAAGAGGAGCAATCCATCATTCCTTCCACCAAGGTGGTGTGTGTGGTAAGAGCCGAGAAGTTTCTGGATGACATCAAGGGTTCCAGATCTTTGGGGTCTTGGGCCCGATGGGCGGCGGCCAAATCAGGCCGGCAGGTGATACAGGGTTTGCCTTTCCAGGGGGAGTGTCTATTTCTGCCAACTGAAGAGATCCGTAAGAAAGCCTTCAGGTGGTGTCATGAAGCTCCGGTAGCAGGACATCCTGGGGTGACCAAGACAGTGAGCTTGCTCAGGAGACATTTTTGGTGGGAGTCCTTGGCTAAAGACGCAAACCAGTGGGTAGTGAGGTGCGATACCTGCGCAAGAGCAAAAGGGGAAAACACCAAAAAGAAAGGTCTGTTGATGCCTATGCCCACACCTGAAAGGCCATGGCAGAACATAAGTTTAGATTTCATTACGGGTCTGTCATCTGACCAGGGAAAGACCGCGGTGTTGGTGGTGGTGGACAATTTGACGAAGATGGGACACTTCATACCATGTGTGAACCTTCCCACGGCTAGTCAGACCGCACAGTTATTGGCCTCTCATGTTATACGCTTGCATGGCATTCCACGAGTCATCGTGTCTGATAGGGGGCCTCAATTTATCGCCCGTTTTTGGCGTATGTGGTGCAAGGCGTTGGGTATTGAGTCAGCGCTCTCTACCAGTTTCCATCCTCAAACGGATGGACAGACAGAAAGGCTGAACCAGACCTTAAAAAAATATCTGCGCTGCTACTCCAAGGAAGCACACGAATCGTGGGTGGAACTTTTGTGGATGGCAGAGTTGGCATACAACAATGCGTGGCACAGTTCCATAGGCATGTCTCCCTTCAAAGCCAACTTTGGTTACGATGCCAACACTTTGCCGATCACTATCCCTGCAGACCTGAGTAACCAGCCTTCTGTTAAAGAACATGTACAGATCCTAAGAAAGGTACATAAAGACGTGCAAAAACACTTGCTTAAGGCCAAAGAGGTGTATAAAAGATGGGAGGATAAACATCGAGCACCCGGTCCTCAGTTCAAAGTAGGGGATAAGGTGTGGCTTTCGACGAGGTACATTCGTTTCAGGTTGAGGAGCATATTCCATCCGCGTTTCATCGGGCCGTACCCTATAGTGCGACGCATCAATCCCGTCGCCTACAAATTGAAGCTGCCTGCTGCATTGAGAATCCATCCTGTATTCCATGTGCATTTGTTGAAGAGGGCCTTCACATCGCGTCGAACGGCGCCTCCTGCCATCGCTGGTGATGGGAATCTGGAGTATGAGGTGCGGTCTATCCGTGACTCCAAAGTCCGCAGGGGGGAGTTGTGGTATCTGGTCTCATGGAAAGGATATGGTCCCGAGGAAGATTCGTGGGAACCTGTGAGTAATATCAATGCTCCTAGAGCGGTTAGGTCCTTCCATTCCAGGTTTCCTGCGAAGCCTGGGCCTAGGAGGCGCTTGGGAGGAGGGCATTCTGTCAGATAGCAGGTCACCGCGCCTGCATAAACTACATTACCCAGCAAACCTGGGGTTTAAACTACGGTACCCAGAATCCCCGGCGAGCAAAGGATAATACGGGGTGGAGCCCGACAGTCAGGGCTCGTGATTTTTATAATCGGAGGTAGCAGCTGCTCCTCTGTTTGGTTCCTGTGTGCATCCGGTGTTCATCGCTGTTTTCCCCGATTCGAAGGAAGACTATCAGACCGGTATTTGTGTTGCACGCGCTGGCCAGCGCGTGTTGTATTTGTATCATCTCTGGAGTCTCAGTGATTGTCTTGCATCGCGGCTGCGAGGAACATTTGTACTTAGCGGGTCCTGAAGTTTGTTGTTGCTAGCGCTGTGGTGAATAACAGCTGCACTACAAGCCTCGGGTATTCTTGGCTACGATCAGTGGCGGAGTGTAGGGGGGGACTGGCGGACCTCCACACTACCGTCACGAACAGTGATATTGTTTTTACAAAACACTTTACAGCGGATTAACAAATACCAAAGCGGATGACAGTAGTGAGGGAACTACGTCATACCGTATTTGGTTTTAACCTACGTGTGTATATATGGTTAAGGATTTTTCTCGCTCTCAAATGCAAAGGAGGATTTAATCAACTGTCGAGAGGAGCCTTTAATTACTTACAGCACTGCTGCTTGTTTTCATTTGATACTTCATCTTGATTAATAAGGAACTACTTTCTTTTGAGACAGCTTATAACTGGCTATGGGGTAGGTTACCAGAGATAGCTATAGTTTTATTTAGGCTGATGGTGGACTATGTTTCATGTTTATAACTTTATTCTGTGTCCTACAGGATAGGAGGAAGGTTGAAGAATCAGCAGTTTGGTGTATGAATGCATACTTTACAGGTGAATCTACCGGTGGTGCTTTAGTGAGACATTAATGAGCGTAGGGATTAAGACTTGTATTAACCCTTGTACTTTTGTCTTACAGTTTCTTTTTCCCTGCTGCCCCTTCCTTCTCCTCTTTATTCTTTCGGGTTTTTTCCCCTTTTGGGGTTTTTTCCCTCACGGTATCGTCTGAACACCCTGTGTTTATACTTCAGGGTGTTCGGAGGGTCCGGAGGTGGAGCATTGTTGCTACGTGCGGATCATGCGGAGTGCAATCCTGACAGCAATGCTCGCTAAAAAAGTAAACCACTTCTTGTTAGCTCTACTTAAGAAGATCAGTCCTTACACAAAGGGAATTGTGTAAGATCCCAGCCCCGCATTGTGGCTCATGTTTATGGTAGGGCCCACCTGTCCTTGTGGCGGGTGGGATAAGGCACTAGACATGTTAATGTTTAATTATGTTGCAAGAGATGGGGCACAAGCAAGAAACCAGAGCACGCAATGAGCATGCGATGATCACGCCGCACTTTGGCAAACAAAAAACGGTTGTCGATTGGTTCAGATTTATTTGGGTGTGGGTGTGGCTATCACTATAAAAAGATTGTATGCTGCGGATTGAAGCAGCAGTCTCCCGAGAACTTACTATATTTTACTTCTGGGACCACTGTTCATAGCTGCAGCTAAATAAATATTTACTCTTTCGCAAAAAAAGAGTGTTCCGTGTCTCTGTATACCTGGACAGGTGAACTCGAAGATTTCAGGCGTGCCCTGCGCCGCTGGGCCATTAAAAGGTCGGGTTCTTCAATTGGCGCCCGGTTCTTCAATTGGCGCCCAATGTGGGGCGTCCTCAGGGGTTGCGGTCAAGCCAGAGGTTGGTGAGAGGTCTTGTGAACAAATTCTGAAGGAAGCGCGCACCATCTAATAGACCCCTGTATGTCTTCTGTGGACCCGAAGCTTTTGTAGCGCTACTTCTCCTTTCCAAAGGCTACCTGACTGCCGCCCTGACTGACGCCCTGTCTTGGTTTGTCCCACTAGCCGAGAAAGCGAGACATTAGACAGACCTCTATCGGTGAGAAGAGAATTTGGTCAGGTAAGAGTGGGTAACTCCCACTTGTTTGGTTAGTTATTGGTGGTTTATTTGTTCGCATTTTGCAAAAGGTGAAACCGAGGGGTAAAGTACTTGAATTGGGAAAAAGTACGTGATTAATTTTACCTCTTGATGTTTGTTTTTACGAACCAGAGAATTTAAAGATGCCTGGTTTTAGCAAATTTCGTCAATGGTGTTGTTTTTGTTGTTCAAGAGACTCCCGACTGGAAGACACCTGTCCGGTGCCTCCAGTAGGGACTCCGAAATACGAAGTTTACTCCAAACATGGGACTGGCCCAATCATTTTTACCGACCTTTGGGGAAAATACACTAAGACTGATGGTATTTTACAATGGCCGAGAGATGGTAGTTTTGAGCCCAGTGTGTTGGATAATCTAGAGGAGAGATTATTTAGAAGAAAAGCCCGGCCGGCAATGTTTGATTCATTTCGCATTTGGCGAAAAGAATCAAGACAGAAATAAATCAAACAACAGAAATCTCAGAATAAACAAGCCCGTTTGTCTATTATACAAAAAGCTCAGGAACATGAAAATTATCAAAATGAAAAGAATATGGAAATAGTTGATAGGAAGCATAGAATGGAGATAGATAAATGTTATCCGGCTTTGCCTACTTCTCCGTCAATAGATAAGGAGAATGAAAAAGATCCTTTAATGTCCCTTATGTTGTTTGCTCCACCGCCCTATGTACCAGCTCTAGCTCCTCCACCAGTACCTGTTATACCTCCACCTGTGCCTCAACCCTTGGTACCAGTAATGATCCCAGTTACTTCTGTGGGTCTTGTGGCCCCTGTGATACCTCCTGTATCACAGGGGCCACAATCTCCGACATCGTGGTATTCCCTTTCACGATGTCGGAGACACATGGCCTGGCATTTGATGATGCAATTGCACTAGATATACTAGCAACACCTAGTATTACTGATAATATTCCTAATCCTAGTACGACCAATACGGATGACTGGAACAGGGTCCTTGTTTTGAAGCGCTCCCATTCACGCACCCATGTACATGGAGCGATTATGACCGAATATCTTCGGGCAGATTGTGCACCAACTGGTCTCATTGTGACGAATGCATCCAGGTTGTTCCTTGAGGACAAAGTGTTTCTGAAAGATTGGTCCCTAGTTGCATGGCGATGCACTAGGGACTGGTTGATCCTAATAATTACAACTGCCAAAAGGATAGCCGACAACATCTTGATCGAAATCGAAGCATTAGAGTCACAAATAAAATCAGTATTGGCCACTACGACTTGTAACAAACAAGCGAAAGAAGCTGAGAAAACGGACAAGGAGTTTAAAGACAATTTTTTGGCCAACAAGATCGTCAAATTTAAGAAAGATTTGGCCAAGTTCGCCATGGAGAAAGTATACCCATATACGAGTGACTCCTATGTCTCGCCTGTTTACAACCAACAGGGTAGTGCACCAGGGTCGAATTATTCTACATCAGGCAGCGATGGTAACTCTACTGACTCTGACTCCTCTATGATCAACCAGGGGAGGGGCGGGACCCCAGGAGAGGTAGACAGTTTCAGACACCTCCTCCACCACAATGGTGGCCACCAGGCCCGTACAATTTTGTTCAACCTCCTTTTCCAGGCCAAATGTACCCCTACCAACCCTTTAATAATTTTACACAGCAGCCTTTTTTAGGACAGGGCCCACGGCGGTCCAGAGGCAGAAGACGGTCCGCCAAGACCAGTGTACATTGGAGCCGTCCACCATCGTCGCGGACCAGGAGCAATCAACAGGATCTAGTACAACCAGGTCCGAGCAATGCCCGAGTTTGATTGTCAATCTCAGTCGTCGCATTTTAACGTCTGATGAGAGCTCAGTCCTAGAGAAGGGACTTGGCTTCGTTCCTACCCATAAAGGTGATCCTTTTGAGACTAGACAAGAACTTGCAGGTTTCTGTAGGAAAGTGAGACTTCGTGCCTATTTCAAGGATAAAATGGTTCAAGACACTGAGGAAGAACTGGATAAAAATACAGGATTGCGAGTTAAATCCACGTTTAATCTGCCCATGAGCCTCACACCTCCAGAGGTCTTAACATTCGAGAGAGCGGTACTTGAAGATGCTGAACTGATCTTTCAAACGGATGCCAAACAGTACAACAATCTCTCCAAGCGCGAATGTATGGCACTTTCCACATTGGCCAATGACGACTCTATTATTGTGAAACCCGCTGATAAGGGTGGGGCAACAGTGATTATGGATTCAGATGCCTACACCACTGAATGTAGACGCCAACTTGATAATAAGAGGTTCTATCGGTGTCTAAAAATGGATCCCACTCAACGACTGAACATGACCATAAAGAAGCTGGTTGACAAGGCAACTGAAGAAGGTTGGATCACAGATCAGGAAGCAGCTTTCCTTATGACTTCACATCCTGTGGTTCCTTATTTCTATGTATTGCCTAAAATACATAAAGGGATCTCTCCCCCCGCCTGGGAGACCGATTATCTCTGGACTGGGTTCCTTATTAGAACCTCTTTCTACTTTTGTAGATTTTTTTCTCAAACCCATTGTTAAATTAATGCCCACGTACATACAGGACACAAAGGATCTGCTACGGGTTTTGAAGGACATGCCCTTTGATGGAGAGCAAGACTATCTCGTCTCTTTTGACGTTGAGTCATTATATACATGCATTCCGCAAAATGAAACCTTATCAGTCATTGAGACTCTCTTAGGAGAAGCTGATCTAGGTAACATGACTCCTCTTCACTTCATTATGTCATGTGCTACTTTGGCAATGAAAGAAAACTTTTTCAGGTTTGAGAATGACTTGTTTCTTCAAGTGTCCGGGACATCTATGGGCAGTGTTTTTGCCCCTTCGCTAGTGAATCTCTACGTCCACCACTTCGAGCAAACTGAAGTTTTGCTCGAGACAAATCCACATGTAGGTCACATTGTGACTTGGAGACGCTATATAGACGACATTTTTGTGGTCTGGAGGGGGCCATCCACATCTATTGACGAGTTCCATCTTTGGCTCAATCAGCGTAACGAGTTTCTTAAATTTACATGTGAATATTTGAAAAACAGCTTACCATTTCTGGATCTGAGAATCTATTCACACGGAGGCTCTTTGAGCACTGAACTTTACAAGAAACCGATGACGCGAAATTCGCTGCTACACTTCCAGAGCTATCATCCCCAAGCATTGCAACAAAATTTGCCCTTCGGACAATTTTTAAGAATAAGACGAAATTGTTTCGATGTTACCAAGTATAGGGAACATGCCAATGCTTTTCCACCCAGCTCCGGGATAGACAATACCCGAGTAGAACAGTCAAGGCTTCAATGAAGAGGGCCTATAATAACCATAGAGATGCCCTCCTGGAACCAAAGGAAACGCCTCAAGATGACCCCTGAACTCAGAGAATCACCGTGTGAACACCTTTTGCAGCTATTTGAATGCCTTAAAGAAAAGCATTCTTAAGCACTGGAAAGTACTGAAAGTAGATGGCAAGAAATTACCTCCACCACTATTTGCTTTTAAAAGAAGTAACAATATAAATGATCAGTTGGTGCACACTCGTCCCAGAGATAAAAAATCAGCCACTGTAGGAACGAGTTTATGGGGTCTACCACCAGTGAAGGGACATTTTTCTTGTAGAAATTGCTCCGTATGCCCTCTGACTAGTCAACAAACAGAATTAGACATAGGCACACCCACTCCTTGGGTTCTAAATAAACATACCAACTGCAATTCTGAGCGGGTTATCTATTTGATGACATGCCCATGTAAAAAAAGATATGTGGGGATGACCTCTCGAAAAATTAAAGAAAGGATCTCTGAGCATAGGAGCACCATTCGGTGCAAAAAAAGCGCGACTAAACTTACGAACCACTACATAACTGCAGGGCACTCAGATACTGAGCTACACCGGGTTATCCTAGAGAAACCATACATCCCCACACATGTTACTGATATCCAACACTTTCTTCTGCGGAGGGAGCAGAGATGGGTATACAGATTGCAGAGTGACCTCCATGGACTGAATGATGAGATACCCTGGTTGTCACTTTGAACTCTGGACTGTACACATGCCTTAGCCAGTCTAATGTGCCTGCACAGCCCTGTTAAGAATGAGGGGTAAGCGTAGCGCATATATGTGTGATGCCCTATGCTTCTTGCATATGTACATAGGGTCCACCGGGATAGGCATGCATTACCCATGTATCAACGAGAGTGAGCGCACTGTGTGCATTAAAAATTTCCAGTAACCCTCGCGCAGCTACCTAATGCGCGACGCATTTTTCTCCAATAGGCATGGGGTTGATCGAACTGTAAGGAAAGTTACTGATACATAATAACTAAGGTCAGATGTATATGTGTGGCATGTCCGTGGAAACTAGAATGGCCAATAACCACTGTGCTAACTCTACTACGCAAGTCTCGTTGTGTCTATGGGAATACGCTTTTGGTCTAACTTTATTCAGAGATTATCAGTTCAGCACCAGCACCGTTGTTTTTAAACAAAACTGTTCACAATAAACTCATAAGTCACGGGACCGCTGTAACTATTAGCAACCGAGAGTGTTTGTTCTAGACGACATGCGCATTGTGATTTTGGCTCACGGCGTGAATGCAGGCAGCAACAGGGCAACCCACTAGGACCCCTTTTCACGCACTAACGCCTTGCGTAGTCGGAGTTAAAAACAGTAATGATGGCCGACGTCGGTACCTCCGGTCATTACTTATATACCGCCTCGGGGTACCAACGGAGAGGCAAGGCCTTTTGAGTTCTTTTTTACCTGTGAGAGTGCTATGGGTTAATTGTCAGAGTTTTTAATGAGCGAGAATCATGCAACAGGCAGACCTGTCGTGATCAATTACGTCATAGACACTGTTCTCTGTTTGTTGCAGAGCGGGCCCCCTTCCCTGAGTAGTGACCAGGTAGAGGTGAGGGTGACACCCAATTGATATGGGTAAGTGTGTGTACTTTACAGACCACTTCGGGACCATTAATGGTTTCCTTACATGCCCTCTTATATGAGAGAGGCTGATTTATTGAGAGTGAATCAAGCTGGGGTATTAATATCCTTAAACATGTATATATTATTTTTCTTCCAGGTACCCGGTAATTACTTCCACTCCTGCTTAGTTGGACATTACCGGTGGAGTATATGGAATGTTTTATGTGACATTTATCACTGTATTTATATAATTTTTTCTCACAGTTGATATTAAGCAGTAGCTTTATTTGTTTAATTGCTTGGTCCTGAGGAATGCCCCGATACTAGTAGATCCTTGTGAGGGCAGAAACATGTCGACCTATCACTTTGCTTGTCATCTTGAGAATCTCAAGTGTCTGCATATTGCTTTTTAACCATGACAAGGGCACTCTAAGAATAAAATTGATACAGAGTTCCATTAGTCATTTTTAACACACTTTTTCATATTATTTAGCGCTGCACTTTTTTGTCTCTTGCAACCCTCTTCTTGTATCATCAAAATATGTCTTTGGGTTTCATGATGTACTCTGCGGAGCCACCAGCCATCCTTTAGTCCTTCCATCTGCTAAGGCTATCCCAGTCACTCTCTGATGCTGGGTTCCCTTGTGAGAGAAGGCCAGATCCAAATGATGATAAATCACAATTTGTGAATGATGGGTTCTGGCAGAAGAAGCTTTCTTCTCTGAGCTAGGAGGCTGTTGTCTTAGCTTTGGACATATAGTGACCCTTGCCTTTTTCACTTCTCAATCTTCTTATTCAGACCCAAGGTGTTTTGGGGTAGTTATATGTTCCTAGGGGAAGTACACCTTGCAGGACTTAACAAATTTCCCTGAGACCTTCCTTAATCCTTTTTGTTGTATGTAAATACCTCCTGTATCGACGCATGTCTCCACCTCTACCCCTTTGCCACAAGCTTCTACTTCACAAATGGTTAGAAGAAAAGAGAGTGGGTTATTTTCGGCTTTTTCTCCTATATTAAATCGAGTTCGTAATTCCCCTATTATGAATAGCACTCTTCGGAGTCTGAGCCGTCTTGAACTCCATGAGGAAACAGTTCTCCAATCTCAAGCTCGAAAGTGGATGACAAATGGTAATATGTATGGGCCATCTGATATCCAAGCTTTAACTACGCAATGGCTTTCATCCACTCAGCGTTATGTTTTGGATCTCATGTGTGAAATATTAATTCAAATGTGGGAGAATGAAGTCCAGAATGGCCCACCTAGGGAATTAATAGAATTACGGAGTAGCTTCTGGAGCAGTGATAGGACAGGATTATCAAGATGCAATAGCGAATTTAGTGACATTTCGAGACCTTCTGTCTTGTAAAAACACAGGAGCAGGAGGAATTGCTACCACAGACAAAACATATCCTATGCGAGAGGTACAACCAGTATGGCGTGAAGCTGTCAGAGGAGCTCAACCTGTGGCTGCTTATTTTCAGCAAGTTGGGGTACATGTTCCATGGAAAAGATCAGAGGTTATTGCGTTAAAACAAGTATTACCTGATCCGCGTAAAAATCCGGCAGGATATTATAAAGAATTAACGCAGACATTGACCTCTTGCACTTTAACATTATCTGATATAGACATGTTGATGGGTCAAGTAGTCCCATCCGAAATATGGAATAAGATTCGTAGAGAGGATCACGCAGCTGAGTTAGGTGGTACCTGGGCTGCCATCCTACTAGCAGATCAAGGACAAGTGGGCGAAGCCAAACCAGACCCGGTAATAACCGAATTGCCCGAGAGAATAATAACACTTATGAAGACTTTGATGCCTGCCCAAGCAGTTAATTGGGATAAATTATCTGCCTGTAAGCAAAAAAAGATGAGTCAGTGTCTGATTTCTTTACACGTTTCGAGGAGTCATTTGTTGATCATAGCGGACAAGATATGGCTGCGCCAGGCGGCCAGAGATTGTTTGTAGATAAATTTGTCTCTAATTTATTGCCGGAATTATCCACTAGACTCAAAATCTCTGAAAGTGCGTGGCCTGTAGCAACGCCCTTGGGAATTTTGACGATGGTTCAATATTATGAGAATAGAGATCTAGAGGAAAAAGAGAAGACGGAAAAGAAAAATAAAGACCTCAAAACGAAAGTCCTTTTGCAACAGGCTTATCCTCCCCGGGACCAACAGAGGATCCCACAAAGTGCGCCCCAATTTCAGCGTTTGTATCAGTATCAACGTTAGGGGTATCATTTTCCACGTCCACCTCTTGGCCAAATCAGGGAGCTTACTGTAAGGAAGATGGTCATTTTAAAAGTAGATGTCCACACTTAGCCCAAAAAGGGAATATGGGATTAGCACCTAGAGGTGGGTATCAGCCTGTGCCACAAGGAAGGGGACGAAGAACGTTGATACAAGATCAGCGACCTTTGCCACAATATAATGCTGTTAATTCTTTTGATCAATCACTAGGGCAGACAGGAAACTATTACAGTGAAGATTATATAGGAGAGGAAGGGCAAAGTTTTGTTTCCCAATAGAACATCCTAGGACAAAGTAATGGAGTTGTAACTATTCCTGTGGATCAAAGTGGTCCTTATGTTGATGTCACTGCATTAGGGGTGCGGGAACAATTACTATTAGACACCGGCGCATCTAAAAGCTCCATTGTTCACTCCAAGCTCCCTGGGACACCTTTGTCTGGCATTACAAATGTTTCAGTAGGATTTTCTGGGACACCTGTACAAAATCCGGTTTCTAGCCCCTTGCCTATATCGGTAGGACCATGTCATTTGGAGGCACCTCTTATTCTTACTACTGGCTGTGCTGAAAACTTGTTGGGTCTTGACCTTTTGTAGAGATTATATGCCACACCATAGTGCTCCCCTCAAGGAGTATATTTGACTCTGGGTAAACGAGTAGTGTCTCCAGTATATTTGTCCATTAATGCCTTACCACATGAGCTCCGACAGTTACCTAACTCCCTTTGGGCACAAGGTCCTAATGACGTCGGATTGTTGCAAATTCCACCCTATTCTGTAACATTGAAGACTAATGTTAAGATGCCACGAATTCCTCAATATAAGATATCTAATGAAGGTGAACAGGCTTTGCTTTCAATAATATCAGATCTGATACAGAAAGGTGTTGTTGAGGAAACAAGAGGTAATATGTGTAACAGCCCTGTTCTCCCTGTGATTAAACGTACAGATCCCACACAGCCCCTTGTTTACAGTTTTGTCATTGACTCACATGAAATCAACAAGTTGGTAATGCCTTAATTCCCTGTTGTTTCGGACATTACTGCATTACTTACCATGATACCTTCTACGGCTTCATGGTTTTCCGTCATCGATCTCAAGAATGCATTTTTTAGCATTCCAATAGCTCAAGATAGCAGAGATATTTTTGGATTTTGCTTAGGAGGTCGCAGTTTTAGATTTTGTAGAGCTCCTCAAGGTTATTGTGAAAGCCCCTCTATCTACAGCCAAGCACTTAAAGCTCAGCTTGACATGTTAACCTTACCAGAAGGTACTGCCCTAATACAATATGTGGATGACTTATTGGTAGCAGCAGATTCCGAATCTTTGTGCAAAGAGGCTACTCTTATGCTTCTACAACACTTGTTTCAATGCAAACATAAGGTCTCTTTAGCCAAATTACAGTACTGTCAACAAGAGGTTACTTATTTAGGTCATCTCTTGTCAAAAGAAGGGCGAAAATTGACTCCTGAAAGAATACAAGCTATTACGCAGATGAAGATCCCACGCACACAAAAGGAGGTACGTGCTTTCATAGGCATTACCTCTTATTGTCGCCAGTGGATACCAAATTTTTCTCTAATAGCCAAGCCCCTATTAGCTTTGACACTAAAAAGATACACCATACCCTCTCCCTTGGACACCGGAATGTCAGAAGAGTTTTCTAGATCTACAGTCCTCTTTGTGTTCAGCACCAGTATTAGGGACTCCTGATTATACTAAACCATTCATACTGTATGTCCATGAGAGAGAAGGTTGTGCATTATCAGTATTGACACAGCACTTTGGTGATAAACAACGCCCTTGTGCATATTTTTCAGCTATTTTGGACCCTGTTGCAAGAGCATTGCCAAGCTGTCTGAGAGCAGCAGCAGCAGTATCAATCCGCCAATCGGCAGGACTGGTATTGGATACTCCACTTACTGTTATGGTTCCCCATGCTGTAGACAAGTTATTGAACAGAACAAAGACACAACAACTTACCAGTGCCCGCCTTTCCGGGTACGAATTAACATTGTTAGCGAGTCACATTAATATTTTGTCCACCATAAGCATGGAAGGGTATACTCAGATGTGAGTCCCTTGCTCATTGCACCATCAGGATTCAAGCAAGCCGGGCCGACGACGGCTGAAATGCCAGAAACCGGTCCCCGGAAGCTTGTTTCCTTCTCAGTATAAGAATTGGCTTGGTAGTTTGGTTTGCCCTGTTCCCATCATGCACTGGGACAGGAACAGACTAATTTGCATGTAGCCAGGTTCTGAGCTGGGATGGTGCAGTGAGCTAAAAAACGGTGATGGATCAAGCCCTGATCTTTGGACTGGGTAAGAGTGGTCTGCTTAATTCAGACACTCTGTTCATCACCACCCCCTTTTCTGAATCATTTTGTCCACCATAAGCGTGGAAGGGTATACTCAGATGTGAGTCCCTTGCTCATTGCACCATCAGGATTCAAGCAAGCCGGGCCGACGATGGCTGAAATGCCAGAAACCGGTCCTTGGAAGCTTGTTTCCTTCCCAGTATAAGAATTGGTTTGGTAGTTTGGTTTGCCCTGTTCCCATCATGCACTGGGACAGGAACAGACTAATTTGCATGTAGCCAGGTTCTGAGCTGGGATGGTGCAGTGAGCTAAAAAACGGTGAAGGATCAAGCCCTGATCTTTGGACTGGGTAAGAGTGGTCTGCTTAATTCAGACACTCTGTTCATCACCACCCCCTTTTCTGAATCATTTTGTCCACCATAAGCGTGGAAGGGTATACTCAGATGTGAGTCCCTTGCTCATTGCACCATCAGGATTCAAGCAAGCCGGGCCGACGACGGCTGAAATGCCAGAAACCGGTCCCCGGAAGCTTGTTTCCTTCCCAGTATAAGAATTGGCTTGGTAGTTTGGTTTGCCCTGTTCCCATCATGCACTGGGACAGGAACAGACTAATTTGCAGGTAGCCAGGTTCTGAGCTGGGATGGTGCAGTGACCTAAAAAACGGTAATGGATCAAGCCCTGATCTTTGGACTGGGTAAGAGTGGTCTGCTTAATTCAGACACTCTGTTCATCACCACCCCCTTTTCTGAATCATTTTGTCCACCATAAGCGTGGAAGGGTATACTCAGATGTGAGTCCCTTGCTCATTGCACCATCAGGATTCAAGCAAGCCGGGCCGACGACGGCTGAAATGCCAGAAACCGGTCCCCGGAAGCTTGTATTTTCCCAGTATAAGAATTGGCTTGGTGGTTTGGTTTGCCCTGTTCCCATCGTGCACTGGGACAGGAACAGACTAATTTGCATGTAGCCAGGTTCTGAGCTGGGATGGTGCAGTGAGCTAAAAAACGGTGATGGATCATGCCCTGATCTTTGGACTGGGTAAGAGTGGTCTGCTTAATTCAGACACTCTGTTCATCACCACCCCCTTTTCTGAATCATTTTGTCCACCATAAGCGTGGAAGGGTATACTCAGATGTGAGTCCCTTGCTCATTGCACCATCAGGATTCAAGCAAGCCGGGCCGACGACGGCTGAAATGCCAGAAACCGGTGCCCGGAAGCTTGTTTCCTTCCCAGTATAAGAATTGGCTTGGTAGTTTGGTTTGCCCTGTTCCCATCATGCACTGGGACAGGAATAGACTAATTTGCATGTAGCCAGGTTCTGAGCTGGGATGGTGCAGTGAGCTAAAAAATGGTGATGGATCAAGCCCTGATCTTTGGACTGGGTAAGAGTGGTCTGCTTAATTCAGACACTCTGTTCATCACCACCACCTTTTCTGAATCAAATTGCCTAATGGCAATACCACAGCAGCCTATGCGATTACAACACTGCACACAATTGTAGAGACAGCTAAAATACCATACAATTCAGCTCAAGCAGCAGAGTTAATAGCATTGACAAGAGCTTGTGAATTAGCAAAGGAGAACAAAGTATACACGGACAGCCAATATGCGTTCGGTGTGGCGCACAATTTTGGACGCCTCTGGGAAGAAAGAGGTTTCCTTACTTCTAATGGGACAAAAATACAACATCGACAACTAGTTAGTCACTTGCTCGAATCACTTACTTTGCCCACACAAGTAGCAATCATCAAGTGTAGTGCCCACAAAAAGATAACAGATGACATTGGGAAGGGAAATGCTTATGCAAGTAGCAAAAGATACAGCTAGAGATTTGTCCAACGGAATGTATATGGCTGGTCCAGCACAATGGTTTAGGGAAGTAGGGATCTGTGAGGAGACTCTAGAAAGTGTGAAAAACATACCAGCAGAAGCTACTCAAAAAGAGAAAGACAAATGGAGAGAAATGACTGGTCGACTAGATGACACTGGCTGTTGGACAGATTTGTCCGATCACAAAAGATGGTTACTACCCGATGCTTATGTTCCTCCTGTTGTGACAATTGCACATGGTCCAGCTCACATTAGTGCCAAAGGAATATGTAAGCTTTTAGCACCAGTTTGGCAGAACTCTAACATTCCCAAATATGCTAATAATCTAGTAAAAAAACTGTTTGGTGCGCATGATGTACAACCCAGGAAAGGGAGTAGCAACTCCAGCAGGACACTTTACACCACCGACATATCCCTTTGAAGTACTCCAGATAGATTATATTCACATGGAGAGATGTAACAATCTAAAATATGTACTTGTGGTGGTATGTGCCTTCTCCAAATGGATAGAGGCCTATCCCCTCAAAGATAACACAGCCTTGACAACTGCCAAAACCCTTTTGAAGGAGTATTTTCCTAGATCCGGTTTACCCCGAATCGTTTGGAGCGACAATGGAAGTGAATTTGTGGGCCAAGTTATGCTGAAAGTTTGTACTGGTCTAGGTATTCGACAGAAATTTCATGCAGCAAATCACCCACAATCAGCAGGTTTAGTGGAACGCTATAATGGGACCTTAAAACTTAAACTTGTGAAAATACAGGCCACCACAGGCCTAGCATGGCCTGATGCACTACCTCTTGCCCTTCTATCCACAAGGACTACAGCACACTCACGCATGGGGCTCAGCCCTTAGGAGATTGTGTTTGGACGTCCAGCCAATGTTTGGGGTGTCCCTTGACCAAAGAAATATTCTGACATTGAATATCCTGTATTAATTGATTACTTGCATAACTTGACTAAAAGGGTGGGTGTCCTTCATCAACAGGTGCACAACTCTTTGCCTTCAGCTTCCACTGACCAGGGCCATTCCATCCAACCCGGAGACTGGGTATGCGTCAAGAATTTCCAGAGGACCAAGAATCTTGAGCCAAGGTGGAAGGCCCCGCATCAAGTACTACTTGCAACGAGAACAGAAGTCAAGGGTGCCGGTAGACGAAACTGGGTGCGTGGGGTACACTGCAAAAAAGTACCCCTGCCCCTGCCGTACGATCAATGGGTGAAAAATGGAATAGGAGACGTGGAGTGTGAAACTGTTCCAAGATTTATGCCTTTCAGTGATGCCCATTTAAAACACATCAAATCCGAGAAAGAAGACGACAAAATCCTCCAAGCAGCGGTGCCATTTTCTTTGAGACTAAACACTATTGAGCCTCACCTCCTTTTTCAAGACCAAGCAGTACCTGGTTCGAAAAGATACAATTTGAGGCCAAGACTAAACAAAAACACTTCAACAATGCCTCAGTGATTTTATCCATGAATTTTGTTGACGATATTCTGAATGACCTTTGAGTTGCAGGGCCGTGATAAAGTCTTACACTTGTGACCCGAGTAGTGGCATTTAGGCCTGCGGGACCTGTAGGATCATAGGACTACTAATAATCACAGCTGAAGTGAAGAACCCACCAAATCACGGGCAACACCTAGAGAATGGAATCGACTGTCCCTAGGACAATGGACAAAGTACAAATGAAGAAAAAACAATATGTTAAATTGTTGCATAATCCTTGTGTTATAACTTTAATAATAGTGGTCCTAGTATGTATTTTGATTTTTTGTATAGGATGGGGACTTCATGTGACTTTTGCACAGCCCACCACCAAAGTTATTAGTGAAATACATTCCCATGTTACTCTATCCCCACATCTTGAGGCAAGAAGGAGCGAGTTCCACAATAATACGTTTGTCTCCATGTTGCATCAACATCAGCTGGCCATTAACACCACTAATTGTTGGGTTTGCGGCCTCCTGCCGAGTTCTGTAAACACCGGGATACCATATATCCCTCTCCCATTTTCCTTTAATGGTTCCTGTAGTTCGTGGTGGGAGTTAAGCACCAGTTGGGCATTTAGTACCAACAAAGACAATACAGATGTATGGGATTTGGGAATATATCTGTACCATATATGTTGGCCAGATGGGAAAAGAGTATACGGGGTGACCAGTGAAAAGGCAGAATATGCTGATCACCAAAACAGGTCTACAGACTTGTATTTCCTGCCTTCTGATAAAACTCCTCGCAAAGGACAGACCCTTTTAGTAACTTCCGAACAGGCACCATTCTGTATTAAGAAAGGGGGGTCAAAGAATAAGGGTTCTAGTAAGTGTCTGTATATTGTGACTTTGAATGGAACAAACTGGCCTCGCATGGTACCCTCACGTAACACGTATTTCGTGTGTGGGAGTAAGGCCTACACTTCCTTACCCATTAACTGGAGAGGCACCTGCTATATTGCCTGGTTATTACCCCCTACTTATACAGCAGATGCCAAACACCACCTACAGAAAAGAGGAGTTATATCTGACAGAGACACAGCAGGGCAAGAAGCAGGAGATTTCCTAAAAGGGCTCTTTCCATTCTGGGGTCCAATAGCCAACAGTAGAGATATAAGGCAGCTTATTCGAGTTGTAGAGGTAACAGTCAATGAAACAGCTGGAGCTCTAAGTAATATTACAGCAGAGCTTGCTGCCGACCGCCTTGTCACGCTCCAAAATAGGATGGTGCTAGACATTATCCTTGCTGATCGAGGAGGCGTATGCAAATTGATCGGATCTAGCTGCTGTATTTATATCCCAGATAATGCCCCTGCAGTATACCAGGCCATCTCAAAACTACATAAGATAGCTGAGTCTATCCACCAAGATGAAGGGAGTTGGTCATTGACAGGATGGTTCTGGGGAATGCTGTCTACTTGGGGTTGGAGGATTATGACATTCATTGGAGCCATTCTAGCTGTGATAGTCACTTGTTCCCTCTGCCTACAATGCGGCCCGGCTATCTGCGGCTTTTGCGCCACATCATGCATACCCCGACCAATGAGTAAGAAAGAAAAGAATATACAAATAATGCTACAAAAACAAGTCTCTCAACTCATGGCCATTGAGATAGATAGAATTTGCCTGTGTATGGCAAGAGGGGGGACTGAGGAAATATGAAATGTCCAAGTACCGCATTCATTTTGCATTCAGACTCCATTTTGTATTGCCATAACCCAGGCCTGGCTTTTCGAGTCACAAGCTCAGCGCTCAGCACTCCCTGTCCATGAACAGATGCAACGCTTGCTAAAAAAGTAAACCACTTCTTGTTAGCTCTCCTTAAGAAGATCAGTCCTTACACAAAGGGGATTGTGTAAGATCCCAGCCCCGCATTGTGGCTCATGTTTATGGTAGGGCCCGCCTGTCCTTGTGGCGGGTAGGATAAGGCACTAGACATGTTAATGTTTAATTATGTTGCAAGAGATGGGGCACTAGCAAGAAACTAGAGCAGGCAATGAGCATGCGATGATCACGCCGCACTTTGACAAACAAAAAACGGTTGTCAATTGGTTCAGATTTATTTGGGTGTGGGTGTGGCTATCACTATAAAAAGATTGTACGCTGCGGATTGAAGCAGCAGTCTCCCGAGAACTTACTATATTTTACTTCTGGGACCACTGTTCATAGCTGCAGCTAAATAAATATTTACTCTTTCTCACGAATAGAGTGTTCCGTGTCTCTGTATACCTGGACAGGTGAAATCGAAGATTTCAGGCGTGCCTAGCGCCGCTGGGCCATTAAAAGGTCCGGTTCTTCAATTGGCGCCCGGTTCTTCAAGCACAGCTGGTGCCAGGTCTTATATAAAAAAGAAGAAGAGCTTTCAGGAGTACTACAGTGTGGGTCTGTAGCTCCCAAGTGTTGGTTCATCTGATACAGATTTCAATTTGTCAAAAGATGTGCGCTTTCACAAAGAGAGTGCTTACCCTCCAACAAGCTGTGATCATTTTTTTATCCAGCTGTTTGAACCAAGTTCACAAGCCACTGTGATGGATAGTGCTTGCCCTTTAATGTTAGAGAAATGGCTCCATGATAATATTAAACAACATCTCATAGACACTAAGGGGCAGATTTGCAAGCCCCATTCGCCACTTTTGCGTCACTTTTAACATGGGAAAAGTGATGCAAAAGTGGTGCAAGGGGCTTGTAAGTCTTCCCCTACATACTTATGGCATTTGTTCTTCTCTGTTTCCCATTTGTGAAAGTTTATGGTCAGTGCAACAAAGCTTTAATAGGTCTGACCTCACTGTGCAACCAGGGCCGGACTGGCTGTAGCAGGCATCAGATGTTTCCCCGGGAGGCTGGAAGGGAGAGGGCTGGTTTCACAGTGGTGGGGGGTGGTTTTGTTATTGGGGGCAGGTTTTGCTGTGGTGCTGCAATATTGGCCCCAGTAACAAAAGCAGCAGTGCTTCACACTTGCACAACCCCACTGGGGCTTGTCGGACAAAATTGGCAGGGCTGCTTGTTCGACGCTGCAAGTATTCACTCGTCTGACTTCCAGATCCCCCAATGCGGCGGACTTTGGCCATACTGCTGGTCTCCTCATTTGTTTTCGACTGGCAACTCACATGAATATGGGACCTGTTCCCTTAATTTGGAACAGAGAATTGGACAAGATATCGGACATAATTATCCGGGTCCCATATCTATCCCCATAACACCCTGTCCCCTTGTTCTAACATCGAGGCATGTATTCATAAGTCCTGATGATGATCTGAAATTTAAAAGATTGAAACGTCGTCGACATTGTTACACTTAATGATTGGAATACTGTACTAGAAAGATCACAGAAAAGTGTACTTTTTATATCACTGTTTGTCATAACTGTGGAATATTTGCAGACTGCCCCCCCTTTTTTTGCCTTTGTATGTATGTCATTTGGTTTTGTATTTGTGATAGCTGGACACAGGCTGTGTCCCGCTTGGTAAATTGTTCTGACAAAAGTTTGATATATATTACTATTTATGCTATTAAAAAGTCTGTCCGGCTGGACAGTAAAATATAGATTCCAATTTTGGTCTATATTTATCTGGATTGCTTTACTGTCTCTAACGTTTGGGACCATTGTTTTTTGTAATACGATATACCCTCGAAGGTCCCAGACCAATTGCTACTTTTGGGTTCCCTTGTTTCTTGTAATGATATGTTGGGTTCCCAGTCCGGCCTGTTTAACACTACGCCTATTTCTAGTGATCATCAATCTCCTGTCCAATAGTTCTCTACAGTGGTCAGCATGTTCAACTAGGTTTAAATTCAGTGTTAGGACTAGAGCTTTGTGGTCACTATCCTATCAAGGCACTACTTACATGTCTTTGAGGTGTGGCCATAGCTGAAGGCCCAAAAGAATATAAACAATCAGGCTGGTTGAGTTTGAGCGATTACATTTGTGAGCTGTTAGTCGATCTGAACTGGTTCTGCCAATGCAGGCTCTCAAATCCTGATTTAAGGTAAGGGTTTTCATCTTTACTGTTATCCAAGACAATTTTCCCTGGGGAGATATGTCAAGGGCTGGGATTGACCATAAGTCATTCTATTCCGCTGAGAGGGACGGGATATAAAAACCAAAGGCACAAACTGACATTTAAAGTCACCCCCACAATTATTCTTGCATCTGATGATTGGAGTGATATATGTGTATTGTGGACCTTAAGGCATATACACAGTAAATCAGGGGAGTCAACCATGATTTCTTTTATCGTACCCTTCACTGTAGTCTTAACCCAAGTTGTGAGGCCCACAGAAAGTCGGCCCTTGCCTGCTGTGGTGGCAACCTTGGTATAGTTAGCCAACATGGAACACGGAAACACGGGTTGTAGGTACCATGTCTCTTGAAAGAGGTACATGTGATACTGTTCAATAAACTCACACTAGTAAGGAAGTACTAATTTGGGTCCCAGGTCCGCCACATTCCAGGAGATAAATTGGACCTTCCCTGGGACACTTGGAACAACACTGATTGGGTACTTTGGAAGATTCTCTGGCTGACCTTCAGGGCTATTGGGGGCATGGTGCAATCTATTGTGAATTATAATGGGAGACACTTGGTTATCCATTACTTCGTTGTCCTGAAGTCATTCCACGGCCTCCACGTCATTCACGACGGAGAACCTATTAAAACAGGTAACATGGCCATAGGGCATTGGTGTTGTGCTGGAAAGAGGAGAGGTAGCCTGTAAAAAAAAAAATCAAGAGGGAGAGCAACTACCTTTGTTTCAGCAAGGTTGTGAAGTACTTAGCGCTCAGAATATTACGTATGCATGTAGATCTGCAGAAATGCAAAACAACGCAGTCCCCTTCAATGTCTTTCTTAGACTGCCCCACCCATCCCACTCTTCTGGCCATCATAATTTAATTCAGACCCCAAGCATTGAATGCTTATACTTGGAGAGCGAATCAGCAGACTTATTGCATAGTTTGTCCCACGGCTAATGCAGCACAAACTTCAGTGGAGGAACCCCAGCCAAAATCAGGAAATAGGGACAAACTGCGGGGGAAGGCTCAAGTTGTTGGGACATGGGGCATACAACTAACTATCAGGGGCCAGTATAGGTGATGTCATAGTGGGCATGGCAAGGGAGATTGTATTGATCTGTGGGCAAGTTTCAGATTGAAATATTCCACTGCCATGGTGCGCAACAACTATGGATGGTCTGGGGGTCTTCTCAGCTGGCTGGATAGGGATAGGGTTAGTGGTACCTGTAAGGTGGTTGCTAGGAGCTGTGTTTGTGAGGGTTGGTGGGGAACAAGTAACGGGACAACCCTTGTTCACTTTATGTGTTCATAGAAGGATTTGTGAAAGGCAGGAAGCACTGAGTTTTCAAGATTATCTAGACGGTCCATCACTGGTTTCAGATTGTCCTCCAGTATTTTCCCAAATTTGTCACACAATACCGCAAGGGTCAGGGAATCCAGAGAGTTCATGAACTGCATGATGTCGGTCTGCCATTCTGCATTTTGGGACAATGGCATTGGTTGGATCCATGTAAGCAGTTGGTTATTGGGTTTGCCTATGCTTTGATAGCGGGTGGTTGATTTTTCTTGCTGCCCTAATTCTTTCCAGGCTGTCTTGTCTTTCTTTTTCTCACTAAAATAGGGTCCTGTTGCTGCAATGGGAGATGCCCGGAGATGGCTCTGGATGGGGTGCTGCTTCAGATCTAATGTCCAGGCCAGTGCGGACTGGCATGGGGGAGACACTCACTTCAAAGTTGCTTGTGGTTGCATTATCTAAGGCGAGGCAAGGATTCAGAGCTCCGCAGTCAAATTCGATCTCGTTGCTTACAATCCCGACAACCTGCTCCAGCATACTATTGATCGAGACAGAATGGTGGGCAGCATTACCACCATCTCTCTATTTCCCCATGGCTATCTGTCAAGGTGTTTGACAAGCTAACCAAGCCACTATTGGAGGAGCTACAGGCTTGGACTGAATCAACCGCACGCCTTCCTTTCAACCAGCCGGGCTTTGTGGCTAATACCGGTACCACAACCAATTTGCTAACGCTAACCGTCTTGATGGATAAAGCGACCTGGCAACATATCCAGCTGCACTGCTGCTTTGTAGACTTCAAAGCAGCCTTCGATCGTGTGCCATGGGGCCTGTTATGGCAGAAACTAAAATTGTGGGACATTCCACAGCCTCTTCTTCAGGCAATAATTCAACTCCACACGGAAACGTGGATAAGAATCAAGCTAGGCGAAGGCTGCCATGTCTCCAGGAAGATCCAAACTGAAACCGGCGTCAAATAAGGGTGTGTATTGGCCCCACTTCTTTTCAACTTGTTTATACTCCGACCTCTCTCCAGCTCTCGACAGTGTAAACTGCCACCCTCCTCAACTCGACGGGACTCGCATCACCAACTTGCTTTACGCCGATGATCTGGTGCTTTTAAGCCACACAAAAGTGGGTCTCCAGAGACTACTGGATGAATTGCTACCCTTTACGACAAGAAACCACCTAGAGCTTAACTTGTCAAAAACTAAAACCATTTCTTTTGGGAAGCAAAAAAGGTCAACAGAAAGGTGGTACTTCAACCAAACAAAGTTAGATTCAACTCCCAGTTACAAATACCTCGGCATCTTTCTGGATAGAAGAGGCTCCTTTATCAAGCACAAAGAAGCATTAAAAATCAAAGCTCTGTCGTTAGACGTGACTGCTGCAAAGTTGGCAAAACAGCTACTAGGTCCCAGCTTAACACCCATGCTAAAAGTAATGAAAGCCAAAGTAATCAACTCCCTGACGTATGGCCACGAGATCACCAAAGGCACAACTAGTATACTAATAAACAAGTTAACAAAAATCTTTAAAAGAGCCTTTGGGTTGCCAAAATCTGCCTCGCCAGCTCAAGTGAGTCTTGAATTGAGTGTCCAAGATCAGCATGGAGTGGAGGCAGGTGCATTCATTAAACTGTGTCATAGACTGCACCGCGCCCAGGATGGTTCCTTGAAGGCCCGACTGGCAGGAAATACAGCAAAAACAGACCAGCGACAAGCATCGGCAACTCCTCGATTACAGCCTACAGTTATTAGGCGCAAAAGATCTCTGGGATATAAATCCATCTCTCCTGGTGCTAAAGTCCGCCATCAAAAAATCTGTTAGATTGTGGTCCTTTCACTCGGACAGGGCGATACTCTTAAAGAGGAGACACGCCTGGGCTGTAATCGCCAATTTTAGTGGGTGTTCAGCCGCTCTACTTGTCAAGCACATATGCACTTTATTGGAAACGCAAGTTTATAGCCCTGAGGATGGGAGAATGGCCCTTTCTGAAGAACCTCCCGGAATGGCGGCGGCCGAGTAGTAGCACAGAATTCAGATTGTGTGGCTACCATTCAGAATCAATGGAACATATCGTCTGTGCATGCCCTGCATTGCTCACAGCCAGACGGTCACTGTTGCGAGGCCAATGTATTGTGTTGGGCGTTCGATCTTGCCGCCAAGCAATAATGGCCGCTCTCGACCCTGACAACACCAAGCTAAACATTGGGCTTTCAAAATGTGTCCATAAAGCGTTAAAACTCCTTGAAGCCACTCTCCAATCCAAAGTCTCCCCATCATAGCAGAGCGGTTGAGTTAACAGACACAACATCCAAATCAGAGACTACAAGAAACCCAGATTTATGTACTGTATCAGAACATTATCAGATCTTATTGGCCCCCCGAATCTTAAGTTATTTTAAACTAATTGTTTTAAAACTTTTATCACAGTCATTTCTATTAATTTTTGTCATGTAGTAAATTGTAAAACAAAAATTTTAACCAATCAATAAAGAACATTATTATTACAAACCAAGCCACCAGACCAGGCTTCAGGAAGGAATGAGCAATGCAGCAATGCAACCAAAAAATCCCAACTGCAGAGAATAGTCAAGAAGGTCAAGGAGAACAATGGAATCCATCTGACCAGCTAGGAGTGTCTGAGAAGTGTTCTGCTCTCCCAGTGACGGGAAGCAAGAGAACTAAGGTAGAAATCAGCAAATCAGAACCCCCCTTGCAGGGAAGAAATTAACCCTCTGAACTGAGACTGGAAACATATCTCCACCCCTGGTCCTGCTGCTGCCACACCACACAATCATCAGCTTAGCTCAAGAAGGTTTGAAGTCTCAGAGTTTCAGAGTGGATCACCTTTTATTGGACTCAACACTCTGGGCTCAGTACTCTGCACTAGTGCACTCTGATAACGGAGCCCTTGAATGTGTTACTCCTTTAATCCTTTGGTAGACCACCTCACGTCGACTCCACCAGTGAACAAACTCCTGCCTGTTCAACTCCTCTGTAAGGCATCATTCGAGCACCAAACAGTCACCAAGCAGGCACCAGGTAGTTGTCACCTCTCCACCCTGCCATACACCTAGGCATACCCACCTCCAAAAAGAGGCTAGGCGCAGTGAACAGAACCATGTCGTGCTTTATCAAATGGCAGCCTCAACTGTCTACATGGGTTGCGGTCGGCCAATCACAACACTGTTCCTGGCACGTGAGTTCACGAAGCTCCGCATAGGTGTCATGAATGATTCGCGCCTCTAGATATGCACATTTGGAATTCTTTTTAAAAAAAATTTCTTTATTGTGCTTTTCAAAGCCAAAAAAACCTCCATAGTATAGTAATGCAATCAACATAGGACACATTCCAGTTATTATGACATCACAATGATAATTGTTCCTGATATTCTTTACATTTTTAGCGATACAGTATAGTAGGCAAGTAGTATTACACATCATATGAATCATATTAATCATGTGTCGCGCCCACTGACAGGCCATAAGACATGAGGGTTGCATAACCCCGATCTTGAGGTTACTTACAGATCTACAATATCCCACCCTATCCCACACTCTAACTGATTTCTCTATAGAGCATCCTTCTCACTAAGGTATATACCAGAGTCACTACAGGGGAGGGAACATCACATCTGGTCTCCTCCCATGGTCTCCCCATTCTCGCTTCCTTTAGTGGCTCTATCTACATTGTACGATGCCCAAAAATTCATAGGCCTATTGCAGGGAGGTAGGAGGTCACTGTAACATTACGTTTGGGTGGAGCAATACAACATGTCAGAAGCCCATTGAGCCATCGTAGGAAGCGGCCCCCTTGACCAACAAATTGCCACTCTACACTTTGCCATCAACAGCCCCATGTCCACTAACCTGCGCATCCCTTTAGGTAAAGGTTTCGAGTAGCCTAACAGTGCTAGAGCCGCTTCAGGTGTAAGCACCTGCCCTATTATCGCTGCCAGTTCCGAAAACACACGTTCCCAAAACTTAGCAACCCTGGGGCAAAACCATGCTAAATGCATAAACTCTGCCACTTGCTCGCTGCAACGCTCACATCTCGAGTCTTCCCTCAATCCATATCTTCAAAGCCTTTCTGGGGTATAGTAGACACAATTGAGGTGTTCGAAGTGTATTAAACGGTGTCTACCATTAAGGGAAACTCGTTTCGCATTAAGGCAGCAGTACAACCACATATCGTCATCAATTTCCTTATTCAGGTCGCTTTGTCAGGCCCAGCGGGCTTTTGTAAAATGAATCTCCCTATACGACATAGCATGTTAATACATTTTAGAAACTAGTCCCACCGATGCCTGCGTTTTTATGACTAAGGAGAGGGTAGTCACTTCTGGCGGTCCAGCCAGGTCACTCCCCAGTAGCTGTAGCAGTGCATGTCGGGTCCTGTGGTATTGGAAATTGGTGAGAAGTGAGGGCATAGTGTCTCCCACATTCATGGAATCCCAATCCTTCACTGCGCCCCCCTTAAATAAATCCCCTAGAGTGTTGACCCCAAAGGAGTTAAGTGCGCGAACCGCACCCCCATCCCTACATGGCGGCAGCCAGTGACACCATTCCAGGGGAGCGAAAGGTGAATACAGAATAGCCCCAGCCTGCATCTTTAATAGGTGATGCCATGCGTGAGTGGTCACATTTATCGAGTCCAGAATGCCAGTCCTTCAGTCTGGAGGTATAAAGAGCAACATGGGCAGATGGTGCGGGGTAGCGACCTATCGCTCGATGCGCAGATGAGGAATATCTGGCGAACCGTGTATCCAAAGACGGGCGTGTGTACTCTGCGCTGCTCTATAATAAAAACCCAAATCCAGTGCCCCTAGCCCCCCCATGTGATAAGGTAACATGAGAATTTCCACCTAACCCTCGCTTGTTTGCCCACCCATGCCAGTTTTACCATCAAAGTTGTGATTTTCTTTAACAATATACTAGGGAGGACCATTGGAATATTTGTGAAGAGAAACAGGAAACAAGGGAGTATCACCATTTTCATTATTGAGATTCTACCCAAGAGTGTCAACGGCAAACAAATCCAGCTATCCACCTCATCCTCCAGTCTACTAACTAATATGCCATCATTTTCCCTAAAAAAACACTTCAGAGCCTGACTGCACTTTGCTACCAAGGTCTTACTGATTCCATCATCCATTGTAATGGGTTTTTCCAGTTCGAATTGAGTTGTGGAGGGGGAATATAATGGACTTGGACCAATTTACTCGCAGACCTGAGACCCCCCCATAGTGCACTACTTTCTGCAAGACTGAGAGATGCCGTTCTGGATCTTGAACATAAAGAAGTGTGTCATCTGCATATGTCAAAACTATGAGTTCATAGCCTGGGATGCAAATGCCCTTATATCTATGATATTCACGTAGCGCACAGGCGTAGGGTTCGGCAACTAAAGCAGAGAGGATCGGAGAGAGCGGACAACTTTGCCTTGTACCTCTCGTAATACGTATCGGTTCCATTACCAAGTCTCCAATTTTAATATGGGCCATGGGCTAGCTAAAGAGTATCCCTAGCAATTGCAAGAAGACCTCTCCCAGGCCCATACGCAACAGAACCTGTCTCAGGAAGGGCCATTCAATAGAGTTGAATGCCTTTTCTATATCTAGAAACACCGCTATTGGGCAAGTGTCCGGTATAGTATGCTGGAGGGCCTCAAACACTGTGCATAAATTATAAGTGATGTTACGTCCCGGAACAAACACAGCCTGCTCTGGAGCAACTAACGTGGGGACCAGAGGCACCAGACGATTGGCCAGGATATTTGCCAAGATTTTGGTGTCAATGTTAAGCAATGAAATTGGACGATATGACGAACATTCCTCAGGTGGTTTTCCCGGCTTCAAAATGGCCGCAATACCAGCCTCTCTCATTGAGGGCAGCATCGTGCCCAACTCACACGACATCAAATACAGTGGCTAAGTGCAACAGTAGGCTAAGCAACAGTAGGTCCAAGAACACCTTATAGAAAGCCACTGTCAGGCCATCTATCCCCGGGGCACTGCCGGCTCTCATACTAGATAACGCTAGAAGTATTTCCTCTTATTCTAATGGACGTATTAAGAATTTGCGATGCATATTAGTCAGCCAAGGCAACTTAATATGTGTTAAGTAATCCAAAATGTTCTCCTCAGGCCTGAACTACGCGAAGAGTATAATGTCAAATAGAATTGCCTAAATTTCTCTGCTATGGCAGAGTCTTCAGAGAGCGTCACCTCCTCTGCTGACTTCAGTTCAATGACCCCCGTGTGTTCCCAACGCTTCCTTAACAACTGAGCAAGGTCCCTACCTGGCCTTTCGCCTTCACTGTAAATGCGAGCAGTATCATATTTGCAGGGATGATTAATTTCTGCATCAGCCGTGTCATTGAACTCCTCCAGTCGGGATTTGAACTCTCCCATCACCTCATCATCAACACCTTGCTAGGGACGTGTCTCTGAGCTGGCCAAAGTGTCTTCCAAGTCAAACAACCTCTTGCTCAGCGCTTTAAGAACTCCCGAGTTCTTAGACATCGTGACCCCTCGGATGTACACTTTAAGCGCCTCCCACACCACCTGGAAGCTCTCTACTGAGCCCACATTCTTGTCAAAATATGTTTCAATTGCCTCTGCCAGTTCAGCCTTGAACTTCGTCCAATAGGGAGTATGGGGGGGAACCTCCAAGTGTAGGCGGGGAGAGTCTTTAAGGGGGTATCAATCACAACCAGAACCGGGAAATGGTCAGAGAGTGTACGTGGTAGCACTTTGCACATCCTCACATGGCTATACAGTTACCCAGATGCCAACCAGTAATCAATATGTGTGTGTAAGTCATGGTATGCCTAATAGTGTGTATACCCCCTTTATCAGGGAACCTCTGTCTCCACCCATCATGCAGGTCAGTTTGCTCCATGAAATCTGTGAGTGTTCTGGCCACGGCAATGACATGTCTGACCAGTACTCCTGAGCAATCACGTTCCAGATTTAAAACTAAATAGAAGTCCCGGCCCCAAAGTTGCTGCCCCACCCCGAAGGTCTGACCCTACCAGACAAGGCAGTATAGAAGTCAGGATTTTCATAGTTGGGCCCATAAACATTTATTACAAGTAAGTCCAATCCCTTACCCCGACAGCTAGAGATCACATATCTACCATCAACATCCGTATGTAAAGGTTCAAGTGTGAAGGCAGATTTAGGGCGAACCCATGTTAGTACCCCCCGGCATGGGTGTTGAAGCCCGCAGTGTGCGTGTTTCCCTAGACGGAGGAAGGTGTGTTTCCTGTAGTAGTGCGACGTCAATGCCATGCCTTGTCAGGTATGCTCAGACGTGAGTCCCTTGCTCACTTTGCAACTGGATTCAAGCAAGCCGGGCTGAAGACGGCTGGAATGCCAGAAACCGGTCCTCGGAAGCTTGTTTCCGGTCCAGGGAAGACATGGCTTGGCAGTTCGGGCTGGACTGTTCCCATGAGGCACAGGGTCAGACTGATATGCATATAGCCATGTCTGAACTGGGGTGGCAGAGTGGGCTAAAGAACGGTGATGGATTAAACCCAGATCTTTTGACTGGGTGTGAGTGTTTGATTGGTTCAGATGCTCCGTCCATCACCACCCCCTTTTGTACCGCTTTGGCCACCATAAGTGTGGCAGGGTATGCTCAGACATGAGTCCCTTGCTCACTTTGCCACTGGATTCAAGCAAGCCGGGCTGAAGACGGCTGTAATGCCAGAAACCGGTCCTCGGAAGCTTGTTTCCGGTCCAGGGAAAGCATGGCTTGGCAGTTCGGGTTGGACTGTTCCCATGAGGCACAGGGTCAGACTGATTTGCATATAGCCATGTCTGAACTGGGGTGGCAGAGTGGGCTAAAGAACGGTGATGGATCAAACCCAGATCTTTTGACTGGGTGTGAGTGTGTGATTGGTTCAGATGCTCCGTCCATCACCACCCCCTTTTGTACAGAAAGTACAGCAGGTTAATTCAGATTAAAAATCCACGTTTTAATTGATTTCCTGAAAATGGTTTCAGAGGTGATTTGTTGCAAGGCATTGGGCAGAGTATTCCAAAGCATGGCAGCCCTTACCGTAAAGGATCTGCCCCCAGTCGAGCTTTCCTAACTCGGGGGATGCATAGCAGGTTCTAGGAGCTAGATCTAAGTAAGTGAAGCTGTTTGTACGCACCAAACCTCTCCTTCAGATAATTGGGGCAGGATCCATGGAATTCCTTAAAGGCTAAGGTTAGGGCCTTAAACTTTATTCTGTTGGTGACCGGCAGCCAATGAAATTCTTTGAGGTGCGGAGAGATATGTTGCTTGAATGGGACATGTTTGAGCAATCTAGCAGCCGCATTTTGGACTAACTGCAGTTTCTTTATCTGGTACACAGGTAGGCCTAAATATAGGCCATTCGCGTAATACAGGCAGGAGGTCAGTGTAGCATGAACCACTGAGCGACTGCAATTTTCGGGGAAAAGGTGCAAGACTTTGCGCAGATTCTTCAAACTACCAAAGCAAGCGCCTGTCACCTGCTGAATTTGGCCCGAGAAAAATAGATCCGCCTGCCATTTTACGCCCAGGTTTTTTGCGCATCCTGCGGGGGTGGAGGGACAACCCATTTCCTCTGGTCACCAAAGGTCCGCGGAGGGAGGTTGGTTGTTACCGAAGAACAGCACCTCTGTTTTTTCAGCATTCAGCTTGAGTTTGTTGTTGTTCATCCATTGCGCTATGTCTTTTAAGCAAAATTCAAGTAAGAGCCACTCGACAGATCTTTGAAAGGAAATACCAACTGGGTATCGTCGGCGTACAAGATCGCCTTCACTCCCCAGTTGGCAATCACTGAAAATAATGGCGCCAAATAAATGTTAAAAAGCAGTGGGCTCAGGGCTGACCCTTGAGGGACCCCACACAATAGGGGCTTGCGTTTGGACTGATGGGGTTGAAGCGCCACCCTCTGCGTGCGTCCAGAGAGGAAAGATTTAAGCCACCACAGGGCTGTGTCCTCAATCCCCAGATCCTGAAGGCGCTGGGCCAGGATGTAGTGGTCCACCGTATCAAATGCTGCAGGGAGATCCAGGAGCACCAGCATAGCTGATGCCCCTGAATCCAACTCCATCCTGACTGAATCCGCCACCTCTATTAGTGCGGTTTCCGTACTGAATCCCGCGCGGACCACAATCAGTCTTGTTCTTCAAAACCACCTCATTCTGCTTCGTCCAGCGGGGTTCTCTCTGGGCTTCAACGTTTGTCTTTGACCCATTCCTTCATTGCCTTCTGCAAGGCCTTCGGGTCTGTAAAGATATGCGACTGTCCTTTGCAATTAATCTGGAGGTTGGCAGTGTATGGCACAGCATAGTCAATGTTGCTCTCTGTAAGTTGCTTCTTCATTGGGGCAAACTGCCGGTGTGCCTCTTGCACCTTGAGAGTAAAGTCAGGAAACAGCGATATAGTGGAGCCTTCATATTGGAGCGGTTGCTTGCCCCTAGCAGCTCGTAGTGCTGAGTCTCTGTCGCGGTAGTTAAGAAGCTTCGCTATGATCGGCCTCGGAGGAGCTCCTGGCACCAGACGCAGACCCAGGGAGCGGAGTGCCCTTTCGACTACAAACATGGATGAGAAAGTTCCATGTCCAAGCAGCCTAACAAGCAATTTTTCAATAAACGGTTCCATGTTGCCAGTCGGGGTAGATTCCGTAAGGCCTGTGATTCTAAGTTTGCTACCTCTCGAACGCGCTTCCAAGTCCTCTGTCTTGTCCTGTAGAACCTGCATAACTTTCCCCAACTGCTTGTGGCCCACGTCTAGCGTTGTCTGTGCCTCCTCAACTTCCATGACCCAGTGCTCTGCCATATCCAAACGATGTGCATGTTTGTCTAGTCTTTCAGACATTCTATCCATACGGTAGGTAAGAGACTCCATCTTAGAGCCTAGCACAGAGGGGCTACTCTGCAGGACCTTCTCCATCACTGCGAGCATAGTACGAATGTCTCCCTCTGGTTCCTCCTTAGGGGGGTCTTGCGTGTTCTCACCATCGTCTGCAGTGGCCTTGCACCCCTTAGACTTCCTTTGATCGAATGAGAGTTTTGGTTTTGTTCTGTCGGCTTTTCCCATCTCCGATCTGTTTTCTCGCTATGCCAAGTCAAGAGCTCAGCCGGTCCCAGTCGGCCACTGTCTGTACGTGTACACCAACTGGTCGCGTCTGTGATGACGAGGTATTATGAATATTGTAATAGAATTGAAACCACTCTGTGGGGCAACCACAGGATACCCAGTGGGTGGTAAATGAGCCTCGCAGTTTCCGCTGTAAATGTAAGAAAAAGAGAGGAGGGAACCAGACACTCAGGTTGTTGGTGGACGTACATTTTCCTCCACAAAATGACGCAGGCAGTTGTCCCCTCAATACAGCAATGGTCCCCAATTCAGGCATACAGAGCTAGCCCCGCACTCCACTTGTAATAGCTAACTTGGGAGAAAGAAGCCTGTTTTCACCCAGCTGTGTAGCAGTAGCAGCCCCTGAGCGGTGGCAGCGGCGATTGTGCGTCTTAAGATTGGGGCCGCTTGGGCAGGATCACACTTCAGGCGTGGACTAGTATTGTAGGTAAGTAGCAGCTCTCATCATAGCAGTCTCAGTTAGGTAAGAATCACCAACTCTCACCACGGCAGCACTATTGAGCCCAGCAAAGTCATCACTGCTTTCGCACCCCCTCCATCCAGGAATCAGCGAGAATGGGGCAGGGTGAAGGCAATCTAAAATAACGGGCTTGTCTCTTCCGCAGTGAGGCTCCAGGCGCACCAGGGAGCAGGCAGTTAAATCAAATACGAGTGTCCTGTGCCTCAAGCCAGCAGCGCCACAGGAAGAGCACCTCCAGAGATCTCACGGCATCCAGCCGCTGCAGTATGGCCTCTCGCGTCACTTCACCTTGAGGCACATCAGTGGCGTCTTCCCGGACCAGGGCGCTCCAGCTAGCACTCACCTCCGAGGCTCCCCGCCCGGTTAGCAACCCAGACGGCCAAGAGGGGATCTCACGGGAACCAGAGGGTGCAGGGTCTACTCGTCGCTCAGTGATAGGAGGGGAGGGGGCCAATCCTCACCGCCGGTGTGAGACGATTGTAGTTGCTGCTGTACCGGGCGGGGAGGGTGCCCCCACTAACCATGGGAGTCCGGGGATTCAGGCCTAGCTGCTCGTTCAACAGGCAGATGTGTCCCCCTTCGCCGCCTGGTGCAGTGCGGCTGTCGGAGCAAGAGCGCTACACTTCCCAGCAATTCCAGCAGCTCTATCCGTTGTGATAATGCTGATTGCACTCCTCAGAAAGCGGATATTGACAGATAGGTGTTTTTGCAGAGCTACTTGGTAAAGCGGCCATCTCTGAATGTATTTACATCAAATAGCACAAACACTCTTTCTGAAATAAGACCTAGCTTTCTGCCAAATTTGGTGTAATTCTGTCCAGAGGTTTGGGCTATCGCTGTATCTAAAATCCTTACAGAAATTAACATAGGAAGCACACTTTTTTTGATATCCTATGTACATATTTACAGCGATTAGTAATTCATTAATTTCATATAGATGTTATAACAATATGCATGCGTGTCACTAAAACATCTATATGAAATTATTGAATTACTAATCGCTGTAAATATGTACATAGGATATTGATGTATATATGCACAAGTTGATTTTGATTTACAATTTGCACATTCAAAGATGGCCACTGCCTACAGACTCAGTAGTCTGCCTTCCATTTCCTGGACCGTCACTATGTAAACCACACTGTGTCTTGCGTTTCTCGTGTGAACAAGGAAGTTCGCTTCCGAAATGTGTAACCTGGATTAAATTCCTTTTTGCAAAGACTCCTGAGAACGCGCAATATTGGATTAATGCGTTGACCGTCCTCTTTGTTTGCACTAATGGTGTTGTAATGGAATAAAATACCTCAACTTTGAAGAAAACACGTCTGTATTCCGTTTGTGGTGTGGTGAATTCGAGCTGCTGGGCTGCGGACAGGAGCCCGGCTGGGTTCGTTATTTCTTGAGAATATATATATATATATATACATACATATATATATACATACATATATATATATTTTCATTGAATGTAAAATATATATATATTCACTGTATATAAAATATATATATATATACATTCACTGTATATAAAATATATATATATTCACTGAAAAAAACAACAAAGGTTACAGGGATGTTGTAGTTAATTATGGAATTGAAAAAACCTTTGAAATTCACTGAAAAAAAGGTTATAGGGAAGTTCTAGTGAGTTTCAGGTTTCACTAGTAAAAAAACAGTAACATTCAGCAGTTATAGTTCGCTGAGCTAACTATAACTAGGCTTTCCTGTTTTCAGTTTCTATTTTTGGTAAATTCTGGTGCGGTTTTTCCAGTGTTTTTAATACTTCAAAAAAACAGTGGTTATCAGTGGTTACACATTTCTGCGCCATTAAAAACAACAGCAACTGAGTTTTTCCAGTATTTATGGAATGTTTTGTTATTATTGCTTGGTTTCTGCAATTATAGTGCATGTGTACAGGCAGTGTAGTTACAGGGTATATGAGGTCCAAATACAACTTTACAAATCAAACTTATTAAAGCACACCATACAATACTTCTTTAGTGAGTCTTTGGTAATGTGCGCTCGCTCTTACCTTCACATGTAAACGTTCATCTGTGAAAAGGCCCTCTCAACATTAGCACTTGAGACGGGCAACGCCAAAACAGCCAATGCACAATTTGCTAACTCTGGTCACTGACATAGTTTTCCATGCCAATACTGGTGCACCTGAAGATTGCGATTCTCTGAGACGGGTTCTACAATATATGCTTGGAACTGGGCGCATATCCCCTCAGTTATTGAAGTGGTCAAAAATAAATTTGTACTTTTCAAAGACCAGAGAAAATTCCCTTTTACGGAAGGGATCTAGAACGTGTGCAGAGTACCTTAGTGAGGTTTCATTGACTTCAAATGCCATAGTTGGTGAAGGGACATTTCTATGCATCATTGCAAGCCATTTCTCATGCACTGTAGAATAAAATTTCCTGAATTGCTCCTCAACATTTCTTTGCTTACCAAGTGGCAAGAATTCTAACATGGAACATGTTGCAGTGCCAAAGTCACTAAAAGTGTCGCCAAGCCTCCTCTCAAGGAGATGTTTCACATTTCCTCCAATGACCCTGAACACTTGGTAGACAAGGGTGTTTTCAGACTCTAGTTTTTTTATTATGTCCACTACTGCGGTCATGTTTTCCTGTAAAATTCTAAGACTGCAGCAGAGTGTACTTTTTTCACATCACCATCAATATGCGACCAAAGATCCTCACATTTCTTTTTTTTGGCATTATAACCTTGCAAACATTCTGTATACGGTTGCCACATGTATAGTATAGCATTCACGGTCTCTAGGACTGAGAACCACCGGCTAAATGACACAGTTGTGATGACTCTTTCTTTGATGCCACACAAAGCACAGGATTAAAAATACTTGCATTTTAGTTCCAGCGCATAATGAAACAGTGCACCAGAATGGACTACAATGTCAAAAGCACTCTTCATTAACTTTAAAGATTGTAAAGATGTTTTTAGGATATCATCTAGCAAGTGCAAGGATCTCTTACAGGGATGTACTTCAGCTCAGGTATTGATTGTGACAGGTCATCAAACAACCTTTTCATATACCTAGCTGAATTATAGCAAATTAAAACAATATCACTCCAATCTTTGTTGAACTTGGCAAGAACTTTTTGCAGCACAATTCAAAGTGACACTGTGTTCCATGTTCTCCAAATATCTGGCGTCATGTTTTCACCACTATCCCAGCCCAGATGCTTGGTGGCAGCACTCTTTTTACACATACCTGTCACTACAGCTTGCATAGAATGTTTAAAGCCTGTGGTTTTTGGCAATTCACCTACTATCAATACTGACTCGCTATAAAAGGGGGCTGATGCAGCAAAGGGTTTCACTCATTCTCAGTCTCTGGGTAAATGTGATGGTGCATATTGGAAAAATTCTTATGAAACCAGCAATTTTGCCTATCAGTAAAAGAATCAAACATAGCTAAAATATCAAATATGATTATGATATTTCCTGATTTTCTTCTGTTTACAAAATAATTACATAAGACTTAAAACATGTTTCTAAACCCTGCTTCTTTAGACCAAAGACCAAAAAACTGAAAAAAGCTAAAGGAAGAAGAAACAATATTTTAGTGACATCCTTAAAACAACAAAACTCAAGGAGAATAATGTTAGCCCAGTCTTTCTTCCTGCTGCCTTGTATAACAAAGTTACATTGTATTGCCTCTTCAAGAAAAAATAAAACTTAGTCTGTGAGTCACCTTTTCCTTTCTTTGAACGGCATTTAGTTTGTGGTTGCGAAGGTGTTTTTTCAGTGTTTTATATGTTTACACTGGTGAGGGCTATTTTCCTTTGGGTGCAGTATTACGAGTTAATATAGGTTTAAACCTAAAACAGTATAGCTTAACTGTAACTCATGGCCCTGCACTGCTTATGACCTCACATATTACATCACTCATGACATGTTCAGTGACATCACTGTTGACATCTCAAATGAGATCACTGACCCCATCCCCTGGAGCCCGGACCCACCTCTTTTGTGGGTGCCCTGGTTGAGCATCTTTTGCTATCGATTGGCGGAAGCAGTAAAGCTCCTGCCAAGCAATAGCAAACAGCAATGTCCCAGTAGTGGGTACCCCGGAACATAGCAGTAGCCATCTCTGAGAGGTGGTGGTCCCCAGAACCATCTATGATGCCAGGAGGGGTAATGCATAGCCCACCTCCTTTCTTTGAATTAGCCCCAGGGAGGTGATGGTCCCAGGGCTGCGTGAAGACTACGTATCCCCCCCCACCTTCAATTTTTCAAAAGCCCCAGGGAGGTGGCAGTCCTTGCCTTTAAGGGGGCCATGCAAACCCCCACATTAATTAGAGTTAAAGCCCCCAGGGATGTGGTGGTCACCGGGGCGCATGGGGTGCCTTGCGGTCACCCCCGCATAATTGAAATCAAAAGCCCAGGGAAGGAGTTGGTCCTTGGGGTTTGATTAAACCCTAGGAGGGGTCTCCATGCCCCCTCCTTTATTTTTCATATGCCCCTGGGATTTAGACCACCCGAGCATGGGCGTCCGCAGAAATTTTTCCAGGGGGGGGGGCAAAATGTTAACGTCATCACCATCCTCTGACATGATGTGTGCCAGGTAGGGCGGAGGAAACACTGGGGCGCAGGAGGGGCCATGGGGGGCAGAAAGCAGGGCCGCATATGATCTCATACACCATAGGGTTGCTGTGCCACAGCCATCTTTCTTTTGTGGCACCCCAAAATCCATACCCACCCTGGTCTCTAAAATTACCCCCTAGCACCCCAAAACCCATACCCACTCTGAACCCTAAATTTACCCATGTTCCCCCAAAACTCATACCCGCCCTGAACCCTAAAATTACCCCCCTGGCACCCATAACCCATACCCTCCCTGACCCCTAAAATTGTCCCCCTTGCACCCCAAAACCGATACCCACCCTGAACCGTAAAATTACCCCCTAGTACCCCAAAACCCATACCCACCGTGAACCCTATAATGACCCCCTAGTATCCCAAAACCCATACCCATCCTGAACCCTTAAATTTCCCCTGCCCCCAAAACTCATACCTGCGCTGAACCCTAAAATTCCCCCCCTGGAACCCATAACCCATACCCACCCTGACCCCTAAAATTATTCCCATACCCACCCTGAACCCCTACCCACCCTGAACCCTAAAATTACCCCTAGCACCCGAAAACCCATACCTACCCTGAACCCAAAAATGACCCCTGCTCCCCCAAAACTCATTAGCACCCTGAACCCTAAAAACCCCCTAGCACTCCAAAACCCATACCCACCTGAACCCTTAAATTACCCCTGCCCGCCCAAAACTCATTACCATCCTGAACCCTAAAATGACCCCCTGGCACCTCAAAACCCATACCCACCCTAAACTCTAAAAATACCCATGCCCCCCCAAAACTCATACCCACCCTGAGACCTAAAATTACCCCCTGGAACCCCAAAACTCATTACCACCCTGAACCCTAAAATTACCCCCCTGGTACCCCAAAACCCATACCCACCCTGAACCCTAAAATTAGCCCCTAAAACCCCACAACCCATACCCACCATGAACCCTTAAATTACCCCTGCCCCCAAAACTCATACCTGCCCTGAACCCTAAAATTCCCCCCCTGGCACCCCAAAACCCATACCCACCCTGACCCCTAAAATTGCCCTTAGCACCCGAAAACCCATACCTACCCTGAACCCTAAAATTACCCCTTCCCCCCCCAACTCATTACCACCCTGAACACTTAAATTATCCCCTGGCACCCCGAAACCCATACCCATCCTGAACCCTAAAATTACCCCTGCCCCCCAAAACTCATACCCGCTCTGAAACCTAAAATTAAACCCTGGCACCCCAAAACTCATTACCACTCTGAAACTTAAAATTACCCACTGGCAACCCAACACCCATACCCGCCCTGAACCCTAAAATTACCCCCCTGGCCCCTTAAAACCCATACATTACCTGAACCCTAAAATTACCCCCTAGCACCCCAAAACCCTTACCCACTCTGAACCCTAAAATTACCTCCTGGCATCCCAAATCCCATACCCACCCTGAACCATAAAATGACCCCGACACTTCAAAACCCATACCCACCCTGAACCCTAAAATTACCTCACTGGCACCCCAAAAGCTGAACATTACGGGGCAGATTTTCAAGCCCCTTGTGCCACTTTTGCATCATGTTTAACATAGGAAAAGTGACGCAAAAGTGGCACTAGGGGCTTGTAAATCTGCCCCTACAAGCTTACACTACATTTGCATATTCAGAGGGGACTGTCCTCCTTGACGTTTCCATCCATGTAAGTCTACAACACCATTAACTTAGAGTAACCTAGATATGCAGCGAGTAGTCAATGCTGGTGATGCTGCAGAATGCATTGAAGTTACTGGAACTTACTTAAAAACTGCTGCCTGCTCTTCTGATACTATTTGGTGGAGTCGAGCTGATCAGCAACACTGTCATCCTGGCATCCAGCCCCCCCTAAAGGTCTCACTGTGTAGATAGATGTGGGTCAAATGTCTCCTGGTTTTTCCTTGCCTGGGTGAGCAGCGCCATGGATGTGTATTCCATACAAGTGCACAGACAGCAGGGGGAAAGGGTTGGCAGTTCAGGTGACTCTTTTCCTTTGTAAAGTAATTCCTGCTGGCGTCATAGCCAGGGTTTGCTGTCTGTGCACTTGTATGGAATACACATCTTTACAAGTGCACAGACAGCAAACCCTGAGCTATGACGCCAGCAAAAAAATCCTATACAACAGAAAAGCGTCACCTGCCCTGGCCGTCCCTTACCCCCTGCTGTGCACATCTTCCTACTCCCACCCCATGATGAGGCAGCTAGAAGTCCGGCTGAGACTTCCTGGGCACACACACAGCAGCACTGATTACTTCACAGGTCTATAAAAGTCCATTTACTTGTTAATGAGGCTTTGTTGTGTTTTCACCCCTTCTTGGAGTTGGTGTGAGGTTTAAAAGAGGAGGTGAACGAGGGATTGAAGACGCCGCGTGGTGATATGGATTGGTGTTTGGATTGGATGGAAGAGATAAGCAAGTTCCTCTGGGGAGGGCCGTAATGACTTGCTTGAGTGCCTTAATGACTTGCTTCATTGCTTCGTGCCATTAGAGCTTTGGCTCACAGTAGGGGGTATTTTAATTCTCTGGTTACTCCCTTGGTACAAACTCTCTCTTATAGGGCAGTACAACGCTGCTTTGTTTACATTTGGTCATTTAACGCTCACATGGTAACGTAGTAACAAACTGTGAGGAACTAGCAATAATGAGGCGTTGCCAGTAGTCCCTGACTCCGGTGGTTTCAGTGACAATGGCAGTACTTGATACAGGGATTGCTTAGTTACCCCTTGAAGCAAGGAGGTAATCGGTAATTCAGTGAGTTCGCAGCAGTACCTGGCTCTAGTAGTGTTAGTGACCGGGTCAGTACTTGTCACTTTGATTCCCTTGGTACCCCTGAGATCCAGAGGCCCTGAGAGCTGGTCTGACTGAGGCCTCTGCTGTTTTCTCGGACTGTGGCCCTGTCTGAGCTCAGGGTGTAAGTTCCAGCAGAGGTGGGAGGGAGGTGCAGTGAGTGTCTGTTTAGTCAGGTTTGAAGCAGACACCAGTGCTTAGTGTGATACTTCAAGGTACTTTAACGCTGCCCTGCTGGGTCAGGGTTGTGAAGGGATCTGACTCAGTCCTGGCGAGTGGCGGTGCAGGGACATAGTTGGTCCTGCAGACAAGTGACCAACGCGTTGTCTCACAGCTTGTCGCATTAGGGTGTTAACTGAGTGACTGACCAAGGCACCAGGTTGGGAAAAGTCCGTCTCAACCCTGCCCTGCTGCAAAACCTTACACTGCCCTGTAAGTACATGTCTAGCTGAATCAACAGGCCACTGTGTTTACTGAATCACTCATCCCCAAAGGGGCATCAACCTTGCCATGGATGTGGGGGGCAGGCTGTCACTCAGCGTTTTCTCAACCACAGCTTCGCCTCTGTGGTGAAAGTGTTACCCAGATGAAAGTTGGGCGGTCGTAGTGACACTTTGTACCAATTATGCCCGTGGCTAAATTAGCCCAGTGGCAGCCCAGCCACCTTTCATGGTTTGGGCCACAGAACAAGGGGTCTGGCGGTGAGCACCGGCATGGGGGCAAGCTGGCACTGGTGCCAAATACACCCGTCGGGTGTGTAAGGGCCTGCGCCAGGCTTTTGTTCATAGCTATATGGCAAAGACACGCGGTTGGGCTGAGAAGTCGTCCGTCAGCCTCGTGGAGACTTCACTACTACAGGCGCTATACTTTAAGGTTCGCGTTTCATTGGCCCTCGAAGACTGACAGACTGGGTGGTCCCTGCTGGTATTCTACCCCGTGCACTGCATCCGCTCAAGAAACAGTGCAGTGGTGTTTGGGAACGTTCTGAGCTATCTAACCAGACACAATAATGCATGTAAAACCGCAATCCTTATTGAAAGCTGGCCAGGCAGACGCTACAGATAAACTCTTCTGGAAAAGAGCTCGGAAAAGCCCCCTGCGCACCACCTCCAAGAGCAGTAACATATCAATCCTTTTCTGTCTTTGCTTGTGAAAGGCTACCCCATGGCAGAGGGCAGTGTATGCCTAAGAAAAGCAGTACTTTAAGCTTCACTAGAACATGCAGTTCACTCTCCAAACACACAGAAAGAGCAAGTGTGATGATTCTCTCATGCACCCCTCTACATTGGCCACCTGACCCCAGAGTCACACGTGTAGACATTTATTTTTTAACCCTGGCCTGCCGATCTACACATTTCCGTAGACGTCTGCAGTGGGGGCAAGGAGGGGCACTCCAGGGGGGGGGCAAGGGCCCCTCCTTGCCCCCCCTTCGGACGCCCATGCACCCGAGGGCTTCCTTTAAAATAAGCGCTGTTTTTATTTTATTTTGCCGCATATCCACGGTTTCAACCGAGAATTCGCTGCAAAATTGGAAAAATATTTTAATACATGGTGGGGTCACTGTCAGAACCCTCCACCATATCTGGTGGGTCAGGGTATTCCTCCCCTCCCGCTTTTCTTTATTTTTTATTTTTTTGTGGGACTCGGCTTCAAGAAGAGTCCCAAGATGGCTGCCAACACTTCCCAGTTAAAGTGTCGGCAGCCAATCCAATTTCAGTAGGATTTCAGGTTACAGATATCTATATTTTTTTAACTTACAAATCTCTGAAACTACTGAACGGATTTCCACCAAATCACAAAAGCCTGCTTTTTGAATCAGCATCTAGCTTTATGCCAAATTTGGTGTAATTTTGATTAGCGGTTTGGGCTGTAGTCATGTTAAATAAAAAAAATCCCCATGGGCATAACATGGAAAAAAGTGTTTCGGGATCTTTAATTTTTCTTGGCCTGCATTATGAGTCACCCCGTAACTTTCAACACAGTAGCTGAAACGAAAAAGGGACTTTTAAAAATAATATTCATGAAAATTTGTCAACCGCCACCAAAGTTATTGGCAAAACTAAAAACACTTTTCCTAAGGAAACTTTAATCCTAACCATAACCATCTACTAGCTATCGCCAGTAGGTAATAGAAATAACTTTCCAAAAACATTCTCCATGGAAATATTTGGGGTGATGTGTCAAGTAGGAGCCAATAAAAACGGGATGTCCCAAAAGGCAAAATCCCCATGCATTTTCCATAGACCTTTGTAGGACATGGTACAGCAAAATCGACTCAACGGAATGACACAAAATTTGTCAGGAAGCTAGACCTTATTTTGATTTGATGTAAATCTGATTTTGAGAAATTAGGAATAACAATTATTTGTATATCTGGACATTTGGTTGCAAGGGACTCTCGCGAGAGTCCCTTAAATCCGATAAAAAAATAGTTTTCTGATTGCCCTAGGGGGCTTTTTTTCAAAGTAAGGCTCTAGCGGGAGTAAGTGCTAAAATTGGATGGCTGCAACATGAGAGTCAATGTTGAAGTCTGCTGTTACAGGACTTGGGTACTTAGTCTCAGAATTACTTTAATAAAAGATATAAGGGGGCAGGGTAGGGATACCCTGCCCCACGGATGAATCCTACATAGAAGAGAGGGGGCATTCGGCTCCCCCTACTGGAGCCACTAGTAGGCCCTAGAAAACCTATGTCCTGGGGCTAACTTGTAAAAAAAAGGGGAGAGGCTCACAGCACCCCCTGAGCCTCAGTTGAGCCCTGGGGATCCCATCACCCGGAGTCAAATATCTACAAAAAGGGGGGGCATGCACCTTTCTCCCTGTGCTGGTATCCACCCGGGAACCCCCTACCCGGGGAATGATACTACACAGTCTCTCAGGAATCCGGCCCCAGGAACACTGTGGTTCCCTTCCGTGGAGAGTGACTGCATGCTCTATCTACACTCTCCCCAGAAGGGACTTCAATTTGCTCCTGCCCAGCAGGAGCAGTAACAAAATGCTGCTGCACTCACCCAAGTGAGAGTAAAGGAAAGATATCAGCTCCCACCAGCACCTAGTATGGTGCTGGCTTGCCCAGAAGCTCCCCAGACAACCCCCAATGTAGTATTTAGTGACACCTAGGCACAAAGCTGAGGTCCCAGGGAATGAGTTTCCCTGTGCCGTAAAGGCTTGGGTGGAGAGGCAGTGCACCCCCTCTTCTTAGTTAAGAAAAGGTCCCAGGATGGGATCTCCTGGGCCCTTAGTGGCACAGAGAGAGGGGCACCATGCCCCCTCCTCTTAATTGAAAAAAGTTCCTGGTGATTGAGTCAGCAGGGCCCATAGTGGCTTGGGGCAAAGGAACATGGGCCCCCTGCCCTTGATAAAAATAATCTGGCCCCTGGGCATGGAGTGCTCAGGATTGTAAAATATATAGAAAATAGCATCTGGGTGTCCCAAGTGAGCACCAGGACACCAAAATAAATCTCTAAAAAATGAAGCATTGATATTCTTACATGAGGCTGCAGTTACACTTGTTAATAATAGGGACCCTCTCAACTCAGATGTAACTGCTTCAAAAGACTTACACCAAGCTGAGGGGTGTGGCTTTGATATACAAATTTGCTATTTTAAGAATTTGTGCTTGTCCCTAGGTTTAGTTATTTGCCAAAGTTGTTGCATAACAACGAGTCATAATTACAGGTTTTAAAACATTTATTGAATTATATCACAGTAAATTATTACACCCTGGTTAGACCTGTCATTCTTCGTGTGGTCTTCCCCATACGTTTAGCCTGCTTACCTCCTCTTTTTGCAGATTTTGTTTGTTACCCTTAGGACTCTGAGCACTTTACTACTGCTGGCCAGTGCTAAAGTACATGTACTTCTCCACTAAATATGGTAACATTGGTATATACACAATTGGCATATTTCAATGTACTTGTAAGTCCCTTGGAAAGTGGTATACCATATACCCAGGGCCTGTAACCTAAATGCTATTAGTGGGCCTGCAGCACTGATTGTGTCACCCACATAAGTAGCCTTTCAAACCTGTGTCAGACCTGCTGTTGCAGGGTCTGTGTGTAAAGTATACTGCCACTTCAACTTGTTGTTTAAAGCTACTTACCAAGCCTTAACCGCATGCGTGCGGGCGGAATTCCGCTCGCACGCTGAGATTTTTAAAACCGCACTTTACATGACGAGCTGGGCTCGTCATGAGCGTGCGAGGAGGCTACCTCATGACGAGCCCAGCTCGTCATGAACGTGGAAGGGGTTAAACCCCCCTTTTATTACTCACAAGTCACCCCAAAGGTTGGCCTTAGGTAGCCCGTGCTGTGTAAGTGAAAGGTAGGACATGAACTGTTAAGACTGCATGTCCTGGAAGTGACAAACACCAAAATCCGTTATTCACAGCTGTGTGTCCTACTCTTCTCATAGGTTATCATTGGGAATTCCTTAATACACTTTTAAGCTGTAATTCCTGATTAATTAGAAAGTATATATCATTGGAATGGTGTTGTTGATAAATCAATTTTACTGGTAAAATTGGATTTAACATTACTATTTTAGAAATGCAACTTCAGAAGGTGGGCATTTATCTACTCTTGCTGCTCTGTGTGCCTGCAGCCTGTCTCTAATACATTTCTGGGTTGGGTGACAGCTACACTTTATGCATTTCCTCTAGACACCCACAAATGCAGGAAGGTTGGGTATGTCTGCATACTCAACTGCATTCTGATGGCTCTTCCTGAGCAGGGTGAGCTGATACGCCTGAAAAGGTAGTGTCCTGTTTCCCACACAAAGGGTTGATTACCCCTTAATGATAATCTGGAGACAGAGAGGGGAAGAAAGAACCTGCGTGTATTTGAAAGACCCTTCTTTGAAGTCACCCAACTGATAATCTGGAGCCATAGATTGGAAGAAATGACCTGTGTGCATTTAAAAGACCCTTCTTTGAAGACACCCCCACTTCAAAAGCACAACTGGGTGTAACTACTGGATCTTTGACCCTACCAAGACAGTACACTGCTCAACCTGTGAAGAACCCTCTTAGGAAGAAGGACTGCTGTGCTGCTATAAGGACTGCAACTCTGTTGGACTGCTGCTCTGGAAGAACGTCTTTTTAGCTCTGATGTGCTGCCTATTGCTAACCCAGAAGACCCACACATTGACGACTTTGCACCAATCTGAACTGACGCATCGCCCATCGATGCCAAAGCAGCTGCTGCCACATAACTTCGCTTCAACAGACTGCGTGGCTTAATGATGACAGACTGTGCAGCTCGACGGTGACGCATCGCCTGCTTTGCAGAAGGGTTCATCAATGAGGTTTAACTGACTGCGCGGATTGAAACTTATGCATCGCCTACATACACAAGATCGATGACGACGCATCGCCTTCTTTGCTCCTCGCATCTGGTCTTCGACATCAACACTCCATCCAGGGTACTTTTTCAGCAGGACCTGCGTGAGTCCTGTAGCCGGACTGCCCTCCATTAAGTGAGACTGAACTTCAGATTTACCCCGGTCTAGCGAGACCAGATGACCCCGGTTGGCGCTTAATGACTCTATGCACTACATTTTGATTTAATCTTTAAAAATGCATAATTCTGGTTCTACTTATTGGATATATGTTGTTTTGGTCCTATTTTACTCATAAAAATATTATCTATTCTTCAAACCCTGTGTGGAGTATTTTTGTGGAGTGTTCATTGTGTTACTGTGGGAATGCGTTGCACAAATTCTTTACACATTGCCTCTTTAGATAAGCCTGACTGCTCTGCTCTGTGCCAAGCTACTAGAGGGTGAGCACAGGTTATCTTTTGGTTAGTATCTAGCTTCCCTAACTGGAGTGGTGGTTTCTGCTTGGACAGGGTGCATACCAGAAACCCCATTTCTAACAACCATAATAAATATAGGTTTTATTAACTGGAAAGTAAAGTGTGTTTGGATAACTTATTTTGACTGTTTATTTTTTAAGTAAGTGTAATGTGTGCATAATGCTCCAGTACTTCACTCAAATGTGGCCAGTGCAGCCTCAAACGGCCAAGGCAATCACGAAAATGATCTACTACTTCATCTGGTATTCCAAGAGGACAGAGTGAAGAGGCAGGTGATGTTCAAGACCCACAACAAGTGAAGAAAAGGAGTGCCTGACATCGCCACCGTCTTAAGAGAATTTTTCATGTGCCACTGCATGAGGTGCACTCTGAGGAACATAGACAAAAGCCACGCCATTTTTTATGGCACCCTTTTCCTGGCGCCACTAAGGAGGCACCTCAGAGGGGCAGAGTAGGTTAGTGTACTCCCGTACAAATGGGATACCCTGTGGTTCTACAAGGAAGTGGAAAAGTTCTGAGAATTTGGTCTTGAGGATGCAGCCCCAAACCAGTGGACTCTGAAGATCGTCCAAAGCCATATGTCTGTGAGGGATATCAGCAAACAGATTAGAACCACCTCCTCCTCTGTCACAGCAGACCACAAATGTGAGAATGTCGCCTCCAAGTGTCTGACTGACCAGCACAAGGACATCACCTGGATAGCCATCCAATGAGGTCTGCCAGGGGGAGCCTTCATGCATGGAAGGGGACCAATTCCAGCCTGCACCCCAGATGAGACATCCTACAATCTCTTCTGTGAGTGTGCTTATTCCCAGGACCTGCTGAGAGCCCTAAGGAAGGAGCTTAGGGTGGTGATACCCACACCATGCAATACTACAGACTCAGTAATGAATGGTTTGTGTCCAGGGATGCACACACTTGGAAACCCTCCAGTACTGCTGGAGGCTCCTTTGCTGTTTTAAAGATGTTCTTCTGTTTTCCAGAAACTACCTGGTAGTAGAGGAGAGGGAGATATTGACCCTGGCCTGCTGGAAGATGATCCACAGCCTACTTCGTGACAATGGGGTAATCAATTAAACTTACGATGACAGTGATGATGATACTTTAAGACCCAAAGGGTATTTTGAAAAGCTTCAGTTCCACAAGTTGTTACAAGAGGTCTCTTTCAAGTCAGATAAAAGTGGTTGAAATGCTAATCACACACCTGAGTGAGTGTGGCTTCAACCTAGAAATCTACAAATATTCTCTAGCTACTCTAGCTAATGACTAGTGCTCATTTTCTGTAGGATTATTAAATATGCCAAGGCTCATTTATAGTAAGAAATCAGCATCATAATTTACAATAAGCTTCCTAAGTGTTTAAGAACTTGTTGATGAAATCCTATTATACATAGGGATGATCAATCATTGGAAAGTTCAAGTGTCTAACAAGTTCTATTCTTGGTGAAAACGTTTTTAGGTGTATATGTACATGTGCAAGGACAAAATGTAGTCACTCAAAGTGAAAGAATCCAATGGTTGGAGTGAGCTGGTCTGTTGATCTACACCCTCTGTTGGGGTAGGAGGGAGCATAATTTGAGTGACATGTCAATAGACTAATAATTAAAAAGTTTTGGCTGGAAGCCCCCATATATGTATATATTTGTGTTTGTTTTTTTGAGAAAACATGAGGTTGGCAGCACAGCTAGAGCTTTCATTATGCCCCACCTAAAAAGTAGCACTTAAAAAAATTAGCGTGACAATGAAGCCAAACCAATGGTTGCAATAGGCGACCTCAAATCCCACTCGCAAGAGAAGGTGCATGCACTTTCTTAGACAAGACCTAGAAAGTTGCCCACATTCTGAAAATCGGGGAAGCTGTCTACTTGTAGAGACACAGGGCCTCATTTACAAGTTCTTGAAGCAGGGCAGTGCAGTAAGTCACCTTGATATGTTGCCCTGCGTCAAAAGGAAAAAGCAGGAATGTGCTGTAATTATGATATATGGCTAATTTCTGTCCTTTCCTACTACGCTGGTGCTATTTTGGCTGCCTTGTGCCAACGCTAGCACCCTTGCACCATTGTGCAAGGGTGGGTACTTTGCAGGGATGATGATTTTGTGCAGGAATGAACTCCTTCCTACATAAAAACAATCAATGGAGGTGTTTTCCTCCTTCGATGTGTGCTGCAAAATGCAGCACACAAAGAAAGAGGATAAACTGAGGGGAAATAAAGTTATTTCTCCTCATTACCCCTCCCCTGGGAAGGCGCCGGCTTTTGACACATTCCCAGGTTTACAAGTCCTTGAAAATCTGGGAATGAGTCAAAATCCATGGGAGTCGCGTGGGAACACTCATTGCAATGCCCACAGAACTCCTCTTTGACAAATGTATGGCAGCAAAGTGACTTGCGCAGCTTTGCATTACTCCATATTTACGAAGCCATGAAAAGTCACACAAAGTGGCTTTGTATGGCCTCGAAGATGTTGCACTCTGCTTTGCCAGTGCTTCAAAAAACGTAACACACTGGCGCAGCAATGGGCTTGCAATTAGCCCCCTAGTATGCAGGTGTTTTGCAAAGTATGAGAGACTGCTCGCATTTGTGCTTGCTGCAGGCAAAGGTTGTGGTAATATTAGGGAAATAAACCGCAAAATACGGCACAATACGGCCAATGCACAATTAAAAAGGCACACAAACATACTAAAAATGCGCCCACAAACGGATCTGTAAGACCAGTCTTTTGGGCATTGCCAGTTTGCCCTATAAACCTGTCCGACCTTGATCGAGACTCTGAAAAATGTAATAAATGCCTTCGCTTAAAAACAGCAGCAACATTTCAAGTAAACATTATTCTTACCGTAAAACGAATCTGTCCATTTGGTTCCATGCTGCACAACATGTAGCTCTTTTGATCAATGTTCACATTAAATGATACTGCCACGCCAGGGTGATTATCCGTGTTCTTATAATTAGTGAGATAGAAAACATCAAACTCTACGAAATAATAAAAACAGTGTGCATCACATCAAATCTGTCCAAATGTAGTATTTTAAGAGATTACAATAATAACCTATATTTTATGTAGCCCACAATACTAAAGTTTGTGTCATTTCTAAGCATCGTAAATAGCACTTTATACTATCACCAAATTTTTTGGGGACTGAATTTATCGTCATCATCATACAAGACTGTAATCAACATATACCTATTTAGGCGCTTTGTGGCATATCTTTTACATCAACTTGGGACACAATTGTTCAAGTATGCTGATGATCCCCAATTAATTGGGGATTAAATGTCGTAGTGAGGCGATCGGTCGTGGCCCGCGAACCTTCAGAGACACCATGTAATCTAGGCACCACATTGACTCCAAGCTAGGTCTAGCAACTCCAGAACTCAGGTAGTCATCACCACTAAAACCTGCTTCTTCCATTTTAAAGCATTTCAGCACATTACTCAGGCCAGAAGAAGTCTCTATGACAGAGGTCTTCAAACGTTCTTGCTCTGAGCCCCAATAAGCAAAATATTTTGAAGTTGTGTCCCCCTCCAAAACTATATGACAAGGATTTCGGTAGGAGGAGGTGGAGGAGGGATGAGCACAGGAGGCAGGGATCATGAGGTCATTTCAGGGATGATTTTCTGTAGCTAGTAATCCTCACTAAGGGGCCTATTAAGATTGCGGTTTTTCCGCATCCTCCGGGACGGCGGAAGCCACCGCCGGCCCAGAGGATGCGTAAAAACCGCAGCGGACCCACCAAAGACCCACCGCCACATTAGGATGGCTGGTGGGTCCTGGTTTCTGTCCGCAGCTTTTCCGCCGCGGTTGGCTTACAACCGCGGCGGAAAAGCTCTAATATGGTGGCGGTGTCTCTCAGACACCGTCCACCATATTAGGCAGTGCTTGAAAAGATGCTTTTCCGCGGCGGATTTTCCGCCGTGGAAAAGCATGTTGAACTTCACTGCGGGGGCCCGTTGCGGGCCCCCTAGGTGAAGGGGGGGTAGGGGGTGCACATGGGGGGTACCTATGGTACCCCCCTGCATTTGTATGCAGAGATCGGCAGGCACCGCGCGGTGCCTGCCGCTTTCTGCATACAAATGCAATGTATGCATTTTTAACGTTGCGGCGGGTGCAGCTTGAAGCTGCACCCTCCGCAATGTTAAGGATAGAGGATGTGACCGCCACCCCGGCGGTCACATCCTAATCTTCACGGGGGGAACGCCACTGCCCATGCGGACGTTCCCCCCTACTCTATGGTGGCGGACGGACTCAGGTCCGTCCGCCATCATAATCGGCCCCTAAATGTGAGACTTCTAAACAACACAACAGCATCAAGCAAGAACAGAATTGATCAAAAACATTACTGCAAATGATTTGGGTGCTGTGGGCCCCAATGCACTCCACCTGCTGTACTAATGAAGGCTGTTTAGCGCTTTCCCCGCCATGTCTGAGCATCACTTCAATTTGGAAACTCGTCCAGTCTCTTTCTGAAAGAAAATGAGCTACTGAATGCTGCACCCATTTTTGGCGCTATGGCCATCCTCAGCCCTAATGTTAGCAAGGAAAAGGAGCCCCCATGCCCACTTTTTTATTGCAAAACGTTCCAAATTGTGATGCAGTGGGCCCCTGGCCAAAGTGTCACTGCACCTGTGTCTCTAATGATAGGTACTGCCTTGCTGTCTGTCTCCTCTGATGTTTGTTAACAAAATAGGCTCCCATCTCATATCATCCCTCTTTCTCCCATCCAGGGCCAGACTGGCTACCGGGCAGTTTGGAATACTGCTGAGCTGGGGGCTGATTTCGTTAATGGGGACCTGCGTGAGCTAAACGAAATTCGTTTTGCTTTCAGTATTTCGAAGCACACGCAGGTCTCCATGAACGAAATCAGCCCCCACTGCAGTAAAATCAGCCAGCTGCTCGGCAACATTCCAAACTGCACGGTAGCCAGTCCGGCCCTGCTCCCATCTCTCATTATTCCTCTCCCACCCATCTCTCAACATTCCTCTCCCTCTCATCTCTCTGATGCTCAAATCAAGGCATCGCCTCTGCTCCATTTTCCTCTCCCTTGTGCCAATGCTCCAAGGCTCAAAGAAAAACTGGCACAGCAAGTATGCCTTGGGCCTCTAATGCAACTGCAGCACCAATGATATTTACAGTTCTGCAAATCAGGCTATTTACTCTTCCCACTATTCAGGACCATTACTTCTAGGCCGGATGCCCAAAGCAGGCTTTATGCCCCTTTGTGTAAAAAACAACAAAAAGCGCATTTAGCCCCCCTCTTCCCTTGCTGCTTGGTCCCTGTTCCGTGAGCAACAAAGGTGACCTGGGGCATAATAATAGCAATGAAAATGCACCCCATGTTCTTTTAAACAGTAAGACTGCCATAATTCGAGTGCAGTGCCCACCCACAGTGGGTGGGGGTGGGGGGATCCTGTGCTGTGAAACAGATAATAGAGAACTAAAGAAGAAACATGTCTTCTCACCAAGGTGGCTGCTACCTAAAAGAAATGTAAATGTGTGCAATTGTTAATCACCAAATATAAAGTCTGATTTAGAGCTAGTATAACTTTTAATTAATGGAGCCACTCGGCTTTATGATGACAAATATTTATTCTTTTTGAGAGGCAATATATGTGCACTATTTTAACCCCTTCACTGCGGCGGCTATTGCGCCACAGTGTTAAGGGGGCGGGCGGCCCCGTGGCGGGCACATGCTGGTGACGGAACCGCTCCGTCACCAGCCGCGGTTGCGCTGTGCTCATGACGGAGCGGTTCCATCACGGCCCCGCCCGCTCAATGGAACGCTCAGCGCAGGCGCGGAATCCGCGCCGTGCAGGCGTGTCGAGCGGACCGTGACGGAACCGCTCCGTCATCAGCACAGCGCGACCACAGCTGATGACGGAGTGGTTCCGTCACCAGCAGGGGAGGGGTTAATGGACTCTTATAAACATATTTACACTAGATATAGTCTGAATGCTCATCACTAAAATATATATTGTTAAGGCACTGTTTTATCTTCAACAGTATTTTGCAGCAGCCTTTTTATGCAGAGTAATACCATTTTAAAATAATGACATTCACAGTGCTTTCTGTCACATACTCGGACCTCGTAGCTTTATAAACTATCCCTCACTGTACAAATCAGGGTTTCATTCTGTGACTCTCTGGTCATACACGAAGACATCTGCAGTGATGACATTAGCCAACTGAGGTCTCATAACTTAGAAAAGTGTGTGCTTGTTTTTTTATATGCAGTTAGCCGAAGGTAAAAAAAAAACAACAATAAAATACAAATATTTTTCTTCTTTTAAGCAATGTGTTTGACCTCGCCTTCAGGCTCACTGACCCTTCCCCATGCTACTCAGTAGTACCATCCTCACACTTTTTCATGGGCTTTAACTGCTGCATATAAATAAAGACCACCTAGAAATACGCCTTTCGCGCTTCCGGGCTATCTTCATTTACATGTATTTGCAGACCCATTTAAGCCCACTGGGAACACGTCCATGGCCCCCCAGGGGGGTACGCCCCACAGTTTGAGGACTTTTGGCTCGGACTAACTTAAATCTTTTCCTACTTGGTATGTGTGCTGTACAGTGTAGCACACATGTAATGTTGGAAAAAAGGAGAACTAAAAGCATTACTTCTAAATAGCGCCTTGTCAGGCTGGCCTGGGCATGAAAAGCAATAAGGAGGACCTAAGAGACAAACTGTCCTGAGACAAACTGTCCTGAGTGCGCCTCCCAAAACCGCTCACATGCCTGTGTTTTGCTTGCAGTCATCATCCCTACAAGGGCAGGCAACCTTGCTAGGGCCCACCAGAAATCACTCACTTCCTGTTCTGTACTGAACACGTACCTGGCGCCAAATCAGACAGAAAGTTTACTCGCTTCAGATCGTTTGTTTACTTTGGCCCACCAAAAGTCTGTGGTTTTATTATTCGGCATGAACAAAAGGGACATACAACCGAATCTTGATACTAAGGTGTCAGATGTAACCTTTGGAGATTTTAATAGAATTTCATGGGAAAGTTGAATAATTGACCAGCCGGGTCGGAATTACAACCCGTTGGAGTGATGACTGAATACTAAACAGAGAGAACCGAACAGCCCTGAAGAAGTCGAGAGGTATTCCCCATACGATGAAACGCGTGTCGGCTGGACGTTTGTTTGACTAAAAAGACAAAGAAAGGGCCTTAGGAGACATTACTCATCGTTGTTGTGTGCTCCAACTTTATGATGAACTTTCATTGACCACTATAGCATGTGCGTATGACAGGATATTATTCACTTGAAGGACCTCTTGGTTCTACAGATTTGGGGGTTTCAGGGGGTTTTTCCCTCACCTTTTGCACCGCGTGATTCATGGGGCAAGCATATAATACGCTAAGTTGACAGGTGCCAAATTTTCCTGTACAACTAACACCCCACAACATTAGTACCTAACCCTGCCAAGTGCCATGCATCAGGCATTAGACTAACGTATTTCAGTGTGGTTGTCCGCATCGCCGAACTGAAATGCAAAGTCACACATCACATCTCCTTCTCAGCTTTTAAGTCAGAGCTCTGCTAATGTACCATCCTGCCTGAAAGCTGGAGTTGCCACGTGCAGTGCGTGCTGCTCCCAGCAGACTTGGAAGCTGGCTCAGCTGCTAGCAGCTCCACCAGCTACTCTGCTACAAAGTAATAGGATTCACCCAACACTGCACAACATTACTGATACATTCACTGACGTCGGGAGTCAGTGCCCAATGGCTACTACTGAGACAGTGTCAGCCAGGACATGAGCTTGTCAGACACATTTTAATAGGTGGGTCGAGCCGCCCGCTGCGGAAGCGGGTGGCAGTTCATGAGATTGAAGTTTTGGCTGCTGACAATGGCAGCGCAGGTCACCTCTGCTCGCACCATGGCAGTAATAAATGATCCCATGACCGGATCCGACCCCACTGGTGCCTGGGAGAAGCATGGATCTTGTCGGCCACCAGAGTGGTTCCTCAGTGGCCCAGAGCACACCAGTCCACTGTGCAGTTGAGCCTCAGAATCCTGCCCGGTATTGCTGCGGGAGTCTGAGTTGATGTAGCCCCCAGGCCTTTACCGAGTTGCTGATCGCCTTGTAAAGAAGTAAGTGCCTGGAGTGAGGGATCTCCTAGTTGCTTCCTAATAAAAAAATTGCTTTTTTTAAGAGTTAGCGCATGACCATGGTCATCATTCATCTATGTTCTGAGCTGACTCTCCTTTGTTAGAGCTGAACTCTGCAGTCACACTGCAGTCTGCCTGCTCAGTGTAGTTTTCAGCGCTACTAGTAAATAATTTTGTGTTGAGGCGAGCCACTGCGGTGCAGGTCCAACCACTTTCAGCGCTGACCATCACTAACTCAGCAGAGCCTGTGACAGGCTGCAGCTGGTGTGATCTGGTGCCTCTGTGGGGCTGGGCAGGTGGCGGCACACCGACCAGGCAGAGCACTGAACTTAGTAATGATTTTTATTAGGGTTGAGATAAACTAGTCTTTTTGAATTAATACCGCTTGGCTGTGACTGGTGTGTGCCTCAGCATCACTCTCCTAAGGCTTGCTTATTGCCCAGTACTCTCTGCTGTGACTTTCAAGTCTGTGAGTCAGCTGTTGACTCTTAGTATAATTAATGTATCATATTAGGCAGCTGAAAAGAGATCCGTGTTGGAGCCTCTCACATTCTGTTTCATACAAACTCGGCCCGGGTCCCACGTAGGACAGAGAGCAGATTGTCAGTGAGGAGTCAGGGGTTCCAGTCAGCATGGATTTGGCTAAGGCACTGCCTCTAAAAAACCTGTTTAATATCAAGGTTGCACATTTGTTTAACAGTATAATCAGGTTACAAGGACACTAGATTAGTACCCTTCCATTTATGGTGATGTGCAGCAGTTTTAAGATCTTCTCAGAGTTTCTCGTTGGTCAAACTGGTGTAATTTTTGATCTTTTTATGTTTCCCTCATCTTCATTGCTTGATTTTGCATGCGAGAAAGTGTCATTAGTAATCGTTAAATGTCACTCATAAAAATACAGAGGAATTTTAAAACTGTCACACATAAGCAATCTGAAACCATGGCAGGTATGATTAGGGTTAATTTCATGATCTTTTCTCCCTGGTGGATTTAAGAGGAATCAAGCACCTCTATTATTGGGAGAACCATTTCCCATTTCAAAGTCTACTCCCACTAACAAAATATAAGTGTTGGTTTAATTGGGGAATCCTCATCCCAGGGTTTGCTCTTCGCATCAATATTTAGTCAGCAGTGGCAAATTCTATTATTTCTATTATAGGGCATGGGGCCCGTTCCTCCAATTTCCAGCATGTCTAGTTGCATTGCCTCAGTCTCAAAAGCAATGCCAAAAGTACCTGGTTGCCTGTCCCTGTACTCAGCATAATCATGAATTCAGGTTCTGAAATGCAACCCGCAGCGCTTGTCGGGTCTCACCTTCTCACAGCCCATAGATGTCCACGGAGAGGGACAGCAGCAAAAATGAAACTGGTGCTGAAGTAATTTGCTGTCACAGAGCATTGGGCATTGGACAGCAAAGGCGTCACATTTTTTGCTTGAGTTAAAGCTCCCTTTTCAGCAGTCCGTCGTCAGTGTTTACTTGAAGACATGGCTTGGCAGTTTTTGCTGGACTGTTCCCATGAGGCACAGGGTCAAGACTGATTTGATTATACAGCTGTGTCTGAACTGGGATGGCGAAGTGAGCTAAAGAACGATGATGGATTTAACCCAGATCTGTGACTGGGGGTGAGTGTCTGAAAAGTTTTGGTGTTCCGTCCATCATCTCCTTGTGTTTGCTATGTTCGCCCTAAGTTGGCAGGGTATGCCCAGATGTGGGTCACTTGCTCATTTTGCCACTGGATTCAAACTAGCTTGGCTGATGAGTGCTGTTAGCCCAAAACTGGTCCCAGGATGCTTGTTTCCAGTCCAGGGAAGATATGGCTTGATAGTTCGGGCTGGACTGTTCTCGTGAGGCACAGGGTCAAGACTGATTTGCATATAGCTGTGTCTGAACTGGGGTGGCAAAGTGAGCTAAACAACGATGATGGATTCAACCCAGATCTGTGACTGGTGGTGAGTGTCTGAAAAGTTTTGGTGCTCCGTCCATCGTCTCCTTGTGTTTTCTTTTTACTTGAAGACACCACCAGCCCAGGAAGTTCTTCTGCCTATGCATTGACGTACCTGATACAGAACTGCCAAATTAATTAAACATTTCACTGTGTGAGGAGGGGGTGTTGCCATAAAAGGGGTGGGGTCTTGTGCCAAGAACTGCTTCTATAAGAGGCACTTCTCTCCCCTCCACCCTTGATTGCTTCCACTCCAAAAACAAAACGCAATAAAAAAGAAACAAGGCTGGCTGAGGCTGCTACCGCCAATGTCCTCCACTATCCGGAGGCATTTTACCAATGCACAGTTCAGTCTTATGTCCGTAGAATTAAAACATGCTACACCTGCCTCTCTACATGATCTTATCCCTCATGTTAAAGTTGTTACATAAGAGTTTCCGGCGGTCCTCCAAGGTGACTATGCGGAGGCACAACACGTAAATAATATCCTCTAGTACTTGATCGCATAGCCTGCAAATGCCTTGGCCTTCTTTTCTTCTCCAAGGAGCGTAATGTTTTAAAGCTGGCAGTATTCCCAATCTGTATTTTAAAAATTGTTCCTCTATATGTTACTGTACGATATCATTAGATATCCTGGAGGGGATACCCTTGTGTAGCTGCTGAGTGTCAGCCACCCTTGGCTTCGCCTTGCCAGAGATTGTTTGTCTTTCAGAAGAGAAAGGGCTTTTGTGTTTAATTTCATTATTCTTTTTAGCTCACTGCGGCTCAGGTGGAGGGCCCGAACAGATGAGAGACTGAGGGTAGTGAGGGACCGATGTAAGATGGCTTTCATGGGTTAACGATCCCTCCCCTGAATTTCCAGCCAGAGGTGGTGGCCTACAGAATCCACTTTACTAAGCCGAGCTCCAGCCTAATTTAATTTGTGCAGGGGACCCGCACGCGGGCAGGTGAAAAATGTACTTGAAGATTTTGGATGCTGTTTTTACAACTCAGTGCTGTGCAGGCCCCTGAGAACCTTGTGCCCATAAGCCAGCGCAGGGAGGACTTTAGCTTGCACCACTTGCAGGAATGGAAAAAAGTGAAGAACCCTTCATCCTTCTGTGCAGTGAACCTAAACCAACTGCCATTGCTTTGCCTTTGCTTTTAATTTCTTCAATTCGGGCTGCAAATCTTCCATTGGGATTGAATAACACTCCAGGGACTTGTACGTGTTTGCTGATTTCAACTTTTCATCTCCCAGAACCCAATTCTCGGCTGTTTAGTCTTTTTCCTTCATCCTTCTGTGCAGTGAACCTAAATCAACTGCCATTGCTTTGCCTTTGCTTTTTTTATTTTGTATATTTGTTTATTGGAAGTTGCCTATAAAAGCATGCAAACATTTCCGCAACAAGGCGTCACATGGACAAAAAATTGTACTTGCAAGCAAACAACTATTTGAGGTGTACAAGGATTCGAATTTTCTGTTACAAAGAACATACAACAAGTGGGACATCGTCAGTACAATTTAGAAAACGGACAGGTATGTCCAATATGTATAAGCAATAATACGGTAAATTTCCTCAAAACACAAGATATAATATTATCAATGCAATTGTAGGGTAGACATATCCACATATACATACATGTAGGAACGTAGTTAAGTATTTAGCATATAGCAGTAGGGCGCATTAGGCATAAACTTGTGCAAATAAACAAGGCCTTACATCTATTATCATCTCAAAGAAGATGGAGGCTTCCCCGGGGAGGGCAACGTTAAAACACATTCAAGAAAACATAAAAATTACACGACAAAGGGTGGGGAGCAAAACAGGGAGAAAAACAAAAAATTCCTCATTTGCGAGAGTACAGGCAAGGACAAAATGGAGTTACATTTCGTAAATAAAAAGGCAATGAACGTGCAGAAGTGCGAAAGTGACATGAACAGAATTAATGGGAAGCGCAAGTAGAGACGTTAAAATATTATCGTGGAACGTAAATGGCCTGAGGACAAAGAGTAGGAGGAATAAAATCATGGAATACATTAGAACTGCAGAAAGTGAAATTATAATACTGCAAGAGACTCATCTCTTAAAAGAAGAATGGGACCAAATAATCAAGAACTTATGGTGGGTAGATTCCCATGTATGCACCACACAACAATGCAATATCAAGGGAATAGCGATAATCTTTAAAAAGTCACTAAAAGCAGCTGTAATATCTGCAGAAGTAGATAGTAAAGGCAGATGGGCTACAGACAGCGTAAAAATTGGTAACACTCCCCTTACTATTGCAGGTTATTATGGGCCCAACCTTGACGACGCTGACCCCCTGCAAAAACTGTACTCGCAGTTACTATTAGCCACCTCTCCCATAATACTGGGAGGTGACTTTAACCTAGTGATGGATTTAAGACTAGATAGATCACCACCTGGAAGACAGGCTAACTTGAAAAAAATGAGAGAGTGGATTGGGATCTACAAAAGAGACCTTGATCTAGTCGACATCTGGAGAAAAAAAGGAGAAAATAGGCACCCTTTCACCCTGCATAATAAAAAGCTGGGGCATAAGTCAAGGATCGATTACTTTTTGGTCAGCAGTGAATTGACAGGGAATGTGAAAAAAGTATCTCACCTACCAGCTCATTTGTCTGACCACTCGGCTGTGCAACTACTACTACAGGTTACAGCAAAAGAAATGGAAAGAAGATTCACAGTAGAGAGGGCCTTGCTACAAGATGAACAGATAATAAGGGAACTGGAAATTGAAACAAAAAACTTCTTTGAACTATACGCCATAGGTACCACAAAACAAATAACATGGGATGCTTTTAAAGCTGTTCTAAGGGGTAAACTGTTGAGTCTAGGGGCTCGTTAAAATAAGCTATTAAAGCAAGAGATCTCAGATCTGGAAAATAATATTCATTCCTTAGACATCGCTATTTCTATGGAACGAGAAGAAGTCAGGAAACAAAAACTTCTTCAACAAAATCAGCATCAGAAAGATGAGATGGAAAGCGTCTTAGAAGAAAGACTGAGAAAGAAATGGGACTCTAGCAAATTGGCAAAGCATGAATATGGCGAGGGCTGTGGAAAGTGGTTGGCATGGAAACTTAAAACCGATTTAGCCAGAAACAAAGTGAGAAGTATAATTCAGGATGATCAAACAGGGCAAAGTTCTGATGAAAATATCATCAGGCAAGAATTCTGGAAATTCTACAAAGAACTCTATACGGAAGATACAAACCCGCAAGACAAGTTGATTAATTCATACTTGGAAGATGTTCCGCTACTAAAACTTACGGAGGAAGAAAGGGAAGATCTGAACAAAGAAGTCCTAGAAGGTGAAGTGGCTGATGCCATCAAGAGTTTGAAAAAAGGAAAGTCAGCGGGGCCTGATGCTTTACCGAACGAACTTTACCTGGCATTAAGAGATACTCTACTTCCACACATTACCGAATTAACCAATATAATTCTTAAGCAACATGAAGCCATACCAGAATCTTGTAACAACGCCATAATCACAATCATCCTAAAACCGGGAAAGGACCCTGCCAGATGCGAGTCATACCGCCCGATTTCACTGCTGAACGCAGATTACAAAATTTTTACCAAAATCATGGCAGCACGGCTAGGGAAAGTACTGCCGAAACTGCTGCATCAGGATCAAAAAGGGTTCATCAAAGGGAGGCAATTGCATGAAGTTACACAAGAACTTCTAACTGCAATAGACATTGCAACGCACGAGAAAACTCCTCTCACTATACTCACTGTTGATGCCGCAAAGGCTTTCGATAGGGTCAATTGGGCCTTCCTAGAGAAAGTAATTGCCAAAAACAACATTGGACTAACCTTTATACATATGATAAAGCAAATATACAAGGCTCCAAGATCCAAGATTCTAATAAATGGAAGCCTTACGGAAAATATAAAGATAAGTAGAGGAACGAGGCAGGGTTGTCCCCTTTCACCTTTGCTCTTCAATATGTATATTGAACCGCTAGCGAATAAGTTAAGAAACAGTAAAGAAATTACTCCATTCAAACATCATACATGGGAGAAGAAAATCGCATTATATGCGGATGACTTAATGATTTTTACGGACGACTACCTGAGAGCCAAGGATACAATCGAAGAAACAATAGGAGCATTTGGGAAAGTCTAAGGGTACCTGGTAAATCAAACGAAAACAGAGATCATGACATGGAATACTCGCTTTAAAAGTCACAATATAAAGAACGAAATTAGATACCTAGGAATCCTAGTGAATCATGATATAGGAAAGATTCCGCAACGCAACCTGACCAAGGTAGCCGGAGACGTAAGGAAACTTCTCAAGGCATAGGCCTCCTTACCATTAAGTCTGATTGGGAGATCAAACATAGTCAAGATGACCATCATACCAAAGTTCACATTCTTATTTAATGCAATACCTTTAGAGTTTGGGAAAATGGCACTAACTCAGGCACAGAGAGACATCACAAGTTTCATATGGGCTGCGAAAAGCACGAGGATTGCCTGGAAGAAAATAAGGAGGGGTAAGAAAGATGGAGGTCTGGCTAGCCCGGATTTGGTGGAGTACTACAGAGCCTTTCAATTTAAGAACATCAGAGTGCTGCTAAAGAGTCACGAAAACTACCCGAGTTACTTACAAGCGATCACAGAATCAGATGACCATGTCTTGTTTAAGTTCGGACATCCCAAGTACTTCAAAAAAATAAAACTAAAGATCCTAAGGGATGCCGCAAAGATGTGGGCACAAATCAGAGGAATCCTGAAAATTTCGTACTATAGCAAATTGGCTCCTATCTGGAATTCGCCAGGAACCCCTGAATGCTTTAAAGACACACTAGCACTCCCTCTAAAAAGAGCCAATGTAAAGTATTGGGGGCAAATACTAAACGGATCTAACCTGAAAGCATGGTCAGAGCTTCAAGAGTTGACAAACAACACACTATCTAAATTTAAATATTATCAAATCTTAAGTTGGTCTAAGACATTACCCACTAACAACAACGAAAATGAAAAATTGGAAAAAGAAATGGTTAAAACAACACCAGTACCAAAAGAAGTGGCTAAATGGTATTGGGCTCTGATTAAGGCCAATGATATAAACCTCAACATAGAAGTACAAACCTGGGGGAAAGAACTACTAATAGCGGACCTAGACCTAATCTGGGAAAAATCCGTGGGGAAATGCTGGTCCACTCTGAAATCTGCGGCTTTGAAAAGGAACCATCTGTACACCATTCACCGGGCTTACTGGACACCAAGAAAGCTTTCCAAGTTTAAGAACGCAGGAATAAAGAAATGCCCAAAATGTGGAGAAGAAAAAGCAGACGACATCCACATGTTCAAAAACTGTCCCCAATTGAGAGGATTCTGGGACGAAGTTGGTAAGACCCTGAGCATTATCCTGACCAAGCAACTAACTGTAAGTACCACTCTTACCCTTTTTGGGATTGAAGATACAGCAAATGAAGGGGGGCTTACAAAAGGGCAAGAAAATCTTCTTTTTGTATTGATAGTACTTGCAAGGAGGGAAATTTGCATTAAATGGATAGGGTCTTCCAGCCCAACCCATGCAGACTGGTTGAACTCGGCCATAAGAATTAATAAACTTGATAGGAAGGGAAACACATGTAAGAGATTTAACTTCTGGGAAAGCTTCGAAAATTTCTTAAACCCCAAGTAAGATCAAAACACAAGTCCTATGATTAACACGATACATCCTCTGGTGGACAAGTATGGTACTTGTTGAGTAGTCAATGTGACTAGCTCCCCTCGCTCCAAAATCAGAGGTAATGGTATGTAACGGGCAAAGGAAACTCCTCTAAAGATCATCAGGAGGATGACAAAACTCCCCAGACAAGAGAGATCGAGGGGCAGTGTCGGAAAGAAACCAGAGGCAGATACCTGATACTCCGCATTCATACAGTTATCGCAATATGAGGATAAAAAAAAAAAATAATAAAAAAATATATATATATATGTATAAGCAATAATACGGTACATTTCCTCAAAACACAAGATATAATATTATCAATGCAATTGAAGGGTAGACATATCCACATATACATACATGTAGGAACGTAGTTAAGTATTTAGCATATAGCAGTAGGGCGCATTAGGCATAAACTTGTGCAAATAAACAAGGCCTTACATCTATTATCATCTCTGTGAGTAGATCATGGAATACTGCATATGCTCATTCCTAAGGCGTGGGGACAGGACCTCAGATAATATCAGGATTTATTGCACAAGAGCATTGTTCGTAAGTGCTGGGGAGCGTGGTTTGTCCCGACTCCATTGCAGGAATGGTTCCCAGATATCCCTAGGGCGGGAGGCAGTCGGCATGAGTTCCCAGTAGGTGCCCAGTTGGGTATGGCCATATGTGACATCAGATAACCAGTCTGTAAATTTGGGTAAGGTTTTGCGTTCCCACTTCATGGCCACCTGTCGTTTAGCATATAACAGTGGTAAAGCATGCAATTTACGCTTCTTGGGGTCAGTGTGAACTACCCAACCGAGTATACCCAGGAGCGGGGACGGAGCATCCACTCTATGAAGTATTTGGTTAATGGCATCAAATATAGCAGACCAGTAACTCCCAAGAGATGGGCAGGTCCATGCTACCGGTAAGAAAGTAGCCCCCACCGCGCCACATTTCCAGCATCTATCATCTTCTCAAAGTCCCATTCTGTGAAGAGCAACCGGGGTACGGTAGAATCTGTGTATGAATTTAAAGTGTATTAGGCGAAGTTTATAATTAGGGGAGAGCTCCGTTAGTTGACTGCACCAGAAGGACCACTGGTCCTCAGTGAGCGGAGTGTCCAGCTCCGCATTCCACAGATGTATAGAGTTAAGCACTATAATAGGACTTTGTTCTTGCATGGAGTTTTATAGGCGAGATACCAATTTTTTCGGGGATGCCCTCGCTAGAACGTTTTGGAGTGTGTGTAATCGCGGAGGCTCTTCCGGAAACTGGTCACAGAGTGCTCTACAAGATGATTTGAGTTTATGATATGAGAACATGTCAGTGAAAGACGCCTCCACCTCGTCACCTGTGGTTTGTAGATCTCGAAATTTACCATCTGGGTACAGATCCGCAAATGTTCGCAATGACGTACCCATCAAGGACACTTCCCCACTGTTGGCTTCTAGACAAGGAAGCATAGGGTTCTGTTTGAGAGGGATAGCCGGAGCATAAAGGATGTGAAGACCAGCCTGTTTTTGCAGTTCGCGCCAGGTCCAGCGGAGCATGTTTGCTGTGTCCACATCCCTAAGTGGTCTCGGAGTAATTTGATAAAGTGCAACCCCAAGGGGTAGCGGGGCCACCTCATCGAGCTCCACCGCCACTTGTGGCTGATAGGGCGTAGGGTAGGCCCAAAAGTGAAGCAATTGGGCCTGCGCACATAGCGCATACAGGTGCATGTCAAGGGCTCCTAGTCCCCCCTGTCTAAGCGGAAGGGTAAGCCACGCCCAGGATAGTCTAGCCTGTACCCCTGCCCAGACCAGTGAAGGCAAATGAGAGCGTAAACAGGCAAAGAAATGTTTTGTTAGCGGGATCGGTACATTCACAAATAGGTACAGGAACTTCGGTAGGACTACCATTTTTGCAAGGGCAATACGGCCAGCTATGGAGAGGGGTAGTTTCGCCCATATCGCCACCTTACTCTCCAACCAGGCTCCCGCCCTCCCGAAATTTAAGGTCCATAGAGCTTGCAAGTCACGGCTTATCCAGATACCCAAGTATTTTACCTCATCCGCCTCCCAGCGTAAAGGAAATTCAGATTGCACCTCTAGAGTGTTATCAGTTGGGGGAACATGACCGATTTGGTCCAGTTAATAGTAACTCCAGAAAGACCCCTGAACCTCACAAATTCACGCAGCAGTGGGTCCAGATTTTCTTTTGGTTTCAGAACATATAGGGTGACATCATCAGCGTATAAGGAGATCAGTAAGCTGCGGGTGCTGAAGCTTATACCTCTCGCTGTGTGGTGTTGCCTAATCCTGCCCGCCAATGGCTCCATGGCAATCGCGAATAGCAGCGGGGATAAGGGGCATCCCTGCCTGGTGCCCCGAGATATTTCAAAGGGATCTGATATTAGGCCATTAACTCTTACCCTTGCTTTTGGCGCGGTATAGAGTAATCGTATTAATCCTATAAATAGCGGGCTAAATCCCATACGCTGTAAGATGGTAAACATATATGGCCACTCGAGGGAATCAAATGCTTTTGTGGCATCTAAAAAACCAACGCAGCCTGCACATCAGGGTGCAGGTAGTGCAGAACAGAGAATATAGTTCTTAGGTTGTGTGAGGTGGCACGACCTGGAATGAACCCTGACTGATCCGGTAGGGCCACCATTGGGAGCAGTGGTTGTAGGCGGTCCGCGATTATTTCGGCAAAAATGTTCACGTCCACATTGATGAGGGACAGAGGCCTATAAGAATCCAGCGATTCGCTGTCTTTGTCTGGTTTTAGAAGTGTAACAATTAAGGCCTCCCTCATCGATTCTGGCAAAATTCCTACCTCCTGAGCTTCCGCAAACACAGCATGCAGTTTTGGCGCAAGCTCTTCCACATATGTCTTGTAGAAAGCCGTAGTTAGGCCATCAGGACCTGGTGCCTTATTCAACGGTAGCCCTTTGATGACCTTCGCTATATCCTGGGCTGTAACAGGGATGTCCATGTATTTGCGATGTGCATCGTTGAACCACACAAGGGCAATGGAATCTAAATATTGTGTGACGGAGTCATGTGTCGACGTATGTGTAGATTTGTACAAGTTTGAGTACAAATATCATCCTTTTGACCGAAACTTGGCTACAAGACCATGATACCGCCATTATAAACTTGGCCTTCCCCTCCACCTATACGGTGTTTACACTGAACCGTACAACTAGGGGAGGTGGTATAGCCATGGCGATTAAATCTTGCTTCTCGGCTGAGTGGAAGGCTCAGAATCTCCCTATGTGTGAAAGCGCCTCTTTTAAGGTAAAGATAAACCACCACTTTACCTTTAGCGGCATGCTTATCTACCATCCACCTGGGAACGACACCATCTTCAAATCCGCACTTGTAGATGTGGTTAGCTCGCTAGATTCTAGTTGTGCTAATTTTAACATTGTAGGGGACTTAAATATACACTTCGATCTGATGTCATCTCTCCCTATCAGCTCTCTGTTAGCGGATCTTGAAGCGATGCAATTTAACCAACTAGTCACCTCCCCCACCCACATAGGAGGACATATACTAGACCCCTTCTTTACAACCTTAGCCCGGGCTAGAACATCTGTCCCGTTGGCGGTGGGCTGGACGGACCACATGTTGGTTAAAGTGGCATGCCCCTTAGATAATCCACAATTGAAACCCGTGGATAAACAGATCCTCAAGCGTAACTGGCGTAAACTCAAGCTGGAGGAGTTTGTTAGGATATTGGAGGCACAGCCCTTAGGCAAACTGCAGAATGTGGAACAGGGATATGAACAGTTTTGCAACTGGGTTCTTAAGGCCCTCGACTCTCTTATACCCCTGCGCTGGTCTAAATGTCACGCTAAGACCCGCAGCCCTTGGTACAATGAGAATCTTGCCGAGCTTAAAAGAACTTGCCGGCAAGCTGAGAGGGCCTGGAGGAAGTCCTTTGATCCCGTGTTAAAATCGCTGTACTTTGCCCAGCTCAAGAACTACCATAGAGCCATCTGTCAAACTCGGGCTGCCTATTATGCAACTGAGTTCTCCAATAGTCCTAATCCTTCCAAACTTATCTTCAAGGTACTTAAAGATCTGATGGGGAAACGGGCTACCTCGATAGAAATCTGCACGGACTCACACTGTGAGAGTCTGGCATCCTTCTTCGTGGAGAAGGTGCAGGTAATCTACCGAGGTTTTACATCTTCCGTTCCCGAGGAGGCTCCTAGTGCTGTGAAGACTTTGGTTGTGGAAACTCTGTCCTCCTTGCCGGCTATGTCTATTGAGGTATTTGATACTCTGAGCCTCAAAGTTAAATCGGGCTCTCCCTTAGACCCGCTGAAGCCGGAGCTTTTTACGCTGCTCCCGCCTATGTGTCGTGAGCCCATCCTGGATCTTATCAATCTTTCCCTCACTGAGGGCGTGGTTCCTCCCTCCTGGAAGCAAGCTGTGGTCAGCCCTATTTTGAAGAAACCCAATCTTGACCCCTTGCTCCCGGAAAATTACCGGCCCATCTCCCTCCTGCCTTGGACCGCTAAGGTCACTGAGGCACACGTGAACACCATCCTGTCCACCCATCTCTCTCGTAATAACATTCTTGACGAGAGTCAAAATGGGTTCCGCTCTCAACACAGCACTGAAACAGCTCTGCTCTTTATGACCGAGCATTTGCGGTCAGTGCTGGATGCGGGGCAGACTGCGGCGCTCCTATTGTTAGATCTGAGCGCCGCATTCGACACGGTGTCTCATGACATTTTGTTGTGGCGTCTGGAGGAAGTGGGTATTGGTGGGAAAGCTCTTGAGTGGTTCCGCTCCTTCCTTTCGGACCGTTTTTTTAAAGTAGCCATTCCACCAGGCCAGTCTGTCGTGTATTTCTATAGGTTCTGAATCAGTCCCCCTATTCCTGACCCTATTCTGGTTAAACTAACTATCAAGTTAACTAACAGTCAGCCCATGAGGCAAGAAATCCCCCATGATGCAGATACTGTTATCTGACGCAGTCACACTACGGCACAGGAACGTGTTATCTGATTAGGTCATAACGCTTGAGATCTAATTAGACAAGCGACATTCCTCCAGCCCCTGATAAGGCATACGACGTTCTCATAACAAATCAAACCTATGACAACCTGGATAATCCGTGCGGCCATTGTTTTGATTTCACAGAGAACTTTTGCAAAAGAATGTGCTAACGAGCAAGTCGTATGACATCTTTATTGACGTACCTATGTCCATCCTTACGTCAATCTCGGCACCTTTAAGGTATAAATATTGCCGACCTTGCCCTATGCAAACACACGCGTGGTGACAAGACGGAGCAGCCATACTTGCCGAAGCCGAGAGCAGAAGCAGACCCCGCTGGCAGCAGCCCCGCCTTCCTGACGCGCTGAGAGACGCGCTGCTATCTCAAGCCGAGAGACCCAGCACCGGCGCTTCCGGGTAGCCCTCGCAGGCAGCCTGGAATATCGAGAGCAGAGAAAGAGATACCATTCCTCATTCATCCTAACTTCCAGGTACAGAACTGAATAACCCCTCACAGAGAATTCTTTAGTTATTCACTTGGCAAAAACAAACTTAACTTAAACTGTAACTTTCTATTCCCGCCCACGCATTAGACTTAGGTCAGGTACACGGGGAAGGCGTATTTAGAAACACCAGTTGAGTACGTTTAGTCAAATGTATATGTGTATGTAAATATATTTTAATCATTTTAAACATCATATGGCTCAGAAACCATATCAATGTTTTTACAGTATTATTTTATACTATTGCTTTTAATGTATGCACTTTACTTAACTATAAGTATTGCAATAATATCGATCCATTTCTCTTGTACGAGAAAAGAGACTGATCAATAAATAACATCTTTTATTGAACACGCCCGTCTCTTCCTTTTCTCTACATTCTGATGAGACTAAGAATGCACGTACTGACTGAGTAAAATAATTGCCTTGTGCTCACACGACTCTCGAGATTGACTCTTGATTAGGGGAGAGCAAAGTTGTCATGTTCTATGGTTGTCAGAAACTAAATCCCTTCTTGTCTAATCAGGGGAGTTAATTCCTTCCTTGAACATTCGAGAAAGTTTCTAGCGAACTCTTAGCTGGCAAACCCAAAAATTAAGTCTAGTATCGACAGTAGTAGACCTAGTTAACGTCTGGCCTAGGCCTTTACTGCTGTAGGTACTATTCCAATGCGCAGAGCCTATTGGGAAAATAGGAGCTACACTACATGGCGCCCAACGCGTTTGGAAAGGGCGATAAAACTAACGTAAGACATTTAGAGTAACTCAGTCGTGCTTTCTCACTCAGACCCCTTTTCCCAAATACTCCAAAGACGTCTGGAGTGGGTGAAAGGTTATATCCTCCAAAACCTCGCAGGAGGGAACTCCTATGTATGGTTCTTGGTCAAGTCAACGTTGAAGGATAAAAACAGTTCCAAAATATTGTGCATCTAATCTCTGTTTCCATAAAGAAACCTGATCTGCAAACAAACATAATACCATCCTGTCTGTAAAATGGCAGAGAGTGATGAAGAAAGAGAGGCAGTTAGATTAGCAGCTGAAATAGCAGCAGCAGATACTGCACTAAAGGATGCAGACGCGGATATAATACTCATTCCGGTCAGCAAAAGGAGATCTATAACCTTAAAACTTATAGAAAATGGACTGACACCTAGAGGTGGCACAGTCATATTCGTAATTGAGGCACACGAATATCGGCAGACAGAGGTATACTATACATGGATACATTTTCCAGCAGCAAATGCTGTAACAAAGTACTTCCACTATTACAAAATAGAGGTACCACCTGACATTTACACTCCTTTCGAGGAGGTGGAAGTACCACTCAAATTCCAAGAGCATTTGCTCTTATTTGATGGCGCCCTAATACATAACAATCACATTACAAGGCTCGGTCCTTTAGGTAGACCAGGAGCAACGTGGCCGGTCTTAGCCGGATACACACCACATCCAGACATCGAAAGAATGCCTGCAGCAGAGCTATTAATACAGCTAAAACAACTACTAAAAATTCATAGACAATTAGTTCAGTATGTAATGCGGACTTCAACAATTCAGCCAGCGATTAAACTTCCACAGCTGACCCCTCACCAGGGGAACACAAATAAAATTACACCACAAAACATCCAATCCTGCCTAGGTAAAGTTCCAGTTAAACGGGAACAGATACCATTCTGGTTGGCACAGAAAATTACCCAAATAGAGGCGGTGTTTCCTGACACCAGCCCGCTGGAAAAACACAGGATTCTGACTATATGTCTCCCAATGGGAATCGCACCACACATTGAGGACTGTGACACTTGGGGTACAGTCTTTGCTTCCATCTACACAAAAACGCACGGTGTCCCATCCATTTCGGTGATACCAGATGTGCTAAAACAAATTCAAGATGAATACGGTCCAGAACCTGCTTTAACTCTTGGTATGAAATTACTGAAAGACTTCAAGCAGGTCTCGGCTATATTACTAGCCAACATAAAAGGTGAAGCAGCAAACGTGGCGATCCGCCAGAGGTTAAAAGAGACAGATATAGCAGACCAACCAGCTGAAATTGCCAGAATCATAGAAAAATCCTATGAAGAACTAGGCAGAGATAGTCTAGGTGGAATACCAGTAAAACCGCAACTGACTACAAGTCCAGAAAAAATATTTTTTAATAATAATAATTCACCAAAAAAGAACTGGGATGGAAACAAACAATCCAATCCTAAAGAAAAGAAATTCCAGCCCAGAGGAAGGTCTCCTAGGCGAAGAGAGAAATCTCCAAACCAAAGACAGAGGTCACCACAGAGTGACCCCTCTGGGAATAGATATAACCTTAGAAATAGGGATAATATTAAAAAACCTGATAGATATCAAGACATTGATACACGTCCCTCTCAATCTTTTCAGAATTCCTCGCAGAAATCGGAAAGAAGAGGACGATCAGAAGAGCACGCCAAGTCCAAAGACAAGGAACCTGCTCAACTAAAAAAGAAATTACAATTTCCAAAAAAGAAGGTAGCCAGTATCAAGGTAGTTAACAATGCCGAGAATACTGAGGACACAACTGAAAAACGGAGAGTGGGCTCAGACAATGCTAGACAGCGCAGCAGAGGTGAGCATAGCTCGCAAAGTCCTTATGAATCATCTGGAGACAGTGGACACGAATGAATACCTTCAAGTGGAAACTGCAGATACCAGAATTAGCAAGCCCCACAAGATATACGAGATAACATTACGTATAGAGGGAGATAAGACTAGGAAAATAAGGGGACTATTTTGGGATAACCTCTCAAAGGGTTATGACATCCTTCTAGCTGAAAAAGACTGGCCACCAGAGTTTGTCAGGGAGTGCCCTCATGGCGAAGAAGTAATTATGCCTGCCTTCTCGAATCAAATCCCGATTCATAAAAAATACACACTTGCTAGAAAGTGGGCAGTGGCCTTAGCACCTGCTTTATATAAAAATCATGTAGGATGGGATGAGGATTCTCCTCCTCACAAAATCCAGTTAAAATCACAACCAACTGCACAAAGGCAGTACCCAATTAAGCAAGAAGCTAAAAAACAAGTAAATGAAATACTAGATCAGCTAGAATACCAGGGGGTGATTGAAACTTGCACCTCACAAATGAACAATCCTTTGTTTCCGGTCTCCAAACCAGACAATTCATACCGTCTAGTTTTGGATTACCGACACCTTAACACATGTTGCAAAACCTTTGCAGTGCAAAACTCACACAGTGCTGCACTAATGAATAACATAGTGCGCAAAAAATACAAAACAACCTTGGACATCTCCAATGGATTCTTTTGTCAAAACATAGCACCGGAGAGCAGATATTTAACTGCATTCTCAGTAAATGGCACTCAAAAACAATTCTGTCGGTTAGCCCAGGGGTACAAGAACAGCCCAGGGGTATTCTCAGCGAGAGTAACAGAATTACTACAACTATATGATGATGAAGCATTATCTTATGTTGATGACATTTACTTAACAGATGATGACTTGGAGACTCACTTGAAAAGAGTGAACACCATAATACTTGGGTTCGCTGCAGAGGGTTACAAATTCAACTTTAAAAGGTCCAGAATTGCCCATCTGACAGTCCTATTCTTAGGATATGAGTTATCAAGTGAAGGCAAAAGCCTGGCTGACAATTTCCTAGAGAAATGTGCCGTAATCCAAGCCCCTAAAACACTAAAAAACCTACAGTCAATTCTAGGCTTCCTAAATTTCGGAAGAACATACATTGCAAATTACGCAGAAAGGGTCAAACCCCTTTATGATCTAATTAAACCAGACTTTAAAAGATCCAATTGGACTCAAACACACACAGAAATTTTGAGATCCTTACAAACAGACATGCTAATTAAAACAAAATTAGAAACACGTGATAACACACGCAACCTTGTGATCCGAGTCATCCCAGGGAGATGCGGATTCACATACCTGACCTCTAATGAGGGAGAAAAGGTACCAATTGCATTTAAATCACACATGTACACAGAAGCTGAACAGAAATTCAGTAATACAGAAAAAATCATTCGTGCAGTTCAAACCGCAATAGCTAGAGAAAAAGACATAGCTGACGGTAGACATATCACAGTCAGAACAGCAGAATCAGCCTTTGAGGCACTAACAACACTGTGTAATTTACCAACAACAACATTGAATCCGGAATGGATACAATGGGTGAATTCAATCACAACGGACAAAGTATACTACTACTTTGATCCAGAACTAGAAGAATTAAAAAATCTAAAATATGAAAAGACGTATCCTCTGCCAATCGACATTCTACCTCTACGACATTACGCCTGTGTAATCTATACAGACGGACATGCTCAACCCTCCGTTTGGGGAGAACATGCATACAATCCCACATGTGAGATTACAAAAGAAGTGTGGCGCGGAGGTAAACTAAGACCTCTATTAACAAAATCACACTCAGTAGAAACTAATTCAGAACAACAAACTGAAATAATCGCATTGAAAATGGCGCTAGATAATGCGGATCGCGAATTCCCGACACTTATAGTGTCAGATTCATATTACTGCGTCAAATCATATAACAGCGATTTGCAGACATGGATTCAGAACGGTTACAAAGATGACACAGATGCACCAATAAAGCAGAGACTGCTCTGGGAACAAGTAGCTCTTTTGAAAAAAGAACTACCAAAGACTCACGTGACACACTCACTGAGTCATCAACGTGATGGCGTTCACGTTGTAGGGAATTCATTGGCTGAAGCAGCCGCAGCGGCAGCCACTAAACCGGCTCCCGTAGATCGAAAAAAGCGTACATTAAAATACATTGACGGTGAAACATTGCTGGCGGTGAAAACGTCATCAAAAGGCGACTGCTCAGCGTTACCGATCAACTATCTACTCAATTACACATACATAATCGATGCAAACTCCGTCCCTTTTGCTCGAATCCCTGGAGTGGGGGATAGAGTGATTCCAAACATGGACAGGAGAAACTTGTTAATCGCAGACGCACACATGGGCGAGGGTCTCAGACACCTTAAATTAAAAGATTCTCTGGAAGAATTACAATCACGGTACTGGTGGCCAGGCATGAGCCTGCACTACACCATGTTTGTAAAAAACTGCCCAAACTGCAACAGAGATCGCAGTGGGGAGAGAAGCAGTTTAATACCTCGTCGTATCAAGGCAGATAATATTACCAGCAAAAAGAATGGCTTGCGATTAACATATACAGGCTAATTTCCACTTATAATGTAGATCACCAGCACTCGGCTGACGTCCGGACTATTATACAAGATTTGCGAGTCTAAATGGCATATACGCTAAGAGCATGCTACGTTCGACCATTTCTTTCACTCAGGCAATCCAGCCTGGGGGGGAAACATGGCCAAATGAGCACAGCCCAGCGGGAATCTTCTCACTTCCTTCCTGAGGGTATGGGATGGTGTAAAGAAAAAACCAAGGCAGAAAGCAATCTATAATAGAAAGGATATTAGGTTCGGGAGCTGGGTGGGTCAAACATCTAATAAGTGTCCAACGTAGTCTAAATAACTTGCCAAGAAATTCTCTGAAGGGATTCAGTCCGTACGAATTATTATTCGGAACTAGGATGTTGATCTCTGACCTTGATAGTCAGACTTCAGTGGTAATAGAAAAAACCTTTGATGTCAAAGACCGTTTGGCTATTTTGCAGGACTTAAACAAAACAAGAAAAGACCTGAGCAACATACAGTTGAAACAACAGCCAACGACCACTGAAGAATCACCACCTGTCCCAGCAAGACCTGTCTGGATTCCAAAAGTCGGGGATCTAGTCAGGGAGAAGATCGCGGTAAAGAAGGAATTTGGGCCTTCTTACAGAAAAGCAGTTCCTGTCTTGTCTGTCAACGGGACAAGATCAGTTGTACTACCGCCACTTGCTGGAATAAAGGAGAACCGAGTTGTATCCATCGACCTGGTAAAACCACAACATGTGGCCGATAACAAACGGTAGGCCAAGTGGACTCCCAATAAGTAGCAGAACACCAAGGTTTGCTACCAGTACAGAGGTCCTAACAAAGAGGCTCATCACATTCGAAACGCCTACAGAAGAACAACAAGGACTATGCAACAATGCAATAGAACTAAGACCTCTGAAAACCCAAATAAAAACATTTAGTAGAGACACACCAATCTATACTGAAGTACCAAGTGACAATGCAAAAAACAAAAATCCTGAACCAATTGGAACAATTGACAGAACTGCATCTGGTTACTTCATCAACTTCGATGATTCCTCTGAAGGCTTCAGTGAACCAAAGACACAGCCATCATCAAAATCCTTTAAAGACAAAGCTAAGGAACTTTTGAAACAACTGAAAGAAACATATCTGGTTTCTCCATGGATTGAATTTTGGGTGGGTTTTGGTACATTTATCCTCATACTTTGGCTCATCATGGTATTTACTTTGGGACGCTTCATTGAGGGAAAATATGCTAAAATGGACACAGCAAGTCAGAACATCAACTTGGTCCTCAAACCACACACATCTTCACACGTCGAGAAAAGAGAACTTTCTTCAGCCAACTTCACAGCAATTCCAATACCTGGTGGGGTAGCCTGGGACAACACTGACTATGAAATTTATGGTCCGGTCGAGATCCTGAAATATCCACACCAAATCAAGATCTCCTTGAGTGACTTTGCTAAACCAAACTCATTTGCTGATGATTGGGACTTTGAAAGTATTAACAATATGATGTCGGACTTGTAATGTCTGCTAAATTTACAAAACATGATTATTTGCAAGGTTCTACAAATTATGATAGTATGTATTGCTATAACCATTATGGTAACCATTTTTTGCATAAATCTGCACAACCTAGAAATGTTTTAAATTATAATCAATGGGAACATTGTGCAACACCTCCAAAAGGGAGTTCAAGAACCGTTTATGACAAATATTCATATTTTTCAGGTTTTAACATAACTAATGCTGAAACATTTTATTACAAATTGTCAAACAAGACAGGGATGAAAACCATGATAACCAACACAAAATTGATATATTCAGATTCATTCTTTGAGAAAATGAATACTTTTGGATTTGATTATTGGGACAAAAATGTAGATTTAAAAAGTGTTTGGGGTACAAAAGAATGGCAAGTACAGGGTTTAGAAGCTTTGTTTAGAGCCTGCATGATCCCAGAACAAATGATATTTTTAAATGACACTGTTCAACAAACCACCTGTCTTGGCTTAGCCAAAATCAAAGATTTAATTAAACCGTCTATTCCAAAGCCAACAATGTTTAGCAACAGCTCTGATACAGATGAAGAAATAGACGTAAACCATATACTAAACCAAAACAGAACACATCCTGATTGGAAACAATGGTTGATCTGGCCCATAGATACAAATAACTGTCAAGAAAGATTCCTGAATAAAACACAGGGTTTTAAAATGACCAGGCCAGACCCAAGATATCCCCAAAGACATCACCCAGGGATAATAACAACCTACAGTGTGGGCAAATTATGCCTTCAATGGCTACAGTCTTCCACACTGCCTGAAATTAAGCAACACCTAACTTTACTTACTGATGGTGCTGACTTGCGTGATTTCATACTGGGACCACGCAAACAGCGTCAAAAGCGTTTCATAGCAGCCTCTGTATATGCAGCATACAATGAGGCCTGGAAGGTTACTCAAATTGAAACAGCAGAAAGAATACGGGAAATTGACCGTATTAATTTGGAAAAATCACTTTCTGTAGTGGACAATGGGTTAATGACTCTGTCCTCCAGAATTTTTTCATTGGACAGCATTGTGTCTTCAGCAATCGATATATTATCGCAAGACTTACTGTTATTACAACATGGTCAGTCACAATTGCGTTCCATTGTACAGCTTGGCTGGACGTTACAAAATCTGCGTTCAGGCCATGTGCCTTGGCGTTTAATCAACACAACGTCACTATTCCAAATCTTTAACCTTACTGATAGACAAATCGGTATGGCGCAAAAGGGTGCTGATTATACAATCTTGAGCATTGAAAAACTAGAAAGATTACCAATGACAATGTCAGAACGACCTGTCAGTGAATGGATAATCCACGGAATCATAAATATTCCAATCTCAACCTTCAGGTTTCAATACTGCCAAAAATATATGCAGGCTGGCATGTACGAGAAATTGGGAAAGGGGTACCTTAAAACAACTTGGAACCTGCCCTATTCACATGCATGTGTCAGTAATAAAGGACAGAAAGTGTTTCTTAGTGGCAACAATTGTGCTATGTCACTAAGCGGCACGCTTCTGTGTAACGGAATTAGTTTGCATGGAGCCTGTGAAGGGAATTCATACAACCTTTCATGTCACCAGCAAGGCGCACCTGCAACTGAAATAGAACCATTCTTTCAAAGACTCTATAATGGGAGTTACATTCTTATTGTAGACCGCAGATGTTGCAGTCTTATGCCCGGGACTCCTTATCTAGTAACTACAACGGCGAAGGTCAAGTGCTGTGGACGTTCTTTATTCCCCAGCTCCTTTCCAGACAGGGAGGCAAGGGCATGGCCCGGTTTGAAAATTACTTCTATTCGAATAGATACTTTAAGCAGAATGAAAACAGTGCTTCTTCAGACGCCTACAAGGCTCACGTCATCAAAAGAAACATATGATCTACAAGTCGCAAGGACGACTGCAGAGATACATACATTATTATCAACTAATTCCCCCGTACATTTCGCGGAAATCCTAAGCGAAATCTTAAATATTTCTGATACCACTGGGGTCTCAAAGGTATTTAAGACAGTATTTTCGATGGCATTAACACCATTCAAAGCCATACTGGGTATTTTTCCAGATTTCGTCCATTCGATTTTTGGCGGACTTCCCCTGATCCTAGGACTAATTGCGGTAATCCTATTCCTAGTCCTTATTTTTCGTTATGGCAACCCATGTCACAGATCAAACTCTCGCGACAATGGAAGATACGATCCTAGCCATTGGATACCGGGACCGGATATCAAAAATCCTGGGACTCTCCCGGCTTAGAGACCTAAATATGACTTGGTTTCTATCATTTCGACCAATGTGGCAAAGGTGTGTTTTACCTGTACTAAGGTGTCTGCTATGCGGAGAAGAATGCGTGTTAGACACCTGTCTGACGCTACAATCGGATGCGCCGGTGGATGCAGATACACTGTTGGTTCCTACCAAGGTTCACGCTTTGTGCTGCCCTCAAAGGCTGCCAATCCTGATGACGGCATTCCTGGAATCTTCACCACTACGATTGAAGAGTAGTGAAGTTCAAGATGAAAGCAACATCGAACAGGTACGACCTTCTGTCAGCAATGCAAATCAGAATGTCAATGGAGACAATCATGCGCATGAATGCATGGTTACCCCTATTTCCGACTTAGTGGAACTTTCCCATGAAGCTGTTGACAGTTTTTTCGAAAGCCTGAATGATATGATGTTCTCTCCGGAACAGAAATAGAGACTTTTGAGTAAACTCGCACACGGCGTTCCCTGAATTCGGCCTTCAACTTTAAAAATAAAGTCACATGAACAATTACCATCCAGTTCACGGACAGCAAATTTTTCAGCATGCCCCTTAAAATATTTTTTCTACATATTTTTTCCCGGGACACTGATCTTCTGCTTAAAGTAAGAAACTATTCCTAGAGAACTAAGATTTCTATTTTTAGATACTTTATATAGACTTTAGCTGCCCGCTGGTAGGTTCACAAATATTTTATTATGTGATGAAATGGTCTCGGACTTCCTTTCTGTATAGCCGTATTAAGAGCCATTTCATGTGTATTTCTCATATACCAAAAAGCAATAATGCATAACAATGCGTGTTTACTTTTGCATTTAATTCATAGCTTAAGTGCATACAATATATATGACTGCAATTTTTCAGTATATTTGAAAATTTCAAAATGCATTTATGTATTTTGGGGTGGTAAGGTATACACTATACTTATAGTGTGTTGTACTATGTTATACTATGCATAGATTAGTAGATATGACCATAGTTAGCGTGGAGTGGGTGTCGTGTATTTCTATAGGTTCTGAATCAGTCCCCCTATTCCTGACCCTATTCTGGTTAAACTAACTATCAAGTTAACTAACAGTCAGCCCATGAGGCAAGAAATCCCCCATGATGCAGATACCGTTATCTGACGCAGTCACACTACGGCACAGGAACGTGTTATCTGATTAGGTCATAACGCTTGAGATCTAATTAGACAAGCGACATTCCTCCAGCCCCTGATAAGGCATACGACGTTCTCATAACAAATCAAACCTATGACAACCTGGATAATCCGTGCGGCCATTGTTTTGATTTCACAGAGAACTTTTGCAAAAGAATGTGCTAACGAGCAAGTCGTATGACATCTTTATTGACGTACCTATGTCCATCCTTACGTCAATCTCGGCACCTTTAAGGTATAAATATTGCCGACCTTGCCCTATGCAAACACACGCGTGGTGAGAAGACGGAGCAGCCATACTTGCCGAAGCCGAGAGCAGAAGCAGACCCCGCTGGCAGCAGCCCCGCCTTCCTGACGCGCTGAGAGACGCGCTGCTATCTCAAGCCGAGAGACCCAGCACCGGCGCTTCCGGGTAGCCCTCGCAGGCAGCCTGGAATATCGAGAGCAGAGAAAGAGATACCATTCCTCATTCATCCTAACTTCCAGGTACAGAACTGAATAACCCCTCACAGAGAATTCTTTAGTTATTTACTTGGCAAAAACAAACTTAACTTAAACTGTAACTTTCTATTCCCGCCCACGCATTAGACTTAGGTCAGGTACACGGGGTAGGCGTATTTAGAAACACCAGTTGAGTACGTTTAGTCAAATGTATATGTGTATGTAAATATATTTTAATCATTTTAAACATCATATGGCTCAGAAACCATATCAATGTTTTTACAGTATTATTTTATACTATTGCTTTTAATGTATGCACTTTACTTAACTATAAGTATTGCAATAATATCGATCCATTTCTCTTGTACGAGAAAAGAGACTGATCAATAAATAACATCTTTTATTGAACACGCCCGTCTCTTCCTTTTCTCTACATTCTGATGAGACTAAGAATGCACGTACTGACTGAGTAAAATAATTGCCTTGTGCTCACACGACTCTCGAGATTGACTCTTGATTAGGGGAGAGCAAAGTTGTCATGTTCTATGGTTGTCAGAAACTAAATCCCTTCTTGTCTAATCAGGGGAGTTAATTCCTTCCTTGAACATTCGAGAAAGTTTCTAGCGAACTCTGAGCTTAGCTGGCAAACCCAAAAATTAAGTCTAGTATCGACAGTAGTAGACCTAGTTAACGTCTGGCCTAGGCCTTTACTGCTGTAGGTACTATTCCAATGCGCAGAGCCTATTGGGAAAATAGGAGCTACACTACAAGTCCTCGTTCCACTCTCTGGGTCTGGGAGTCCCTCAGGGCTCCGCTTTAAGCCCTACATTGTTCAACCTGTATGTGAAACCGCTGGCTGCTGTCGTCAGGGAATGTGGCCTTACCATGACATCGTACGCCGACGACACGCAGCTGGCGGTGACACTCAGCGGGGACCCTGAGGTGAATGCCCCCAGATTCCGAGCAGGACTTATAGCTGTGGCTAAGTGGATGCGTAGCAACTGCTTACAGCTTAACGCTAAAAAAACCGAGGTCCTGATCTTAGGGAAGCAGACGGAACTTTGGGGAGACCAGTGGTGGCCTCCCGAATTGGGGGCTTCTCCTACTCCAGCGGCCGAAGTTAAAAATCTGGGGGTCTGGCTGGATTCCCATCTTTCTTTTGCCAGTCACACAAAGAAGACAGCAGCTACCTGTTTCGGTATCCTGTGAGGACTGCGACCTGTCCTTAAGTTCTTCGACCCCCCCACGCGGCAACTGGTGGTTCAGGCCTTCATTTTGTCGCGATTGGACTACGGGAGTGCTTTGCTACTTGGAGTGAACCAGGCTGAGGCTTCTAGGCTTCAGATTGTGCAGAACGCTGCTGCACGCGCCATCGTGGGCCTCCCGAGACGATGTTCTGTCTCCTCTGTCCTGACCTCCCTTCACTGGCTTCCGGTTAGACAGAGAATCAAATTTAAGGCTCTCTGTCTGACATTTAAGATTCTGAAGCTTTCCTCCCCTCCTGCTCTTGCGGGCCTCATTTCTCCGTATTTCCCCACACGGTCCCTCAGGTCTGAATCTCACCATCTGGCGATTAAGCCTAGGTTCAGACTGAGTAGGATGGGAGGGCGCTCTTTTCGTGTTCTGGCGGCTGATTTATGGAACTCCCTCCCTGTACACATCCGTGCCCTGGATAGCCTTACTCTTTTCAGACGCGCCATTAAAACTCACCTGTTCGCTTCTGTTAATTGATCTTTCTTCTTTTCAGCTCTGACCTGTTGTGTTGTGGTATCTGATCAGGCGCCAGGACGCCCCATCGCTGGGGCAGCTGTGCGCCGAATAAAAGTTATTATTAACAATATGCTGCAAATTCCTGCACAATTTCCTCCTGTCCTATGACAACCCTACCCTCCGGGTCAACTATTGTGTGAACATACGTGGACGGGGTGTTAGTGTTTATGAGCCTAGCTAGGGTCCGGCTTGGCCTGTCCCCTTCGCCATATCTGCGGGCCTCAGCTTGCTTACCCAGAAATTCTAGTTCCCGTTGTGCCTCCTCAGTGAATTCTAACAGTTTATCTTTAATGCGCGCAGCAAGATCAGGTGTGGGATCGGTACAGAATGACCGTTCCAAGTCCTTAAGCTCCAGTTCTATCGAATCAAGTGTGCCTCTAATTGCCTTTACTACACCTTCTTGACGTGCTATGCACTGGCCTCTGATAACCACTTTAAATGCATCCCATAAGACAGACTTTGTAGATACAGATCCCGCATTGTTCTCAAAGTAGTCAGTGATATCTTTCCTGATCTCCTCAGTGAATGCTGAGTCGAGCAGTGCATGGGGCGGTAGGCGCCAGGTGAAGGCTCTGGCGGGGGCGCCCGGGATCTCAAGTTCTAATAGGCAAGGGGCGTGGTCCGACAATGAGCGAGCCAGGTTTTGTAAATTTAGCATCCAGGCAGCCACTGCGGGGGATAACAGCCAGAAGTCTAATCGGGACCAGGCCGCATGATGAGCTGATATACACGTTCCCTCTCTGATAGAAGGATGACGCGTTCTCCATATGTCTATCAGCGAGCCCTCTTTCATGATGTCCCGGAGAGCCTGACTTGCGTGTGGGTGTAGTGGTTTGAGTGCACCTTTGCGGTCTAGTGCGTCATTGATCACTGCGTTGAAATCCCCGCCCCAAATGACCGATGAGCAGTCCATTAGCATCACCTGAGCCCAGACATTTCTAAAAAACTCTGGATCGTCTATGATAGGGCCATATACCGCCGCTAACACCACTGGTTTACCGGAAAGGGTTCCGTGGAGCACAACATATCTCCCCTCATCATCTCTAGACACCTTATGTTCCCTCCAGTCTAATCCTTTACGTATTAGGATCGCCACCCCACGGGCAGCTTTGCCTTTGCTTTTAATTTCTTCAATTTGGGCTGCAAATCTTCCGTTGGGATTGAATAACACTCCAGGGACTTGTACGTGTTTGCTGATTTCAACTTTTCATCTCCCAGAACCCAATTCTCGGCTGTTTAGTCTTTTTCCTAGGAGTGTCAGGGTTTGTGTCTTTTTCATGTTTAGTCTTTTTCCTAGGAGTGTCAGGGTTTGTCTCTTTTTCATGTTTATCGTCAAGCCATTTCAATTGGAATACTCAGAAGCCTTTTCGTGCTGGCCTTTCGACACAGAAAGGCTGTCGGAACTCGACTTTGGGGGCTCCCAGCAGGGCCCCCTTGGGTGCCTGGCCTCCGGATGGAGGCCATAGGTGCCCCCCTGTAGATCCCTGCACCCTGCGGCAGGCACCTGGGTGCAGGGATGAACTGCACCTCCTATTTTACAATGGGAGTATGCAATCTGGCCAGTTTGCAGCCAGAATACATGCTCCGCTTGTAAAATATAGGAATGAGACTGAACAGTTGTTTGGTCGCTTCCTAATTAGTCGGTTGGGACTGTCGACAGGGTGTTGGTTGGTCCCATGACCAAGACGATGTCGGACAGAGGAAACTCCACCCATCTTCGTAATAGGCCCCAAAATCCTTCTGTTGTTGGTTGACCCTGGGCAGTCAGGAGCCATCCCCCAATTCAATCCTGATCCATGTCTTTGATGGCAGCATTTGTAGTGCCCTTAGAAGACCATCAGGTATATTCCATGCTGCAAGATTAGGCCATAGTTTTCTGTGGTTTACCCTGTCAAATGCAGATTTGTAATCAATAAAGCATAAATAAACAGGTTGTTTTTAAGACTTTGTGAAGTCACTCGGCAGGGAAAGGGCCATAATGTTAGTTATAGCCCTGTTTGTTTGGTGAAGTCAGTCTGGTTCAGTGGAAGTATGTTGCTCTCCTCAGTCCTTGTCTGTAATTCCTCCAGAATGGTCCCTGCAAAATATTTGAAATATTTTGCTTTGTTGTCTATTATGTTACTAGATGGTTGTTCCGGGTCTTTCCTTTTTCTCCCTCTTTAAAAATTGGCAAGATAACTGGGCAGTCCATGAGGCAGGAGCCTTGCCATTATTTAAGACAAAATTAAAGAGTGTTTCAAACTGATTTGTCCAGTAGGAGTATTCCTCCTCTAAGACTGCCGGTGCAATCCAATTTGAACCCAGGTCCCCTTATCAGCACCCTTTAGAGATTTGCTTCTGAATGGTATGTGAACAGATTGATAGTTCAGGATCTTTCTGACTTTCCGTACATTTGAACGGTTGAAAATTCGAGGGTGCATTTGTCAGCCATGATGGTGTGGTGCGCTTGGGACTACAGAGCTGTTTCCCTCTTGTTTTGCTCCTCATCCCGGTTTAACCGTAACCATACTTTATCCCAGTCTGCAATGTGTAGATGGTTCACAATCTGAGGCTCTTGCTTCTGACTTTATAGGCGACTGTGAATATTTCTTTGAGTGGGCTGAGCCTTTAAGATTAAAGTGTCCAGTTAAGAAATGGAACCTGGTTGCTTCTGAAATGTTGCAGCTTGCCACTCTGGGCATAGAGTTGTTGATGTTATTCACTGTCTGCCAGAAACTGGCTGAATTGTTTCTTTTTATTTCACTTAGCAGTATTGCCCAGAACGCATCGTTCCTATCTCTCAAGAGTTCCCACTTCCGCAATTTTAGATAATTTTTCTCTTTCCTTAGATCATGCCAGGTTCAGATCTCTAAGTACCCTCCTCAATCAATCAATCAATGAGGGTTTAATAAAGCGCACTACTCACCTATGAGGATCTCAAGGCGCTGGGGTTGGGTGTGAGCAGCTCCGTTGTGTACATTAGAACAGCCAGGTCTTGAGCTCCTTCCTGAATTGGTGCAGTGTTGGGCTCCTTCGGAGGTAGAGGGGGAGTTAGTTCCAGGTCTTGGCTGCGGAGTAGGAGAAGGATCTTCCACCAGATCTGGTCGTGTAAAAACGTGGGATGGTTGCCAGGGAGAGGTTGGCTGAGCTAAGGTTTCTCTTGGGGGCATGGAAGGGGATTTCGTCATTGAGGTATTGGGGTCCGGTGTTGTGGAGGGCCTTGTAGGCATGTGTGAGCAGCTTGAACATTATTCTTCTTTTGACAGGGGGTCAGTGGAGGTCGCGGAGGTGTTGGGTGATGTGGTTGTGCCAAGGGATATCGGGGATAAGTCTGGCTGCGGCGTTCTGATTAGTCTGGAGTTTGCGGAGGAGTTTTTTGTTGATTACAGCATAGAGGGTGTTGCCATAGTCCTGTCTGCTGGTGATGAGTGCATGAGTGACAGTTTTCCTGGAGTTGTGGGGGATCCACTTGAACGTCTTGTGGAGTATGCAGAGAGTGTTGAAGCATGCGGAGGATATAGCGCTGAGCTGGCAATTAATGGTGAGTAATGAGTCGAGTATGATGTTGAGGTTAAGTGCATGGTCTGTTGGGGGTGTGTGGGGAGCCACCAGGTTTCATCCCATGCAGAGGGGGTGGAGCCAAGAATGAGGATTTCTGTTTTCTCCGAGTTGAGCTTTAGGCAGCTGTTCCTCATCCAGGTCGCAACAGCTTTTATCCCTTCTTGGAAGTTGTGCCCGGTGATGTCAGGTTCCTTGGTGAGGGAGAAGATCAGCTGGGTGTCATCAGCATAGAAGACAACTTTGAGCCCAAGGTTTGTTGTGACGGTGGTTGTGTGGGTGTGTATTTGATTTTATTGTTGCTTAAAGACCATGATCTAAATTAACATTATTGTTGACTGATTGACTGACTGGGTGTGAAAGTGGGTGTGTGAGTGGTTGTATGGGTCTGTAAATGGGTTTGTTAGAGGTTACATGGGTGTGTGAGTGTTTTTATGGATTTGGGAGTGGTTGTGTGGGGGTGCGAGTGGGTGTGTGAGTGGTTGAATGCATGTGTAAGTGGTTCTGTGGATGATGTCATCAGAGATGTCATTTGAGATGGCATCAGTGATGTCACTGACCATGTCATCAGTGATGTAGTATGTGGTTCATAAGCAGTGCATTGAGGGGCACAAGTTATAATTAGCTCAAGTAACTATAACTGCTAAATTTCTTTGGTTTTGTGCATGTAAAATCTGAGCCTAACTCTAACGTCCCTGTAACCTTTGTTTTTTAGTGCATTTCTAACTTTGTTTTAATTATTTTTACCTAACTATAATGCTCCTGCAACCTTTGTTTTTTTTAAATTAATTTCTAAGGTTTTGAAATTGTATTTTCTAACTATGACATCCCTGTCACCTTTGTTTTTTCAAGTGAATGTCAAACGTTTTTAATTGCATTTCCAAACTATAACATCTCTCTAACATTTGTGTTTTTACTTTTTATTTCCTAAGTATAACCTTGGAGGATGGGTGTGTGAGTGGCTGTATGTGTTGGTAAGTGAGTGTGTGAGTGGCTGTATAAATGTGTAATAGGTGTATGAAGGCTGTATCGGTCTATTAGTGGGTACGTAGAGGTTTTGTGGGTGTGTGAGTGCCGTTATGGGTCTGTCAGTGGCTGTATGTGTCTATGAGTGAGTTTGTAAGTGGTACTATAGGTGTGTAAATGGTTTTATAGATGTGTGTGTAAGTGTGTGAGTGGTTGTATGGTTCTGTGAGTGATTGTATGGGTCTCTGAGTGGGTGTGTGAGTGGTTTTGTAGTTGCATAAGTGGGTACGCAAGTGGCTGCATGAGTCTGTGAGTGGGTGTGTGAGTAACAGTATGAGGGTGTGAGAGAGTGTGTAAGTGGATCTGTGACTGTGTGTATTTATTCCATTGGACCTGGATCTGTGAAGCTGATCTCTTTCCTAAACATGAGTTCTACTCGGATAAACATTTTGTTTGGGGACTCTGTTCTTGTTTCATTTGATCCATCCACAACATTGTCAGTAGATCCCTTAGATGGAAACAGTGATGTCCCTTTGTTGGTTCACTTCACTTTTCTAGCTACCATTGTGTAAATAGCTGTATACGCCCTTCTGTAATTAATTTAGTTTTTGATGCAGCAAAGATTAATGATGTCTTAGACATCGTAAGCTAATGTGAAAACAACTCACAATGAATGAATACAGCTTTGAAAGGATTGGTTATAAAAAGCATGTATTATTGACTCCTGTATCTGCAACATATTTGGCAGTGTTTTTATATAATGTATTGTGATGGTTCCCTTATTACATAAAATGGCTTTCAAACAGTGTCACTCCACCACAAACTGAGTTGTGTGAGAGAATTCTCTCAGTAGAGACAATATGTCAATGTGCGAAGAGTTAGAAACAATGTTGCATTCTTAAAAAAGAAGTCGATTTTATAAGTCTCAATGTAGATAATTGCAGCACACACAGCTTTCCGATTTATTATCTCTTTCACAAACCATATAATTCATTTATGTTTCTTCCACTCTGTCTGAGGTTAGTAGTAACGCAAATTCTTTGTATCATATTTTCACGTGATTAGCAAGGTCATTCAAAATCTGTATTATGGCATAGATTGCTGCCAGTTATGCTTGCGGTGGTGTAATTCACAGTGCTCATATGCATTCAACTTTGCAGAGAGGTGGCTTTAATGAATTCATTGATACTCACCCTTTGTGGTTTATTGGTCTCACTTTATTTCGCGTAATTGAAGTTTGCCTGCTTGCAAACGCTGTTTATTTTAGCAGCAATTATGCAAATGCGCTTTGGGTATGATCATAATGAGCATAAGTGTAATTGTCAATTATTGTTGACACAAGCACTGAAAGTCGCTCTGGCGTGGCTTGAGTTGTACTCAGTAATCAGACAAACTAACACATTGTAGCTGCTCAGTGTGTGTAATTTGTCCACCGCAGTCAGAGGATTGTCGTCGATTCAGCAAACTAACGCACAATATTGGTTACGTTTCTCATCACAACGTCACTTATCGAAAAATTAAGTTGCCTTAGTTCCTGGCTCGATATTTGGGCAACCACAACAAACAGATTGTATATGCCTCAGTTTTGTTAATTGTCATGGGCATGGCTTTCCGAATCCTTATCTCTTTCACAAACCATGTAATTGGTTTATACTTTATCCACTCTGTCAGCGGTTAGTCATGACACTGGTCCTTTCTATAGTACTTTCATATGTTTAGCAATGTCATTCAAAGTCTATATTTTCAGCATATATTGCTGCTGATTATGCTCACAGTGGTGTAGTTCACAGCATTGATAGACATTCAACTTTACAGAATGGTGACTTAATGAATTCAGCGATACTCTCCATGTGTGCAGCTTTGAGTTGTTCAAAGATATCTGATAAATTGACACATTGTAGCGGTTCAGTGCTTTTAATTTCTCTGCCTCAATCAGAAGATTGGTGTAGATTTTGCCTACTGGCACACGATATTGCTTACATTTTTCACTGCGGTTGCCATTTTTGAAATAGGTAAATTATAGAAGTTCCTGGCCCAATTAGTCTTGGAACATGCTAATTCTGCAATTGGGAAACAACCTTTACAACGCAACTTTTACAACGCACTACCATTACAACGAAACTTTTACAACGCAACATCCATTACATTGCATGCCATTACAACGCAACCATTACAACGCATGACACTACAACGCATACCACTACAACGCATGTCATTACAACGCAGTCATTACAAGGCATACCATTACAACGCATACCATCATAACGCATAGTACCCTTACACAATCCAACACTTACCCTACTGTTGCAGCCCGTGGAGTTAGAATAGCAATTTTTACACCTACACTATCCAACACTTACCCTACTGTTGCACCCCCTGGAGTTAGAATAGTAATTTGTACCCCTACACTATCCAACACTTACCCTACTGTTGCACCCCCCTGGAGTTAGAATTGTAATTTTTACCCCTACACTATCCAATACTTACCATACATGCAATGTAATGGTATGCGTTGTAATGGTATGCGTTGTAAAGGTAGTTTGCGTTGTAATGGAATGCGTTGTAAAGGTAGTTTAAAAAAATTTGTTGTAATGGCATGCGTTGTAATGGAATGCGTTGTAATGGATGTTGCGTTGTAAAAAATTTGTTGTAAAGGTATGCATTGTAAAAGTATGCGTTGTAACGTCCTACATCCCGGCAATTAGTATACATTTAGGTATACACAAGGCTGCTTCAGCATAGAAAGCTTCAATGATATTGATACAGTTTAGATTACGGAAACGTGCTTTATCTGGGGGCTACCGGGGCGGTCATGCACCGTCTTCAATTAGTTCAGAATGCTGCTGCACGGCTCCTCTGTGGTTGTCGAAAACGTTACCATATTACCGAGCGTCTTAAGGAACTGCATTGGCTTACCCTTGATAACCGGTTAAAATTCAAGGCTTTGTGCTTTATGCACAAGATTAAAATTGGAGTTGCCCCCTCCTATCTTCAGTCCCTTGTTAAATGCTATGTATCTGCCCGCTCTCTCCGTTCTTCTTCCCAACACCTTTTTTGTATTCCTAAGTTCAGGCTCTCCGGAGTGGGTGGTCGCTCTTTTGCCACCTTGGGACCCAAACTCTGGAATTCCCTTCCCTTGGATTTGCGCATGGAGAACTGTCATTTTCTCTTCCGTAAAGCCGTAAAGACCTGGCTTTTTGTCCAATAATTTTCCCTCTGGATTGTATTCTGCTACCTTTGTCTTTCAGCGCCGGGAAACCCTTACGGGTAGCTGTCGGGCTATATAAGATTAATAAATAAATAAATACAGTTTCGCTCATCTCCCTGTATGCAGGATCCTCCAATACCGTCCTCTGGTGCTCAACGCACTGTAAATTTCTTCCTGATGAAATGCCGGGTGCTGCTGCAGTAAATCTCTCATTACAATGTGGCCAGAGAGCACTCTCAATAGCTGGTGCCAGCCTGAGAGGTTCGACCGCGTTTCTTTTTTAAAAAGTTTTCACATGAATTTGTGAATCTGTCATGATTTTCACCATGAAAAGTTTTTAACATTATTTTTTGCTCTGAGGGACCCCACCACCAGGCCTAGTGGGCCAAGGTATTCCTACCCTGTTCCTACCCTGTTCCCATTTCTTTATTCTTTACTTTTCTGGGGGACTCGGTTGAGTCCAAGGCCCAAAATGGCTGTGAACACATCCTGGATGAAATGTTGGCAGTCTATCAGATCTCTGCATGAGATCGGGAGGATTTGCGGAGTGTTCACATCCATAGATATACAAATTTAGTTTTCATTTAATATGTCAAAAACTACTTAACATACTTATACCAAATAACAAAAAGTTAACTTACTGAACCAAGACCAACCTTTCTGCGAAATTTAGTGTATTTCCGTTCAGCGGTTTGTGATGTAGTTGTGTCTAAAATTCCTATGGGGATTAATATGGTAAACACTCATTTTTTGAGCCCCCTTTTTTCTTGGCCCCTGCTTGACAAATCACCCCAAAACATTCCATGCACAATAAGACTCACTTGCACACTTTTTTGGGAGCATTTCATGAAGATTCCTCAACCGGCACCAAAGATATAGGCAAGTCAAAAACGCTTGTCCCATGGAAACTAGGTCCTAAATATAACTGCCTATTGGCAACTGCTAGAACATAATATACATATAAGAAGCAGAGAACTCGGGGATTGCAGGGGGCAAGATGGCGGCCGCTTAACCCGAGCGAGTTTCACTCCCTGTCTGCTGTTCCATGAACGGTTAGCTGGCTGAAGTAGAGCGAGAGACTTACCTGCCTTTGCAGATTTGTAGCCCCGGTTTAACTTTCTGGGTCCGGAGGTTAAAGGAGGCTGTGGTGAAGAAACTCCTATGCTCGCCGACTACGATACACGGCATCTCCGGCTGCGCTCAGTGCGGCTAGTGACCTCCGCCCTTCAGAGCCGCGCACACCTGGGAGCCTGGCGGGTGTGACTCGTGGAGAAGGCGCGGAAAGCGATCAGCGAGACGGCTGTGTTAGGTATGGTGCCTCCCAGAAAGAACAGGAATGCCTCTGCCGTTGCTGCCGGTAAAACACTGGGAGATGTGTCTGTTGCGGGTGCTGGTGTTGGCGTAAGGAAAAATCCGAACGCAGTTGAAAAAATGGAGAAAGCAGAGAATACCGGCAGACCCGAGAAGCATGTTACGAAAATTACAGTGGTGAGTGGCAAAAAGGCTGGGCTCGTAAAAGAGAGGCAAGCAGAAAAATCGGCGGCTAATGCCATGGAGAAGCTCCCGCCCAGTGAGGTGTCCAGAGTTAAGGACCCTGGACAATTGCGGACTTTAGCTAGTGCGGGCGATAGTATTGGAAGGGGGAAAGCTTTAATCATTCCGGAAATGTTTACTGGAAAAGCCACTCCGGGCAAAAATGGGACACAGACCCCTTTGATAGTAGTAACCTCTCCAGCTGACTTAACTACCATCAGTAAAGTCAATTGTAGTGATAATGGGGGCATAGCTCCTAAAGAAGTTAAAGATGGAGATGGGGGTAGAAAAAATACTGCAGGTCGGGAAGAAGTAATCCCATTATCTTTACTTGCAACCACTGTCTGCCCCGAAACAAGTGATGGCGTGGAGTTCGAGGATCTCAGTAACGCAGTGGTTGTGAGCTCTCCTCAAAAGCAGCTGCTGGGGCAGGAGGCTTCTTCTATTTTTCAGACTCCTGCTGGGGAAAAGTCGGAATTGAATGATGGCCACCAGCCGGAGGTTTTAGATGGGGATAGTTTCTTTATGGTGGCTGAAGAGTCTGATGCTGAATCCACAGGGGGGTCCATCAGCGGAGATATGTAATCGGGTGAGGGGAGCGGAAGCCCCCCAAATACAGCGGTCACATCTAAAAAGGCTACACTCCGCTACAATAAATTAAAGCTGGCACCTGCTCAGGGCCAAAGGTATGGGGACAGCGATGGTTCCGAAGCCAGTAATAACCTCCAGTGGGACTATGCTCATGCTGCTATTAGCCTTACAGGATCAGGGGGGTCTAGGGCCCATAGCAAAGAAAAAGAGCATAAAGAGCCGAATTCACCCCAGTCTAACACTCTGATTTATGCTATGCTAAAATCAATTCAGAGCGAGGCTCGGCAGGAGCATAAGAGGGCCCAGCTAGCTACAATGAAGATCCAGGGGGCTATACGGAAGAATACCAAAGCATGTTCTGAGGTCATTGCTAGGACAGCTGCTCTTGAGGATAGAATTGTTGAACTTGAGACAGGGCTACAGAAGACCGAGACCAAAACAACGGCCAATGATGATAGACTGACTGACATAATGTGGAAGCTCGAAGATTCCGAGAATAGGCTTCGAAGAAATAACCTCCGATTATTAGGAATTGAAGAAAATGTGGAGGGTCAGGATATCAGAGGCTTTGTCTTAAGGTTGTTTCAAGCAGCATTTCCGGAGCTCTCTCATTGGTCGTGGGACACAGAGATACAGAGAGTCCACCGTTTTCCTCTTAAGCAAAAAAAGAACCCAGGTTCCGTAGCAAAGCCGAGGGCTATCCTGATCTTTTTCGGTAATTTTTTACTGAGACAAGCTATCTTTGAAAAGGCCCGTCCGGATGCCAAAAGATCTGCTGAAGGCCATACCTTTATCGTGCGCCCGGACTTCTGCCACGCATCTGTGGAATGGAGGTGGCGACTCCGCTCGTTGATTACCCCCTTTCAAAAAAAGGGGTGTGAGGTGTTCTTAATGAACACCGCAAGGTTAAAAGTCATCCATCGGGGCAAGTCTCTGGTTTTTTCATCTGAAATTCAGGCCGAAGAATATTTGAAAGAACTTTCCGATGGCTAACTCTCTTAAGGACTCTCAGTGCGTAAGCTGATCTAAACAGATCCAGTTTCTGACCGGGACTGAATAGGTATACTAAAGGGGGAGTGGGGGGGGGGAATACTGAGATGCATATACACTGGTGGTTTATGGTTTCCTGTCTTCTCTTTCCCACCTTTAGACTTATTAAGGATTTAGTTGGATTTCTTATTTGAGCACTCTCGTTCGCTTCCACAATGGAGGATGTTCAGACAGGGAGTGACCAGGGGACACTCGGGAAGTGGGAGGCATCACATGGGTCCGTGGACCTATTTTGCCAGTGTTTGGGGGTGGGGGAGTAAGGGGGAGGGGGGTGGGGAGGGGGATTTGCTATGGGATGGGCAAAGGGCAGGATTTCTTGTATGGTTTTATGGCAAGTTAACTAAATTTGACTTAATGCAAATGGCTTGGTGTGCTTATTTGCTGGAATATTTTCTTTTAGGTATGGCTAATATTAGAATAGCTTCCATAAACATATGTGGGCTCAACGATCCGACTAAACGGCGTCGGGTAAGGGACGATCTGCGATTCTTGCGGGCAGATGTTCTCTGCCTCCAAGAAACGCATATCGAAGCCAGTCACCATAAATTGCTGGAATTTGAGGGGTTTCAGCTAATATCCTCAACCAAACTTGAAGCTAAGACCAAAGGAGTAGCTATTCTTGCAAGACGGGGGAAGGTAAATATATCCCGCTCTTCCGCTGATAGGTTGGGCCGTTGGGTAATAGTGCATGGCAATTTTCAGGGCAAAAATATTACACTTTGTGCCTTATACGGTCCAGTATTCGACGATCCAGAATTATATAAATGGCTGGGTCTGGAGTTGGTTGGGTGGCCATCCCCGTTTATAATCTGCGGGGATTTAAATATTAATATGGAGTGTGGACTTATGAACCATACGGGGACCATATATATCGGGAGGAAACCAACAGTCTATAGGGTTTTACGCCACCTAATAGAATTACATGGGCTAATGGATGCCTGGGCCTTTTTTAATCGGGATGATCCAGGATATACTTTTTTTTCCGCACCTCATAAAATTTGCACCAGGCTTGATTATTTTTTTATTCCTCCTGTTCTTATTCAAGGCTCCAGCATTATAAGATTTCCGCGAGTAATGTTGGATCATAATCCGCTTTTGTTGGAGGTGAACACACAATTATGTAATATTAAAATTGATACCTGGACGTTTAATCGTGGGTTGCTTAGCTAGGGGGAGTATGTGGATGTCATGTCCCCTTGGATCTCAAGATTCTTAGGTGAAAATATAGGTAGCACAGGCATTGAGAACGTTTGGGATACTCTAAAGGCTGGGATTAGGGGCGAAACAACTCGATATGGATGGGAAGCCCGAAGGAAGGAAAAGACCAATTTACAGAGATTATATACAGAATTAGAAGAGGCAGAGCTGAACTTGTCTCGTGTGATACAGATAGGAGGGGATAGCATTGCAGGCCAAACACAGATTATTATAGCTAAATCATCTATAACCGAGCTCTCAGAGGCTAAAGCAGCTAGTAAATTTATAGCTTGGAGATCCAAAATGTTTGAGAACAGTGAAAGAGCAGGGCATATGCTCACGGTAAGAATTAGGGAAAGAGAGACTGCCTCACACATTAAAAATATTCAGGATCCGGAAGTTGGTCTTGTGTCTGATGAAAGGGCCATAGCTCTTGCCTTTCAGAAGTTTTATCAAAACTGTATAGTGAAGACATTTGTGATAACGATGTACTTCAGGCGGAAATTGGGGATTACCTGAAGGAGATTGGGGTGGATACGCTGTCCTCAGAAGAACGAGACTCATTAGATGCTGAAATCAGCATCGATGAGCTCTGGCAGGCCATAGATTCTCTCCCAAGGTGCAAAGCGGTTGGCCCAGATTTTTTGCTGGGGGAATTCTATAAGGTATTTCGGCCTCAGCTCACTCCGGTTATGCTAGAATTGTTTCGCAGAGTTCAGGATGGAGAGATCCCCCCCCCCCGAGTCTTGGCGAAGAGGCCAAATTGTAACTCTTTAAAAAAAAGACAAAAGTCCATCCGATATGGGTTCATATCGCCCAATTACGCTTATTAATAGCGATATTAAAATATATGCCAAGATCTTTGCAAATAGGATTTCGGGGGTGATAAAGAAACTTGTCTCTGTTCAACAACACAGCTTTGTGCCCGGGCACGAGACTATAGATCATATTCATCGCACAATTGCTCTGTTTGATTTTACTAAGGTTTCAGGAGACCCTATGGCCTTAATTCTGCTAGATGCGGAAAAGGCCTTTGATAGGGTCTCCTGGCCTTTTTTATGGGCCGTATTAAGGCATTACGGTCTTGGGGATAGAATTATAAGAGCCATTCAGAGCATGTACAAGCAACCAACGGCTCAAATCTCTGTTATGGGGATTGAGACGGATACAATTAATATTTTAAGAGGCACACGGCTATGGTGTCCCTGTTCCCCTTTATTATTTGCAATTTATATAGACCCCCTAATTAGAAAATTTATTTTGAATGACACGATCCGGCCAGTGAGATCCAAATTATTGGGGTATGCGGATGACCTTGCCATTCTGGCAGATTCTCCTCAGCTTGCATTGCCAGAAATCCTAAATTTTACTTTACAGTTAGGTAAGGTGTCAGTATATCATTTGAATGACTCTAAGACCCAAATTATTTGTAATGATAAAATCTCGCTGCTTGACTCCCGGGTCACTGATAAGGCAAAATATTTAGGAATAGTGATAAGCTCTATTTCAGAGGAAAGTGTGGAGATTAACCTCAAACCATTGTTATGTAAGATGGTAAAGGATTTGAGTAAGATTAATAACCTTCAGCTAACATTGATGGGTAGATGTAATGTTGTCAAAATGATATTTCTACCAAAGATTTTGTACCTTTTTAGAGCTATCCCTGTATTATTTGAACAAGTTTGGTTTAAAAAATTAGAACATATAATTTTGTGGTTTGTCTGGGCTGGTAAACGACCTAGACGAGCCTTTAAATTCATGACGCTACCCAGAGAGAGGGGGGGCTGGTCTCTACCTAATTTCCAGTTTTATTATTGGGCAATCATGCTGAGGCATATTGGTGTATTACTGGATTGTCCGGATGTAGAGGATCGTGAGACATCAATTTACAGTTTAATTTATGGGGAAGAGGTGAAGGGGTTATTATTTAGACATATTGATTTTGCGTACTTCAAACGTGTGAGGTTTAAGGTTTTAGTAGCAGCCTTTAAAGTCTGGACACCCGTTCGGAAACTATATAATATAGGAAGATTACATATCTATAATCCGGTAATAGGAAATGCCCTTCTGCCAGCAATCTTTGCAGATTGGTATTTTAGAGAATGGACGGCGCATGAAGTGACTATGTTAGGGGATCTGGTCTCAGACAAGAGGGTATGGACCTTTGAACATATTAGACAGAAATGTAATATTACTAATCGGCAATTTTTTAAGTACTTACAGATTCGTGATTTTCTTTCTAGGAAAACTGTTAGCTGGACCTCTATCCCATTAGTTGAGGCTATTAGGGGGGGGCATTCTACTATATCTGTGATTTATACAATGATAAATGAAAAGAGGAGCGATGATCTACCTAAACATTTTAGCCGCTGTCAGATTGGATTACATGCCGGGCAAGAGGTATGCGAAGATTCATTATGCCTTAGTCATACTGCTACTATATCTACTAACCTCCAGGTCCAATGTTTTAAAACTTGGCTTAATCTGTATATAACCCCACATCGTATACAACAATGGGGTGGGATTACGGGAGTCAACTGTCCTAGGTGTGGGGAGTACGCAGCTGACAATATTCATATGTTTTTTTTCCTACACAACAGTTGGTTGGAGCAAGTTTTTGGATTCATGATTTTATTAACATCTCAGGCTGTTATACTGGGGGTAGTGGATTTAAATATGACGTCATCAGAGCGGAAATTATTTTATATCGCGATGGCCTCACTGAGATTATGTTTAGCAACAGTTTGGTTGGACCCTGCTCCCCCGACAGAACACGAATGGTTTAGCAAATTCCTAAATGTTGGGAAGTGGGAGCTCCTGGTTTTCAAGCGGAGAGGCCCACGGGCTCGTAGGGAAGGAGAATTAGTATGGGAACCTGTAATTAATTGGTTGGATCGTGTAAACTCATGATTATTGAGTAGGAGGAAAGCCTGGATGAATTGTAAATATTGTATATACTGTAGATAGTGTGATATAATGTGACTAACTTGTCTTATCAATGGTTCTTTGTTCTTGCCTATCTTCTCTCTCCCCGTAGCAATCCCTGGGGGTGTGGACTTGGGGGGGTTCGGGGGTCAAAATCAAAAATATTGTGAGTAATGACAAAGATGAAATGCTCTGTGATATTTCTTTTTGTCTTTTTGTTTTTTGTTTGGATGTTTACTCTGTCTTGTTACTCTCTAATAAATAATAAAAAAAAATAAGAAGCAGAGAACTCTGGGTAGTTTCCACATTTAGGTAAAGAGTAGCTCCTGTATAGAGCACCCTACAACACAGTCTGAATTTGCTCACCATAAAATGTCTGTTTCTTTCTATCTCGGCATGGAAAGGGTATTGCTTAGAGATAGCATCAGGGATGTCATGAGTGATGTCACTGACCATGTCATGAGTGATGTAATATGTGAGGTCATGAGTAGTGCATTGCGAGGACATAAGTTTTAGTTAGCTCAGGTAACTGTGACTGCTGAATTTCACTAGTTTTGTACAAGTGAAATCTGAGCCTAATTATAACGACTCTGTAACGTTTAATTTGTAAGTGAAATTTCAACAGTTTTGAAAAAAATGATTTCCTAACTATAACGTCCCTGTAACCTTTTTTTTTACTGAATTTCTATGATTTTGTATCTAGTAGTCACTGTTGCAGAGTGGTGGAGAAAGGAGGCTGGGCCTTCGATCAGATCTCAGGAATCCTGCTGTGTCGGACCTACTGGAGGTAACAGAAGGGCTTCTGGACCCCCAAGAACCCTCAGAATCCAAGAAGTCTTCATCCCTTAACCAGGAGTGCGCCAAGAGTCACCTTTTCAGAGTGGTGGAGAAAGGGGGCTTGGCCTCCGAAGACCTCTCAGGAATTCTGTTCTTTGGAAATTACTGGAGGTAACAGCAGGGCCGGACTGGGAACTGAAATGTAGCCAGACCAGCCCCTGTTTGGCGTGTAGCGAGCGAGCGTAGTGAGCGAGCCGACCAGTACTAGGGGGCTTTGGGGGGATTCTCCCCCCAAGCAAATTTGGGAAAAAGACAGACCAAAATGGTGCATTTCACAGCACACTTTTCATTACATATTTAATTGTATTAACTTTCAAAGCACAGTAAATAGGAGATGATGACCTTAAAGAGCACTAGGTTACCCAGTCATATGTACCCATAGATATTTTAACAGAGAGGACCAAAAATAGACACAAGAGTAGTGAATCAGAGAGTACAAAGTATAAGTGAGACCAGCCCCCATATGGTGTATAGGGAGCAAGCACAGTGATTGACCACTGCTAGTGGGAGTTTGCGGGGTTCTCCCCCCAAGAAAATTTGGGAGACAGAAAGGCCAAACCAATGCATTTTCCAACACATTTTTCCTTACATGTTTAATTGTATTAACTTTTAAAGCATAGTAAATGATGACCTAATGGTGCACCAGGATACCCAGTCTAAACAGTCACGCAAGAACTTTAGCACTGGTTAACAGTGGTAAAGTGCACAGAGCCCTAAAATCCAACAAAAATGGCTTCAGAAAACAGGAGGAGTGAAGGCAAAAAATGTTTGAGTGACCCCGCCAAGAGCGTCAAGTCCAATGTTACTGATGTGTGTTCCTATTTTTTTTTTAGTTTAGGGACATTGGGGTTCTGTAAATTCTGTCTTGTCCTGTGAGGTTATGGTTCCTTCACGATTTTGGTGATGTTGTACCGTATCTAGTAAGTACGGCTAATATGGAGTGAATTCGTCATGTTAACTAGCGAGTTCATTACGTATTCAGAGACTTTGTCCCGAATATGGGTTCCATTTTGTCCGTGCCTCCATTTTGTGTTGCCATCACGTAGGCCTGTGGAGGTAACCAAACGAACAAAGTTGCATGGGCTTCGTTGTTCATGCACTTATTAACTAAGCCTTTTCTTGACTCTAAGGTGCATTGTAAGGAACTGACCCCTTTATCTGAAACTGACCTCGCTAAGCCAATTTCCTTGGTTGATTGTTATCTGAGATTGCCAGTCAAAGTTCAGGACATCGTTAACTTTTAGCTTCTCTACACATGCCTTATCTTGCTCGTTATCTGTCATTGTTTCCTTTCTATGTTTCTTCATTACATGCATTGTGCTTTCAATTATGGGTTTGTCCGGCTTGTGGAGATTGGATTTGGGACATTCTTAATAATTTACTTTGGGTTGGGTTATTGCAAACTGAGGTTTCTGTCATGTGATACTTTGTTTGAAAATGTTTTTCTATTGGCTAATATTTGGCAGATCTTGCATGTCCATGTTAGGCATTTTGCATGTTTGCAAAAGCTAGGACTGCCCCTTACTTTTATGCTGAGTTTGTAACCCTAAGCATATATAAGGCCTCTGTTTTCTGTACTCCTCAGACTGCCTCATTCAGTTGCTAAGGCTTCTGTGTGACGAAGTCTCACTCATTTGAGTTTAATAAAAATGTTCTCTTTATATTCCAGCTTCTGTGTCAGATTCTTCTTTTGTATTAGTGAGACCCCTGAGAATGAAGATTTGAGTTTCTTCAACATCACTAGGTTGGAAAGGAGGTGCTGCCAAAGACATTGTCACCCCCCCACCTCCGTCCCACCCTTGAGGATCGTATACAACTTTCCTCCGAGATTAATAAAAATAGCCATCTGTAGAGCCAGACATTGTGGCCTGATTCTGCGCCAGAAAATCCTTTACTCGTTGGAGATGCAGGGGCTCTAAGAAGGGGTGAAAACACAACAAAGCATCATTAACAAGTAAATGGTCTTTTAGAGACCTGTGAAGTACTCGGGTGCGGCTGCAATATGCTGGGACAGTCCTGTCCCAGTACCCACCTGAAACTGGCACACCTTTCTGTCTCAGTAGAGAGGCTGGTGCTGAAGGAACAGTGACTGGACCTTTTTGTCTCCTTGCACAGCAAGTATGATGTTAACTGTTAGTAGTGTATTATTCCAAAATCTCCACACCCTCTGGCCTCAATGTGGCTGCTTTGACTCCGTACCAGCTTCCGACTTATAAAAGTTCTTATAGTCATTCAGTTTTCAGTGCATACTTAACAGAAATTGCCATATAGGATGTTGATTATTTTAAGAAATATATCCTACCTCACTTACAGAAAAATGGACACATAAGAGAAGTTATCAATGATTTTGAATTGTTAACACACAAATAATGCCTAAAAACCAAATTATGAATTTAAATAGGTTTTTCTTGATAAAGCTAAATAAACATTGCGATTATACTTTCAGCACGCCTGTGCAGTTGAGTCCAAAGTGCTATTCTGTTCAGTAAATCAACTGTTACAGGGTGGTTAGCTCTTAGTGAATTGTGAGCCAAGCATACTACTTCACCATACTCGGGTAATATTACTCCATATTAAATCTGTGCAAGAGTGCTATATCGCAGCCTGCAAAGTCTTAGCACTTTTAAATCTCATATCATAAAGCTTTATTCGGATCATTTAAAAAACATGTCCATAAAAGCACAAATAATACAGACATTTCATACAATTTCATAGAGAAAAAACCGTAAAATATAAAAATAAAGAATTAACAATTACAAACATAAAAACATCCAGAGGGGGATGGAATAAATATTTAAAAGTATACATGTATTTTAAAAACACATACTTTTCCTGGCGCTAATCGCTTTAAGCAAAAAGGATGCAGTAAAAAAGCAAATGTCCGGATGGTTCAAGTTGAAAATCAATTTCATAGCCTCCGTTATATTTCTCACTCCAAATCTAATGAATAATGGCTTCAAGTAGTATTTCCTTAGCTCAGTGTACAAATCACATGTTAACAAAAAGTGCTTAGTACATTGTTCAGTTCTATTGTCACATTTACAGGGGCCAACAGGGCGCATTTTGGTGTTAGGATACGCAACCAGATAATGCACTATACCCATCCTCATTCTGGTTAGTACAAACTGGTGCGAGGTTCTTGTCACCTGTGATAAATATGGGCTAAAACCAGTGAATTCATTCAAGCTTTTGTATAATTCACAAGTAATCAGCTTGGAATCCTCTAAGAAATGCTTTTCATTACAATAATTTAGAAAGGTTGTTTTCACATCAGATTTGGGGATTTCCGAGAGACTATGAGGGTCCGTTAATACATTGATCCCGAATAATTTTTGTACCCAATCGATGATATATTTAATCCATGGGATCTTCAGATGTTGGTCCAGTAAAAGACAGTCCTTAATTATTGCTCTATTCAATGAAGTACCATCACTGAGCCAGATAGAGCGCCACAGTAGTATGGGCCTTAGCATGATCAAATCGCTTAATGCTTGGATCCCTGTTTCATTGTGAACCAAGGAATTGGAAGTAGACTTGGGTAGACATAAGAGCCTTTTCAGGAAGAGGTTCTCCTCTACCTGCAGGCTCTTTGCATATGACACACCCCAAACTCCTGCCCCGTAGAGGGCAGCAGAAAGACATTTTGCTTGGTAGATATTTAACATGTCTTTAATGCGTCTATTCCCCAGTTTCTTGGCAAACAGAAAGACCCCATTGGCACTCCTAATCATCTTAGTTCTGAGCACCTTATGTTCAGTGTCCCAGCTCCCATTATTAGAAAAGGTTATTCCCAAATAACAAAAGTTATCGACCTTTTTCACTGATTCCCCATCGATAACGTAGTGGGTTTTACATCTTTTTTTGACTTTTCCAGAATAACATTCCATTACATAAGTCTTAGCCTTATTAATGACCAATTTCCTGTTCTTAATAAAGGATACAAAACAATTCATTAAACGTTGGAGACCCAAGGGAGTCCTAGACAGTAGCACTGCGTCGTCCGCATAGAGTAATACAGGTATGTTAAAGTTATTAACTCTAGGGGCGTCTGCAGCGACTGCCTGCAGGGCAGATTCAACCTCATTAATAAAGAGTGTAAAGAGCAGGGGTGCTAAAACGCACCCCTGTCTGATACCCCTTCCTATCCCAAACTTAGTAGTACATTCCCCATTGGGTCCATAGCGGACACTGGTGCGAAGTTTTTCATACAGTCGGGCTAAGAAATAAATAATTCCTTCAGGAGCGCCCATTTCCAGTAATTTGGCCATAATATAGCGTGGTCTACCAAATCAAAGGCACTACTAAGGTCAGCAAAACAGAGGTAAAGCGACCCTTTTTTCGCCTGGGTATATTTTCCCACTAATAGCTCTAAGTTCAGACACTGTTCTATGGTACCACGGCCTTTCCTAAAGCCAAACTGACAGTTACTTAATATCTCGTTTGTTTCAGCCCACTCTTCAAGTCTTACAAGGAGAACCCTACTCATAATTTTAATTGAAGAATCCAATAAGGATATGGGTCTATAATTTTTGGCATCCCCCCGATCTCCTTTCTTGAAAATAGGGATGATTATTGACTCTTCCCAAGTGGACGGTATGTTGTAGCAAATAGCTGCATTAAAAATTTTGGTAAGCAGAGGGCCCCAAATATCTGGCGCAGTCTTGTACACGTCTATGGGGACGCCATCTGGCCCCTGGGCCTTACCTCCTTTACTGGCTCTTATACTAGCCATAGTCTCACTGATGGTAATATCCAAGGCTAGGATAGGCCATCTATCGCCATTGATATCTGATAGATTACTAGAGTCAAAGATATTAGAATAATGCTGGATCCACGAATCCATGCTCACGTTAGAAGTGAGTTCTGGGACCTTGTCATCTTTTAAGAATGGGCTATTCACCGTGGACCAGAACAAGATACAATTATTCGTGTCCGCTGCTTGGGCGAGATTATCCCAGGCTTCTTGCTGTAATTCAGCTTTTCTACGTTTGAGGGTCGTATTAAATCCCTGTCTAAGTTGGACCACCAAAGCTTTGTCCCTTGGTTTAGCTGCAAGGGCCTCTTTAAGTTCCTTCCGGGCATTTGAACAGGCATGGTCAAACCAACCCCTTGGGCCCCTTACATTAGACCCAGCCTCTTTGGTGAATTTTTTGTTGATGATGGAATTAATACTGTTAAAGTGATCAATACTGTCGGACGAGGTGTCTTCCTCTTCTAAAATAGCCGTAATATCCATCAGACAACTACAAATAATGTAATCTGATATTACTGCAGCTTTTTCTCCTTTCCACCTCAGTCTATAACCATTCTGTCTATGGGGTTCAATATTGTTGATACTACCTTGTTCACAATCATGATTATTGGCCCAGAAGGTTAATTCTGTGCACAAACAGTTATGGTCACTCAACATAATGTCTATCACCTTGGGCATCGGACATAGCGGGGCAATAGTTGATGACATGCAAATAAAATCAATGACGGTATTAGCGCCCCTTCCTTTAAAAGTTGGTATATTTCCACCCATGTCATTTTTAGCATTGTCCATGACCTCCAGGTCATAATGAGTCATAAAATTATTCAAAGTTTCCCCATAGGTGTGATGGGGAAAATGGACTTCAGCTTCCCCCTGTCGGTTATACACACCACAAACCTTCTGGGTAGATAATGGGCACACAGGTACATTAAAATCCCCCACAAAAATATATTCAAAAACACTATTAAAATTCCTCACGAAATTGTTCACTGCTGTATCTAATTCATTAATTGCTATATGTCTAGTGTTGTCAAAAACATTGTTATAGAAATTTATCAGTAAAATGTTTCTGCCAGATTCTAGTGTAAGCCATAAAATTTGCGAATGCGCCCCCACATTAACAATTTTTTTCACAAGAACAGGTAATTTGACAGAAATTAACACCAACAGACCGCCCTTAGCTCTACCGTGAATTGAGGGTGATGCTGAGAGTTCATAGGACACATATCCCTCAATGCCTTTAAAATTTTTACTCCAGGTTTCCTGGAAACACAGGATGTCAAACAGATACACAAAATCATTCCAGCCTAAGGCATCCTCCTTGGCCGTAATTCCCGCAATGTTCCAGCTAGCAATGTAGCAGGTAATCTTTTCTTTGCTAGCATTTAGCGATTCAACACTAGATAAGGGCATGTTATTCTCTATATTAAAAAGCTCTATGTTAGGTGTGAGGGTTGGGATATCTCCCCTAGTCAAAGTACAGTTCAAACATACAGTGCCCGTTTCTTCAATTAACAAAACGTCTCCTTCAATTGGAGTACTAAACCTTAGATCCCCGGGAGGTTCAATCTCATGTCAATCATTCTGGTCTAGGTGACTCAGGGACTGAAACCTATTCTGAGTAGGGACCTGATAAACCATTCCGTTGTCAAACAAAGGGGTGTTACCAAATGGTACAAATGGGTTGGGGGTGTAAATTAAGGGAACATTCCCCCCAGACATAGAATTCCCAATATGCAGCGGAGGGTTGAATGAACCATTTTGTGGGCCAAAAAAGAAGTTAGGCATCATTGGTCTATTCATCATAGGTGGATAGGCAGAGTTACTCGGAGCCCTCTCTTTACCGTTTAATGGTAGTTGCCCACCAAGGTGATTATAGAAGTAGCCCAGTGGTCTTGCAATTACTTCAGTCTCCGACTGTGTAATTGCGGCCGCTCTAAGCAAGACTGTTGCCACATGTTGTGGATGTTTAAAATTTATTATCACACAATCCCCTCTGCCAATTTTTTTGGTGTTACCTATCCAGTTGACTCTTCTGATGGAGACAATTTGGTCAGAATAGCCAACTGGGTAGCCACAATGACGGTTAAGCCAGGAAATGGTTTTATTTCTCAGAGAATCAGGTGTCTCATATTCACTTGGGGGCTGAGCAAGAATGGGGACATTAGTTAAAACCACCACATAAGGTACACAGTCGGGTGGTAGATCAACAGGGCGTCTACAAGTCCTAATGGGCACCCCATTAGATCCTCCTATCGTATCAGTTGGAACTAGCACCACTGGTGCTGATACTTGAGTGGGGGCTTGCATGGGGACTGATGGTTTAATACCCGGCAAGGTACTTGTACCCCCATTATTTAATTGGTTTGAAGTTCTTCCCACCTCCTGAGTTGATGTGGGTAGTGGTTTCTGTGGATTTGGTTGTTCATTAGAGGTGTGTTTCCTAGTATTAGGGGGGGGGGGCACTAGTAGAGACTTGAGGCTGCTCCTTATCCCTACTGGGAACCGTAACGGAACAGATTGACTTTTTAATGTCAGCTAGGGATTTTTCCATGTTGTCTGCATGATTACCCACCAAGCCCCTTAACCTAGCTACTTCCTCCTGGAGATCTCCTATCTTAATAAGCAATGGCTCTACCACCATACTAAGTTTGCTGAGAATAGTACTCGTTAATGAGTCAATTAGGTCTGTCCTTAAGAAAGCATATTTATCTTGGTTTGGGGTAACTAAATCATCGGTATGTTCCGGTTGGGTCGTATCTTTTTTTCTTCTAGAGATATGACTACCTCGCTTGGTTATTGGTTTTCTACATGCTCGCATAAATTTGGAAGCCCTCCCAAATTGCTGAGGTGTCCCCCCAACATTATCACCTTGGTCATCTTCCCCCATTATTGACTTATCTGAGGCCTTAGTCGCTTCGACGTTTATACAGATGATGCTATTATCAAGTTCTACAGGAGCGTCCTTATCATTAGCAATATTGTCAGAGTTTACATGATTATTTACATCGACGGGCAGAGTCAATGGAGGGTCTGCAATAGTACTTTTCCCTAATGACTTCCTCCTGTCGCAGTTGATTTTTGACACCACTTTAAGTAAATAATTATCCGGCAATGTACTTTGGACAGACATTTCTGGTATTGCTTTGACAGTATCCAGTAGACTGTAAGTTAAAATGCAAGGGGAAACATGTGGCTTTTCCACGGATTATCCTTCAATGGTACTCACAGCTCGTGCCAAGGGGGGTGGCCCTGCCCGGCCTCTTCTGGCCCCTGACGGCCACAGACGGCCCCGCCCTTGTCCCGGGCTTCTCCCGCGCGCGACTCGCGGGGCGATAGGGGGGTTCAGCCTTTATCCGGCGCCTCCGGCGCTCACTGCGCGTCACGGGCGCGCTTGTGGCAGAGGGAATGCTGGGGAGTGTGGTCCGGTCTCTCGGGACGCCTCCCTCACCTCCCGGCGTGTGCCTCCGCTTTTCGCTTCTCCCGCCGTTCCCCTCACGGCAATGCCCGATGGCAAGTACTTCAGGTAAGCCTGTTGTTCCCCTTTTAAATCATTCAATGGCTTTGTGAGTGGGGCTTGCAGTGTTTACTGGTGGTAGGTGACTGGGTGAAAGCAGGTGATTTCCACAAGTGACAAACTGTGGAATTTCGGGCAAGCACTATGGCCTCCTGTTTCAAAGTTCTTATCATTCTACACGAAGCATCCTCAGAAGGGTGTGTAGCTCCCAGTAGGAAGCCTGTTGTAAATCTGTACATTTACAACTACTTGTGGAGAGCTCCTCACGTAAGGTGCACGTTAAGCACACTCGATAAAAAACAATATTGTGCCTAATTAAAACTGCAGTTACCGCAAAAGTTGTTAAAGACAGGTGCACTAAAACACAGAGGATCTTACATAACATACCCCTATCAACATCTTCAAACCAGTAAAAGACAAAAACCTATGCACACTCTAATAAATAAACAATGATGTCAGTGTAGACACTTCCGACAATGGAGACAAAGCCTTTCATTTACAAACAAATAATTGGTTTTCTTGGAATCAGTCGTTACAAACGGTGTCTTTAATGTTCAAGAGAACCAGCCAACACGTGTTTCGTCGCATAAGGGACAGTCTTCCCACGATTCCTCAGGGCTGGGGGGGATACAAAGGGAGGTGATGGGGTACATGACAACATTATACAATAACCAATAGTATGTGACAATTTTCCTAAAATTGGACCACTGCCAAAGGAAACCACTGGAGACGTGATCACAAAACGGCGATGTGAGAGTGGGTGACGTTTCATACACAGGTGACTGAGAGATCAGGAGGTAGACTGTTGGATCGAAGCCGCCTATGTCATGCGTGATACGAGATAGAGTACGTAGTGGGGAAAAAAAGTGAGATCGCGAATGCAATCTGTGGAACACGCAGTGTGGGGGACACGCAAGAACAATATGTGAAACAACAACGAAAGGAGTGTCATATTATAAAAACATGCATGTGTAGAAAAACAATGACGGACTGTGTGAGTAGATCATACCTAAGGAAAATTGGAGTATCGTAGGGAGAGTCTAGAAGACAAAAGTGAATGTGCACAATAAAAATACAACCGTCCTCCGTTTTGGCTAGATATCATTACCATACTAGCAGGGAGGAAAAGGTAAACTGGAGGAAGGGAAAGGATGCTCACCGCTCCGTCGGTGATACTTCCAACCCGACAGGGCCCTGGACTGTTTATTGAGAAACAGCCATGCCTTGCAAACAGCCTTGCAAATAATAACATTTAGTTGAAAAAATAGTAGTACACACGAGAACAAATTGAAACTTTTTAAAGGTGCATTACTTGAAATACTGATTTACCCCCACAAACGTTTCGACAAGGAGCATAGAAAAAGAATATATATATTTTACACCCAGATATCAGGCTGTCGTGCACCAAATGTACAGAGAAATAGGTATGACGCACTTTCTTCTAATTGCTTTATACCAAATCACGAGGAATTATGTTTTGTGGTTGTTCAAAATGGACTTTCGAATCACAAGTTAAGCATCCAATTCTGTGCGCCCCAGTGGTCGAAGTGGGGGAAAAAAGTAGGGGAACTGTGGGCGGAGACTCCTAGGGCGGGGATAACCCAAGTATTGGATCAGTGGGCGGAGTCAGAGGTGTGGCCAAAATGTGCCAAACATACCAATTTTTAGTATTTGTTTGGCATTTCACCAGCCAGTTACAGCTTATTGTGTTATTTCATTCAACCAATAGATACACTTGATTATTTAAGGTGTAATAGGAGTTATTGGCATGTAAATACATTCACAAAGTGGGATATATTTCCAATCACACAATGTCCCAAATACGCTCATAAGTGGAATTACAAGCCATTTGTCTCCGAGCCGTACAGTATCTGTCATCAGCACTTCTCCCTTCTTCCACAAGAGCAGTTCAAACATGAATGGCAAAATATCCTAGTTTGCAAATGTTTTCTATATAATTATGGCTCTGCCATATTTGCCACATAATACATCATCCACTTCATAATCTTAGAGTTTTAACTAATCCTTTTCGTAGCTCAAACGGATAAAAAGTTACAAAAAAAAGTGACTTGAGTTGCTACAAAGTGGACGGCCCTTTGCAAAGGTTGTCTGATCACCTTTCTCACTGCTGCATTTGCATGTTATACTATACTAATGAGGCAGAATCTTTGCAGAGACTTAACATGTGTAAAAATGTCTAAATAATAAAGTATAAGAAAATATATTGCATTTAGCTGCAGCCTTTTTTTTGTTGCATAATTTAGTCAAAACAGCGGCATCATTTTGTCCCCCATTGCTGCAAAAATCCAGTGGCTCCAGAGCAGGTAGCACATGTTAAAAGTGCTTGTGCATGAAGCAGAGAGACTGTAAAGTTTGCAAACTTAGTTTGGTGTCCATGCAAATCCTGCATTGTCGATCCTTGGTGAGTTGCAGCTACTGCTACTGAAACAAGGCCAATGGAGGTACCAATGGGTGAGGCAGACTGGCCTCGATGGCAGGGCCGGCCTTAGTGCTGGTGGCGCCCTGTGCAACAATGTTTGTTTGTGCCCCCAATCATCACCTACGCCGCGGACTCCCTTACGACCACCCTTTAACAGTTACCCTCAAGTCTCCATAACCACACACATTCTCAGATGCATTTAATTTGATTTACAGCGCCACTCATACCAGTGTATGGTGTCAGAGCACTTTACATCACACACACTACACAGAGACAATCATTTATACGTGTATAAATCACTGTATAGGAAATGTTACATAAGACAAAGGACTACAAGGTTTAGAAGCCACATGACAACCATACTAGTAGGCAGTATAGTTTAATAGCTCACTGTTCTATTTTAGGATTTTAACTTATAAACTGCAAGTAACAAAAGGATTTTTCTGACAAAAGCAGTAACCTACTAACCTAGTTAACGTTATGTGGACTTTGTGATCTGCATGGCACATATTCTTTGTGGCAGATACATTAACCCTCTGTACTACCTTTACAGGAGTCAACCCTTCCACTAGACAAAACTCCGATCTCTCTCTAGGAAGAACATTAATCACCAAAGTTATCATGGCATTTTTATTATTGCTGAAAATTGCTGGGGGCTGGGAAGGAGGCAGCAAGTTTTTTTCAAACCATAATTTACTTGCAAACACTACGCACCCACCCGAAATAGGTACCCAGTGTGGTCACACCATTTGCACCACCCTAACCTGCTCAAGGTTCATGTGACCTCAGTGACAGAATCGGTTCATGAACGTGCTGGTCAAATTAATGGATTTAAGAATAAATTAAACCTTAAAAGAAGACTGCTGGTGTGCGACTTAATCGTTTTTCTTGGGAAGCATTGTGAATGGTGTAATATGTGACATCATCAGCAGTGGATTGCGGGTGCGCGAAATATAGTTAGTACAACTAACTATATAGGAGCAATTTCAATGGTTTTGTATGAGTGAAATGTCCAGCTAACTATAACACCCCTAAAACTTATAGTTTTTTGAGTGAATTTTAAAGGTTTTTTAAATGCTAATTCCTAACTATATAAGGCCTGAAACCTATGTTTTTTTCAGTGAATTTCAAAGGTTTTTTAAATGGTAATTCCTAAGTATATAAGGCCTGTAACCTATGGTTTTTTCAGTGAATTTGCAAGGTTTTTTAAATGCTAATTACTAACTATATAAGGCCTGAAACCTATGTTTTTTTCAGTGAATTTCAAAGGTTTTTTAATGCTAATTCCTAACTATATAAGACCTGAAAGCCCACCAGGAATCTCCAGTATGCGCCAGGGGACTGCATTGCAGAGAGGTGTAATGAAGCCACTCCCCTTTTTACACCTCTCTGCAACGCAGCCCCGTGCATGTTTGAAGAAGGGGAACTAATTCCCCTTGCATACTGGGGGCCCCTGGGGGCCAACTAGCCCACCTTGAACCTCCAGTATGCGCCAGGGGGCTGCATTGCAGAGGTGTAATGAGGCTATGCCCCTTGTTACACCTCTCTGCAATGCAGCCCCCTGGCGCGTTTGCAATGGGGGAACTAATTCCCCTTGCTTACTGGGGGTCCCTGGGGGCCAACTAGCCCACCAGGAGCCTCCAGTATGCGCCAGGGGGCTGCATTGCAGAGTGGTGTAATGAGGCCACATCCTTTTTTACACCTCTCTGCAACGCAGCCCCCGTGCATGTTTGAAGAGGGGGAACTAATTTCCCTTGCATACTGGGGGTCCCTAGGGGCCAACTAGCCCACCTGGAACCTCCAGTATGCGCCAGGGGGCTGCATTGCACAGAGGTGTAATGAGGCTATGCCTCTTTTTACACCTCTCTGCAACGCAGGCCACTGGCGCGTTTGCAGAGGGGGGACTAATTCCTCTTGCATACTGGGGGTCCCTGGGTCATATCTGCCCAAACGCCAAAATTCCGAACGATTGAAAATGACTTTTCTTGAGAAACATTTGGATTTGGATTATCATGTCCTATACTTTGGAATTTTTGAAAGACTGACTTTGAGGATGCTATAAATTACTCAAGTCTGCCCGAATTGTGTGGGTAAAATTGATACCTAGTCACTTTGAATAAGAATGTACTTACGTCTCGTCTAACATTTGGAAGAAATATCTAGTTATATGACAACAGGATACCGACATAACTTGAAGGAAATAAGAACGCCCTGAAGAAGTTCTGTTGTACAGAACGAAACGCGTCAGCTGGCTTTGGTACATAAACTTAAGGAAAATAAAAGCATTTGAATATACACCAAGATTCAGCGCTTCAATAAGGACTCTAAGTGATATGATTTGATTGGACTTATTGTGCAAGTGGTGCTGTGCCAATCTTTGGAAAATTCTCCACTACTCTCTACTACTTACTCTCTACTACTCCACTACTCTCTAATACTCACTCTCTACTACTCATTCTCTACTACTCTACTACTCTCTACTACTCTCTCTCTACTACTCACTCCCTACTACTCAATATCTACTACTCTCTACTACTCACTCTCTACTACTCTCTATTCTCTACTATTCACTCTCTACTACTCTCTCTCTACTACTCACTCTTTACTACTCACTATCTACTACTCTCTACTACTCACTCTCTACTTCTCACTCTCTACTACTCTCTACTACTCACTCTCTACTACTCTCTCTCTACTACTCTCTACTAATCACTCTCTACTACTCACTCTCTACTACTCACTCTCTACTACTCTCTACTACTCACTCTCTACTACTCTCTCTCTACTCCTCTCTACTACTCACTCTACTACTCACTCTCTACTACTCTCTACTATTCTCTCTCTCTGCTACTCACTCTCTACTACTCTCTACTACTCACTCTATACTGCTCTCTACTACTCACTCTACTACTTACTCTCTACTACTCTCTAATACTCACTCTCTACTACTCACTCTCTACTACTCTCTACTACTCACTCTACTATTCACTCTACTACTCTCTACTACTCACTCTCTGCTACTCTCTCTACTGCTCTCTACTACTCTCTACTACTCACTCTCTACTCTATTACTCACTTACTCACTCTCTTCTCTCTACCTCTCTCTACTTCTTTCTCTACTAGTCTCTACCTCTCTACCTCTACCTCTCTACCTCTACCTCTCTACCTCTACACCTCTACCTCTCTCTACACGCACACATATACACATATATATATATGCATATATATGCATATGCATTTATGTATATGTATATATATATATACATACATATATAAACATATATAATCTGCATATCTATATAAATACAAATATAAATGCATGCATACATATACATATATGCATACATATGCATGTTATTTACATGAAAGTTTTAAAAACCCTAATAAAAGCAAAGCTAAAAAGCCACCTCATTACAAACAGAATGGCTTTAACTTAAACAAGGTCAAGATCTATTGCATTTTCAATGCTTGTTTACTTTGGTTCCATCAAGAAGGCATTCAGATGTGTCACACATTTGCCATACATTTTGAATGTTAGCACTCTAGTTGCTCATTAGATCACTGTAATAAAGCTACTGCTCACCAGGGAAGTCTGCTAATCATACTTTCTATGGCAAAATGAACCCCTTCATTTTGTTCCTTTTTAAATTAAATGTTTTCAGACTTACCACTTCATTCAAATCAAGATGGCTTCTGGTGTGCCATACTTTTGTCATAAGTAAGACTGTTAGCGCTCTAGTTGTTCTTTAGAACACTCTGGGACATTCTGTCATTGGGCTATACTTGGGCTACATCTGGGTGATATTTGGGCTACATTTGGGCTCTTTTGTCTCTGGTGGCATTCTTGGGAGACTACATGTCAGAAATGTTTTAATGAAATAGAAGAGGATTTGGGAAGTCACTCAAAATGTGCCCTAATTTTTCTTTCTGCAGCACTAATCATACTTTCTATGGCAAAATACACCCCCTCATTTTGTTCCTTTTTAAATTAAATGTTTTAAGAGTTACCACTTTATTCCAATCAAGATGGCTTCAGGTTAGCCATACCTTTGTAATAAGTAGGACTGTTAGCGCTCTAGTTGTTCTTTAGAACACTCTAGGAGGCTGCAGTAGAACACAAAGAGTAAAACTAAACGTAATTCTAGGAAAAAGAATTTGGCCAGAGCATCTCATGGAGTTTCGGTGAAATCAGTTGCAAAGAAACTTGATTGGGACAATATTCTGGAAAGCCATGCAATGTCCACGGTGGGACCCGTAAACGCAAATACCGGGATCGACGATGCTAATCTTCAAGGGCCTGAGGGGAGTGCTTCTAACTTTGAAGTCCTGCTCTCTACCTTAAAACAAATACAGGGTGAGGCTCGAGCTGAGAGTCAAAGGGCAAGTAGAATAGCCAGGCATGCGAATAAAAAAATCCAAACTTCTCTTCATAAAATCAACAAAATGTATGAAGAAGTGGTCGGGAGAGTATCAGAGGTGGAGGACAGAACGGGAAGATTAGAAGATGACTTTGTAAAACTACAGGACACTAAGAGAGATCAGGATAAAACAACAGCAGATATGCTCTGGAAGTTGGAGGAATACGAAAACAGACAAAGGCGTAACAACGTTAGACTACTTGGGGTACAGGAAGGAAAGGAGGGGGGCGATGTGCGGGGATTTGTTGTCGAATTATTGAAGGGTGCTTTTCCGGAGATGGCTTCATGGGATTGGGAACATGAGGTACAACGGGCACACCGGTTTCCGATGGGGCGGAAGGACTCACATGGTAAGCCTCGTGCTATACTGCTCTATGTCGGGAACTTTTTATTACGTGAAGAGATAATCAGCAAGGCAAAACCGCAGGCTAAGCGCACATACAAGGATATTGTTTTCTTCGCCCGTCCTGATTTCTGCCACACCACGGTGGAAAGACGATGGCGGATGAGACAGATGATCACTCCCTTTCAGAATGTTGGCTGTGAGGCTTACCTTATGTTCCCAGCACGACTGAAGGTCGGACTAAATGGAAATTTTAAGATTTTCTATTCCGAAATTATGGCACAAGAGTATCTTAGTCTTTTGCGTGAAACAAGAGGTCAGCGTAAGGAACAACATAAGGATCCTGTGGAACATGACTCCCAAGTGGTTGCTCTAAGAGATGTTACCCGGAAGAAGTAGTAAAAAGAAGAGATTAATAACAATATGCAGTAAGGGAAACCTAAAAAAACAAAACATGTTTAATAACTCAATGTTGTGTTTAGATTATATACTCTTTTCCAGGTGGGTTCGGAGTGGGGCAGGTGTGTACTGGTGGGGGTTAATAGTCAATAGTTCTGGGTGACATCGGGGCAGATGGGATCTAACACTAATTCAGGGGGAGCACTATGAGTGAGATTTTATGGTTTATGAGAATCAGGGGAGGGAGGGCGTGACATCCTGTAGGCATCGACGGTCAGATATAGGTCCCTCGGACCTATTTGCCTGTAGGGGGGGTGGGCATCTGTGGGAGGGTTGTCTGGGGTGGGGGAGGGGAGGAGCCAGGGCAGGGCACATGGGCTTTGGAATTTGTCAGGTTTATGAGGAAATTGAACCACAATGGAAGCATGAGGACGGGTATCTAATTGAATGGGCTGAGAGTATTAAAACAGGGGTCTTTGAAACAGAAGTAGCTAAGAACAAGCTTGGAAGATAGGTAATTACAAGCGAGCAGTCACTCGGTAGTCCCTTAAAAAACAGATATGTCTCTTAGATTCGTAACATGGAATGTTTGTGGGTTGAACGATGCCCAAAAAAGGCAAAAGATAGCAGTTCGATTGCGGCGAATGAAAGTAGACTACGTATTCTTGCAAGAAACACATATAATGAGTACTCAGGAGTTCTGTCTAAATCAATTGGGGTTCCATTTATTAGCAAGATCCAAGCAAGGGACGAAAAATAGAGGGGTAGCTATCTTTTCAAGAAGTAAAAAGGTGGTAACCGGTAAAAAATTAGAGGATCAATGGGGCAGATGGGCTATGGTTGAAGTCTTAATAGAGGGAGTATGGACAACTTTAGTTGCAGTCTATGGCTCAACCCAGGATGATCCAGAAATTCTGCAGTTTTTAGATGCAGAGTTAGCGGGCTGGCCCCCTCAGGTCATTATAGGGGGCGATTTAAATACCAACGGGGCAGATGGGCTGGGGGTAGGATTGATTGGAAGTTATAGAGGCAGGAAGAAAAGAGTACATAAGGCACTGATCGATCTTTTAGAGAATAATATCTTGCAAGATGTCTGGGGAAGAATTAGATCGGATCAAACAGGCTTTACGTATTATTCCGCACCACACCGTATATGTGTCCGATTAGATTATTTCTTGATATCTAATGACTTAATGACTAGAGTAGAAATCGATAGGCTCCCACGAATCCTTAGCGATCACAACCCCCTAGTATTGACAATGAAGTTAGAAGGCAGAACCAGATTAAATAGGGTTTGGACCTTTGAAAGAGGGCTCCTCTTGGATAACGATTATATACAACATATGTCCAAATGGATTTGTGAGTTTTTTTAGAATAATAGTGGGAGTGCCCCGGTGGGAGTTATATGGGATGCCTTTAAAGCCGGTGCTCGTGGGGAGACATGTAGCTTTAGCGCTTATAAACAGAAATTAGAACGACTCAGGCACAGCGACATCGAGAGGGCTGTATCAGAGGCGGAGGAACAGCTCCATGAGTGTGTAATAAATGGTGAACCGATAGAACAACCAATTATAGAATTGATGAAAGCAAAAAGTGAAGCTGAGGATGATATGGCAAATAAGGCAGCTCAGTATTATACCATTAGAAGGGAGAGATGTTATGAGCTTAGCGAAAAAGTTGGACACGTTCTTGCCATACGCACTAGGCAGATAGCGGCAGATGGGACTGTGAGGGAGATTAGGGATGAAAATGGAAGGCTACACTCAGATTCAGAGGAAATTAGGGAAGTCTTTAGGAAATTTTATCAGACACTTTATGATGATCAAAGCCCCAGTAATGTTGAAGAGATAGGTGATTATCTCCGGAATATACCAGCTGAGAGGATCTCTAACGAAGATGCAGAAGGACTAGAGAATCTTCTGGATCACACTGAAATCAAAGAAGCTATGGGCAATCTCCCCTCAGGAAAGGCTGCTGGCCCGGATCAACTGCCTTTAGAGTTTTATAAAACTTTTTGGGGGAGTTTAGGGCAGAATCTAATTAGAACGATACAAGCTGCCCAGACGGGGGAGTCTATCCCAAAATCTTGGGGGGGAGCAGATATTGTTCTAATATTAAAAAAAGGGAAGCCGGCGAGTGAGCCAGGGTCCTATAGACCAATCACGTTGATGAACAATGATACGAAAATATATTCGAAAGCCCTCGCAACAAGATTCACAGGAATAATAGGCGCCCTAGTTAGTAGTAACCAGCACGGTTTCATTCCCGGAAGAGGGACGACACATCACACCCGGAAAGTAATAACTTTGTTTGATGCCACCGAGGTCACAGGAGACCCGATGGCCGTAATGTTGTTAGACGCGGAGAAGGCGTTTGATCGGGTCTCCTGGGACTATCTGTGGCACACCCTAACAAGAGCAGGGATTAAGGGGGGTTTCGTGAAAGCTTTACAGACTCTGTATAGGGAACCGGTTGCGGCTTTAGGAGTAAATGGGGGTATCACGGGACAATTTCAGATTAAGAGAGACACACAGCAGGGGTGCCCTTGCTCCCCGTTGCTATTTGCCATGTACATGGACCCATTAATTCGCAGGATAGAGTCATGTGTAGACATCACCCCATTAAATACATTATTGGGCCCATGTAAGATTCTTGCTCACGCTGATGATGTGGCAGTGATAACACCAAATCCCACGGAGGCTATCGAGTTGTTAGAGGCAGAGGCTCGCAGATTTGGGTGAGTCTCAGGCTACGCCCTGAATACTTCAAAGACTCAGATTATTAAAAACTCTGTGACTTTGTGTGATGATAATCGAGTGGTTCAGGATGGGATCTATTTAGGTATCAATATATCAGCTGATCTTGACGCCTTGGTGGAAAAAAACATTGCCCCGATAATAGGTAAAGTAAAGAAAGACCTGGATCGATATGAGAACCTCCACTTGTCACTAGTTGGACGAGTTAATATTATCAAAATGCTGGTTTTGCCGAAATTTCTGTATGTTTTTAAAGCAATTCCACTTTCAGTTGACAATAAGTGGTTTAAAATCTGCGAACAAATGATTAACTGTTTTATTTGGGCAAAAGGCAAGACGCGGAGGACACTGAGATTTATGTCGCTCCCGCGGGAAAGAGGAGGCTGGTCATTACCGGATTTAAAGCTCTATTATTGGGCAGCAGCATTGCAATGTATGGTGGGTTTGATTGGAGGCGCAGAAGTGGAGGGGTGGGATAAGTTTGGTTCGCTTGCTATCCATGGTTTGGTTTTGGGCTCAAATGCTGAAAATGTATTTTTGAGATTCACCGAGGAAGCTATTTTAAAAGAACACGATTTAAGACAGTAATGGCTGCATATAATATATGGAAAGGGTTCGCTAAAAAGTTGGGAATCGGGAAATACAATGCATATACTAGACTAAAAGACAACCCTTCCCTATCCATTGAGGTTTTTTCTGGAGTGGTCTTTCAAGAATGGGAAAGGCGGGGGATAAGGAAATTTGGAGATATGATGGGTCTTCAAGGCATATTACAATTTAAGGAATTGCAAATCACATATGCTTTGGATACAAAACATTTTTTTAAATATCTTCAAATAAGAAGCTGTATGTTAAAGAAACAAGGGGGTACATCGGGATTTGAAAGAAACACGGAGATGGATCTAATAGAAGGTGGTCGGGACTGCACTATCAAGAGGTTTTATTTAGAAATGACAAATTTAAAGAAAGATGATTTAGAGAAATGGATAGAAAAGTGGTCTACAGATTTAGATATAGGCAGGGATATTTTCACTGAGTCCTTAGAAATGGGGAGTAAAATGCTGTGTTCTTCGTCTCTTCAGGCCCAACATTATAAGATACTATACCACCTATATTATACACCCGCAAAGATTGCCCAGTGGGGTGGTTCATCTGGTATTACCTGTTTTAGATGTGGCAGTACAGATGCTGATTTGTTACATATTTTTTCAGCTTGTCCCCATCTGAATAAGTTGAAACAGGATATTGTGAATTTTTTTCAGAATGCACTATCAATAACAATAGAGTTAACACCAGCTACTATGTTATTAGGGATAAGTACTGATGGGCAGCCGAGTTCTAGAAATTTTATATTTGTAGCAATGGCGATTCTGAGACTGTTAGTGGCTTCCGCTTGGCTCGATCCCAATCCTCCATCATATCATCAATGGTTAGGCAAAGTACTCTCAATACAAAAACTGGAAACAGCCATATATGCTAGGAAGGGAAGAAAGGGTAAGAAACTGGGTATGCAAATATGGGGTCCTTTCGTCCGATGGAAGTTAGGTACCGACTGTTAAAATATTAAGAACCTGTTTAGATGTATAATTGAATGTGAATATATGATTTTTTGTTTTATTGTTTTGTAATTATTGTGCCCTGCTCATGTTATAATGAAAATGGGGAAAAATACTCAATAAAATTTTTTTTTTTAAAAAGAACACAAAGGAATCAACTGACAGTCTCTGTCCTTGTTGGATGTACATGTTTTACTGAGAATGTCAGACTTCATTCTCACATGACTGAGAAAGATAATGTAAATTTACAGAAAATATGCTTTCAGTTTAGCTTATGGATCCCCTTCCAAACCACTGTGGGAAAAGCATGAGATAATAGTTTTCTTTCAAACATGATTCATGATATCCCAGCAGAAGGCTTTTTCACATGGTAAAATCACCTTAGAACACACCACAATTCCTAAAATGAGTATGGTACCATCAACAAATGATTTATAATGTAACTAAAGTCCTAAAACCCTCTATTAACTACAATGCTTTTTAATGAGGTGCTATCATGTATATTGGTCCCAAGATGGCTGCCAACACTTCTTGGATGAAGTGCTGACAGCCAATCAGATCTCTCGATGAGATGTGTGGTTAGGCTCCGCCCAGATATATATGTGTTTTTGAAGTTAATTTTCATAAAAACCACTGGAGCAATTTTCACCAAATATAGCAAAGGCACTTCTGCGTACCAGTCCCTACAATTTTGCCAAGTTTGGTGTCATTCCGTTCAGCGGTTCGGGCTGTAGCCTTGTCAGAACGTCCTATGGAAATTAACATGGGGAAAACACGTTTTGGGACCCCCCTTTTTTCTCAGCCCCCACTTCACGAATTTCCCCGAAACTTTCAGGGACGAAGCGCAGCGGAGCTGGCCAAAATTTTGGAAAATGACACGCAAATTCCTCAACTGGCGCCAAAGGTATTCCCAATAGAATGTTGCAGATTTCCTATGGTAGCTAGGTCCTAACTATATATACCTACTGGCTATCGCCAGTAGGTAATATATATATATATATATATATACATATATATATATATATATATATATATATATATATAGATATATCCATTTTCACGTCCTCCAAAGACACCGGGACACGCTCACTGCGGTGCACCACAGGGTCAGAGGTCTCCCTGTTCTTCTCTATACACAGACACAAAACGTAACAAAGTCACGTCGATGCACTCCAATCCGGGGTCAAATACCACAGTAAATCAAATGTGGTCCAAGGATTCTTTATTCAGTTCATTGCAGCATGAAATCAGGCCCGTGATCAAGGTGAGTGTATCGCCGAAACGCGTTGGGACTATGGTTCCAGATGCCTGATTTCATGCTGCAATGAACTGAATAAAGAATCCTTGTACCATATTTGATTTACTGTGGTATTTGACCCCGGCGTTGGAGTGCATCGACGTGACTTTGTTACGTTTTGTGTCTATGTATATGTATATATATATATATATATATATATATATATATATATATATATATATATATATATATATTACCTAGGTACCTAGGTAGTTATAGTTAGGACCTATTTTCCATAGGAAATCCGCAACATTCTATTTGGAATAACTTTGGCGCCAGTTGACGACTCTTCACAAAATTTTCAAAACTAATGGCCAGCTCCGGTCCGCTCCTATCCTGAAAGTCTCGGGATGATTCGTCAAGGAGGGGCCGAGAAAAAAGGGGGTCCCAAAACGTGTTTTCCCCATGCAATTTTCCTTACGAACCTTTCAACGCGGCTACAGCTTGAACTGCTGAAAGGAATTACACCAAATTTGGCAAAGAGATAGTCCTTAGTTCAGACTCATGTCTTTTGCTTAAATGGTGTAAATCTGTTCAGTAGTTCATGAGAAAATGAAATTTAAAATTACATATATATCTATGGCCGTGCAGGATCCGCGCAACCTGAGCGTACCCTGCTGTGCACGAGCTGTATTCTAATTGCCTGTCAACACTCCAAACCAGGAAGTGTTGGCAGCCATCTTGTGCCTCGGTAGAACCACAAACAAACAAGAAACCTATGAAAAAACGTGCAAAATGCGAAAAGGGGGCAGGGTAGAAACATCCTGACCCCCTAGGCCTGTTCAGGGGTCCCACAAACGCCCCCAAGGCCGAAATGTATTTATTTGTTTTAAAAAATCAGCAAAATCAGCGCAGGGGGCGCGGATCTTGCAGAGGAAAAAAAAACAATCCGCGCTATATTAGTTATTTGCCCCCAGGGGGCCAAATCCGGGGGGTATCTTGATAAAAAAAAGTGTGGGGGTGGCCCAATCCCCCCACACTGCCCCGGGGACCGCCACCCCAGGGGCTTAATACTTTAATTTTGGGGGCCTCTAAGGCCCCCGAGCCCCTGGAACCACCACCCCCGGGGCTCGACTCACATTTTGATTGCTGGGGGCACACTGGCCCCTGCAGCCTTGAGGACCCCCACCCCTGGGGCTTTTTTTTTTTTAATTTACATACCCTGTGTGGGGGGGCTCAAGCCCTCCCCCACAGGCCCCGGGGACCGCCACTGCCCTGGGGCACTAAATATTTAATTTAAATTGGGGGGTCTGTGAGGAACCCCCCAGCCCCGGGGTCCGCCAACCCCCGGGGCTTTGCAGATGGTGGGAGGGGGGCCGCACGGCCCCCGCATTGAGCCTTGTGATGGCCCTGGGGACTGCCACCGCCCAGGGCCGGCTCCTCCAGTGTCCCGAGGTGCCCACCCCCGGGACACTGTAGTTTGCTATGGCAGGGCGGGAGCCTCGAGGCTCCTACCCTGTCATAGTAAACTGCTTTGCTATTTGGAAGAGAGAGCAGGAAACCTGCTCTCTCTTCCAAATAGCAAAGCAGATTGCTTTTCCACATGGCATGTTAGCTGCTCCCCATGTGGAAAAACAATGCTGGCTCCCGCAGGAGGCGGGGAGCCGGCGGGACTGTGGTGAGATTGGGGACCCCCAATGGAGTGGGCCAGCCCCAGAGGATTGGGTCCCCGGGGCTATTAGTGGCCCGGGAGGGGGGGTCACACGCCCCCCTCCCCAAAATGTAAATTATTAAAAATAAATAAATAAAGGCCTGCCCGGGGGATGGGGTCCCTGGGGACATAAATGGCCTAAGGAGGGGGGCAAGGCAGCCCCCCTTCTATATGTAAAACATTTTTTAAAAGAGACATGCCCCGGGGATGTGGTCCCTGGTGCCGATTATGGCCTCTGGAGGGGGGCTACGCAGCCCCCTTCCCTGATTTTTAATTTAAAAAAAAATTAGGGGGCAGGCCCTGGGGGATCGGGTCCCCAGGGCCAAAATATTAGGAAAAGAAGGGGGGCCACACAGCCCCCCTTCCTAAACCAACAAAAAAGGAAAAGACCGGCATCGCACCGGAGGCCACGCCCCCTTCTTGTAGCACTCTGCAAACGCGCCCCCTGGCGCGTTTGCAGAGGGGGAACGAATTCCCCTTGAATACTGGGGGTCCCTGGGGGCCAACTAGCCCACTAGAAACCTCCAGTATGCATCAGGGGGCTGCGTTGCAGAGAGGTGTTCTGAGGTCACGCCCCTTCTCTGCAACGCAGCTCTGTGGCGCTTACTGGAGGTAGCAGGTGGGCTAGTTGCACTCCAGGGACCCTCAGTATTCAAGGGGAGTTAATCCCCCAACTTAAACTGTGCCACGAGGCGTGTTTGCACAGTGGTGAAGGGAAGGGGCGGAACCTGAGTTCACATGTGTGCAAACACACCCTGTGGCGCAGTTTAAGTTGGGGAATTAATTCCTTGTCAATCCTGAGGGTCCCTGGAGGCCAACTAGCCCACCAGGTACCTCCAGTAAGCGCCACGGAGCGGCGTTGCAGAGTGTTGTAAAAAGGGGCGCTGCCTCTGAACACCTCTCTGCAACGCAGCCCCCTGGTGCATACTGGAGGTACCTGCTGGTGGGCTAGTTGGCCTCCAGGGACCCACAGGATTGAAGAGGAATTATTTCTCTAACTTAAAACGCGCAACAGGGCGTGTTTGCAGACATGTCGCCTCAGGCCACGCCCCCTTCCTTCACCACTGTGCAATCGCACCCCATGGCACATTTTAAGTTGGGAAATTAATTCTATTTCAATACTGAGGGTCCCTGAGGGCCAAATAGCCCAACAGGTATCTCCAGTATGCGCCAGGGAGCTGAGTTGCAGACAGGTGTTCAGAGGCCATGCCCCTTTTTACACCTCTCTGCAACGTAGCTCTGTGGCGCTCATTGGAGGTACCTAGTGGTCTAGTTTGACCTTAGGGACCCTTAGGATTGAAGGGGACTTAATCTCTCAACTTAGAACGGCCACAGGGCGGGTTTACACAGTGGTGAAGGGAGGGGACGGGGCCTGACGTGATGTGTGCAAACACGCCCTCTGGCACGTTTTAAGTTGGGGAAAAAATTCCACTTAAAACCTGAGGGACCATGGGGGCCAAGTAGCCCACCTGGTGCTTCCAGGAAGCGCCACTGCGCTGCGTTGCAGAGAGGTGATGCAGGCACTGCCCCTTTTTACATCTCTCTGCTATGCAGCTCTGTGGCGCTTACTGGATGTACTACGAATTCCGATTTACTCACTTGTTACAGGAGAGACCTCAGTGCTGCATCTTTGAGCCCAGTACTGATCCTGAAAAGTAATTCTAACCATGCGTACCAGTAACTTGAATTACCTTCCATAGGCTAACATTGACTGGTTTCACTTGGAAATTCTTCTAAGTGTGGAGTTTTGGAACTTTAAAATATTCACGTAAAATCATCCAAACAACGAATTCCGATTTACTCACCTGTTATCAGGAGAGAACCCAGTGCTGCAACTTTTAGCCCAGCACTGACCCTGAAAAGTAATTCTAACCGTACTTACCAGTAACTTGTATTTCCTTCCATAAGTATCCATTGTCTGGTTTTCACCAGAAAAGTTTCTATTTTCACAAACTACTGTATGACTTAAACGCATTCTATCAACTGTTTACAGGAGATGCACCATTGGTGGATCCAGGATCCACCACTGAGTAAGAAAAATAACGAACACACTATTTACCTGCTAAGTGAATTTCCTTCCATAGGGTAACATTGACTGGTTTTACTTGGAAATTCTTCTAAGTGTGGAGTTTTTGAACTTTAAAATTTTCATATCAAATCAGCAGAACCACGAATTCCGATTTACTCACCTGTTATCAGGAGAGACCTCAGTGCTGCATCTTTGAGCCCAGTACTGATCTTGAAAAGTAATTCTAACCGTACTTACCAGTAACTTGAATTTCCTTCCATAGGATATCATTGCCTGCTTTTTGCTGAAAAAGTTTATGTGGAGTTTTGGAACTTTAAAATATTCACCTAAAATCAACCGAACAACGAATTCCGATTTACTCACTTGTTATCAGGAGAGAACCCAGTGCTGCATCTTTTAGCCCATCACTGACCCTGAAAAGTAATTCTAACCGTACTTACCCGTAACTTGTATTTCCTTCCATAGGAATCCATTGTCTGGTTTTCACCAGAAAAGTTTCAAAGTGTCTATTTTCACAAACTACAAATATTCCTTAAAAATCGCCTGTATGACTTAAACGCATTCTTTCAACTGTTTACTGGAGATGCACCAGTGCTGGATCCAGGATTCACCACTGAGCAAGAAAAAGTAACGATAACACTACTTACCTGCTAAGTGAATTTCCTCCCATAGGAAAACATTGGTGATTCTATGTGAAAACATTTCTGTCAACTTTTAAAATACAATCATTTTTCTTAAAAATCACTACTGTAACCAAATCGCTTTTACTCAACTGTTTACAGTAGATGTCCCAGGACTAAATCTAGGATCCAGTCCTGTGGTTAGAAAAGTAATCCATAAAGTAACTAATTGCAGTTAACTAGAAATTCACATTGAGCTCAATGTTGCATTGTGTTTGAAATTGTGTTGTCCATTGCAACAACTGTAGCTACTGAACTTAAAAGAATATTGCCTATTTGCAAAGTATTTAAACTAAAGTAATTCATTCTGAGAAAGTATATTGTGTAATGTAATGTATAATGTAATTTAAAAAATAAAATATCTAATAATAAATAGTTTAAAAAAATGTAGTAAATCAGTTTCAAAAAAATAAATATAACAATTATTACATTTAAAAATTGTCATTTACAAAACCTTTGAAATTCACTGAAAAAACCATTGGTTTCAGATATGTTATAGTTAGGAATTAGCATTTAAAAAACCTTTGAAATTCACTGAAAAAACCATAGGTTTCAGCCACGTTATAGTTAAAAATTAGCATTTAAAAAACCTTAGAAATTCACTGAAAAAAACATAGGTTTCAGCCACGTTATAGTTAAAAATTAGCATTTAAAAAACATTAGAAATTCACTGAAAAAACCATAGGTTACACACACGTTTTAGTTAGGAGTTAGCATTTAAAAAAACATGCAAATTGATTGAAAAAACCATAGGTTTCACACATGTTATAGTTAGCTGGACATTTCACTCATACAAAACCATTGAAATTCCCCGTTATAGTTAATTCAGCTAACTATAACTCGCATGCCCGCAATGCACTGCTGATGACGTCACATATTACATCACTCATGACATGGTCAGTGTATCACTCATGACATCACTGATGACATCTCAAATGACATCTCTGATGACATCACTGATGACATCATCCACGTGACAATCTGATACACCTCATCATACACTAGCATACACTAGAATAACCTTTCAACACTCATTATAAAATATGGAGTACCATATTTGAAACCATTGACACACCAATACAAGTTTCTACAAACCCACTCAGTGATTCCTACATCTACACACATCTAAACACTTACCTATGACTCACTCATACATGCTAACAAAGATCAATAGAACATTATTAAATATAATTATACATCGACATTATCACTATTTTATTTTATTTTTATTTTCACTACAAAAAAAATCGTTACAGGGATGTTACAGTTAGGGTCAGATTTCACTAATACAATACCAGTGAAATTTAGCTGTTATAGTTAGCTGAGCCAACTCCTGCCCCCTCAGTGCACTGCTTATGACCTCATGTATTATATCACTCATGACATGGTTAGTGACATCACTGATGACATCACAGATGACATCTCAAATTACATCACTGATGACATCATCCAGTGATTGTGATTGTTTTTTAAAAGTTTATGAGTATTAAATCTATATACCAAGGTCTATTGGTGAATTGGTAGGTGTAAGAGGGCCTGTTTGGATGATTCAGTGAGTGCATGCCTGATTGTATAAGTGAGTGATTAGATGTTACAGTGAATGTATGGTTGCGTGACTGGTTGTGTGAATGTCTGTATCTGCCAGTTGGTGTCTAAGTGACTGTAAGGGTTGGAGAGTGGATATTTAAGTAGCTGTATGAGGTATTGATTGATTGATGGAGAACCTGTATGGGTGTCTGAGTGTCTGTTTTTGTAGGTGAAGGGGCTTGTGACTGCCTGCCTGGATGAGTCAATGGGTGAGCCAGTGTCTGTATGGGTTAGTGACTATGCGTATGAGGGGATGTATGGGTGAGTGAGTGTATGTATGGCTGTGTAGGTGAGTGGATGTGTTAGTGGTATATGGGTGAGTAACTGGGATCTGAAAGGCAGTATAGGTGAGTGATGAAGTATATAAGTGACTGGGTGAGTGAGTGAATGTGGGAGTGGCTATATGGGCGAGTTCGTACATCTGTCAGTGATTGTATAGTTGAGTGAGTACATGTTAGTATTTGACTGAATACATGGGTGTGTGTGTAACTGTATGGGTGAGTACGTGGGTGTGTGATTAACCCTATGGTTGACTCACCCAGTGTATGAGTGGCTGTATGGGTGTATGTGTGCATATGTTAATCGCTGTATTAGTGAGTGAGTCGGTGTATGAATGGCTGTGTGGGTGAGTGAGTGGATGTGTATGCTGATCTATGAATCATTGGGTAGCTGTGTAAGTGCTGGTATGAGTGTGTGAGTGGATTTGAGAATGGTATCGTGGAAGTTGGAATGGGTGTATGAAAGGTTATATGGGGTGTGAGTGGGAGCGTCAGAGATTCTGTATCTTTGATGTCATTTGAGATGTCATCAATAATGTCATAAGTGATGTCATTGACCATGTCATCAGTGATGTAATATGTGAGGTCATAAGCAGTGCATTGCGGGGCATGAGTTATAATTAGCTAAGCTAACTATAACGGCTGAATTTCTCTGGTTTTGTACAAGTGAAATGTCCAACTAGCTATAACGTCCCTGTAACCTTTGTTTTTTTCAGTGAATTTCAAAGGTTTTTTAAATGTTATTTCCTAACTATAACGTTCCTGTAACCTTTGGTTTAATCAGTGAATTTCTAAGTTTTTTTTAATAGCAGTCGCATTTGCAGCTTGGTGGAGAAAGGGGGTCTGGGCCTCCAACCAGCTCTCAGGAATCCCCATGTGTAGGACTTACAGTAGGTACCAGGAGGACTTCTTGGCTCTCAAGGTCCCTCAGGAGTAAAGTGGGCTTCATGCCCCAACCAGTAGTAGAACAAGAGTCGCGTTTGCAGAGTGAATGAGAAAGGGGCCGTGGACTCTAAAAACCTCTTAGCAATCCTGCTGTGTGGGACTTACTGGAGATAACAGGAGGGGTAGTTGGCCCCCAAGGATGTCTTCTGACCACCTCCCAGCAATCCTGCTCTGTGGGGCTTACTCAAGGTAATAGATGGTCTTGTTGGCCCCTAAAGACCCTCAGCAGCCAAAGGGACTTAAACCCCCAACTAGGAGGAACATTGGCAGAGTGGTGGAGAAAGGGGGTGGGACCTCCAGCGAGTTGGCAGCTTTTTTTCTATGTTTTAGTAGGGGGGGGCGCATGATCCCCTTCCCTGGACTGTTTTGTGCCCTTGGATCCCATCCCCTGGGGCCTACCCTTTTGATTTTTTTTAAAGAAAACACATCCCCCCTCCCCAGGTTGATTTCTGCCCCAGGGACCCCATTCCCGGGGGCCATGCCTTTTTGGTTTTTTTTTATATTTTCTTTCAAGGGAGGGGGGCAGAGAGGCCTCCTTCCTGGGTCATTTTGGCCGTGGTGACCTCATCCACCAGGGTGTGGTCACCTCGTTGGGGACCACGGGGGAGCCTGATGGCCCAAGCGGTACCTGCCAGCTCCTTGCCTCCTGCAGGAACCAGCATTGCTTAAAGGCACAGGTAGCTACTGATATGCAGCTCCCTGTCTGTAAAAGAAAAGTGTTCCGCTTTGAGCCAGCGAGAGCAAAATGCTCTTGCTTGCTCAAAGCGGAGCACTGTTTGCTATGGCATGGTGGGAACATAGCAAACTGCAATATATGATATTCTTCGAACCTCCAGCTTTAGTTCTTGATTAATGAAAGCATTCTTGTGGAATGCTTTTGCTTTGGTACGTCTTGCGCCAGTCCAAGAATTTTACATCTAGCGGCAGAATACGAATGCCCCTGGCCAATCCTCAAAATCATGGCCCCAGTTCCGAAAGTCAATAAAATAGAACCAGAGTATTCGGGCTACTGGACTGCTTTTAACTCTCTAATTCTTTTTAAGTAAACTCTTCAGAGCCCAAAGACACTCAGTCTAGAGCATCCAGGGGGCGCCGAGAGGCAGGGGCTGGGATAGGAGGTAGATCATCTCATGGCGGACTGCCAGCTCAATCCCAAGATCCAACTACAAGCTTTTTCACTGCAGCAACTTTAATATATGCTGTAGGAGCTGGAATTACCTCGGCTGCTTGGACCAGACCTGCCCTCCAATGGATCCTCGTTAAAGGATTTAAAGTGTACTCATTCCAATTACAGGCCCTCGAAAGAGTCTTGTATTGTTATTTTTCATCACGACCATCCCAAGTCGGGAGTGGGTAATTTGCGTGCCTGCTTCTTTCATTCGATGTTGTAGCCCTTTCCCAGGCACCCTCTCCAGAATCAACCCCCGATTCCCTGTTACCAGTGCTCACCATGGTAGGCACAGAAAGTACCATTGATAGTTGATAGTTGATAGGGCAGACTTTCGAATGTCTAGTCACCATCACAGGGACGTGCGATTGGCCTGAGGTTATCTAGAGTTACCAAAGCAGACAGGCAAGACCGGATTGGTCTTGGTCTGATAAATGCATGCATCCCGATGCATGCATGCTAATCGGCATGTATTAGCTCTAGAATTACCACAGTTATCCAAGTAACAGATGGAGTGATCAAAGGAACCAAAATTGATTTAATGAGCCATTTGTAGTTTCACTGTACCGGCCATGTGTACTTACATGTGCATGGCTTAATCTTTGAGACAAACATATGCTACTAGCTGGATCAACCAGGTAGCCGCTCCTGCTGTACGGGTTGTTGGGGGCCACATGCCCATCCCCCAACTGACCTTCACATCCCTCAGGAGCCTGCTGGAGAAGCCCACCCACCTGGGGGGCTTGCTGGTAGGACAGGTGCGGTCACACTGGCACTGGCAGAGAGAGGCGGGCTGATGTGCAGCCTCAGCGAGACACAGGGTTGTCAGCCTGGGCGGCTAAGGATACCCACGGAGCAGCCGAGCTGCTGGTGAAATGCGCTAGGCAGTGGAGAGCAATGGCATGGTGCACAGAGGCCAGGACCGCTAGGCAGAATATGGGACCTGGCGCATTCACTGGGGGGACACAAGCTGACAAGGCTGCTCGGCCTTCGGCCTGCTGGGTCGGATCTCCACAAATAGCAGGCCCTCGAGTCAGATGGTCCATGGCAGGGTGGAAGCTCTTACTTGAAACATCAGACGAGGCTGACCAAGGCTGGCCAAGCAGTCTATCCCAAAACAGACCAAGCATGCCCAATCAATCATATATTAGGGTGCTGGTTGGACCTTCCCTGGGCAGGCGCCCTGCATCGCAATTCCAGCTTCATGCCCCTACTTGCTCTTGGGGAAGACAGGCTTGGAGGAAAGGTCCATCAGGAAGAGTTGGGAGGCAGGTGGGGACCCAAGACCCTCGGGGACCAGCCAGGCCAGCCCAAACAGCACCCAGCTGAGAAACGCTGGCCCACAAGGGGATCCAGATTACCCTGCCCCTAGTAAATTGGAAGAAGGCTACCACCCTTTCTTGTAATCTGTGTGGTCCAAGTTACAGAGGGGGGCACTGGCAACATGGCACCCAGCCTCCTGGAACCTTGCTTGGGGAAGCTACTGAGCCCTCATTGGAACTTCCATGGCAGCTGGGATGACGACTTCATGTCCCTGCCTGCTTTTGGGGAAGGAAGACTTGGAGGAAAGAGCCATTGGGCAGGGCTGGGAGGCACAAGCAGACCCGGTTCCCTGGGGGCCCTGTCTGGCTGGTCTGGGCCCTGGCAGAACCTGGCTGAGCACCACTGGCCCATGAGGGGGTTCGAGGTACCCTGTCCCTACTAATCTAGAGGAAGAATATCCCCCTTCTTGTAATCTGTGTGCACTGATTGACAGACGGGACCGAAAGCATGAATGCACCCGGCCTCCTGGATCCCAGCTGGGCTTAAGGAAGCAAATGAGCACTCATCTGGACTTTCATTGGAAAGCATTGCGTGTGCCCAGATGGCCGAGGGGTTCGGAGCATCCAGATGGCCGGCCTTGAAGGATGGCCATCTGGACACAATGTGCTTCATCGAAATGGCTTCCACTTGACCTTGGAGAGGACGGGGACTCTGCAGCCCGGGTGCTTGAAGTCCCAGCAGGTCCCTGACGGATATCCAACCCGGGGCCCGCAGGCACCTTAACATGCTGGTGAAGCGGGGGAGGCCTCGTTGGGCCCGGTGGCTGCCCGTCCCCATGCCTTCACAGTGCAGCAGGTCGGAGGATGGAGCTCATGGTGGGAGGGCCCACCCAAGGGCCCAGAGGTGCCATGGAGTCTGGTTGGAGCTCATGGTTCCAGGAGTACTAGGGATGGCTCTCTGGGCCCCCAGGACCCCATCCTGGGTGCTTGGACATGCAGCCGGCTGCAGTATGGGGTCCATAATGGGGGGCCACACCACAGGGTCCGCTGGGGCCCCGGTAGGAGTGTATAAACCTAGCCAAGTAGGGTAAGTCTCCCTTGGCCTGATGGACCCTTGGCCCGGGCCCTAGGTGGTGGATCAGGCCCAAGGATATAGCACAGGGTGGGAGGTCCCACTACTGGGCCCAGTGGGGCCCATTTGAAGGTCCTGGACCAAGGCGTGGGGCCCAGGGCCCGTTCAGATGTCATGGACCAAGGCACACAGTACCTCAGCCTCCATCCCACCTGCTTGGACATGTGGAGGGCCACAGGATAGGGCCTAAGATGGGGGACCCCACCCCAGAGTCCACCAGGACCCCAGTTAGACCCCTAGCCAAGCAGGGGATGCTTCCCTGGGCCTGATCGACCTCTGTCCTGGGCCCTTGGCAAAGCGTCAGGCTGGAGGACAGAGATCAGGATGGGAGAGCCCATCCCGGGGCCTGATTGGAGTTTCTGGATCTGGGTGCACAGAGGAGGCCTCCCTGGGCTCCCATACCAGCTCCTTTGACACGCAGCAGGTGGCAGGACAGGACCCAGGAGAGGGGACACCAGTCAGAGCTTCTGAACCCAGCCAGGCCCAATGGACCCCTGTCCTGGGACATTGAACGTGCAGCAGAACAGAGCCCAGGACCTGGTAAAAGCTTCTGGACCCAGGCATGCAGGAGAGGCCTCTCCAGGTCCTCACCCCGGGTGCTTGGACACATAGCTGGATGCGTGAATGGTCCCAGGATGGGGTCCCCCATCCCAGGGTCCTCTGGTGCCCCGGTTGGAGCTTCTGAACCCAGCAAAGTTTGGGAAGCCTCCAGGGACCTGATGATCCCCTGTCCCAGGACCTGTGCAGTGCAGCAGGCCAGAGGACAGATCCCAGGGCAGGAGTGCCTTCCCCAGGGTTGGGAAGGGCCCTGGGGCCCAGTCAGAGCTCCTGGACCCAGGAGAGTAGTGGAGGCCTCCCCACGGCCCTGGGACCCTATCCCGGGTGCTTCGACCTTCGGTGGACTGCAAGACAGGGGGCCCTCCACCCCAGGGCCCACCAGGGCCCCGGTCAGAAACTTCTGAACCCATACAAGCAGGGGAAGCCTCCCTGGGCCCGATGATGCCCCTTCACGGGCCTTTGGTGATGCAGCAGGTTGGAGGGTGTAGCCTAGGGTGGGCCCTGCGCCTGATCGGAGCTCCTTGACCTGAACGCACTGAGGAGGCCTCCTCGGGACCCCATCCTGGGTGCTTGGACATGTAGCGGGCTCCAGGTCACGGTCCAGGATGGGGGGACCCAACCTCAGGGACCCCGGGGCCCCAGTCAGAGCTTCTGAAACTGGTGAAGCAGGGAAAGCATCCCTGGGACCGATGGACCCCTTCTCAGAACCTTGGTGATGTGGAAGGCTGGATGACGGTGCCCAGTGGGGCCCCAGGGTCTGGCCAGAGCTCGTGGACATGGGCATGCAGGACAGGCCTCCCCAGACCCCCAGGACCCGATCCCGGGTGCTTAGACATGTGGTGGGACGCAGGACAGGTGGCCCCTTCCCAGGGCCCCTATGCGCTCCGGTTGGAACTTACGAACCCAGCAAGGCAGGGGAAGCCTCCCGGGCTCCAAAGGACCACTGTCCCAGGCCCTTGAAAGTGCTGCAGGCTGGAGGCTGGAGTCCTGGGTGGGAGGGCCAGCTGCCAGTCAGGAGGGGCTCTGGGGCCTAGTGAGATCTACTGGACCCTGCCACGCAGGGAAGGCCTCCCCAGGTCCATGGGACCCTGTCCCAGGTGCTCTGCCATGCAGCTGGCGGGAGGATGGAGACTAGGATGAGGGGGCCCGCCACCCCACGGCCCACAGGTGCCCCGGACATGGGCCATCTGGTCACTTGCTGAAAACCATTGGACCTCGAGTGATCTAGAGGAAGAACAACCCCCTTTGTTGTAATCTGTGTGCACCAAGTGATAGAGGAGACCAAAGGCACAAACACATCTGGCCTCCTGGCACCCTGGCTGGGCTCAGGGAAGCAAATTAGCTCTTATCCAGGACTTCTGGGCAGCCCGGCCATCTGGTCGCCCTGTAGGAAAGCATTGCATATGACCAGATGGCCAGGCTCAGGGGACCCTACCCCTGGGTGCTCGGAGCCCCAAGTTGGCCTCTAGCACAGGGCGGAGAGAGGGGCACTGACGGAGCTCTTAACATGCAGGCAAAGCAGAGGATCAGATGGTCCAGGACAAAGGCAGAGGACCCAGGTCACAAGACCAAAGTCCAAGGCATCAGGACCCAGGTCCAAGACCTAGGACTCAGGTTCCAGGACGCAGTCGCCAGGACCCAGGCTCTGGGACCCAGGTATCAGGGGCCATGACCCAGGCCCCAGTACCCAGACCCCAAAACTCATGACCCAGAATCCAGTCCCCAGGAGCACCGTCCTGGACCCTTAGCGGTGTAACAGGCAGGAGGACAGGGGCCCCGGTCGTATCTCGTATACCCGACCACACAGGGGAGCATCCCTTGGCCAGGACAATTGTTATTAGCACTTGTTCTATCATTTTTGTTCCCTTAGGTTTTGGACTCTAGCTCAGTCAACACCTTGGGAAACCTAGCCAACCTAGGGCTATCCAAAGTGGGCTAACTTGTGTGGCTCTGACCACGTTTTATTACCCAGAATCCCTTGCAAACCTCAAACTTTGCCTATAAAAACATATATTTCTCACATTTCTGTGATGGAAACTTCTGTAATCTGCAGTACGCCACTCACTTCCTTCCATCCGGCATTCCCCCAAGTCTCCCAATACAAATGATACCTTACTTGTGTGGGTCGACCAAGTGCCCGCAATAGGAAATGGTCCAAAACACAACATAGACGGAGTGCATTTTTCCACTGAAATCAGACCTTTTTTCCAATGAGCCAATCAGCTCATTTCACTTTTAATGTAATGATGTCAGCGTGCCATGGGTGATGATTGTCTTTACACTAAAAAAAGGCCTCTGGCAGCAGGGGAAGCTCTTATCCTGCTCCAGAGGCTGAACAAAAAAAAGAAAGGCAGGAAGGGAGCTTGTAGGTCATTATCTAGTCCCCCGAGGGCACATTCTGAGCATAAATATGGCACTCAGACCTCAGATCACATCTGGACTGGAGAAATTACTGAACAAGGACTGCCATGCTCTTCCGTGGATCTGACAAGAGGCTGCACTGAAAACTGGACTACACCTGCTGTTCCTTAAGCTAGCAAAGAGAGGACTGTGCCTGTGGTGCCTGGCTCCAGGAAATGTTGCTCCTGAGCCCTAGACAGAAGAAGAGACTCCAAAGGTCAAACTGTCTGACTCCCTTTTCCTAGCTAAAGGACCCCAAGAAGCTGATGTTGTCCGTGGGGAAGAGGCGTGGCCGACGAGATGGTTAATAGGACGTGCGGCTCAGAGCTTCGTCCCATCAATGCATAAATCCTGCACGATCCTGCTGTGCTGCTAGATGCCGGCATCGCCTAATGACAGTGCCCCAAGCAGTGTCTCGCCCCTCGGAGCACAAGCAAGCGGGCGAGAGAAACGTCGGAATTCAGAGCGGACCCAAGGCGGGGCCGCCATCTTGCGGGACGCAGAGGCGCTGGTGATCTGCACTGGGAATCCGAAGCGAGAAGCCTCCCCGGCCTGAACACATCAGAAGTCCGGAAATATTGCGGCGATGGCCTCATAGGTCAGAGGCTAGAAACTGATGGTCACGGAATGCAGTGCGGCTACAGGCAAAAATAAGAGAGACCATGAGTTGTTATACGTGAGGTGAGCGTAGGCCGGCTGAGAGGCCCTGCCGGTGCCAGTGTGTGTTTGATCACCCAAGCCTGCCCATAAACTGGCGTTCTACATTATCGGGAGTGGCCTGGAGTCCCGGATTCGACTGACTTTGGGGCACCCCTGAGACATTTCACAGTGCTGAGAGGCCCCACCAGCCGGTATAATGCACGTAGAGGAGCTGACCTAGGAGTTGGGGCTTTCTGAGTCAGAGAGAGGTGGAGGTCCGGTGGCGGGGAAGGAAAGGTGGACTGGTCTGTGGTGGTCCCCGGCTCCTGGATGCGGTTGGAGATGCCTGGAGCTGGGTCCCGGGTGGGGATCTGTGCGGCAGAGGCACTGGAGTGCTGAGAGTGGAATGTATCTTGTGACCTACAAGTATTGATCAGCCCTGAGGCGGCTGGACAGTGTGAAGGGCCAATGCATTAGAGTGCAGTCCAATAAGATATCGAACTATGCACAGCCCCTTCCCCACTGCTCTGAGCATCGGAACACGCGGAATGATGAGGAAGTGAAGAGGGTGGGGGGAACGACAGGATCCCCTTCCTGAATGACATTCTGGTGGCCGTGAGGACGGCAAGGGATGAGATTGTGACTAAAATTGATGAAGTGGAGATCAATGTTAACCTCCTTCGCTGTGACCGGCATAAGGTCTCAGATAGGGTCACCAGTATGGAACAAAATGTGGATGCCCTTCAGACGGAAGTCCAATTCCTGCGGGACATGGTCATAGCTCTGCAGAGGAAGACTATCAAGCTGGATGAGCATGCTGAAGACCAGGAGGGGTGCTCACAACGGAATAACCTTAGATTCATGGGTTTTCCGGAACGGACGGAGGGGCCCTCTGCGGAAACTGTTCCTGGAGGACTGGGTAACAAAAGTGCTAGCTCCAGGCAAACCATCCCAGTTCTTTAATATTGAGAGGGCTCATAGGGCACTGGTCCCTCCTCTGTGCCCGGGAGGCCACCAAGAGCCATCATTGAAAGATTCTTCAACTATAGGGACCACGATATGCTCCTGCTATCCACCCGTACTAAGCCGAATCTACATTATCAGATATGCATTGAAGTGGTCCCAGTGTATTAGCGACTTTCTCATAGAAGGGAAAAACACAAATAGAGAAAATATTCAACAGTTACAAAATGAAGGCAAAAGAACAGTAATTTCGACCAGTGTTATTTAATCACATTGGGAATAAGCTTTTCATATAGGTAGAAATTCATGGGAAAACTGCCTAAAAAGGGTATCAAATTCACATAAGTGGCGCCCAAAGAAAAGGGAGGGAGTGTAGGATGGTAAGTGATGGGAAAGAAAGTTTGGTGGTGGTGACACAATATCACAAACAGTTCAGGTATATGTTGATTATATACCGGATAGCCACAATCTAAACATTCATACACATATTTGCCATATAACACATGAGGTCACAGTTTATTTATCACTGTTGATCGGGTATTGGCAGGTGTTGTAAAGTCTACATTTCGACCCCTTTTCCTCTAGGTATCTTGAACCTTACTAATGAGGTCTTCATCAGGACTAGAGTGGAGTGGTAGGGGCTGGTGACACCTAAAAGAGAAGGCCGGTGTATCAGTACCTGATTTAAAAATAAAAAGGAAAAAGTCCCAGGGGTCTGGGCAAGGTTAATAAATATTACCATAAGTGTAGCGGCGGGGAGGGGAGGGTCTTTCTCTCACATTCCATTCGTGGAGAATAAAGGGGCTCCAAGGCTCTCAGATAAAGTGTAACGGTAGGAGTGAGGCGTCACCTGTGTGATAAAGGTGACTATTAGCCAAACTTATTCGGCAAGCAATCAAAGGTAATTCTTCGCATTGATATGAAACAAGTGCACTTACTGAATGTGCAACTGCAGTGTGCACAGGTGCATCCTTATTAAGAGATTCCTTCTCACTTGGGCAGGATAGTCTCGAAGAATCAATGTAAGTGAATTACGATCCTGAGTTAATCATAGGAATGGACGTAATGAATCTAAAGAGGAGCAGAAAGGAAAAACCAGCTAAGAATACCAAATCAAAAATTGGAATCCGGTTGGTGCTCGGAAGTTAACAAAAGTGGCATGCACTCACAGGGATGATTTAAAAAGGGGTGGTCAAGCGTCACTGGTGTATGTGAGGCAGAACACGCGGGTTAAATGACGTCCTACATTATACTGGCGGGCGGCACATACAGGTTGGTTAATCAGCTCACTTGGAGTGGGCTGTGTGGCAAAAGTGAAATACAGCTGGCACGCACAAAGGAGGGGTGTCATTTCTTAAGTATGTATGTAGGTGGGTGGTCTCGCAAGGCAATCTGTAGTTGTGCTCATTACCGTTGGCGATCGCTCAAATGGATGACAAATAGATACATGAGCGTGTGATTTAGCAAAAGAACCGACATTAAAAAATGAGTGGCTCGGTTGACAGGAATCGGGTGAATTAAAAAACGGCCTAGACGAAGCGGTTATTGTGCCCTTATGACCCAGGTTGGCGGAAACACATCGGTCACGGGATTGAAATCGACTAAAGGTACTAGCGTGAAAGTGCCTAAATCCACGGCGTCGTCTTGTCAGAGAGAAAATAGTTATGCGGTTCTCTAGCACAAAAGCACAGCGGCAGTGACACATGGGTCACGAGATTGAATTCGACTCAAGGTACTAGTGTGAAAGTGCCTAAATCCATGGATCCATCGTGTCAGAGAAAATACAGTTATTCGGTTCTCTAGCAAAAAAAGCAAAGTGGCAGTGAAGGCTTACCGGCTCTGCAGCTGGACAGCATCTATGGAGGCAGCCAGTGCTTGGCGTACTGCTGTTTAATACCCTTGGAGAGCTACGCTTCAGGCGTGCATGCGATCATTGAGCGTGACACGCCCGCCACAAAACGAAAGTGAAAAAAGACTGAAACCGCGATTGACGAGGGCCTATTGTGTCGGTTGGAGAAAAAAAGCATCAGAGCAATGGTATTAATATGCCATAACTAGGGGTGCAGTTGGAGGGAAATGAGCATATCACGCTCATGCATCTATAAAGGATATAGATCTAAATGAAAGTACATAATCAAAAAAAAAACATTGGTGATATTGGTGCAGAGGTCACAAAATTCATTGGCAATATCGGTGCATAAATCACAAGCTTGGTATAACGTTGGGATAAATAAAGAGTATAGAAATGATTTTGAGGCATGAGTTATTACATTAAGCATTATGTAACATTTCAGAAATGACACACCATCTCTTATCGTAAAACGGAACACTTGTTTTTGTCCCAGAGTCAGAGTCATACATAATTATTCGTATGTTACAAATCAGTGCTTTTACTGCTCAAATCAGGCAATAGAAACATATTGTTTGTAAATAAAACAAGATTAATCAGTCATATGGGTTGGACAGAGACATGTTGAGACAGATACTGGTAGCTGGCATTTTGCGGAGGGATGACAATTATATGTGTATGCAAGGTATCGATGACCAATTAGTACAGGGCTTGTATAGTGGCTTGTAGGCAACATATGGGGATAGAGTAGTAGTCTGGTGGAACCAAACTCAACGTCTGAGGAGTCTATCATCGACTTAGACATGCCAATTGGGCCTTACTGGTGTCCTGTTCATTGAGCCCGTTAGTAATGGAGTCCAATCTTATCATCCATTTGGATTCCCTTACATTCAAAATGGAGCCGATGTCTCCACCTCTCGGACCCAACTCTGCTTTTTCCAGTACAAGCCATTTTATTTGGTCTGGAGTGTGACATTGATTGACAAAGTGTTCGACAAGGGGCGCTCCCTGCACCTGGCATCGTATCCTGCTTTGATGCTGAAGTATCCTCACCTTGACCTTCTGCTGGGTTTGGCCCACGTGCAGTAGGCCACAAGGGCAAACAATTCCGTAGATCACGTTTATAGAATTACATTTGGTGAATCCCTGTAAGTCAATTATATGTTCGTTATGTGTGAAGGTTTTTGTCTGTACCGTGGTTGCACAAGCCTTACATTGACCGCATTTGTGGTGGCCTTTTATTGGTGGCAGATTCCACATGGACTGGAGTGTAGGATTCTTTTCTGTAGCTAGGAATGAGTGAACCACGTGGTCTTTGATGCTTTTAGCTTTTCGGAAAGCATGCATGGGCGGCTCTGGTTGTTTGATGTCATCAGCCACAATACCCTAGTGTTTATTGATCACTTTCTTTATTGCATTGCTCTTTGTTGAAAAAGTAGTCACACAGATTAGCCTTTTCACAGAAAGATCTTGTCTATTTCTCGGGGTTAGTAGATCATCTCGCGGGCTGAACCACGCCCTATTTTGGGCTCTCCTGATCCCTTTTTTTGGGTAACCCCTGGCCATGAGTCTGGCACCTAGAAAGTCCGATTCTTTCATATAGTCTGTTTTCTTGGAGCAATTCCTCTTAATCCGTAATAATAGGCCGACCGGGAGGTTGTCTCGCAATGCCTTTGGATGATGGCTGATGTACCTCAATAGCGAATTGCGTTTCGTAGGTTTACGGTAGAGAGTAGTGTACAGTTCATTGTTATCATACCAGATCTTAATGTCCAGAAATGCGATTTTAGTAGGGTCTGACTGCTTAGTACATTTGATGTCTGGGTCACATCGGTTAAGCCAATCATAGAAGAGACCAAGCTCGATTTAATTTCCAGTCCATATCATCAAGATATCATCTATGTATCTTCTCCATAGATCTATCCTCTGTCGGTGTGGGTTGTTGGAGAAAATGAAAGATTGTTAAAAAAAAGTCCATATAGATAATGGCCAGATCTGGGGCGAAGGCAGCACCCATCGCCACACACTTAGTCTGAATATAGTAGTGACCTTGAAAGAAAAAGAAATTCTTCTTCATTGCTATTGTTAGCAAGTCAATAATGAAACTAGTGGGCACTTCCATGGGTGCTGGGCGCCTGTCAAGATAGTTCGTTATGACATGCAGTGCTGGGTCTTGCGGGATACTTGTGTATAGGGAGACCACATCGCAGGTTACTAGCAATTGTTCAGCTGGATTATATGGACATTCGGTGATCAGTGTTATAGCTTGCATTGTGTCCCTTAGGTATGCTGTCGTATTCTCTGCTATAGGCTTGAGAAAGAAGTCAATGTATTTGCAGAGAGGTTCCAGCAGAGATCCACAGCTGGACACTATCGGCCTACCGGGAGGGTTGGACATATCCTTGTGGATCTTTAGTAACATATAGATCGTGGGTAAGCGTGGGTGTAGTTGATTTAAGTATTCGAACTCCAGTTTGCTCAGAAAACCCAGTTCTAAAGCCTCAGAAGTAAGATTCAAGATTTCAGTGGCCAAATCCTTTGAGGGGTAAGTTCGTAGTTGGGCATAGCTAATGCCATCCTGCAGTTGTCTTTGGATTTCTAGCTTATAGGCTGTCCTGGACCACAATCCCTTCGCCTCAAAATCATTTCTATACTCTTTACTAATCCCTACGGTATACCAAGCTTGTGATTTGTGCACCGATATTACCAATGAATTTTGTGACCTCTGCACCAATATCACCAATGTTTTTTTTTTTATTATGTACTTTCATTTAGATCTATATCCTTTATAGATGCATGAGTGTGATATGCTCATTTCCCTCCAACCGCACCCCTAGTTATGGCATATTAATACCATTGCTCTGATGCTTTTTTTCTCCAACCAACACAATAGGCCCTCGTCAATCGCGGTTTCAGTCTTTTTTCCCTTTCGTTTCGTGGCAAACGCGTCACGCTCAATGATCGCGTGCAAGCCTGAAGCGTAGCTCTCCAAGTGTATTAAACAGCAGTACCCCGAGCACTGGCTGCCTCCAGAGACGCTGTCCAGCTGCAGAGCGGGTAAGCCTTCACTGCCGCTTTGCTTTTTTTGCTAGAGAATGAATAACTGTATTTTATCTGACATGATGGTGTCGTGGATTTAGGCACTTTCACGCTAGTACCTTGAGTCGAATTCAATCTCGTGACCGATGTGTCACTGCCGCTGTGCTTTTGTGCTAGAGAACCGTATAACTATTTTCTCTCTGACACGACGACACCGTAAATTTAGGCACCTTCACTCTAGTACCTTTAGTCGATTTCAATCTCGTGACCGATGTGTTTCCGCCAACCTGGGTCATAAGGGCACAATAACCGCTTCGTCTAGGCCGTGTTTCAATTCACCTGATTCCTGTCAACCGAGCCACTCGTCTTTTAATGTTGGTTCTTTTGCTAAATCACCCGCTCATGTATCTATTTGTAATCCATTTGAGCGATCGCCAACGGTAATGAGCACAACTTCAGATTGCCTTGCGAGACCACCCACCTACATACATACTTAAGAAACGACACCCCTCCTTTGTGCGTGCCAGCTGTATTTCACTTTTGCCACACAGCCCGCTCCAAGTGAGCTGATTAACCAACCCGTATGCGCCGCCCGCCAGTATAATGTAGGATGTCATTTAACCCGCGTGTTCTGCCTCGCATACAACAGTGACGATTGATCCCCCCCCCATTTTAAATCATCCCTGTGAGTGCATGCCACTTTTGTTAACTTCCGAGCACCAACCGGATTCCGTTTTTGATTTGGTCTTCTTAGCTGGTTTTTCCTTTCTGCTCCTCTTTAGATTCATTACGTCCATTCAGATGATTAACTCAGGATCGTAATTCACTTACATTGATTCTTCGAGACTATCCTGCCCAAGTGAGAAGGAATCTCTTAATAAGGATGCACCTGTGCACACTGCAGTTGCACATTCAGTAAGTGCACTTGTTTCATACCAATGCGAAGAATTACCTTTGATTGCTTGCCGAATTAGGTTGGCTAATGGTCATCTTTATCACACAGGTGACGCCTCACTCCTACCGTTACACTTTATCTGAGAGCCTTGGAGCCCCTTTATTCTCCACGATTGGAATGTGAGAGAAAGACCCTCCCCTCCCCGCCGATACACTCATGGTAATATTTATTAACCTTGCCCAGACCCCTGGGACTTTTTCCTTTTTATTTTTAAATCAGGTACTGATACACCGTCCTTCTCTTTTAGGTGTCCCCAGCCCCTACCACTCCACTCTAGTCCTGATGAAGACCCTATTAGTAAGGTTCAAGGTATCTACAGCAAAAGGGGTTGAAAAGTCGACTTTACAACACCTGCCAATACCCAATCAACAGTGATAAATAAACTGTGACCTCATGTTTTATATGGCAAATATGTGTATAAATGTTTAGATTGTGGCTATCCGGTATATAATCAACATATACCTGAACTGTTTGTGATATTTTGTCACCACCACCAAACTTTCTTTCCCATCACTTACCATCTTACACTCCCTCCCTTTTCTTTGGGCACCACTTATGTGAATTTGATACCCTTTTTAGGCTGTTTTCCCATGAATTTCTACCTATATGAAAAGCTTATTCCCAACGTGATTAAATCACATTGGTCGAAAATTACTGTTCTTTTGCCTTCATTTTGTAACTGTTGAATATTTTCTCTATTTGTGTTTTTCCCTTCTATGAGAAAGTCGCTAATACACTGGGACCACTTCAATGCATATCGTCTAGTACCCAGGTCCCAGTGATTCCGGGTTCACCCTTTTCTTGTAACTCTACATTATGAGAGGCATCATATTACAATTTCCCCAGACTATACACAGAGAGTGCAGGACCAACGATACACATTATAGCCTTTATCTGGCCAAGCTCAGAATTGAGCACAAAGGCAGGGCATTGTTCTTCGGCTCGGCGGAAGAGGCATCAGAATGGATAGATACCACAGGAGATCAAGGGTCTTGATGACAGCACCAGATGCAATCAGAACCACCCGTGGACTCCATGGATTGAGTGGGACGGCAACACAGAAGATCTGGAGGCCAGCAGCAAAGAGTCACAAGTAACTCTGAAAGGGTTCAAGTGTGTGAGGACGGCACCTTGCAGGTGGTAGAAGGGTCACCGTACTCTGAACTGAACGCATTGTAAATTGTAAATTGTAAATTGATACTTGTATAGCGCACTACTCACCCGCAAGGGTCTCAAGGCGCTTGTACGAATACCGCTGTGGAACCCATCCTGGCTTTCCCTGTGAGGTGTCCACTCCTGGGCACCCCCAAGGTGGAGGCCAGGCATCCTTAGCGTTGTGGGGGCCGTTGTGGAGATTAAGCAAGCTATTGCCCAGAGTTGCAGAGTGGGACTCCATGATTGGAATAGGCACCGAGGCGAGAATTATCAGGTCCATCGAATTTTTGAGCCCAAGACCCGCCGAGGCGGGGAATTGAACCCTGGTCCCGGGCTAGACCTCTGCATCAGGGTCTGCCGCTCTAACCATTGAGCCACACTTCTCCATTGGAGGTTACTCCAGACACGAATATTGACTGAACCTTAAGGAGAGGATGGGAGAGCTAGCTCGGGGTTCTGAACACACAGATAAGTCACTTTAAGTAATCATTGCAAAAATATCTGTAAATTAATTTTTTCTATCTTTATGACATTGGGTGAGGGACACATTATGCTTATGTGCCGCGGTGGTGGGGGGTCACGCTCCTCATTAGAGGCTGGGTCCTGTTTCAGGAGATGGAGGTATTGCCCTCGCACCGGAGCAGGGGCACAGTCACTTGAATGGCACTTATACGAATGGTCCTGTTCAGCACCTGACCCAGCAGGTTTTTGCATGGGTATTGTCGTGGTAGGTATTGCTGCAGAACCTTAATGCATTGATGAAGAATCCTGAAGGGGATGGCTTAGGGCAGGGGAAGACACTGTTCACTCGCCATGATAGTGGGAGGAATAGGCTTATTGCACTGCTCAGTAAGAGGGGAGGGGGTTTGGGTGTTCTGATTGTTTTGTGTATGCAACATGATTATTGGGGAAGTTCAGGGATTACATGTCTTGGTCGTAATACACTACAGTGCTCTCAGGCCAACAGTGCTTTAGCTGAATGAGAACAGAAGTGGGACACCAACAGCTTGCATTCATGGCTCCCTTCCTGATAAAACTCCTTACCTGGAACATAAGGGGGATGGCAATGTTGGAAAAGCAGAGACGGGTGTACTCCTACTTACAGCGGTATAAAATATCTATAGCAGGTTTGCAGGAGACACACGTTTGGGGGGACGCGCTGCCCTCCATTAGACGCAGGTGGCAAGGGCAGTTATATGCCATTTCATTCTCGGGATTTGCATGGGGCATTAATCTGGGTGGCCCCAGGGACACCCTTTCAGCATCTGCACCACGTGTTGGATCCTGAGGGTCACTATGTAATCCTACACTGCAGGCTGGATGGTCGAGAGATGTGTTTTATTAATGTGTATGCCCCTAATTCAGACGCTAATAGTTTTTTCTAAGATGTGCTCACAGCGGCGTCTTCCTAACTGGGTAGGGACATAGTCCTTTTCAGGGATGTTAATTGTGTCTTGGACGGGACACTGGACAGTGAACCCCCTAGGGCGAATACTAAGCCTGGCATGACTGGGGCTTTGATAGATGTAACGAGGGGAATGGGACTCTTGGATGCATGGAGGGTCAGGCACCCAGATGCTAGGGTGTTTTCTTGCCACACCCCAGCAAAAAAGACATTCAGAAGACTGGGCCAGTTCCTCCTGTCGCCGATGCTGATGCTTTGAGTGGAGGATATAGTGCATCTACCGAGGCATATCTCGGATCACTTCCCACTGCTTTTGATCCTGGGTACTGCCAGACCCAGGGCAGTGATCCCCATGTGGCGGCTTCAGACAGAGGCACTAACTGACCCGCCTTTTGCAGGGAAGCTGGAGGAAGAGATCTTTATTTTTTTGCGAGAAACTGGGGAACCGTGTCCTCGAGGGGTATAGAATGGGTAGCAATTAAAGTGGTGATACGTGGTTTTTGCCTTAGCACGACTTATGAGGTACGGACGCAGCTCAAGAGGGATATCCAGGTACTAGAGAAAAGGCTGGCTGAGTTGGAGGCGGGGCTGCCAGAGGCCCCAGACAGATTGAATGAGTGGCGGGAGGCACGTGAGGACCTGCTTGCGGTGTTGCATAGACTTGAAAAGTTCCATTACATCACTTACCGACATCGATTACACACGGAAGTAGATTCTTCGTGGGCACTGCTTGTTAGATTGATTCACAATGAGTTGCTGGTGGCCCCTATTGTGCAGATGAAGACAGCTGATGGCCCACTATATATAGCCAGCAGATGATTTTAGACACTTTGGCGGACCACCTAGCTGGCGTATATGCGGGACTCCCGACCTCGGTCCTAGATGAGATGATAGGTCTTCTCACTGCTCTGAACCTGCCGTGCTTAGATAATGACCCAGCCAACTGCTGGATACCCCGATCTCAAAGGAGGAAATAATAGGGGGTATCAAATCCCAGAAAGCTGCGAAGAGCCCGGAGAGCGAAGGCCTTCCAGCCGAGTTTTATAAGAAATTTGCACCCACATTGGTGGATCGCCTCCTTGAGATGTATAATGAGGCATTCCAAAGTCGGGCACTCCCGCCCTCCATGAATGAAACTATAGTGGTTATGCTTCCTAAGGCGGATAGGGACTCCCAGCTCCCGCCCGGGGTCATACAGACCCATATCATTGTTGAGCATTGACATGAACGTCCTCAGCGGCATCATGGCGGCACGATTACAACCATATATGCAGTGCATAATTAACCCCGATCAGGCAGGGTTTATCCCTAGGCGTAGTACGGCTCGTATTATTAGGCGGCTGGCCCATGTGGCGCACGCACCAGTACTTCAACAGGAGGAGTGTGCCTTGGGGCTATTAGATATCAAACAAGCGTTTGATTCCATGGGGTGGTATATATGTGAGAAGTGCTGAGGATAATGGGGGTGGAGCACGATTCTTGAAGTGGGTGCAGTTGTTATACTCGGCGCCCAGTGCCAGGATCAGAGTGGGTAGGTTAGTATCCCTGGCCTTTAGATTGTAGCGTGGCACTAGACAAGGCTGCCCCTTATCGCCACTGTTATGTGCCATGGCAATGGAGCCACTGGCAGAGAGTCTGTGGAGAGAGATGGAGGCATTTGGGATTATATATGGATAGACCAACCATGTGGTGTCCATGTATGCAGACGACACATCAGTGTTTGTCCGAGACCCTGCCTGGGTGATGCCAACTCTGTTGGATGCACTGGATAAATGTGGGTGTGTGTCGGGACTAAGAATCAATGTAGGGAAATCTAAACTGGTCCCGCTGGGAAGATTGGTTTCACTCCCCTATTGGGGAACTCCCAGAGGTGGGGCTCCCATGGGCGAGGACTGTACCCCGATATCTGGGGATTCAATTGGCGGAAATGGCTGATTAATTTTTGGTGCTCAACACAGAGTGGTAGAGGTATTATGTGGATCGGTGAGCTTCTTGCGAGAGCTGCCTCTCTCATTAATGGGGAGGATTGCTCTAATTAAAATGGTTGTCCTACCAAGATGTCCGTACGTGATGCAGCATTCTTTCTCTAGGATCCCTAGGTATTTCTTTATATCATTGGATAGAGTACTCACAGACCTACTATGGAGGCCCAGATTTAAATGGGTCAGTCTTGCCACTCTGCAGAGAACCTGGCGGAATGGGGGCTTGGAAGTCCCATGCCTTGAGTTTTATTATGCAGCCTCACAGCTACAGCATGCAGTGCATTGGTTGGACAGGGATGACTTCAAAATTAAAAAATATATTTCCTTGAAAAGTGTTTCTCCTTAGTATATCAGATTATATCACAGCATTGAAGGGATTTATTAAAAGTGATAGCTTTTAGAAACATGCATACCCCCACCCCACTCTGACAACCATACCATTAGTGGACTAAGAAGAAAGTAATTTGTCATGTGCACCCTATATTTGGGCTATATTCTTATTTTACATGGAGCAACATTATAGTCAATTATGTTTAACCTGAGAGGTTTATGCATTGCACACATCCTCATGTATTCCAAGGGTTTCTCATTTGTACTATGGAGGCATAATAAAATAAAACAATTGCCTAGGATCAAACTATTTGGTCAAGTGGCCAAGCCGGGATTAATCCCTGGTTTTTCTTTCCTCACATTGTGTACTTCGGCCATTAGATTTGTATCCCTTTCTTGTCCCTGTTTGACATCACATTTTAATGGGTGTTTTCATAATCTGCATGAGGTTAGAGCGTGGGTAACAGGCAGAAGCCACAAAAAGGAAGCTAAGCTCATTTTGGGCTTGAGGGCTCAAAAGGACATTAAGCTGAACCAGAGCCTAGAATCTGGCTCAAGCCTTAAGCGGCTCACCCACACTGTGTATTATGTGCCTGTAATAAACTTAGATGCTTTTGAGAATGTGAAACCTATTTTGTATGTGAGGATATCTCAGCTTGCATTACTGATGACCATATTGTAAATGTGTGAGTGTGAGAGGAACTTACACGTTGTCAAATGCTGCACATAGTGTGCGTGAGGGGAGGTTGTGTGTGCATTTATAAACAGGCGGGTACTGCTGCTGTGGATACTGTTGATCTTTTTTGCATGTGAAGGAAACTTGTATTGTTTCTAACTGGATCGGTATGTGTTCTATGGGTGTGAGGGAAGCCTGTACTACCACCTGGTGCTTTACCTGTTTTATGTGTATACATCTTGCTATGCATGTGCATCCAGCTTGCACTCATACACTCCAGTGCTGTTCCTTACACTTCTACCACATCTGAAATGCTTCTTGTTGCACCCAAGAGAGGCGATGAATGGTGGTGCCTAGTATTACACTTGTTCACGTCTTCGAAGGAAGCTTGCAGTGGCCTTGCAATGCCATGCTTGTTCCATGTCTTTGAAGGAAACTCTCACTGGCCTTCAGTGCTATATATTTTCAAAGACTTAATTTTTCATTTTACAATAATAAAAACATGACATTAATGATACAGCATATAACGTCATAACTCCCTTTTTGTTTTTGATTCTTGGCATAGGTTACAACATTGGAGATAAACAAGCACAGCAAGGGTACATAATCATCCTTCTATATGATACAGTGAGGAACGAAGCATCGGGAAACCAAATACACATAGGATGTACACTTAGAGCATTAACTCTCCCTGGCCTCCAATATCAAGGTGTTCTTCCTCATCCGGCCTGCTCTCCCAACTCTCTGGAGTGTTATGGGCGGACTTGTCCCCCTCTTATTTTCAATGTCTTCGAGTGAAATTTGCACTTTCCTAGCAGTAGCACATTTGGTCCATGTCTTTGAAGGAAGCTTGAACTGACTTGCCCCGCAGTAGCATATTATACCATATCTTTGAAAGAGACTTGCACTCGATTACACTGTAGTACCACATTTTTTTATGTCTTCCTGGGAAGATGGTGATGCTATTGACAAGTGCTGTATTTCTTACATGTGGGAGGCCAAGGACCCCCTGCACTTCTGCTCCCTCTGCTCTAGTTCTGTGTGTTGTAGGTCTAACCAGCTGTATTACCAGCCTCATGTTTTCTCTAAAATAATATATAATCTTGCATAGTGAAAATAGACTTTAGGTAATCCCACTTCAGTTATTCATCAGACAGTGTCATTCACATATTAGTTCAGCCCTTCAGAACAACATATATTCAATTGGGCAGTGCGTAAGACCTCTCAGCTATTGGCTTTGTTGCCAATGTTTGGAACTACCTAGTAGGCAACCGCTGGTCTTTAAGATGCCAGGTAGTCTGATTAAGAGTATTTTGCCTGCTTACTCTGACTTTTTTGAATCCAGAGAAATCTGACCTCGGGGATATTTCATTTTGTTCATCCCCCAACAGCTCACCTCCAAATGCAGACTAGTGCTAATTGAGTAATGACAAAAGCAACAGATCTGCTGCCATTGTTGCTGCACCACAACTTTCTTATGCAGAGACACAGGCACCACTGCTGTAAGCTTCAAAGCCATGCTCTATCTTGAAACTGTATTGTGCATAATCTTAATATAATATTTATTTAGTGTTACAAGATTGCAGACCAGCGTGAAGCTTTACTTTTCAAGTTTTTATTGAAGCACATGCCCTTCACATTAAGGGCCCGATTATGATCTCGCCTGGAAAGCCCTCCATACGACTCGGATCCGGAGGGCTTTCTGAGAGAAACATGCTCCGGGAGTCCGAATGAGCGAGTATGATGCTGCCTTATGTTTATGGACTCGGTTCGCTCAGACTCCCATTGAACTCTATGGGGGCCCGTGTACAGATCCCATGGAGGAGATCACTAGGGAGATTGCTTCGGTAGTGGAGGAAGCACGATCTAATGATTGGATTTCAGGACATGAGGCGGAATTTTTGATGAACAAACAACCTAAAACTCCCTATTTTTACATCCTTCCGAAAATCCATAAAGCAGTAAGACCCCCTCCCGGTAGACCTATTGTCTCTGGGATGGGGTCTCTGCTGGAACCTCTGTCACAATTTTTTGACTTTTACCTGAAACCACTTGTGCAGAGATTACCTGCCTACTTGAGAGACACTCTAGATATCCCTAATCATCTGAAGGACATGCCTTTTGACCCTAATACAGAGTTTCTTATAGGCCTCGATATCGAGGCCTTATATACTAATATTCCACAGAGAGAAACTCTTAGGGCCCTGGAAGACATTTTATTTGCTGAGGAGTGGCCTTACCAAACGCCCAGGGCATTTATTTTACACCTGGCAGAAATTGCCCTCACAAAAAACTTTTCTGAATTTGAGGGCACCCTATATTTGCAGACCCATAGTACCTCCATGGGGAGTGTCTTTGCGCCAAGTCTGGTGGGATTGTATGTGGGGGCCTTTGAGCATTCCGTGATTAATGACATCTCTTGCCCTTGGAGGCTGAATTTAAAACTCTGGCATCGATACATCAATCACGTCCTGGTGGTATGGAAGGGCGATGAACCGTCAGCTGGTCTCTTTTTAGAATGGCTTAATCAGAGGAATCCCCTACTCCATTTTACTTCAACTAGTACCAAAACTAGTCTACCCTTTTTGGATTTGGAGATTGAACCTAGAGGAGGGGTATTACATACCAAAGTCTTTCACAAACCTACTGATAAGAATGCGCTACTGGCATTTAACAGTTTCCACCCAAAGTCCTTGGGGGATAACTTGCCAGTAGTACAGTTTTTCCGAATACGTCGGAACTGTTCAGAACGGGTGGACTTCATTGAAGAGGCGGACCTCCTGTCTAAAAAATTACAACAGAGGGGGTACCCCGATAGGGTGATCAAATGAGCCAGGAAGAGAGCCACTAATGTCGATCGAGAAGCATTAATGTCTAAAACCATCAGACCTGTAATGGACAAACCAGTGTTTGTATCGACATTCAACTCTGCCTCACAACAGATCAGACGGACAGTGCTAAGGAATTGGAATATCCTGAATTCTGGTGGTTTGAACATGGACAAACCGCTCTTTTCTTTCAAAAGGAGCCAAAATCTAAAGGATTTATTGGTTCACACCAGACCACGGGCACCACAAAAGACCGGGGGAACTGTTATAACCACAGGCCTGCCTAGGTTGACGGGCCATACAAGGTGTGGCTCATGCAGTGTATGCCACCTAACCTCCAACACCAAGTGCATTGATATGGGTCTGTCTTCCCCTTGGGAACAGAGATCCCATACCAATTGTAACTCGCAGGGGGTTATTTATTTGATTACGTGCCCATGTCACAAACAGTGTGTAGGCATGACTAGCAGAAAGGTGAAGACTGATATCACGGAACATCGTAGCACTATTAGATGTGGCAGGTCTAATACGAAGTTGACTACACACTTCCTAGAGGCAGGGCACACCACAGAAGATCTGCAGTAGACTGTCATCGAAAAACTACAATTGGGAATGCATGTGGCGGATGACAACAGAGCTCTCCTGCTGAGGGAACAGAAATGGGTCTACCGGCTGAAGAGCCACATTGTGGGGCTAAATGATGACATTCCGTGGCATGCCCTTAGCAGGTGATTCCCCATATGTATTCCTCTATTGTAGGTATAAAGTATACACACTCCATCTGCTACTAACAATGTTGTTGCAGACTGTTAAGTTCATCTTCCATCCCTTCTTCTTGGGGATGAAGTCCGGGATATTCATTATGGATATGCCGGATGTTTGGTTGTTCATTCTGTGGATTGCTTTTGTCTGACGTGATGTACTGGTAAAAATGTTTCCAGTATATCTTGGACATATTAGAAGGAGCACGAGGGAAGCTGTCATGTTTAAACTCTACGGTGACCTCTTCCCCTACTCTAGCTAAATATACTTTTTTGATTTGTCTCTTTATGACTTGCAAAATATTTTTTCTTTAGAATGGGTGAGGCAAGAGTACCCAAAAAGATGTGGCACAGCATGATTAGCTACTCATGGGGGACGCTCGGGTGTTAAAACAATGTTTTAACACTACCGATGTAGATGTTTACCTATATGTAGTGATTGTTAGGAAATAACGTGTCAAGTGCACCTACGACCGGACTGGGTCCAGTCAACTGCATTTACTGCCTGAGTGACATACTTTTTACAATCAGCGCGATCATTCCAGCGGTGCCATGGTAACAACTTTGTGACACTGCGGCTTCCAGCGGCCCCATACGTGAGCATGCACCTTTGTGCATGCGCTCTAGTCAAGGTGGAGCAAGGGGCATATGCGGAAGAGGCTCATATTATGGCAGAGATGTCTTTTCCAGACTACCCTACGCGGCGCCACAGGAGAAGGCACGACTGGTGTGAAAGTCCATCGGAACAGTAAGGAGTTGGGGTGGTACTGCTCAGGGTGTTCTTACCACCTTGATTTAACCCTTGAGTTAACTACTTTTGTATAAAGGAGGCTCCGGCTTGACTCCGGAAATAGAGTCCATGGCTTCCTCCTGTTAAACTACTAACGGGTCTGCTCATTTCTCTTCTCGAACACAGGTTGTGTTCTTTAGAGTTCCCCCTCCATGGCGCCTTTTCGAGTTTACTTCATTAATAAACTCGATAACTTCGCCATAACATTGGGGTGTGACTGTTTATACTCTCATGTATAAACTTGTTTTAACAACAATAGCTGGCTTTACTATAAGAGGAAACGGAGGGTTTTTAGCAGCAATACATTTTAATTTGATTTCAAACAGGAGATACCATATTATGGCACGGAGGGCAGTTATTATTCATATAAGCCAAGGTGAGGGTCTGTTTAAAACAACAGCTTAAAAACCCAGTAGGAGGGAGGGACACATAAAGATACATACCTATGAGATTGGATGTTTGAAATAACATGTGCAATAGGTTGTAGCATATGGGTATATCGTTTTTGTGTTTCTTCTCAGTATTTGTATCCCGTGATGGTGGGATTCACCTCCACACGTTTCTGATCGACTATGATTATTTCACTCCATCTATTTGCCTGATTGAGGTAAGGTGGGAGAGTGGACTAGGGGGGGGAGACATCCTGATAAAGACCGGCTTGACCTGCTTACCAGGGGCACAGTCAGACGGTCAAAACATGTTGGCACTGGCAGTTTAAGGAGGGGTGTTTTGTGAACTTGACATTCTCTTTAAACACTTCCCATCCTTCACTATTTAAATCCAGGCCGTGGAACCTATGAATAGAGGTCTAAAAGGTATCCATGAGCCAGTTTTAAGCACTTTCTAACGCGAAACTTTGTTCTATCACGGTACCCAGTCACAGGGTGACACTCACTTTGTTATCACTGTTCTGTCACTTTTATGTTGTCTTGTGTCTCCCCCTCCCTATGCTCTGTCCTGTGTGTGGCTGCGCCAGGGCGTTTTGCTAGCAGACCTGATGATGAAGCATGTCACACACATTTGTGTGGGAGTGAGGGCAGTTTTCAAAACACACAAGTTTTGTCACTACACACCTGTTATTGGATGTGTGTCAGGTGTTGTTCCTCTCTACCCCTATTTGTGTTAACATGTTATACTAGGGGGTTTGGGGTAGTGGAGAGTTATTGACCCTCTCCCTTCTTTTGTGAGTTATGAGCCCGTGTACAGACGCATACACAGGCTCCCAGAGCAGAAAAGGGGTGGGTGGGGAAAAGTGTACACCCTGTGGCGGGCACCCCTTGGTGACCACAACACTGTGCATGCCTGGATCGGGGGGACCCATGGGCACACGCCGGTGACAGATTCAGAGGGCCCCGGGTAAAGGGGGGCCTGCTACGGCACTCAAAGTTCACTTCCGACAGCTGTTTTGTGCCGCTGAGACCTAGGCGAAGCGACTATCCGGATCGTGCATCGTATTTGCTTGGTCGGAATTTGACTCCGTTGCGTGGCATGATTCCGCTACAAACAAGTCATACGGAGCGGTTTGGGTCCGGAAACGATTCGGTCAACACGTACGTGATCCTCGCCTCGTACTTGATCATTTGGACCTTTGTACGATTCGGTCGGAAACAAGTGCTAAGAATCGGATCCGGAAAAGCCAAATCCATTTCGGAGGCCTTCCCAACAACATCATAATTAGGCCCTAAATTGCCATATATTTTTTTTCTTTCTTTTTTTCTTTCGTTCTTTCTTTCTTTTTTTTCTTTCTTTCTTTCTTTCTTTCTTTCTTCTACAAAGAAAACCACCACCTTATTTTCTAAAAGGCAAGTGAAAATTGTTTTTGATGCAAATACTCTTTCCCGCAAAAGTCCATGAAGATCAGACTCACATCGGCAGCTGCACTGGTCAAAGTGTGGTATATCGGGGATTATATAAACCTCAGTGCACATTCCGGCTTCAGCGTAGTTTACGTCAAGAACGTTGAATTACACTAGTAGACTGTTGCACACATACTCAACCTGTGTCTCCTGTGCCACCATCTGTCCAAACACTGCTCCTTCTGAGTGACTGGTGTACCTGTGTGTGAGCAGTGGATTGTTTGAGTGCAGGATAGCCACAATGTTATGTGTGGGCATTGTGAGGGATGTGCCAGTGTGAATACAGGATTAACATTGTCTTCTGTGAATGCATGGTAAGTGGTCTAGGGATTGAACATTGAGACTGTGTGAGTGCAGAGTGAGGCACATGCCTATGTGAGTGCAGCAAGAGGTACGTGCATATACAAGGGCAGCAGTGTGAGTATGAGGTGCCTGTATGCTATGTCTTTGTGTGCATGCACTTTACAAGGGCCAAACTTATTAGCTTTGGCAATACTTTGAAAGGTCATGGCTCAAACTTGAAAGAAATACAGTGCAGGGAGTGGAAATGCAATAGTTGTGTATGTGTGAGAATGGTAGTGAGTTTTGATAATGCAGATTCTGTCCAAGAAAGTTGAGAAATGGTGAGGGAAGCTGACAGACTGAGATGTCACCCTAGTGAGGGGGCCCACTTATTTTGCTTGCACTAAGGTCCATGGTAATCTAGCTATACCATTGCATGGTGCACCATATGTGTGATGGATAGCTGCCCCTACACCATTGCACTCTCTTAGAAACCACTGACATCATATTAAGCTTGCAAATATTTACCACATTAAGCTTGTCGAGATATTGCCTTACTATTGGGAAAATGAAGGATGCATCTGAATACAACAGCCTTTTTGGTCCTCTTCGGAGGTGGAAGTAATTCAATGTAGCATAATCATGCGGAATTACCTAAGAATTTCACTATATTAAAATTGCACGAGGAGTATTTCTCTGTTTAGCACTTTTCCCCAACTTACTACCGGCATTTAACACTATTTTCTTAACGCAAAAGACACCCTTGATTAAAAAATGGATGCCAGGATGCATTTTCCACTAAGATACAGCGCTAAATACAGCAAAACACAAATAGTGAGCACGAGCAACCACTCACGTTCGCTACATGTGCACTCGCTGTAGGACTTTTTTCGTCAAGCTGGAGTAATTGTGTCATTTTGGGTAATTTTGCATCAAAGAGTAATGCAATATTAGCAAACCTATTCCGATTACTCTGGCATAATTGAAATTCTGCCCAAGCCTAGTCCTCAGCTGATGGGGCTGGTTTACTGCTCCTTCCTCCATGCTTCCTCTTCACGTCTCGAGACATATGAAAAGGACATGTCAGTAGTCACGCATTGGGAGACGCATGCCTACTAATGTTTTATGTGAAAATGTCAAAACCTTGCAAATGAAATTAATTAAATGTCTCACTTCACCCCACATATCATGTTTACTGAAATACAGACTTAGTCTGACTTCAAAGCACAATACTGTACTTTGCCTCATGTTTGAGATGTGCTTGTTACAGCAACGTCATTTGTAAAGTAATGAATGAAATTAATGAAATGAAATGAAAATTATATTTATATAGCGGCTAACTACCCTGAGGCCTCACAGCACTAAAGTGCTCCATCGATCCTGGAAAATACATTCGTTTTATATCTAATACCTGACTCTGTCTTAGAAATTTTCCAAGATTGATGTTTTAGGTGTAGGCAAAAAATTAAAATCTACCAGAGGACAACTGCCAAATTTAGAAGCATTGAAAAAAAAAAAGCTGAACAAAGACAAATTACCATGGAAATTGTCACGGTTCAGGTGAATCATGTAGCGAGGTCACAGAGCATGTAAAGAGTTCATACCGTGGGTGGATTCCAATTTGCTAGAGTAGAACACTGGCCTTGGGTTTGCTTCAGATGGCTCCGGAACGGCCACAAGTATGTCCTCATGGATGTTCTTGACTTTTACTGTCTCAGTTTTCGGTATTCTCCCTTTGAAGTCTGTAAATCATACATAGAAATATCACAAAGAAGCATGACCAAAGGAGGTTGAACTTTCAATGTACCAAAAGGGGTCAACGGAAAATACAATGGGTTATTTAGACCTCAGTGGCCAGTCTGTGAGCCCTCCTCTGCACTCGCCTCTGCATATTTCTCCCTCTTACTTCATCTTTCTATTTGTGCCTTATTCTGCAGCACACATAGAAAGAGGGAAATGCCTCAGGAGATTGCTTTTTTGTGCAGGAAGGTGCCCATTCCTGCACAAAAACAATCCTCATGCGCCAGCGATGGGAAAAGGCAGGAATGCGCATTATTATGTTAAATACAGCGCATTCCTGCCCTTTCCTTGTCATATAGCAAGGTGACTTGCAGCGCTGCGTGACATATTAGTAAATATGCCCCTAAGGAAAATACTAAGGCTATTTAACTTAAATTGTAATAGTGCCTAAAATCTGACCATAAATCTTTGATAACTCTAGGAGCAAGATCTCATAATTTCACTTGAAAGATTCCTTTGAAATGATTTTACAGTATTGTAGTCCCAATCTACAACCTCTCCCAGCAAAACTACACTTTTCTTCTCTATGCTTCAAAGGATCCACTACTCTCATTGGGCCTGTGTACCTCAGTGAACCTCATGTGTCTGCAAAAGGTAGTGCCATTGACATCAAGGCACACAGGAAACCATATAACCCAAATACTGAAATTTACCTACGCGCACCTGCCAAACCTGCAAGCTTTCCTGTCTACTTAGCGGAATTTCAGAGCAACATCACGTTACATCTACTGACAGCTGTAAATATGATGCTTAACTATTATTCCAATATAACGCTGCTCTCAGAAATAAAATAAAAAGTTTAAAAGATAGATTGCCTTCCAACAGCTACATAATGATGACTCTTTTTCACCAATGGTGCACAGAATTGCACTGTTCCAAGATGTGGCCAAACACAGAATGCACTTTGCAATGTCTTCCACGCTTGGCTGACAACCATAAATAACCATCTGCAATCTACACTGAGCCTGACTGGAACCCTGTCTGCACCACTATGATCTCATCACCCCATCTCTGAAGGGCCTACACTGAAAGAGCAATCCTATTTCACCCCATTGTGCAGCACTCAACTTGCTCGGATGGATTGGGTCTCACCTACCCTAAGGTTTTCCAGAAAGACAAGCTAACCGGCTGCATAGGTTCAAACTCCCACGATATGCCATCATCTTTCGGACTAAATACAAAGGGCTCAGGTAAAGTGCTCTCCATATTAAAGGCTCTAAACTTAGGAACTCATTTGAGCACCTTTCAACCATTTAAAAGAGCCTTAGTAACATTCCAGATTCATGAAGAGGCTCGGATACAACTGGTGCCCGCCATCACTCTGGATTGATATCAGGGCTTTCTCTCCACAGGAATGCCCAGCTCCTGATCAAAAGCAAAGGTGACAACAACCCCTATTTATATCCCGCCTATGAGCAGTTTCAAGATAACATGCAGAGAGAGCACTTTTCCATTAAAATCCTATACCCTGGGCAATGGAATTTATAGAGTGCAATAAATAATACGTATTACATGATTTTCACCAAAACGATGGAAAAAAAACTCAACTTAGGTCCTTTTTTTGTACCAAAAGCAGCAAATCTTGATATTTACTAGGCCTTTTTCATCAGTAACATTTCAGCAGTATTGACTTTCCACACTTTAATGGGTGAAAAGTCCAGGGGTGCAGACTTTATCGCACACAGTAATCACAGTGTGCAGTAAACTCTTCACTTCTAATTGCGATCCCGGTGTTAACAGCGGCTTGAATGGGGATCACAAAATAATAAAGCACGTACAACCGTGGTCTGTGTGGGGCCGGCAGCAGAGAAAGATTTCAGATTGTGTCCCTACAGTACCATGGACCTGACCTAGAATTTGGTGGAAAGGAACTCCATCACAAACATGACGGATATCCGTCATGCAGTTTAAATAAGGTGGACAGGATATCCGGCTCAGTTGTGACGGGGTGACTAAATTAGGCCCTATAACAGGTGCATCTGTGAGAAGACAAGGAAGAGTTGCAATCAAAATGGCGGCCGAAAGATGTAAAGAATAAAGACGGGGTGTGAAAACATGGTGAAGAGGATAAGGAAGAGTGCTTTCATATGGCACAGTGAAGGGAGTCGTCTGTGGAAGACGATGGCTCAGAACAGTAGCACCAAGGTACTCAGGGTGCAACTAGCATAGTTGATTGTAAAACTATGACTTATTCTTAGAGACTTGCCATACAGCGCCAGGTACAATGCCTTTACATTTACAACCCAAATGTGAAACGTTACAATTTACCTGGAGGCGCGAAACCATGGGGAGTTCTCCTGGTGAATAAAGAAGAACAGAATGAGCTGCAGCAGACATGCATTATCCGCAATACAATAAGAGAAAGTATCATCATCATCATTATCATCAACATCATCAACCTCATCATCATCATTTTATTGCTTTCAACATAAGCCATAACAATTGTAATCATAAAAACTATATAAAAGTCATCATTAGAAAAATAAGTATGCAATAACGGGGAAATGGAAAAAGAATAAGGACACTTGGACCAAACTTAGAGCAATTTGTTTAAAACAGTTATTAACTCTATTGAGGGCTATTTTAACAATAGGAATATAGAGTTTACTCTTATATTAACAGTATTAAGGACAGCTACATATGAAACAATAATCACTACTATATACAACTAGGAGGTACACGGATTCACTACACTAACGATATATTACTCAGGGGTTCCTGATAGGAGCCCATATCATAACCTTCTAAGTGGTTCTCCAATGTGGATGGCTCCTCCCATCCATGTTTACAGAGAGACAATAAGAGATGGAGAGAATGGTGTGTGTGTGTAGACCTTCTGCAGTGAAGAGATTACAATTACAGAGATTACAATTATATTTATAAAACAAAAACAAGGAGAGAGGGGAGTTGTTGATGTAGTGGTAGCCAATCAGATCTTATCTCAGGAACCTTTAGCTCAGTGGGTCCTCCATGGCATGAAATATCTATACGTTCTGAGCATTAATTTCTCAAAAACTATTAACGGATTTACACCAAATCATAAAAAGCTTTTTGGACAGAGATCTAGCTTTCAGGCAAATTTGGTGTACTTCAGCAGTTTTTGCAGTATCACTGTTCAAGTTTCCTAAGGAAAAATAATTGGGAAAATGCATTTAAGGACCTCTACTTTTTATCAGCCCGCTTGACAGATCACCCCCAAACAGTTGCAGGAAGGAACTGAGGTGAATGAGACTTTTTTGGGAAAGTTTAGTGAAGTTTCGTCAAATTATGCCACAGTTATTTAAGCAAACTAAAAAGTCTATTTCCTGTAAAAATGTGATCCTAACTATAACTACCCAGTGGCCACCATCACTCGAAGTAGGCACGGATGCTTTCAAGGTGCGTTGCAAATATTTTTATTGTTGTTTTAGTCCATTAAATGATATTGTGCACAGTGCATTGTCCATGACGCGTTTAAACCGTATTCACAAAGCCTTGATCACATGACCCGCTGCAAATGATGGCGTCCTATTTAACCCCTTACACCCCGTGATATATAAACATAGGCAACAGACCATGATTTTCATTGTGTAACATTCCGTCCACATTCTGTTCATGCTGTGTAGATGTTGTTACTATCAGTCAATCATCAACGGAAATATATATGCAATTAAGATTGCTCATTGGATTGCGATACATTTGAATTCACCAACTTCATAAGGAGACTCATTGAATGACACATACATGTGCGCGTTATATTCTATCTCTTTTTAAAGACACTGCTCACCAACCATCCATTTAAATATATTGCTGCTAACACAAATTCATTCCTGTTGCGATTATCGATCCATTTACACCACATTAAAGTGCTGAGTGCTTTCAAAGTGCAAAAATACATGAAAAAGTGCTTATCTCGAGAAATTTAGCAGCCTGAGTCAACGGAGGCAGTGGATGCTGAGGCGGTCCCCTATGAGCCCTGGGGCTGATACATGGCACTCTGAGAGCGATCTCCCCTGAACGGACACTAGCTGCCTTTCGGCTGGAGCCGCGAGCGCTGACACCTGGAGCTGCTCGCGCAAGACCCTAGCGGCTGGGGTGGATCTACAGGGCGGTAAGAGTCCAAGAGCCCTGGGACCCCGTTGGGGTTGTCAGCGTTGCGGTGCCGGAGAGGGAGGGGCGCTGCCGCGCTGTGTGAACACCCGTGTGCCTGGCGGGTGTATGCGGGCCCTGCATATCAAACAGCCGGCTTGGAAAGACGCTGCGGGGAGCTAGGTGACAGGCCTGAGGTGCGGCAAGGTGGCAGATAACTGCGTGAAACTGCGCTAGCCACATTGCTGGAGGAAACACTCTACCCCTGGGAAGAGGTCACCGACATAGGGCATCTGTTGCTGACTTCTGTTGTCTTGCTGTTCGTGGTTCCCCTGGTGGGACAGGAGTCCCGGGGGAATCTTCTTGCTAGCTCCAGTGCCCATTCCAGCGCCTCCACCACCTTAAACGCTTTCAAAATTTAAGTGCTTCGTGAGGGGGACTACAAGTCCCAGAAGTCCCAATGCCACACTACCATCGTTTGGAGGAGGCTGGGCTGGGCCTTCCCCTTTGGTTTTCTTTTCTGAAACTGAGACTGAAGGAGGACTTTTCTAAAAGACGACTTACTGTTGGAACTTGTAAGACAAACGCTTTCTGATATATAAAGTGTGTATGCCCCTTTTAAATAAGGTTATTTTTCTTTTTAATTCTAATTTAATTTAATTTATGTTAATAGCCAAATTCCATTTATTTAGTTTTTAAGGTTTTAACATTTAATATGAAGAAGCATATTACAAAAGCCCTATGTCATTCTCCACTGGAAGTAGTGCCTCCTCCTCTTCCCCAAACATCTACTGATAAGATGCTCCAAAGAGCAATAGGGGTGGTGGCAACTGAAATAGAGCGCACTGAAAGCAGATTATCATTGACCCCAGATTTGCAAGTGATCTGTGATGAGCCCAGTTTTACAACCTTGTTGAGTGACACTCCTCCAACACCAAAAACGACAATACAAAGCACCTTGTTAACCAAGGATGTAGGTACCATACCAAAAATATCTCTAGGAAAAAGGGGCCCGGCAAGAGGGGCCAAAAAGCCCGTTAAGAGTAAGCCCCATACTAAGTCAACCAAAGTTGGGGCAAAGAGGCAAAAAACCTAAGGAGATTCTCTATTCGACCCAGAAAGTGACCCAGAATCACAAAACGCTAGTAAGGCCCAGGAAAAAATGGAAACTACTGAGCCCACCTGGTTACCTACTTTATTGAAGTCCTTTGAAATCCAATTAAAAAACTTGTTAAAAGAAGAGTTTGCCCATATTCATGCACGTATGGACAAGTTAATAAATTTATATGAGACCAGGAAAGAGAGAGAAGTTGCCCCTGTAGCAAGAGATATTTCGACTGTTACTGAGGTCCCTGTTGGGCTGAGGCCAATTGAGAGAGGGGTTGGAACCTCTGATCAGGGTGGGGGGGAAATGTGTAACTCCCCCAGAGGAAAAGAAAACTATAACAAATGGCCGAGTAGCGGATAAATCTGGTGGTGGGGATCTTCCTGAAAAGGAGGGTGTAGCCCTAGATCTAAGCCCAGTGACCAACGTTCCTTCTGATAAAATTCATATCCAACAAAATGTACCAATACTTGATTTACCCCCGGCTTCAATACCGTATGTAGTTATCCTCTCTGGTGCTCCATCTCCCAGCCTAGGACTAAAAGAGACCCTTTATGAGCTAAAAAACAAATGTCTCCATTTCTTCTCTAGTAGAGGGCAAATAGTAAATCCAAATTATATTTTACTGACACGTAGAGTTAGTTGGCTGGGAAATAAGACCAAAGATATTGAAGGAGAGTGTATAGTGAGGTTCCGTGACAATTTTAAGTGATGTTTTCGACTCGCACGAATATGGTCGAGTCTGGTATCTAAGAACCGCAAATGACGAGTTTAGTAAGTGTGCGCAGTTTCGCTGTGCTAACTTAAACCGTTCGTTTGATATGTGGGTTTTTCATCTGTACCCACGGGTTCCATCTTAGATACGGCATCCATTTTGTCTCTTGCCCTCAAGTAGCCAGCGAACGGACACTGTCCGCTTCGTCACCCTGGGACTCTCAGGATATTTGTGGAAGACACATGTACTTTGTAAATATCTTTTACGATGAGGGGGATGATACTGTAAGGCAGATGGCCCCGCTTGAGGCTCATCTTGCCGTGCCGGTTTATTGCCTCAGCCGTGCATCTCATTAGGCACGTCCCTTTGATGCCTGTATCTCGTGTTTCCCGATACCTCCCCTTTTACACCCTTTTCGATTTCCCCACTGTCTTCATCTCCCTCTGCACCTGTCTTTGTCCCTATTTCGATCTGTTTTACTGCCGATTGGAATTCACTAATGTTGGGAAGATGGGTTTTTACAGTTGGGAACCGCCAAATGTTTCCGCACTTATGTTCCGGACCTTATGTGTACCAAAGTGACCAAAGCGACCCCTCTGAGGGATAATTATGGGAACCAGGTTGTAAACTTTTGTGTACCATGTTGTCCTATGAGTTAAATTTGTATAAAAGGAGCGATCCACAGAACCAATTTGAAGCAGTCTCCCCAAGTTACACGTGTTGTACTTGTCGTGACTTCTGTGTTCCCTGCAGTAATAAACCTTGAATCTTTGACGCCGAAGGAAGTGTCCCGTGTCTCTGTAGTTTGTGCGCCGAAACAGGTATCCCATGAAGGTTATAGGTGTTGTTCCCTGGCACCGCTGGTACTGTTAAAAAGTCCAGTCCTTCAGTTGGTGCCCAACGTGGGGCGACTTCAGCGGTACCGGGCCGGTCCAAAGCCTGATGATCGTGAGGAACTTCGTGTGAAATCTCCGAGGGAAGGTGCACCCCGCTTCATCGATCCTGTTGTCGAAATAAGTGGCCCGAAGTTGTTCCCTGCGAAGATTCCCGCCTCCTGACGGCTGCAACGGACCGATGCCCTGACTGTCGACCTGTCTTCGACGCCCGGCGTAGACCTTATGTACAAGCGAGACGATAGACGGGCCTTCCTGGTGACGCCATTGAAGTTCTGAGTTAAGTATTTGTGGGTCGCTCCCAGTCCTTAGTGGTTGTTCTAGCTTTCTGAAAGCTTTGTGGTTAGCCTTTAAGGCTTTGTGGTAATAGCTCTCCGAGCTTTGTAATAGCCTTAAGGCTTTGTTGTATTGCATGGTTCCATTGCATTTGTGGTTCTTAGTATTGGTTCTTAGTATTATTTGACAGTTGCAATTGCCAAAAACCGAGGGTTTTGACTTACACGAGGTTTTATTGCTTCGGTAATCCTTGAAGTTTGATACTGGGTTAGTGTGCACGATGCCTAGCCATAGTGATTTGTTTCGTATTTTCAAATGTTGCGCAATGGATTCCCGGTTGGAGGACTCATGTCCGATACCTCCAGTTGGAACTCCAATACATGATCTTTATAGTCGACATGGGGTGGGTCCTATAATATATAATGATTACTGGATCCGCTATACAAAGAAAGACGGTGACCTTAGATGGCCACCACACGGAACTTTTGAACTTTCGATTTTAGATAATCTTGAGGCTAAATTATTTTTAAAGAAAGCTAGGCCAGCTATGTTTGATTCCTTTCGGATATGGCGTAAAGAGGCCAAGCAGAAAGAAATCAAACAACTTAAAAAGGATAAAAAGCAAGAGTTTGTTCCGATAATGCAAGCTATAAAAGAATGTAGACAAGACAAAGAAGAAAAAGACATGGAAATCGCTACTAGATTGCATCACATGAAAATAGATAAATGTTACCCAGTTTTACCGAATAATCTAGAAAAGAAAGAAGAAGATTTAAAGGAGGATTCCTTGTTATCCTACTTGATGAAATCACCACCTCCTTATGTACAGGGTGCTACTGCTCCTGTAGTTCCTCCTATAGCTCCTCCTGTTGTTCCTCTTGTTGCTCCAGCGGCTGCGGGCCAGCCCGCTGTTAACCCTACGTCTGTTCCACCACCTGTCCTCGTTCCTACTGCTCCCGTACCTGTACCTTTGCAGACTGTTGTTTCTGCTACTCCAACTACCTTGCCCGTTCCTACTATGCCTTCCTTCACCTCTAGTGTTGTTGCCCCTGTTTTTCTTTCTCCTTCTGTTCGTAAGCGTGTTCCTAACTCTGCTGCTACCCTTTATTCACCTCTTTCTGGTCCGTTATTTTCGTCTGATTCATCTGAAACTCCTCAGAGACGGAGTCAGATCCCTAGTGGTAGGGAGAAGGAGACGTTAGTAACAATGGCACATAGGTGGATAAGACATCCTGCTAATTACACTCCGCGTGTAGTATTTGATACGTTTTCTCAGTTTAATGAGCCTATGCAGAGATTCGTATTTGAGGAGATGTGTAACTTTTTGAGAGAAGAATGGTACAATAATGATGTACCGTCCGATATAATTGAACTCCAGAGTCACTTTTCGAACGGTATGATTATAGGAGACGATGTACGACGTGCCGTGGAACGCTTATTAGCATTCAGACCCACAGCACATTCTCGGATATCATTAGATGATACCACTGAGAACTGGAAAGCGGTTCCTGGTCAGTATCCCATGAGAGAAGTTCCGCCACTGTGGGTGCCTGGTGATCCTAATGCGAACCCTGTGGTGCTACCGCATTTTCGAAGGGTGTGGATACATCTTCCATGGAAACGATCTGAAGTTTTGCAAGTGAAGCAATCCTTACCCGATCCGCGTAAAAATCCGGCTGGTTATTATAAGGAGTTATCACAACTAATAGAAGCTTCTATTATGAATATTGCCGACATCGACATGTTGTTTGGCAATGTTGTACCGCAACCAGTTTGGGCTAAAATTCGTCAAGCCGATCACGCAGCTGAATTAGGGGGTGATTGGGCTGCACTACTAGCAGCTGATGCATTACAAGTCGGTGGGGCTAAACCTGAACAGTTGATCTTGGATTTGCCTCAGAAAATCATTACGCTCATGAAAACTCTTATGCCAGCGATGAAGGTGAACTGGGATAAGTTATCAGCTTGTAAGCAAAAGAAAGACGAGAGTGTCTCAGATTTCTTTACAAGGTTTGAGGAAGCGTTTGTCGACCACAGCGGCCAGGACATGGGCGCTGAGGGAGGCCAGCGGTTATTCGTTGACAAATTTGTGTCAAATTTGTTGCCTGAACTAAGCAACAAATTGAAGAATTCAGAGAGTGCGTGGGCAGTTTCAACCCCTGCGCAAATACTAGCAACGGCTCAGTATTATGAGAATAGGGAAAAGGAAGAAAGTGATCGTGTAGAAAAGAAAACGAAAGAACTCAAAACGAAGGTTTTGTTGCAGCAAGCATACCCTCCACGATCAAACCAAAATGATTCACAACAGCAGTATCGACCACGAGCACAGCCCGATAGGACACAGCCGCGCTCTGACAACTTTGATCCCAGATCTTCACTTGGGTATAATCAGTGCGCATATTGTAGGAAAGAGGGACACCTAAAATATGATTGTCTTGCTTTACGGGACCGTCTGAATGGTGTGTCGACACGAGGAAATCGTGGCGGTGGTCCTCAGCAGGCACCACGTGGTAGAGGTCGTGGTTCATCCCACAATCAGATTGATCGTCATCAAAACCTTTCAGATGCAAATAATTATTTTGACCAGCGAAATGCGGGGTCAGTTCGATCTGCACAGTATAATGTTGATGATTATTATATAGATCACGAGACTGTTGTAAATGACCACTACTGGGACAGCCAACGACAAAGAGAGGGAGTAGTGTCAGTTCCGGTCGATCAGAGTGGGCCTTACGTTGCAGTGACTACATCTGGTGTAGTTGAGCCTTTTCTGTTAGACACTGGTGCGACGAAAAGTTCCATCATGCATTCAAAACTCCCTGGCGCACCTTTGTCTGGCTTAACGAATGTTTCCGTTGGATTCTCTGGCGCCCCTGTTAGTAACCCAGTCTCTAACCCTTTGCCTCTTATGATTGGACCACGTAAGCTAACGGCTCCACTGATTCTATCTACAGGTTGTGGTGAGAATCTTTTGGGGCTGGATTTGTTGAAACGACTATATGCAACATTGTACTGTTCCCCAGAAGGAGTGGAGCTTACATTGGGACGGAGAGTGATCTCTCCCATGTATTTATCGGTTGATAAATTCCCACCGGAACTGAGTTCCCTCCCTGCGTCCTTATGGGCCACAGGTCCCAATGACGTGGGCCTACTAGACATTCCACCCTATGTGATTCAATTGAAACAAAATGCGCGATTACCGCGTTTACCTCAATATCGTATTTCTCTCGAAGGTGAACGAGCGCTGTTAGCAATCATTCATGATCTCATTGGAAAAGGTGTTGTTGAAGAAACTCGTGGAAACGTGTGTAATAGCCCTGTATTGCCAATTCTGAAACGAACTGACCCAACTAAACCTCCTGTGTATCGTTTTGTTATAGATTTGAGAGAGGTAAACAAAATAGTGGTTCCGCAATTTCCTGTGGTCCCCGACATTACGGCTTTACTAACAATGATTCCAGCATCTGCCTCCTGGTTCACAGTGATCGATCTAAAGAATGCTTTCTTTAGCATCCCGATTGCAGAGGAAAGCAGAGACCTATTCGGATTCTCATTAGGAGGTCGCAGTTTTAGGCTAAAACGCGCTCCACAGGGCTACTGTGAGAGTCCATCAATCTATAGCCAAGCACTTAAAGGTCAACTTGATGCCTTTGTACTACCTAAAGGTGCAGCTTTGATTCAATATGTTGACGATCTTTTAGTGGCAGCTGATACGGAGGCTATTTGCAAAACGGCTACAGTATCATTGTTACACTATCTACATGAATTGCACCACAAGGTATCGCCTTCAAAGCTACAGTATTGTTGTCAAGAAGTTACCTATCTAGGTCACTTATTGTCAAGAGAAGGGAGAAGGTTGACCCCAGAGAGAATTGCAGCGATTTCCCGAATGACTGTGCCAAAAACCCAAAGAGATGTTCGTGCCTTTTTAGGTATTACGTCCTACTGCAGACAATGGATTCCAAATTTTTCATTGTTGGCGAAACCATTGATAGCCCTTACATGCAAAGACGTTTCATCTCCAGTACCTTGGTCTGAAGAATGTCAGAAAAGTTTTTCTGAATTGCGTGATGCGTTGTGTTCGGCTCCTGTGTTGGGCACTCCTGACTACAGTAAGCCATTTACACTATACGTTCACGAGAGGGATGGTTGCGCGTTGAGTGTTTTGACACAACCTTTTGGTGGTAAGCAACGCCCATGTGCCTATTTTTCTTCGACTTTAGACCCAGTAGCAAGAGCCTTGCCAAGTTGCTTAAGGGCAACAGCGGCAGCTGCGGCGTCCATTCGACAGTCCGCTGGTCTAGTCATGGATAACATGCTCACGGTAATGGTTCCGCATGCAGTCGACACTTTATTGAACCGAACGAAAACTCAACATCTGACAAGTGCAAGATTGTCTGGTTATGAGTTGACGTTGCTGGCCAGTCATATACGGATAAAACGGTGTAATGTGTTGAATCCAGCAACATTGCTGCCGATCGACACAGAATCAAGTGGTGAAGCAGTACATGACTGCTATCTCAAAACTGAAGAGGAAACCAAGGGTCGTATTGACCTAAAAGATACTCCATTGACAGATCCCGATGGTACTTTGTATGTGGATGGTTCCTGTTTTAAGTTACCGAATGGTGATGTGACGACTGCGTATGCTGTAGTTACATTGAGAACAATTGTGGAGAGCGCAAGGTTAAGTCATAATTCGGCTCAGGCTGCTGAGCTAATTGCTTTGACGAGAGCGTGTGTGTTGTCTAAAGATAAACGGGTGAATGTGTTTACAGATAGCCAGTATGCGTTTGGTGTGGCACATAGTTTTGGACGACTGTGGAGAGAGAGAGGATTCCTTACGTCACATGGTACGAAGATTCAGCATGGCCAGCTTGTAAATGATCTTTTGGATGCACTTACGTTGCCTAAGCAAGTGGCGATTGTTAAATGTAGTGCGCATCGTAAGGTGACGGATGATGTTGGTCGTGGTAATGCGTTTGCGGATGAGACTGCTAAGGAGACTGCCCGGAACCTTAGCACTCGAATGTATGTGACGAGTTCGGTTAGGTGGCCTGCAGAATCAAGTATGTGTGAGAACACTATCGAAAGTGTGAAAGCAATTCAGAATGAGGCCACCGAGACTGAAAAGACGAAGTGGAAAGAAAGTACGGGAAAGTTGGATGCGAATGGTTGTTGGACTGACTTATCGGAACAGAAAAGATGGATGTTGCCTGATGCATATGTGCTGGCTGTTGTGACTATGGCACACGGGTTAGCACATATTAGCGCGAAAGGTATCTGTAAATTGCTGTTTCCTGTGTGGAAGAATGATGGTATTACGAAATGTGCTGAACGCTTGGTTAAGAATTGTATGGTGTGTTTGATGCACAATCCTGGTAAGGGCACTCCCACTCCACCTGGCCATTTTGCCCCTCCTGTGTACCCTTTCGAAGTTATCCAGTTAGACTTTATCCACATGGAGAGATGTAATAATTTGAAGTATGTGCTGGTTGTGGTGTGTGCATTTTCTAGGTGGATTGAGGCCTACCCCCTTAAGGATAATACGGCTTTATCCACGGCAAAAATTTTACTCAAAGAGTATTTTTCCCGCTACGGAATGCCTCGGGTTGTGTGGTCAGACAACGGAAGTGAGTTTATTGGGAGCGTGATGAAGAGTGTGTGTCGCGGGTTAGGGATTGTACAGAAATTCCATAGTGCCAATCATCCTCAGTCAGCTGGTTTGGTTGAGGGGTACAATGGTACCCTTAAACTAAAACTAGCAAAGATCCAGGCTACGACAGGTCTTTCGTGGCCTGACGCTTTACCCTTAGCATTACTGTCAACAAGGGCAACTGTACACTCCAGAGTAGGGCTCAGTCCCTATGAAATAGTGTTCGGTCGCCCTGCCAATGTTTGGGGGGTCCCTAGACCGGGTGCCTTTTGTGATCTTGAGTATCCAATGTTGATCGATTATCTTCATGACTTGACTGCTAAACTGAGGTTAATTCACCAACAGGTTCACGAAGCATTGCCGACACAGACGGAGGGTCCAGGCCATCAGCTCCAGCCCGGAGATTGGGTGGTAACGCGAAACTTTTCACGCAAGAACAATTTGGATCCCAGGTTCACTGGACCCTATCAGGTCCTCCTTGCCACAAGAACTGCAGTTCGTCTTGAGGGGCGGAAAAATTGGGTGCATGCCACCCATACCAAGAAAGTCCCCATTCCGTTGCCAGCAGACTCGTGGGTAAGGAAAGGCATTGCATCAACTGAAACCGAAGGATTGCCGGCGTTTGTACCTTTCAGCGACGCACAACCTGTCGGAGAATCCTCAGTGCAGCAAAAAGGCATTATTGAACACTTGTCATCAGAAGACTCAAGACCAGAACATTCAGCTGATCAACAGGGCGTTGTCCCTTCAACGGATCTTTTGTTTAACGAACAGACACGTCCTGGGAAAACCCGATATTTTTTAAGATCCAGCACTAAAGACTAATAAAAAACCCCGTTCTGTCCCTTGACAAGTGCATTATCCCGTTTTCCAGCATTATCCCGTTTTCCATGATCAGTTTGAACACTCATACTATTGTAATTATTTTGTATATATTCATTGAGCTTCGTTCCTTACACTTTTTGTTTCCACAGCTGAGAGACATTTGTTTTTGATATATATATATATATTTGTGAAATAAAGGCCGTAGGGCCGCGTGTGTACTTCCTCCTGGTTAGTAGGTCTTGACGCTAGGTTAAAGACCGTCGATTCCTGGGAACTCCTAGGAATTGACTATTGCTACACAGAACGAAGTGCGTCAAGAAACGTTGCGGACGGTCATAGGGAATGGCATTTTTGAAGCTGATGGACTTGGAAAAAGCTCAAGCACAAAGATTCAAGCTGCAGCAACTCAGTCGTACTAAATGTTTTGTGTTCCAAATATTTGTACTGTTTGTGACTGTTTCTGCGTTATTTGCGGGTGGGGTGTATTACACAATGACTTACTTCTTGCCTTCCACTATACCTACTCCTACCCCTGACCTTAAACTCATCTTCACTGACTCTCCTCATTCTTTTCACATCTTACCTGAACACGAGCAGGCTAGACGTGCAGAATTCCGCAACAATTCCTTTATTCAACTCCTTCATCAGCATCAGTTAGTGGTTAACACTACTAATTGTTGGGTGTGTGGGTTGATGCCACATACTACGGATAAGGGAATTCCATATCTGGTGTTACCGTATAGCTCCCAAGGGTCTGCTCGAGCATTACAAACAATGTTTCAAAGCGCACTGGGTTTCCACCCCATTCGAGAACCACGTTCCCCCTACTCTGGTCCTACCTCGTACCAAAAATCTTTGTCTATAGCAATAGAGGATTTAGATAGCGATATCTATGATCCCTCGCTTATCCCTGAAGAAGAGGTACAAGCCTATAGGGTCCTAAGTAGAGGCGAATATAGTGTGTTCACTGGTGAAAAACAGCTTAAAAGCTCGCCTCCGATATGGGTCGTACCCCACACTGGCAATTTCTGTTTAATAGGTCGCGGCCGTAGATCGAAAGCCCGACTTGGAGAGAGTGCTTGCACTGAAAATTATATTTTGCCAATGGTCTCGTCCCCTGTGTTTTTGGCTGCCAAGGGTACATACTTTATTTGTCATGATCGTGCATATGCATGGTTGCCCTCTGACTTCATGGGCTCATGTTTTATCGCAAACTTGTTGCCTCCGACATTTACTGTAGATGCAGATTATCACAAAACTAGAGTTGTGAGGGGCGTAATTAGCAAAGAGGATACTGCCGGTCAAGAGGCAGGAGACTTTTTCAAGGGTTTCCTCCCATTTTGGGGACCTATGGTTAATAGTAGGAACCTAAGACAGTTGACTCGAGTGGTAGAATCGACAGCTAATATTACTGCCAGTGCCCTTGGTAATATCACCACAGAACTTCAGGCGGATAGACTTATGACGTTACAAAACCGTATGGTTTTAGATGTGATCTTAGCAGATCGAGGTGGGGTATGTAAGGTGATCCATTCGAGCTGCTGTATTTTCATTCCTGATAACGCTCCGACTGTCTATCGAGCCATCTCGAAGTTGCATAAGATCTCCGAATCCATACACGTGGATGTAGGGGATTGGACGCTACTTGGATGGTTTTGGGGCCTGATGTCGACTTGGGGTTGGAAAATTCTGACGATCATTGGAGTCGTTGTAGTGTTCCTGTTCACGTGTTGCCTTTGCGTGCAGTGCGGTCCTGCCTTATGTGGCCTCTGTGCTACAACGTGTATGAGACAGCCACCTGTTACCAAAGGGTCTCGGTTGGACAGAGCTATGCTACAGCAACATCTCGAGGGTCTGATGAATATCGAATATGATTCCGACTAGTGCTTGCCTACATGAGGGCAAAAGGAGCGTCTGAGGTTCCGTGACAATTTTAAGTGATGTTTTCGACTCGCACGAATATGGTCGAGTCTGGTATCTAAGAACCGCAAATGACGAGTTTAGTAAGTGTGCGCAGTTTCGCTGTGCTAACTTAAACCGTTCGTTTGATATGTGGGTTTTTCATCTGTACCCACGGGTTCCATCTTAGATACGGCATCCATTTTGTCTCTTGCCCTCAAGTAGCCAGCGAACGGACACTGTCCGCTTCGTCACCCTGGGACTCTCAGGATATTTGTGGAAGACACATGTACTTTGTAAATATCTTTTACGATGAGGGGGATGATACTGTAAGGCAGATGGCCCCGCTTGAGGCTCATCTTGCCGTGCCGGTTTATTGCCTCAGCCGTGCATCTCATTAGGCACGTCCCTTTGATGCCTGTATCTCGTGTTTCCCGATACCTCCCCTTTTACACCCTTTTCGATTTCCCCACTGTCTTCATCTCCCTCTGCACCTGTCTTTGTCCCTATTTCGATCTGTTTTACTGCCGATTGGAATTCACTAATGTTGGGAAGATGGGTTTTTACAGTTGGGAACCGCCAAATGTTTCCGCACTTATGTTCCGGACCTTATGTGTACCAAAGTGACCAAAGCGACCCCTCTGAGGGATAATTATGGGAACCAGGTTGTAAACTTTTGTGTACCATGTTGTCCTATGAGTTAAATTTGTATAAAAGGAGCGATCCACAGAACCAATTTGAAGCAGTCTCCCCAAGTTACACGTGTTGTACTTGTCGTGACTTCTGTGTTCCCTGCAGTAATAAACCTTGAATCTTTGACGCCGAAGGAAGTGTCCCGTGTCTCTGTAGTTTGTGCGCCGAAACAGGTATCCCATGAAGGTTATAGGTGTTGTTCCCTGGCACCGCTGGTACTGTTAAAAAGTCCAGTCCTTCAATAGTTGTAAACTTAAGGAAACCTCACATCACACAATACCTCCTAAATTCCTACCACACTCAACAACTTAGAGATGGACGCATTAAATGTCTCCCTCTCACATATTTTTACGAGACAGGGGTTACCAATGCAAGGAGGGCTGATCAAGGCAACGGATTTCATGATTGGCAAAAAGTGAATTTGCATCGGGGACATAATCTCTCTAGCCAAAATCCTCAGCAGCCCAATATCCCCTTATTCAATAGATTTTGGCCATTGGACAAGGTCGACTGACTAGGGGGGAAACTTGATGAAAAACTAAGAGGTAGATTAAATGGTGATAAATTAAGGAATATTGGACCCCAGTCGTCTAAAGAGACTTGCCCGAAAGGTTCCCGCACTGTCCTCCCCTTCGATCTAGAGGTTTCTCTTTTTCTTCTTCCTTCTCCTGATAGTCCAGCTGCGATATCTCTAAACATAATGGACCCTTCTCCAGTAACGACCTAAAATTCGAGCACACAGATAGGGAAAACACCTATCTCTACTCCTTTGGAAAAACTCCCTCCTAAGCTCAAACTGCTTTCATGGAACATTGCAGGGTTAAAAAGTAAACTGAACTGCCCCGAATGGGAAAAACTGATAGACTCTTGTGACATATGTATGTTCCAGGAAACCTGGGCTGTTGAGGATTTCAAACGACAAGGTTTTGCCTCCTTTTTTATTCCCGCTATCTCTAATGGCAAGGGAAGACCTTCTGGAGGACTTATAACATGGATTGGGAGTCACTTAGGATGTGAAATTTCAATGCAGGGTGAGACAGGGCCTGATATTTTGAGTCTTTTTTTGACATTCAAAAAAGATTTTAAAATTAAACTACTTAATGTGTACTCGAGGCCTGTAAAGAGTGGAAAGGAGTCCTACACAATAGAACAGTTAGATGCTATATTAGAGGGACAGCCAGATGACGGCTTGATTCTTGTAAGTGGCGACCTAAATTGCCACTTTGAACCAATCAAAGACTTTGATGAATCATATGGATGGGAAGAGGATGAGGTATGGGAGATTCCTGAGATTAGCACCACCCCGATTAGGGCATGGACCTCTTTGGCATTACAATTAAAAGCCCTGACCCTTAAACACTGACTTCGACCCTGTAACTGCGGGGAATTGTAACTATAACAGGATAGGCCATGAGTGAATCCTGGACTATGTTCAGATTGAATGCAGGGGATGGTCCCTGGTTACAGATTTCAGCATACTCTCTAGGTATGATAGCGACCACAATGCTCTCCTAGTATCCCTAATGCTCCCCATAGATAGAGGACTTACCAATTTAGAGCCATCCACTAGGGAAGGTCTTTTTTTCTCAAATAATAAGAGAAAGGTAAAGTGGATACAGATGGAGAAGTGTGAACAAAATCTGATCTCACTTTATGAGAGTCTTATCCCTGAATTTGTGATGCTTTTTAAAGGTGCTTGTATAAGTTTTGAATCACTAAATAAAGTTGGGGCTGTAAATGATACCATCTATTGTAAGCTGAGGGAAGTATTTTGTAGACCTTGCACTAAAAGCGGAAAGAGTCAGAAAAAGATGAGTTGGTTTGATAAAAGCTGTAATAAAGCCAAGAAAGTTCTTATTGTGGCAATTCAAGATAGATGCCTAAATACCATTAAATTAGCAAGAGCTCAGTATAAAAAATGTATCGTTGACGCTAAGATTACTTGGGGAATTGCACAATGGGACAAGATGAAAAGTGCCTTGGAAAGTAAGAATGTGAAGGCCTTTTGGAATTTAGTTGCAACGGGAAGTAGCGAAGGTCGGATACCCTTGGACTCAAATATTGCGGCAGAGAGTTGGGAGGCTCATTACCAGGCCCTTTATGCCCTGGAGCATTGTATTAGTACAAATAAGAGCACATTACCGACTAGTTCTTCCAGTATAGATACAGATTTTCCCTCGATCACTATGAATGAGGTTGAAAATTCAATTAATAGGATTATCCTAGGAAAAGCACCAGGTTTAGATCATGTCCTGGGAGAACTTTACAAGAAAAATGTGGGGTCCTGTTCTGTGGGTGATTTTTAGCGCTATTTTACTTGGAATGGATCTACCAGCATCGTGGCTATGGGCAGAGGTCATCCCCATATATAAAAAAGGTTCTCCATTACTCCCAGGTAACTACAGACCTATTAGTCTGTTAGACGTGTCTCAAAAGGTCTTCGCTAGAATTATTCTAGATCGTGTTCAAACCTGGCTAGACGATAATGAAATCTTGTCCCATCTTCAGGCTGGGTTTAGAACCAAAACCTCTACAATAGACCAGGTATTTAGGCTCCAGCTCCACTACTGGAAATCGGTGGAGTCAGAACGAGGGAGTCTATATCTGGTGTTTGTTGACCTGCGTAGTGCTTTTGACTTGGTCCCCAGAGAAGCTCTCTGGAGGGTGTTGTGGGAATTGGGGCTTCCCCACTATCTTTTAGAAATAATAAAATGCCTCCATGAGGGGAACTTTGCTAGAGTTAGATATGGGAAGAATGGTGACCTTACCACTCCGATTCCAGTAAATAGGGGAGTGAGACAGGGGTGCGTCTTGGCCCCTACACTCTTCTGCATATACATCAATGGATTGGTGCATGCCCTGGGCCAATGTAAGAACATCGATGCCCGAAGGTTGGCCCAGGGACATGTGCCGGCATTGATGTTTGCAGACGATACGCTGCTTCTCTTTAAATCCCCTATGGGGCTACAAAGAATTTTGGATGGATTTCTAAATTTTTGTAAGGACCGGGGCTTGGAGATCAATGTCCAAAAAACTAACTAAAGTTTCTCAGGCAAATAGTTGGGCTCCCAGTAAGCACTCCTTTAACCCCACTGTGCCTAGATCTTGGCGTCAGACCTATCACTCATGAGGTTGGTTGTAGGGCACTCCTCTATTGGTGAAGGATATGGACAACTCCTGAACTAGCCATATTTGAAAAAGAGTTAATCGAGATTAACAAACTTTGTTCGCTTTAGGCTATGGTGATCTTTGGGAAAATCCGAGTACTAATTGTTTTAGAATCACACTTAAGAAACTGATTGGAAGATATTGGGATGTGCACCTGAGGAATTTGTACACAGGCCCCGGGGTTGGTACCAGGACATCTTCCTTTCTGGAGGTTAAATGCTCATATGCCATGGAATCTGTGCTTGATGTGATTCAACCAACTCTTGCTAGGAAACTCTTCCTGCAGTTTGGACATGGATGTCTCCCGCTCCATGCTGTGACAAATAAATGGACAAAAGGTCTGGAAAAGGGTTGTCCTGCATGTACTGCCAAAGAAGAGACTGACATATATGTGCTGTTCTTCCGTGAGGGTTATCGTATAATACGGTAGTATGAGCTAATTAATTTATGCAGGAACCTGGGCTCTCGTCGATGTATGGAAGTATATAGACTTTTAAAAACACTGATTTGCCCATTGTCTATGCAATTTCTAAGTTTTTGTATCGCATTTGGTGTAGAAGGGCAAAACTTCTCAAATCGCAATGATCTCTTTTTTAACCTATGTAAATATTTTATTACTATTTTTATTATGATTTACTGTGGAGTTAAATGGAATTTGATATTATGTAGAATGCATTTTACCTTCAATTTGTCTCTTTTATGGCATTTCGCCGAAATAAAGATATTGTGACTGAATATATTTCAGTGTTGTATATTAATGTCTACATATCCAGCAAATTCCAACATAATCTCCTGAAGTACTGAAACTAAAATGCATTAACGTACTGTCATGGGACCAAATGGGTAACACTGTGCATCAAACTTTTCAATTGTATGCATTTTTATCTTATCCCATATCAGTTACTACGTGACCATCTTCACAGGAAGGATTATCCCACATTACTGCGTTAATGCATTTTCCTGGTTGGATCATCCCCACTTAGGATTTGCCATTATTGAATAAAGTGCTAATGCTGTTTATAAAGTGGCCTATGCAATAGTCATAATTAGTATGCATTTGTATCTAATATATATCTGCTGTGTCTGACTTACTACCACCAGCTTCTGGGCCCCCAAGAACTCTCAGCATCCAAGAAGACGTCATCCCCCAAACAGCAGTGCACAAAGAGGCACATTTGCAGAGTGGTGGAGAAAGGGAATGTGGCCTGCGAAGTCCTCTCAGCAATCAGGCTGTTTGGGACCTAATGGAGGTAACAAGAGGGCTTGTTGGCCTCTAAGAGCCTGCAGCATCCAAGGGGACTTTATGCCCCAACCTGCAGTGCGCCAGGAGGCGTGTTTACATAGTGGTGGAGAAAGGGAGCGTGGCCTCTAAAGTCCTCTAAGAAATCCTGCTGTTTGGAACTTACTGGACTTCATCCCCCCACCAGTTGTTCACCAGGAAGCAAGTTTACAGAGTTGTGTTGAAAGGGGGCATGGCCTTTGGAAATCTTACTTTTTTTATTTATTAGGCGCAGCGTGCTCCCTCCCTCCTAGGCTGATTTCGGCTCCTGGGGACCCTATCCCCCGGGGCCTGGCCTTTAAAAAAAAAAAATGAGGGGAGGGGAGGAGGACCGCGCAAACCCCCTCCTGGGCCAATCTCAGCCCACCACTGAAACCTGTTTTTGGCCCCGGGAAGGCGGTGGTTCTCAGGGCCAGGGAAGATCAGAGAGAACCCCCATAGAATGCATAAGCTGCTAGGAGGTGGTGGTCCCTAGGCACGGAGGGCACGAGGTCCTCCCGATTTGGTTTTGGAGTATGGCCCCAGGGAAGTGGTGGTCCCAGGGGCATATTAAGCCCCAGGAGAGGGGGACCATAAGCCCCCCTCCTTTATTTTGAAAACACCCCTGGGACGTGGCCCACCTGGGTCTGAGAATTAACGAAGCTTGGGAGACCATGCCTTACTTGTGGATCCCGCTGAAAATTACATTTAAACATTTGTTTGGGGCCCTGCAGGTTCCCTGGGGGAGCCCCACCCCCAAGAGGCCCAGGGGGTCAGGGTGTTGCGGCCCTGCCCCATTTACTTTTTTGTATGTTTTTTTTAGGACTCGGCTCAAGCCAATACCTAAGATAGCTGCCAATACTTCTGGGTTGAAGTGTTGGCAGCCAATCAGATCTCAGCACGAGATTGGGAGGAGTCATGATTCAACTGCGTCCCTAGATATACAAATTTGGATTTCACAATTAATACGTCTAAAACTACTGAACGGAATTACACCAAATAAGTAAAAGGCACTTTCCTGGACCAACATTTACCTACCTGGCAAATTTGGTGAAATTCTGTTGAGAAGTTCTGGCTGTAGTCATATCTAAAGGTCTTATGGGAATTAACATGAGAAAAGCGTGTCTAGGACGACCCCCTTTTTCATGGCCCCCACTTGACGGATCACCCAAAAACTTTCAAGACAGCAGCTGAAGTAAGCATCACATTTGTTTTGAAAATGTTCTTAGGATTCATCAAAAAACGGCAAAGTTATTGGCAAATAAAAAAAATACTTTTCCCATGAGAACTCTCATTTTGGAGATTTTGCCCCAGTGAAGAGACTCCCCTACGACTGCGGAGCCTCCACCACGAGTATGGAGGCCATTTGTGAATCAGGCCCATAGTCTCTGCAAAGAACAAAGGTTAATGTAACGTTATAGTTAGGTGTGATAAAAAGATTTACTTTAAAAAATCAACTTACAAATTCACTGAAAAATTAAAGGTAAAGAAGCGTTATAGTTAGGTAAATTTGTCAATGACAACATTAACATTTTGAACTAATGACATGCACTTCTTATGACCTCACATATGACATCACTCATGTCATGTACTATGACATAATTTATAACATCACTGATTCATTTCAATTTACATTAATGATTTCATCAGCAAACATGAGTATGGGAGTACTGGTGCCTGCAGGTTTTGGCGTATCATGACTGTAATTTTCCAGCCCCTCAACTATGTCATTAATATATTAGTTAAACACCGTAGGGGCCAGTACACAACCCTGTCTAACACCACGCTTAAATGAAATGCTAGGTGTCAGATCACCATCCAAGCATCACCTTACTTGTGTAAGGCGATCCATAGTAGGATGTCTGGGATACATATAATTTGCTAGCACCCTACAAAGATTTTCCCTGGGGACTAGGTGAAAAGCAACCCTCAGATCCATGAAGATGCATTAATTCCACATATAAGTGATCCCACAGAATGGCAGTTTGTATATCAGAGTAGGTGTATCAAAGGGTTATATTAGGGTGTGAGGAGGGGCTTCCGATATTAAGTGGATGATATCATCAGTGATGTCATCTGAGATGTCCTCAGTGATGCCATCAGTGATGTCCCTGACCATGTAATGAGTGATGTAATATGTGATGTCATCAACAGTGCATTGCGGGGGCGCGAGTTATAGTTAGTTCGACTAACTATAACGGCTTAATTGGTTTTGTACGAGTGAAATGTCCAACCAACTATAACAACCCTGAAATCTGTGGTTTTCTCAGTGAATTTCTAAGGTTTTTTTAAATGCTAATTTCTTACTATAACATCCCTGAAACCTATGTTTTTTTCAGTGAATTTCTTAGGTTTTTTTAAATGATAATTTCTAACTATACCGACGATGAAACCTATGTTTTTTCAGTGAATTTCTAAGGTTTTTTTAAATGCTAATTTTTAACTATACCGTCCCTGAAACCTGTAATTTTTTCTGTGAATTTCAATGTTTTTTTAAATACTAATTTCTAACTATAACGTAGTAGTCGTGTTTGCAGAGTGGTGCAGAAAAGGGCCTGGGTCTCCAACCAGCATTCAGGAATTCCACTGTGTAAGACTTACAGGAAGTACCAGGAGGGCTACTTGGCCCCCCAATGTCCCTCAGGAGTAAAGTGGACTTCATCCCCAAACCAGTAGTGTGCTAGGAGGCTGGTTTGCAGAGTGTTGGAGAAAGGTGAGCATGGCCTCCAAAGACCTCCTAGCAATCCCACTGTTTGGGACTTACTGGAGCTAACTGAAGGGATAGTTGCCCCCCTAGGACAACCTTGGGGGCCAACTACCCCTCCTATTACCTCCAGTAAGTCCCACACATCAGGAATGCAAAGTTGGCATAGCATGCCACGCCCTGTTTCCCACCACTGTGCAAATGCGCTCCCTAGTGCGCTCTTGGGTGGGGGTTAAAGTCCCCTTTGCTGCTGGGGGGTTTTAGGGGCCAAATAGCCTACCTGATACCTCCAGTATGCACCAGATAGTGGGATTGCTGACAGGTGGACATAGGCCCACCCCCTTTCTCCAGCACTCAGCAAACACGCCTCCTGGCATGTTTCTCCCTTGGGGAATCAAGTCCCCTTGCCTCCTGAGGGTCTCTTAAGGCCAACTAGCCCTCCAGTTATCTCTAGTAAGCCACAAACAGCTGGATTGCTGAGAGTGGTCCGAAGCCACACCATGTTTTTACACCACTCTGCAAACGCACCTCCTAGTGCATAGCTGCTAGGGGGATGAAGTCCACTTTAGTCCTGAGGTCCTCAGGATACAAGAGGACCTCTTCACTCCACCAGCAATGCTCCAAGACGCGTGTTTGCAGAGTGGTGTTAAAAGGGGCATGGCCTCAGACCACCTCTCAGCCATCCCACTGTATGGGGCTTACTGGAGGTATCTGGTGGGCTAATTGGCCCCCAGGGACCCTCAGCAATCAAGGGGACTTAACCCCCAACTTAGAACGTTCCAGGAGGCGCGTTTGCAGAGTGGTGTAGGCACGTTTGCAGAGTGGTGCAGGGAGGGGGTGTGGCCTCCAGTGAGATGCCGGCTTTTGTTTTTTGTTAGAAGGGGGGGCTGTGTGGCACCGCTTCTCTTAATACTTTGTGGGCCCTGGGGACCCCATCCCACAGGGCCTGAGACATTTAATATATATTTTTTAAATAAAACAGGAAGGTGGCCACGTGGCTCTTCTCCTGAGGCCAATTTCAGACCAGGGGACCCCATCACCTGGGGCATGGCCACATATTTGTGCCTTTTTGGAAATTTCTTTGAAAAGGAGGGTGGCCGCACAGCCCCCCTCCTAAGGCCATTATTGGGCCCGGGGACCCCATCCCCCTAGGCTTTGCCTCTTTATAGATTTTTTATAAATTATATTATGGGAGGGGTAACATGTGGCCCCCCTTCCCTGGGTCACTTCTGGCCCCGGGGACTCCATCCCGCGGGGCCTGGCCTCACCGCTGGGGTCCGCGGGGAGCCCCAATGCCCCCACGGACCCTGCAGGCTCCCCTCCTCCTGCAGAAGCCAGCATTGCTTTTGGGCAAAGAGAGCTGCATGTTAGCAGTGTTTGTTACAGCTCCTGCCCTGCCATAGCAAACTGCAATGCCCCGGGGGTGGGCATCCCAGGACATTGCTGGAGCCGGCCCTGGATGGTGGCAGTCTCCAGGGCCATGAAGGTCTCCTGGAGGGGGACCGTGCGCCCCCACTCCCAACATGTATGTAATCTCCGGGAGGAGGTGGTCCCTGGAGCAGTGTGGGGGGCTACAGCTCCCCCACACTTACTATTTCTAATCGCCCCATGGAGGTGGGGTCCCCGGGGTTGGTGGGGCTGCAAGGCCACCTGCCCAGAAGCTAACTAAAGCCCCAGGGATGTGGCGGTCCCTGGGGCTTGGGGGCCCCCGAGCCCCCCCACCCTAAGTACATAAAAGCCCCAGGGAGGTGGCAGTCCCGGGGAACCGTGCTTCGTTTGTTTTTTTTATCACCATAATTTGCGCACCAGCCATAACTCCAGCCGAAATGTTTTAAAAAAATACTTTTTCTGGCAGAGACTCCCTGACCAGGCCTAGGGGGTCAGGGTGTTTTTACTCTGCCCACTTTTCTTGTTTTTTAATGTTTCTCTCACCTTTTTGCTTCTCACTCGGTACCGAGTCACAAGATGGCTGTCAACACTTCCTGGTTTGAAATGTTGGCAGCCGATCAGAAACAAGCTCGTGATCAGGAGCGTTCAGTCAATCAGATCTCACAATTCTCAAATAGCGATATCTGTAAATCTTTATATATCTCAAAAACTACAGAACGGATTTACGCCTTTTAAAGAAAAGTGTGCTTTCTGGACCAAAAGCTACATTTTTGCCAAATTTGGTGTCATTCCGTTCAGCAGTTCAGGCTGTAGCCGTGTCTAAAGTTTCCTATGGAAATTAACATGAGAAAACACGTTTAGGGACCCCATCTTTTTTCTCGGCCCCGCTTAACGAATCAGCCCGAAACTTCAAGACACAAGCTGACCTGAGCGGGCCATTAGTTTTAAAAATTTCGTGAAGATTCGTCAATCAGTGCCAAAGATATGGGCAATAGAATAAATGCTTTTTGAATAGAAACAAGGTTCTAACTATAACTACCTACTGGCGACCACCAGTAGGTTTTATTTATATATATATATATATATATATATATATATATTGGATATAGGATCATCCAACAATTCACAGACAAATCATCCGGCACTCCAAGGTAGGATTCAACTCAGTTTTATTTTTTCACGCGAGTTCACATTAACGCGTTTCGGGAGTCATGCTCCCTTGCTCACGATGTTTTACCACCATTTTTTTCACATTAAAATACACAAAGCTGTGAGGAACCTGCTCAGCTTCACGGTCAACTGGATGACTAACAATCTGTTGAAAGTGAATGCTGAAAAAACAGAGGTGTTGGTGATCAGTAACAAAGAGGACCCTTGGAACGATCTGTATTGGCCTCCAGAATTGGGAACCACTCCGTCTCCTGGTTCCGTAGTAAAAAGCTTAGGATTAAGAATCGACACGGATCTCTCAATGGCCCCCCAAGTCTCTGCTGTTGTCGGATCCTGCATTGGTGTGTTGAGGCAATTACGAAAATTAGTCCCTATCCTATCTGCCTCCACCTTACAGTCGATCGTATCTGCCACAGTCATCTCAAGAATTGACTATGGCAATGCTTTGTATCTTGGCCTGCCTCAGAAGTTGTTGAGGAAGCTGCAGGTAATACAGAATGATGCAGCCAGGCTGATCTATTCTTTGCCCAGAAATTCGCACGCAACCCCCCTGCTTCAGAACTTGCACTGGCTCCCAGTGAAATTCCGAGTTCAGTTCAAATGTCTCTGTGTGGCTCATAAGGCACTTTTTCGGAAAGCCCCAGAGTACATTAAAGAACGTTTGAAGAGGTACACTCCTGGGAGACCCTTGCGCTCTGGAACAATTTCCAACCTGTTTCAACCTCGGTTCAAATTAAAAACCAAAGGAGGGAGGGCCTTGTCTGTGCTCCTCCCACAATTGTGGAATGTTCTCCCGTCCACTTTGAAGGAGGAATCACAGCTTCTACCCTTCAGAAAGAAATTAAAAACTCACCTTTTCAGACAGGCCTTTATGACAGTCTAGGCGGTAGAACAGCTGAGGGTTTATGGGCATCAATGTGTTATGTTCTTCTGTTAAGCGCTTAGAGACCGGTGGTGATAGGCGCTATATAAACACTCCTTAACATAACATAACATAACAAAGCAGTGACAGTAAAAAGCGATGATGGACACAGGTTTGCTTGTGGGACTTCGCTTAGTAGAGAATAGCGGCCATATTTAAATGTGTTGCTTCTGCCGGCATTCACATATATATGTATTTGCCACAAACTAGTTCTATTACAAATTATTTTTTCTTCCCTAATTCATGGTTAAAATACATTTAAGCAATTTTTTAAAACCAGAAATATACGTTGGGAATATGCCTTCCCTAATTTTGTACAATTCAATTAAACACAAATTCAATCATGTTTTAAACATTTTTTGTTTGTACATTTTTAGAAATTCAAAAAGTGCAAGTGCTGTTAAATTGTTTTTGCAATTTTCAGTTTGTTTAAGAATACTGTGGCAAGTGCCAATTTCCATTTATTCTCTATTCTTGCAATATCTAAAGTGCCAGTGCAACACAATAACTCAAAGTTATGCATGTCTAAATAACTAAAAATTAATTCACTGTAAAAAGGGAATCATATATCAAAAAATATAATTTCCTATGGTATCAGCAAAAAATTCATAACAGTTAAAAGAACGTTTACAAACGTCTAGAATCAATAAAGGATTCTAAAAAGTGCTAGTGCTTATGTAAACAATAATAATTTCTTAATGTAAACATCTCACTCCTTTCAATGTAAACCAATTTACAGTACAGTACTCTATTTCAGGAATAAAGTGCAAATGCATGGGTAATCTAAATACCACTTCTTATGTAAACAATGATAATTTCTCAATGTAAACATTTCACTCCATTCACTTCAACCAATTCCATTACAGTATTCTATCAAAAAATAAAGTGCAAGTGCATATGTAAACTAGATACCATTTTATCTATAATCCATTACATTTCAGTGCAAAAATATCAAAAAAGTGCTAATGCATATTGATTCCTATATTGCAAGTACCATTTTTACCCACTTCTTGGCACTGGTCCAATTATAACATTTTGTCAAAAGATACTGTCACTGTAGAATAAAAAATATAATGTTCTCTTAAAAATACAGTCAATTCATGGTTCTAAGTGCAGATGTACTCATTATAAAACTCTTCAGTACGTTTGTCAGAACAGGCAAGTATACAAATCCTCATCAACATTAAGCCCATGCGGTTCCTTACAATTGAATTCTAGAATAAAGTATGTCTCTAACTTCCGAAGTTCCCTTTCCCTGTCCCCCCCTCTCTTTTTTGGGGGGACTTCTGCTATACATGTATATTGTAAACTTACAGGGTTGCTTTGATGATGGGACTCAAAATGCCGCGCAATGGGATATGTCCTGTCCTGATTGACAATTGCTCGCCTGTGTTATAGGATTCGCTGGTGGACAGGTAGAGTAGTACTACCTATATACATTTTAGGACAAGAATATATATATATATTGCCGTTTCACTTCCTCTAACATGCCGGGACACTTGAACAGCGGTGCATCAGAGGGTCTGAGGCTTCCCTGTCGACATACTTTTCCACCAAGCATAAACCAATGCGCCGATGCACTCCCTCCAACGAAATCACCACTTGATTATATATACCACTTGATATGTATGCCAGGACACTTGAACAGCGGTGCATCACAGGGTCTGAGGCTTCCCTGTCTACATACTTTTCTACTGAGCATAAACCAATGCGCCGATGCACTCCCTCCAACGAAATCACCACTTGATTATATATACCACTTGATATATATAATTCATAAACATATATATATATATATTTTTCCAAGTGTTTTGGCCCCAGGGAGGGCTTTCGAGCGCTCTTAGGCGGTGCGTTTCAGGTGCAGCAGAGCCAAGCTGCTTCAAACATTGCTTCGTTCTCTGCGCGTACGTGGAGTCTTTTTCCAGCGCACTCTCAGCTTGGTAATCCTTCAATAAGCGATACTCCAATTGTGGTTTTCAAAAGAATTTAATTTATTCGCAGCATTCCCAGCAACACTGCTCATTCTGAAATCCTTTCTTGTCACCACGGACTGTGCGTGTTCCTTCCCACCTCACAGCCTCTGAGGAAGATTACAAAACGCGTCAGGCAGCGGTGGTTGGGCTGCTAAAGGTATCAGTGGTCCGGGGCCCCTGTGAAATGTATTTGTGGGCTGCAGCTTGAGGCCCGTGTCCACGTTCGAGTGCCTCTCGAGTGTTGGTGCAAGCAAGAGCTAGAATATATATATATATACATATATATATATATATATATATATATATTCACTGAAAAAACCATAGGTTATAGACCATATATAGTTAGGAATTAGCATTTAAAAAACCTTATTTTACTCACACAAAACCATTGAAATTCCATATATAGTTAGTTGCACTAACTATATATCGCGCACCCGCAATCCACTGCTGATGATGTCACATATTACATCATTCATGACATGGTCAGTGACATCACTGATGACATCACTGATGACATCTCAAATGACATCACTGATGACATCATCCAGTGACTGTGTGTTTCTGAAAAGTTTAAATATGTTTTACATATTGAAGAATGAGTAGATGTAGAAGTGTCTGGATGAAGGATTTAGTAGGTGCGTGACTGACTGTATGAGTGAGTGATTAAATGTGTCTCACTGAGTGCATGGGTTAGTGACTAAACTGTCTTAATTTGTGCATCATTATGTCTGTTGTTCTGTAAACTGCTGCACGTGTTGGTCAGTAGCTATATGAGTAACTATATGGGTTATTGATTGATTGCCCAAGTATTTGTATGGGAGACTGAGTGTGTGTGTGGCTGGCTGGGAGGTGTGTGACTCTGTGCAGATCAATGTGTACTTGTATCAATGATTGTATAAGAGAGTAAGTATGTGTTAGTATATGTTTCAAAATGTAAGGTGCTCTATGTTTAACTGTATAGATTAGAAAATGGAAGTGTGATTGATTATTTACAGGACTGACTAGGTGTGTGAGTAACTCCATGGATGAGTGACAGAGTGTGAGAGTCTGTATAGGTGTATGAGTGCATATGATAGTGTTGTAAAGATGAGTGATTGTATGTATGAATGATTGTATGGGTGAATGTGTGTGTAGACGTAGGAATCACTGAGTGCGTATGTAGTAACTAGTATTGGTGTGTCAATGGTTTCAAAAATTATACTCTGTATTTAACACTGGGTGTAACAGAGGTTATATTAAAGTGTGAGGAGATGCATTGTATTGTCACATGAATGATATCATCAGTGATGTGGTCATTGATGTCAAATGAGATGTCATCCGTGATGTCATCAGTGATGTCATTTGAGATGTCATCAGTGATGTCATTTGAGATGTTATCAGTGATGTCATTTGAGATGTCATCAGTGATGTCATCAGTGATGTCATTTGAGATGTCATCAGTGATGTCACTGACCATGTCATGAATGATGTAATATGTGACATCATCAGCAGTGGATTGCGGGTGCGCGGTATGGAATTTCAATGGTTTTGTGTGAGTAAAATAAGGTTTTTTAAATGCTAATTCCTAACTATATATGGTCTATAACCTATGGTTTTTTCAGTGAATTTTCAAGGTTTTGTAAATGCTAATTCCTAACTATATATGGTCTATAACCTATGGTTTTTTCAGTGAATTTCAATGGTTTTTTAATAGCAAATATCATAAGCTGTCGAATGTCAAGTACGTGGTAAGTGAAAACATTTTCGTGTTTATGCACACTGATCTGCTTTGAATGGTGCCCCCCCCCTCATTTCTATTAGGAGTACTCTCTCTTTGCACATAGTGAAGGGTAGTTAACGCAGGCCTTTGCCCCCGTTGTAATACGTCGTGCCTGCTTCTCTCTCCATTTGATTGATTGTTATCCAAGTATTTACTGTTTTAGAATTGGTTCTCTTTGGTTCATTCTCTATTTACAAACAAACACAGAGTCGCAATACTCTGTTTAGTCTTTGCAGATAACGAAAAATCGTGTAAAAAAAAAGAAAGGGAATCGAGCAAAATCAGTAGGCCACTAATGGGATCTCTTTTTGACCTCGCTAAAATAGAAACATTAGGAACAACCCCTCATGACAAATACAAAACTAGTGAGATGAACTGAACTCCACACAATGATGGCTGCAAAACAGCTCGGCTCCGCCACCCACCCCGCCCAAAATAACGATAAAGAGCGGCTGCCATGATTGGTTGCGGAATGGCCACGACGGAGCTACGAAATGGTGCTGCTCTCATGCTAACCCCAGCTTCAGTCTGAAACATCCAGAAACACTGTAGACTACCAATTCGATCAGTTCCGGTAGCGCCCCAATGTAACCCGGTAGAGAAGAACTAGCCCTCCCCTCTTTGACTGATGGTTCTTGTTGCCTGTCCCTTCTGTTGTCATTTAACAGAACTATTTAGCCTGCTGAAAGGGGTTGTGTTCCGACCGCTGGTTGGTGGAGACATTTTGACTATATTCTGGACCTGCGTTGTCGCGTAATGCGTCATATGACGCGCCGCGTTAGCGCATCCGGAAGTCATCCGGAGCGCGCAGCGCGTAACGTAAGCATAACAAGTCATGTGACTTGTTAATAAAACTTTTCATTGGTTCATTTTACTTTTCTTATTCTAATGATGAAAGGCTTGGTCATATGACCTAAAAATTACGCTTTTTATTACTTCCGAACATTATTTTTTCTTAAATATATGTTATAATGTTCCAGGCTAATGTACTTTCCCGGAAAATTTACAACTGTCCTGCAAGTAAAATATATTCTTTTTTCGAGAAAAAGAGCGTTTCTTCGTCCCATGACGGAGCCGTTGAGCAAAAGAGGGTCGACCTGCTGTCTTAGTCGCCGATACGCCTGAATATGAGATTCTTATCGATCACTTTATGTTGCAGGAGTAGAAAACACAACAGCCCTTGACCATTTATCTTTACTGCGTTCCTTCGTATTATACCTTTTACCCTTCATGTAATTGGTCTGCTTTATTTCACTTGCCTTTTAATGATTCTAAAACAGTGACTATTATTAAAAACTTTACCAATGTATATACTACTACCATGTTTTCTTTTAAAAACCTTTATTGTGAAAATTTCATTATACAAATACGAGCCTATAACCACGTGGGCCGGCCACGGAGCAAACTGTAATCGTATATGATGAGTAGACATTTACACTGTAGAGGAACGTAACGGGCGGGCCATTAGGTTGCAAGAACTAAGGTGTCTAACAGTTACGGAATCGGTGGACGTACATTTTATAATTAAAATACGACAGGGCCAGTTACAATAAAATTATCTAGATATACATTTGCGGGCAAGTACCATGGGTGACGTTAATTCGAACTTTCAATAGTACAGTAATCAATAACACATCAGAACTTAATATCAATAGGGATGTCGAAATATTCAATCAATTCTCGTCCCCGCCCGCCATGTGCTTCAAAACTACATACGTATCTCGTGATTTCAAGGTTCTGCAACCAGTACACAACAAGGAGTTACGAGTCCCATTTATTCCGGCGCCATTTTGGGCGAGGACGGGCAGGTCCAGGATATAGTCAAAATGTCTCTACCAACCATCGACTATGATGATGTTCATATGCTGTATTTATTAGAGTAACACTCATCTGTCCACATGAAATTAATTTGCCACAATCTAAACATGTCATTTTAATCTTTCCAAAGTTCTTCTAAATATTTGGGACCGTTTCCCTTGCCTCTGATGCTGTCAGTGCCACTTCTTTGATGAATGTACTAGCAGGTCAGGGGTTCTCCTCCAAATCTCTCTTTTATGCAGCACTATAATTAATTGGTGCCACCTCTCCATATGACGATGCATGGTATAGTTACCATAACAATATTTTTTTTCGGTTCCTCTGGAGAGTTCATCGTGGCAGATGAAGCGTGTAACGTACCGGGCATTTACCTTTTTTTGCATGTACAGGAAAGGAAAAAAAAATCGAGCGTCCGAGTTCTAAGATGTCCCAGGGCCATTTTAGTGGACCAGGCCCAAATCCAAAGAACAGGCCGCCATTTTGAGAGTCCTGTTGCAGCCGCCTGTCGCTGTAGCATCAAGAGCAGCCGAAACTCAGCTGAATGGCAACTGAAACGGTAAAGGGGCGCCCCACTACAGCAGACGAGCCTCCACCTAGGAAGGCCCGTTCACGCCGCCTCCCCCCCCCCCTTCGGGCACCCCACGCCGTTATTCGGAGCAGTATTGTAGGATGGCCACACCAGTGCGGCAACTTGCTAGACATCACCTCGGTGGTAACCGAATCTCAGCGCCTTGTGGTGTCTTCTATTCAGAAAACATTGTTGTGCTGCCTTCGACCTATTCGCCGCAAGTGCGCACGCAACTCAGCTGCATAGCTTGCTAGACACCACCTCGGGGCTAACCGAATCTCAGCGCCTTGTGGTCTCTTCTATTCCAAAAATATTGTTGCGCTGCCTTTGGCCCCATTCGCACATCGGTCCGCTACTGCCGCCATCTCACAGGCCAACGGGGCGCCCCACGCCGACTTTCAGCATTGTAGGATGGCCACACCAGTGCACCTTACTAGACACCACCTCGGTGCCATCTGGATCTTGGAATCTCAGCGCCTTGTGGTGTCTTCTAGTCAGAAAATATTGTTGCGCTGCCTTTGGCCCCATTCGCACATCGGTCCGCTACTGACACCATCTCACAGGCCAACAGGGCGCCCCACGCCGACTTTTACCATTGTAGGATGGCCACACCAGTGCCACAACTTGCTAGACACCACCTCGGTGCCATCCGGATCTTGGCATCTCAGCGCCTTGTGGTGTCTTCTACTCAGAAAATATTTTTGCGCTACCTTTGCCCCATTCACACATCGGTCCGCTACTGACGCCATCTCACAGGCTAATGGGGCGCCCCACGCCGAGTTTCAGCATTGTAGGATGACCACACCAGTACAGCAACTTGCTAGACATCACCTCGGTGCCATCCGGATCTCGGCGCCCCACTGCAGATGAAGTGCCTCTCAACTATGAAACCACCACGGTGACATCCGGATCTTGGCGCCTTGTGCTGGTTCGGGCCTATTCACACATCGGTCCGCTACTGACGCCATCTCACAGGCTAATGGGGCGCCCCACGTCGAGTTTCAGCATTGTAGGATGACCACACCAGTACAGCAACTTGCTAGACATCACCTCGGTGCCATCCGGATCTTGGCATCTCAACGCCTAGTGGTATCTTCCATACAGAAAATATTGTTGCGCTGCCTTTGGCCCCATTCGCACATCGGTCCGCTACTGACGCCATCTCACAGGCCAACGGGGCGCCCCACGCCGACTTTTACCATTGTAGGATGGCCACACCAGTACCACAACTTGCTAGACACCACCTCGGTGCCATCCGAATCTTGGCATCTCAGCGCCTTGTGGTGTCTTCTAGTCAGAAAATATTGTTGCGCTGCCTTTGGCCCCATTCGAACATCGGTCCGCTACTGACGCCATCTCACAGGCCAACGGGGCGCCCCACGCCGACTTTCAACATTGTAGGATGGCCACACCAGTGCGGCAACTTACTAGACACCACCTCGGTGCCATCCGGATCTTGGCGCGTTGTGCTGCCTTTGGCCTATTCGCACATCGGTCCGCTACTGACGCAAACTCACAGGCCAACGGGGCGCCCCACGCCGACTTTCAGCATTGTAGGATGGCCACACCAGTGCTGCAACTTGCTGGACACCACCTCGGTGCCATCCGGATCTTGGCGCGTTGTGTTGCCTTCGGCCTATTCGCACATCGGTCCGCTACTGACGCCGCCTCACGTGCCAACTTATTTTCTCCGCATTTTATACCCTATGCCGCATAACAGGTCATGTGACTTGTTTATAAAACTTTTCATTGGTTCATTTTACTTTTGGTTTCCTAATGATGGAAGGCTTGATCATATGACCTAAAAACAACACTTTTCATTGGATGAAAACTTTTTTTTTTTCCCAAACGATGAAAGCCCCACCTTGTTTCTGGATGTTTCAGACTGAAGCTGGCATCAGCATGAGAGCACCACCATCTCGTAGCTCCGTCGTGGTCATTCCGCGAGCAATCATGGCAGCCGCTCCCCACCAGAAGCCTACAGGAGTCGGGGGCCCCCAAAACTTTTGATGAATCCTCAAGGCGGAGGGGACGCTTTCGAGAATGGGGTCCAAGACCTAGCAGACAAGCGTCCGATTTCCAAGGTGTCCCAGGGCCATTTCAGTGGACCAGGCCCAAAAAGGAAACAGCCTGCCGCCATTTTGAGAGTCCTGTGACAGCCGCCTATCGCTGCACCGCAAGAGTGGGCGCAACTCAGCTGAATTGCGGCTTTTGACACAGTGGACCAAAAGCGGACGGAATGGCAACTGAAACGGTAAAGGGGCGCCCCACTACAACAGACGAGACTCCACCTGGAGAGGCCCGTTCACGCCGCCTCCCCCGGGGCGCCCCACGCCGTTATTCGGAGCAGCATTGTAGGATACCAAAACCAGTGCGGCAACTTACTGGACATCACCTTGGTGCCATCGTTCTGCTGCCTTGGAACTATTCGCACAACAGTTTGCTACTGATGACCCACCCCCCGCGACGCCCCACGCCAGAAATCTGGACGTTGTGCTGCGTTGGGACTATTCGCACAGCCGACCGCTACTTTGTTGTTTTTCCCTAAAAATGTTTATATGTTATTACTGTTTTTGTTTTCTTGTATATATTTATAAGTTATTAAAGTTTTATAATCTTACTACTTTGTTGGAGTGCTATATATTTTTAATGTGACACATAATTGTAAAAACTTTGATGTACAAAGAGTCATCCCTGGAATCTTCCGCTTCAGGCTCGGTCCCCTCCCCAATCACAATACAGGATGGTTTTCAGATAATAGGAACGCGTCTGCTGTGACGGATCTCATCGAGTGTGGGCCTTGATCTACTATAACTCCTTTGAAGAGGGGTGATTCTTTACAGCTGGGGCCATAAACTACATCTGCAGGGCTAGCTGATACCCTAGGACCGGCCTGGACAATCGGACACAGAGGAAAAGGAATGTCAGAGGGTGCGGTAGTGAATAGGGCGAAAGGGAGGTGTCGGGCGGGCACAGGGTGTGATTCTCAGGGAAGAGCAGCGCAGACTTGTGGGACACCCCCGCGCCGCACGGCCACCAGCTGCTGTGTGTGCCCCTGCCCGCCCTCTGCCTCGCTACTGCCTCGTTTTGCCGGCTGCCGGCTGCCCCCGCAGTAGGGTTGTTTTGACAATCATTTGTGCCTGTTTTTCTCCTTAACCCCGTGCATCTCCTTTTTCTTTCCTTATTTTGCCTGTTTTGTCCAACAGTTGTGCTTGTGTAATTTTCTCCGTGTTCTTGGTATCTTTCCCCCTCATACCCCTTGTTTTGTTGCAGATTTGTGCCTGTTTTGTTCATCCTTCGTGTTGTCCGCCGCCCTCCACCCTCCCTTCCCGCCACCGCCGCTTGGCCCCGCCCCTTTCTTCTCTTCTGTATCCCTCCCCGCTCCCGCCTCCCAGCTGCTCCGCCCACCCGCGCACTTGGCCTTAAATGGCGACCGTGCGACGCAGGTGAGTGTGACCCACTTGTGGGACACCCCCGCGCCGCACGGCCACCAGCTGCTGTGTGTGCCCCTGCCCGCCCTCTGCCTCGCTACTGCCTCGTTTTGCCGGCTGCCGGCTGCCCCCGCAGTAGGGTTGTTTTGACAATCATTTGTGCCTGTTTTTCTCCTTAACCCCGTGCATCTCCTTTCTCTTTCCTTATTTTGCCTGTTTTGTCCAACAGTTGTGCTTGTGTAATTTTCTCCGTGTTCTTGGTATCTTTCCCCCTCATACCCCTTGTTTTGTTGCAGATTTGTGCCTGTTTTGTTCATCCTTCGTGTTGTCCGCCGCCCTCCACCCTCCCTTCCCGCCACCGCCGCTTGGCCCCGCCCCTTTCTTCTCTTCTGTATCCCTCCCCGCTCCCGCCTCCCAGCTGCTCCGCCCACCCGCGCACTTGGCCTTAAATGGCGACCGTGCGACGCAGGTGAGTGTGACCCACTTGTGGGACACCCCCGCGCCGCACGGCCACCAGCTGCTGTGTGTGCCCCTGCCCGCCCTCTGCCTCGCTACTGCCTCGTTTTGCCGGCTGCCGGCTGCCCCCGCAGTAGGGTTGTTTTGACAATCATTTGTGCCTGTTTTTCTCCTTAACCCCGTGCATCTCCTTTTTCTTTCCTTATTTTGCCTGTTTTGTCCAACAGTTGTGCTTGTGTAATTTTCTCCGTGTTCTTGGTATCTTTCCCCCTCATACCCCTTGTTTTGTTGCAGATTTGTGCCTGTTTTGTTCATCCTTCGTGTTGTCCGCCGCCCTCCACCCTCCCTTCCCGCCACCGCCGCTTGGCCCCGCCCCTTTCTTCTCTTCTGTATCCCTCCCCGCTCCCGCCTCCCAGCTGCTCCGCCCACCCGCGCACTTGGCCTTAAATGGCGACCGTGCGAACGCGCAGCGGGCGCGCCGAAGGCGCGCCAAAGGTAAGCCCGTCTGCGCCCGTCCGCGACCGGACCGCGACCAGCGCCAGGACCCCTGGCCCCCACCGACGGAAGCCGACCCGACGAACCTACAGCGCCGCCGACCTCATCGCACTCAACACCGGCCGCATCCCAGGATGTCACCGAGCCGCCCCGAAGCACACCCACGGACCCTTCAGCTGCCACGCCTGCAAGTTCACCTGCATCCGGACCTTCCCGGCACCCGCCAAGCCGAACTCCAGCAGCACCCACCTCAAGTGTATCCTGCTCAACACCCGCTCCGTCCACAGACACGCCGTAGAACTCTGGAACCTGCTCGACACCACCGTCCCCGACGTTGCCTTCATCACCGAGACCTGGATGAACGCCTCCTCAGCCCCAGACATCGCCATCGCCATCCCAGAGGGCTACAAGATCACCCGGAGGGACCGCGACAACCAGACCGGAGGAGGCATCGCCATCATCCACAGAGACACCATCCGCATCACTACCAACACCGATGACACCCTCACCACCGCTGAACACCTGCACTTCCAGATCCACACCAACCCGACCACCACCCTCAGAGGCACCCTGATCTACCGACCCCCGGGACCACGCACACGATTCAGCGAGGACATCGCCGACTTCGTCAGCCCGCACGCTCTCCCCTCCGCCGACTACATCCTCCTGGGGGACCTCAACTTCCACCTGGAGAACAACAACGACCGCAACACCATCAGCCTGCTCGACAACCTCGACAACCTCGGACTCAAGCAACTGGTGACCACCCCCACCCACCTCGCCGGACACACACTCGACGCCGTCTTCTCATCCAGCAAAGACGTCTCCTTCAGCCACGCAACAGGACTCCACTGGACGGACCACAGCTGCGTCCACTTCACCTTCAGAAGAACGACGATCCACCACCACCAGCAACAGGTTGCTCGAAGAAGCTGGAACAAGATCACAGCCGACCAGCTCACCGCTTCCCTGAGCCAGCACCCTCCCGCCAACTCAGCGAACCCCAGCCAGGCCGCCGACAACCTCACGAAATGGATCAACGACTGCGTGGACGAACTCGCCCCTCTGAGAACCCCACCCAGCAGATCCTGCAGCAGAAAAACACCATGGTTCACCGACGAACTCAAGAGCTCCAAGAAGAACTGTCGAGCCCTCGAGAAAGCCTGGAGAAGGGAACCAACGACGGACAACATGACCACCCTCAAGCTCGCCACCCGGAAGCACCACCAACTGATCCGCGCCACCAAGAAAACAGCATTCAAGGACCGGCTGGACAACAACGCACACAACTGCAAGGAACTCTTCGACATCGTGAAAGAGCTCTCCAACCCCAACGCCGGAAACAATGACATCACCCCGTCGCAAGAACTCTGCAACTCCCTCGCGTCCTACTTCCACAACAAGATCACGGACATACACAACAGCTTCAACAACCAACCAACGCAAGCCACAACCGCTACGACGCCACCCACCACCACCCTCCGCACCTGGACCCCGATCAGCACCGAAGACACCATCCGCACCATGAACTCCATCCACTCCGGATCTCCGACTGACCCCTGCCCTCACCACGTCTTCAACAAAGCCGACGCTGTCCTCGCACCCCACCTGCGGGACATCATCAACACCTCCTTCGACTCCGCCACCTTCCCTGAGAGCTGGAAGCACGCCGAACTCAGCGCTCTCCTCAAGAAACCCACAGCAGACCCCACCGACCTCAAGAACTACCGTCCCATCTCGCTCCTCCCGTTCCCGGCCAAAGTCATCGAGAAGACCGTCAACAAACAGCTGGCCGCCTTCCTCGAGACGAATGGATCCCTCGACCCCTCACAGTCCGGCTTCCGAGCGAACCACAGCACCGAGACCGCCCTCATCGCCGCCACCGACGACCTTCGAACTCTGATGGACAACGGAGAAACAGCGGCCCTCATCCTCCTGGACCTCTCCGCGGCTTTCGACACTGTCTGCCACCGCACCCTAGTACAGCGCCTCAGCAACATCGGAATCCAGGAGAAGGCACTGGAATGGATCACCTCCTTCCTCGACGGAAGAACACAAAGAGTCCGCCTACCACCGTACAAGTCAGAGGCCACCAAAGTCATCTGCGGCGTCCCTCAAGGATCCTCACTGAGCCCCACCCTCTTCAACGTCTACATGAGCCCCCTCGCGGCCATCGCACGCCAACACAACCTCAACATAATCTCCTACGCTGACGACACCCAGCTGATCCTCTCCCTGACCAACGACCCCGCCACCGCCAGAGCCAACCTGCACGAAGGGATGAGAGACGTAGCCGAATGGATGACGACCAGCCGCCTGAAACTGAACTCAGACAAGACGGAGGTCCTCATCCTGGGCTCCACGCCCTCCGCCTGGGACGACTCCTGGTGGCCCCCCGCCCTGGGCACCGCGCCCAAACCGACGGACCACGCACGCAACCTGGGCTTCATCCTGGACTCCTCCCTCTCCATGACCAGACAAGTCAACGCCGTCTCCTCGTCATGCTTCAACATCCTGCGCATGCTACGTAAGATCTTCCGATGGATCCCCACCGAGACGAGGAAGACGGTCACCCAAGCCCTCGTCACCAGCCGACTGGACTACGGCAACGCCCTCTACGCCGGAACCACTGCCAAACTCCAGAAGAGACTCCAGCGGATCCAGAACGCCTCGGCGAGACTCATCCTCGACATCCCCCGACGCAGCCACATCTCCGGACACCTGAGAGATCTGCACTGGCTCCCGGTCAACAAGAGAATCACCTTCCGTCTCCTCACCCACGCACACAAAGCCCTACACGACCAAGGCCCGAGCTACCTCAACAACCGGATCAACTTCTACACTCCCAAGCGCCTCCTCAGATCAACCAACCACGCCCTCGCCGCCGTCCCCCGCATCCGAAGAGCGACAACAGGAGGAAGATCCTTCTCCTACCTGGCCGCCAAGACCTGGAACTCACTTCCCACCGATCTGCGCCTGACCCAAGACCACCTCTCCTTCAGGAAGAAGCTCAAGACCTGGCTGTTCGAGCAGTAGCGGCACCCCCCCCCCCCTCCCAGCGCCTTGAGACCCTACGGGTGAGTAGTGCGCTCTACAAATGACTTGATTGATTGATTGATTGAGATGGGGGGTGGTTTATTACCCATGCATAAGACAGAGAGCGGGGGTGACCACTGCCTGGGGGAGATGCTTGCGAGGGTGGGGAGCCATGCTAAGGATCGACAGCGTGCACAGAGTGGGTCTGGTCAAGGCATCTAAAATGACTGCCGTGCACGACAAAAGTGTGGCATTTGAAAAAAGGCAAGATGGCGCAGACAATGTTTTTCAACACTTCCTGATTTCCTTCGAATCGAACGTTAACAGACGTTGGGGCATATTACCAAAGTTAAGCGATATTTATCCCTAACGATGCTTAGCAACGATTTTTTTACCGCTAAGCATCGTCAGATATTATCGCAGATAAACCTTGCTATTATCAAGGTTTATCGCAAATACGATAAAAAACGACCGCAATGCATTAATATCGCTGAAAACTCAGCGATATTCATGCATTACCGAGCTAATGCTCTTAGCCATGTTATCCACCTCCCATTGGATAACATGGCTAAGAACTGCTCAGGGCAGGTGCTAGCTTTTGGAGATATTCGCGCTTATCGCGAATATTCCAAAAGTTGATAATAGGAGATAGCGATGTTAGCGACTGTTTCCAGTCGCTAACATCTTGGCATGCCCACTTTGCATGTCATTAGTGATAAATATCACTCACATGCAAAGTGGGGCCCAATTTGGTCGCTATCTCCTACTAGCCGTCGCTAACTGGTGTTAGCAACAGCTAGGTAATACAGATATAATTTTATCTCCGCGAAGCGGAGCGCTGTTACAGATATATATCTTGTTTTTGAACGTTAATTTCTCAAAATCCACTGAAGCACATATATTGAGACCTAGCAAAGGCACATCGAGCTACCAGTCCCTACAATTTTGCCAAGTTTCCTGCAAATCCATTCAGCCGTTCGATTATTATTATTTATTTTTTTTTTGCCCCGCGGGGCCCTTTTAAAACCTCCACATCAAACCTAAGAGGTCAAGGAGGATCTACTATGCCCCCTTATGGTCATTTGCCCCTTCGCTTTGGCCTCCTCTTGTCTCTCAATCCTACCGAGAGACAAGATGGCGGCCGCTACGGACTGTTTGCAATGTTTACAGACGCCGGAGAACCAATCAGCTTCGCAAACCTCCGTTACGCGAAGCGGAGCGCTGTTACAGATATATATCTTTTTTCGAACGTTAATTTCTCAAAATCCACTGGAGCACATATATTGAGACCTAGCAAAGGCACATCGGGCTACCAGTCCCTAATATTTTACCAAGTTTCGTGCAAACCCATTCAGCCGTTCGATTATTATTATTATTTTTTTTTTTTTGCCCCGCGGGGCCCTTTTAAAACCTCCACATCAAACCTAGGGGGTCAGCGAGGATCTACTATGCCCCCTTATGGTCATTTGCCCCTTCGCTTTGGCCTCCTCTTGTCTCTCGATCCTACCGAGAGACAAGATGGCGGCCGCTACGGACTGTTTGGAATGTTCACAGACGCCGGAGAACCAATCAGCTTCGCTTCACAAAGCTCCGTACCGCGAAAAGTCCGCGAACCGGAGCGCTGCCCGGTCCGCTGTTACAGATATATATCTTTTTCTGAACGTTAATTTCTCAAAATCCACTGGAGCACATATATTGAGACCTAGCAAAGGCACATCGGGCTACCAGTCCCTACAATTTTGCCAAGTTTCGTGCAAATCCATTCAGCCGTTCGGGCTAAAAGTGAGGCCAACCGCTCTATGGAAAACTCAATGTTAAAAACACGTTTTGGGACCCCCCTTTTTTCTCGGCCCCCCCTTGACGAACCCCCCCCAAATTTTCAAGGGCTGCTCAGAAACAAAATGTGCCATTTTCCTGAAAATGTAAGCCAATTCCGTCCACAAACGCCAAAGTTATTAGACATAGAATTTTCAAAACTCCCATAGAGAAAAAATCCTAACTATATATACCTACTGGCGACCGCCAGTAGGTAATATATATATATATATATATATATATATATATATCCACAACAATCATTACATAGATTAAAGAAACGATGTCAATGCCACTTTTTTCTTGTCAGCGTGTGTTTATTCCATAAACGTCCAGTCACTCGACCAGTTTCGTCTTCTGATATGTATCAGAATTGCTCAAGCCCCATACACATCAGAAGACGAAACATATACTGTAACCTTTATGCATAATATCATGTATGTGATTGATGTGCCACCTTAAAGCGCTCGGATGTGGGCTGTACCAGCACATGGCGGTTTCTATCTAGTATTTATTTTTTGTAAAATATATTGCCACATTCATGACAAATTGTTGAATCATGTTTAGCTATTTTGGCTACAATATCGAGATCTCGCTCTCTATACCAATTGAGAACAAATGCATATGTATTTAGTCTGCTCTCTAGCTCCGAAAAATAAACGCAATAACCAGGAGTCTGTTTTCTATCTTCATGATGAAGAGGTGTGTCACATGATTTGTATAAACAGTGTGGAGATACGTATACGCGTACTCGTGAGCAAGGAGGTTTCCCTTCGAAACGCGTCAAGTGACTGGGCGTTCATGGAATAAACACAAGCTGACAAGAAAAAAGGGGCATGGAAAAAAGTGGCTTTTTGGGCGTCACGATCCCGTCTGGGCCCGCCACTGTGAGTGGCCGGGGTTTCTGCGCAAACTTGGCAGTGGATATATATATATATATATATGTATGGGCACCTGCTTCGCCCCCAGCTATGCGAATTTATTCGTCGGCTGGTGGGAGGAGCAGGTGGCCTGGGGGGCCCCTAATAAAGATTGGACCGATCGCATTGTAGGTTGGTATCGTTTCATAGACGATCTACTGATCATATGGAACGGACCCCTTGAGAGAGCCAAGGCGAGGTCTCTAAAGAACGATCTAGTACAGAGCCACTTTGCCACTAAATTGAAATCAGCTTTCGGACCCATGCAAGGCTTTTTCCCTTGTGGAAAATGCAAAGCTTGCAAGATCAGTAAAAGAGTCTTGAGCTATGATATCCCGATTGCAGGGGTCCGTAGGAAGATCAGAAGTTTCTTAACTTGTACAACGCCCTACAGTGTTTACTGCTTAACCTGCCCGTGTGGGCTGCGTTACGTGGGAAGCACTATCAACCCCATGAAAATGAGAATATTGGAACATATGCGGGCCATTGCCAAAGGTGATGAGGCATACACTGTTGCGCGTCATTTTGACAAAGTCCATCAACGCAACAGGGACCAATTGAGTTATTTTGGCCTGGATCATGTTCCAAGCAACCCCAGAGGGGGAGATCGATTGCTGAGACTCCGTCGACTGGAGTCGAGATACATCATCGACATGCATACGAAACATCCTCTGGGGTTGAATAGCAGTGAAGAACTCGCTATACATTTGGGGGAGTGATTATGTACCTCCATTGATGTCTGGCTCTGTTAGCTACTAGAGTTTGAAGGGATCTTTTGGTCTGATGTGATAACATCGCAGGGATGATCCCCTTGACTGAATGTTACTGTATATAGTGTAAATATTGTACATGCATGTTTTGATTTATTAAGGAACTGTAAATATTATCTCTAATGCTCTCCTCTAACCTCTTGATCCTTTCTCCTGATTCCCTTCTCTTTCCCTTTCTCTCTTTCAGTAGGATTTTTTGGTCACTGTGTGTCGCAAGGGGGAACAATTGGATATGAGCGTATGCCCATCCAGGGCGTGATGGTTGTAATTGATATATATGTTCTTTTGTATATATGCATGATTTGTATATAGCCCATCCATGGGCGTGATTAAGTGCAAACAGTGTTTTGGAGGTTGAATTAGACACTCTAAGATGGCGCTCATTGAAAGCCTGGGTTTGTTCGATTTGATCAAGTCCCTTTTTGTTTTCCACTACCCTTGTGTTCATAACCGTGACCATGATGGCGCTTCGGTAAACATGGATGAAGGTTTACTACCGAAACGTGTCTGTTTTTTGAGTGTTGGTTTGGTGTTAAAATAAACGTACCCAAACTTGCCCCCGCGAGTGCTTTTTTCCGTTGGACATTGTCCCTGGTTACGGAGTGTGGAGCAGTAATATATATATATATATATATATATATATATATATATATATATATATATATATATATATATTGCTCCTTACTCCAAAATTCCTCTCGTGAAAAGAGTATCAGCACTCGCGGGGAAGATTTTCAGATATTTATTTCATAAACAGACACGTTTTGGATTGCCTTCGTCAGTCTTTACAAAACGACACTGAGTGCGGCCATTTTGACTGCTTGCGTCCTAATTCATAGACATAGAAAGGAGACTTCACCATTGTAAATCGATTCTTTTTATGCATGAAATAAGATTTTCTCGTGACTATTGACATGTATAAAAAATTACTATATACATATCTACAAGTCATTAGTTATTACCACATGTTTTAGCATTTCGCATTTCATTTCGCTTTTACTCCCCAACCTCCTGTATATTGAAAATCTTGCCGTGGATCGACACTACTGCTGTAAAATCTTGTCAGCCTTTTATTGCTTTTTGTTACAAGAAAACGGCCCGATGAGCAGATTAATCTATATATATTGTATTTACAGCCTCATATACATATATACACCTAATTGTATTTCCATGGATTCCATGTTCATATATTATATATGTGCTTGATAGGAACATGCACCACTTAATATATGGGCTTTGCTGATGTGTGGTAAGGCCGATAGAGTTGAATGGTTGCTATCTTCTGGAGGGGCTGCCAAATCTTGAGGGCTGGGATAGATGCTGTCTTTTAATGTCTTTATTTTGTCTCTGAAAAAGGAACTCAAGTATTCTAAAACTTTTGAGATGGAGTCACCAGTTTAGTTATTTTGTCTGGATAGGATAGTTCTTTAATGGTCTCAAAAAGTACCTTTGTTTTGTTTTTGGAAGTTGCAATTTTGTTTGAAAAGAAGGTAGATTTTGCATCTGAAATTTATTTTTTTATAGTTTTTAATCACTGAACGAAAGCTTCCCTTAATTCAGACAGGTAGGAAATGCTACATTTCCCTTCAGCTTGCCGACATTCCAATTTTGCGATTTTTAAAGACTCTGAGAACCATTTGGATGCTTCATGGCGACCAGATTTTTTTATTTCTAGTAGAAGGGCATGAATATCACTGTCACCTAGTGTCTCCTCAGTTTCATCCAGGTTCTCATTAGGAGTAGGGAGGTAGTGTGCTAGAGTGTCACAAAGCGCATTGACATTTGTTTGATTCTAGTTCCTTGAGAAGGTGCCTGGTCTGGGGAATGGATTTATGCCAGTAGATATTGTCCAAAACTAACCTGGTGGAGTGGTGATCTGGCCATATAAAAGAAGAGATCATAAGGTCCTTACTATTTAGATTTGTTGGCCATACTTGGTCTAGGATAGGATATGTGTGTGGGTTCATTCTCATGTATGACTGGGTTTAGGCTAATAAGAGTGTCAGTTAGTTCTATAGCAGTATCGCCTCCAGTGACCTTATTTGCCCAATAATTTAAGTCTCCCAGAAACATAATTTTAGCATGCTCGATAGCCAGTGGGGCTAATGCATCTGCTAAAATTTGAGGAAATTATGCATATAGCCCTGGGGGGCTGTACCTAGGGGCAAATAAAGCATGGGAGGCACAAGTAACTTATCACACTTTAGTTTTCGAAATCAACCCATGAGATGGTTCAAGATTGTTCACTAATGAAGTCAAAAACAAGTCTGTGAATATCCTGTAGGGTTCCCTATGGAGCTTCAATGCTGTTTCTATATTAATATACACAGGAAGTCTTACATTGACTTGATGCAAAAGATATTTTACTTTAGAATTTAGTTCCATGCTGACGATACACATACTTTACGTCTTTATTTCTGCTTGCAGTTTTAGTTGATTGTGAGAATCAATTGAAAAGTAGGTCTCGCATGTGAAAAAGCTTCTTTTTGCATGAAAAGCGATCAGTTTGGGTGGAAGTCGGCACCATTTTCTATTCTCAGGGGAAGAAAACCACATTGCAAGTTAAATCCAGTGTGGTTAGGATTAGATACATCTATTCTTGACCAACCTTCTGCCTCTGATTTAAATGTACAAAGAAGAATTATCAAAATAAATATAAGATCGATTTTGATAATAGACACTGCACTACACACACTTTATGGTATGTTGGTGATGCTGTTCTTGTGCAGAAACCTGGTTTTATAAGAAAAGGTTTATCATAGTTTATGGGTCCTTTTGTGATCTCTGCTGTTAAGAGAAATGTCGTAGAGTTAGATTCTGGTGACGTTTGGAATATGTCTTATTTAGTCAGAACTTCAAATCAATGCTCACAACTTTCTTATCATGTTGGTTTGAATCATTTTCACAACATTTCCAACAGAAGTTTCGGGAGAACGAGACTCAAACCAAGATGGAATAAGGATTACATAATGTGTACTCATTAATTTCTAAATATTTTTTTTTTACTGTGTATGGTTTCTCCTGCACCAATGATTACTCTAAGAAATAGCTTACTGTGTATGGTTTCTCCTGAACCAATAATTACTCTAAGAAATAGCTTACTGTGTATGGTTTCTCCTGAACCAATGATTACTCTAAGAAATAGCTTTTGCAATTTCCTTATTCTTAAATTTAAATTGATATTTCAGTAGCTTTTCACATCTTTACAAATGTTGCATGTATTTTCTTGTGTTGTTGTAGAAGGGAAGATGTGTTATGATCTCTTCATCCTAAGAATGTTTCTTAAGAATGATCACCATGTAATCCATGATAATTCTTATGTTCTGATTCTATTTAGTTTTGATTCCACTGTGAACCTTGTCTGGCAGTTAGTTGAAGCTGGATCGAGGTCCGTGAGGGTTGTGATTTGTACAGCTCCAATAAATACCACTTATTCAACTTTCAACTGTGTGAATCTTCTTCAAAACACACTCTTCCTGCGTGCGAGGACTTCAGAGATGAAAAAGAACTGGTTTGCTGGGGTGGTATGAGTGGTATGAGTGGGTGGGGGACAGTGCATTAAATATACACGTTGAGATCCGCAGATGAGCGTAAAAATAGTTTTGGGTGAGTGTGTGTGTAAAGATTAAATAGGCTGGGGAGAGGCTTGGGAACCACAAAGGAGAAGAGAACGGAAGTGGAGATGAAGCAATCTAGTTTTACACGTAAATTTCAGCAAATATTATATTATTGAAAAGTGTTGTGCTTGACAGGCACGTTTCAGGTGCGGGTATTGCACATAACTATGCTTCAGGGGACAGGAGGTTTAAGAGGATGAAGGAAGTGAATGCGCTTGTTTACTCTTGGGCAAGAAATGCTCCTGAGGCTTAGCGCTGAGTATGAAACATGCATGTCTCATTGGCAGGCATCCAGGGTGTGGTGTGATTCCAGGAATTCATGTATCTGTGAAACATATTATGAACAGCCAGGGGGGGTACGTACAAGCCTGATAATTACTAGTATCGTGAGAGAGTTTTAAAAAAAGAAGAGCCGGAGCACTGACTCTTCCATAGGAGGGGGCACAAACTCGATATACAGGTCTGTTTTCATAAAGTGTGCAGATGTGTTTGTTTCTCTCCTAGGGGACCTGGATTGGGGTGAACCAGTCATCCAGCTGAAGGGGATTCTCTTTCCAAGAATATCGGGCCATATTATCAAGCAGGGCGTTCAAATTATCGCCGTTTTAGCAGCAGAAAACTGCCGCTAAAACGACGATAATGGGCTTGATAATATGGCCTTGTGAATTCCAATAGAAACCCATGTTCTGGTGTGAACATGGGCTTCTATTGGAATTCTCCAGGGCATATTATCAAGCCCATTATCGCCGATTTTAGCGGCAGTTTTCTGCCGCTAAAACGGCGATAATTTTAACGCCCTCGTTGATAATATGCCCCATCCTCCCTTGGCAGACTGGTTCGCTAAGGAAAATGGAAATTTGGTAACCCTGAGCTACTAAGGGAAAAGGGTACCTTGCTGTACTGTGGAGTTACTAAACGTGTTAAATGGACATGCTCAGGGTTGTGGAAAGCAGTTGTACTGGTAATATGGAAACGAGTGATACAACAAACAAGTAATATAAATTTACAAAGTACATGTGCATCCTGTTACAATGTGGGTGCTAGTTATATCACTATAATACTGTTTTCATTTTGCCACAATTCTTCCACCTTGGGGCACTCTGCATGGGTTGTGTTAAAGGATTTAAAGATAGTTGTCCAAGAGTATAGGTTAGTCCTTTGGAGCTTGGATGATTTGACCTTGCATTAGATGGTGTTAGATTGCAGCCTTCCTCCTCCTTTGCATACATTACCTAGAGCTCAATATGAATGTGCATCAGTGCTGTCGAAATCTGGGGTTGCCAAGTACCAAGGTTGCTTAGCCTTGATTCAACCTTATGATTCATCTTTACACCGCCCTGCTCTTCCTTCTATTTATCTCACTCTTGCTTGTTATTTTCATCCCTGTTTCTCTCTTTGCCACAGTTTTTCTATTTCTCTCTCCCTTTTTTGCCTTTCTCTCATAAATCATCATCATCAATGGGTTTATGGAGCTTGGATATACTCCCCACAGGCATCCCTGCACTGAAAGCGCAGTGCAGGAATCTAAAGCTGACGAGAAAAGCTACAGTGGAAGCAGAAAAGTTTTCAGATGTTTTCTAATATTTATATGGCTAAAGGTAACGTAGAGCGATAATGGTAGGGATTCCAAAGCTTGACAAAACTAGCAAACAAGCAGAACCCTAGCAAAAGAAGGATGTTAGTTGATAGGGGTTCACAGGACTGCGCGTGAACACAAGGATATGGACATATAAAGCATCATGTCATTACAAAGACTCTTGAATACAACATTCTTCTCAGGAGAGAGTCAGTGAAGGCTTTTGAGGTGGTGGGAAATAGGGCCAATGAGACAATCCTTCATGAGTCTGGTTGCCATTCTTCAGTAAAGGCACTGTCTGGCTGCCTTAAAGGTAACCAGGTGGAAACAAATGAGGAGCTCCATAATTTCATGTTTAAAGAGCACATCTTTACAAATTGTTCATCAGAGAAGTTACATCAGCATCTGGTAGACTCACAAGTATCTAGCCCAAGAGATCTGGGAAAGCTAGCAGATGACTGGGTACACGGCTGTGCAAGGGAATCCAAGAAGTCCCACAGAAAGAATCCCAAGAAGGGGGTCTAGGTCCATAGAAGAGAGTGGAGGGGAGTAGCAAACCTACAAAGGAGATTCCCTCCGAGCCGCAGAACCCTAAGAAAGGAGTCAAGACCTTACCCAGCTCTAGTAAGCAAAGTAGTGGGGACCCAGGGCTAAAGAAACTCTTTGACAAGAGGTTGTGTTTGGATTGTCAGCAGCCAGGACACCAAAGTGGGAATGCAGCATGCCCCAAGATGAAGGTTACCACTGGAATGGCGGGTGTAGCCTTAGGAGAGGACTCCTCAGATGAAGAGGTCCCAGTAGCTTTTCATTGGGTGGTGGGACCAGATGCTGAGCTGTAATGCCTGAGGGTGGTAGTAGGCACTTCCACCGGATCACAATTAATGGGGTCCCCACCATGGCTCTGAGGGATACAGGTGCCAGCAATGGCGGCCCACCGATGCATGTAAGCGCGGTGGGGGGATAGGGGTGGGTGGGATTGGAAGTGACAAACAAAAGAATAGGGAAAATAAATTAATAAATAAAACCACTTACCTTGTGCTCACTGCAAGAAAAGTGGTTTTATTTATTTTATTTTCCCTATCCTGTTGTTTGTCACTCCCCCGCCCCACTGCCCTTACCTGCACGGGCTGCGACTGGGTGCCAGTCACAACAGAGTGGTGGACAGGCTGGTTTTCCCTGACCCGTATTTGCCAGGTGTAGTTGTATGTCTGGGAATAGTCCAGGTGCAGACCACTGCCCACGCTGTGGCTTTGATATCCCTTGAGAAGGAGGATACACTTACACTGAACAGCATGATACTCAGTCCAGACCTTCCTATAGGTTGTATCATTGGCATTGAGCTCCCAGAAGTGAGCACAGAGCCGAGAGGGGCAGCTGCCCAGGGCACTCCAAAACCCAAAGATTCTGCAGGTACTGTCCCTAAGCAAAGGAGACAGTGGCTACAGGGAAGGGGTAAGGGTAGGAAGAGGAGGTCACTCACAGAGAGGAGTCCAGAACACAGTGGCTATCTACTCAGGTGTGTGAGGAGACCAAGGCTGGGTCTGGCAATGCCACCCCTGTCCTAGGGGGTGACTGTGTGTCAGTCCTAGAAGCCCAGGGCTGTCAGGCAGCTGTTCAATCCTACTGTGTCACCCTTGGGCTGACATAAGGACTGGAAAGAGGCTGTCTGCCACTTGAGGTGGTGACTCCCCAATCAGTGAAGCATGGACATTAACAGGACCCATAGAGATGCTGAGTGACTTCTTACCAGCCCCGAGGCTGGAATTGAAAACCATAGCTAACCTTAAGGTAGCATATCCACCTGTAAGCGGAGAGCTTTGGTTGTTGGTCTGGGCACTGACAGCTGTCAGTGTCCACTGCTGGTAGCTTGCCTTTAGGGCAGAACTGGCCCTGACATGGGTTCTGGGTCCTGTCCTGGGAGGCAAGATGTGCCCACTAACCTTGTTGGTTCTTGTGGGGGTACTCAAGTGTTGGGTGGCTTCAGTGGGTAGAATAGGTCTCGTCCTAGCTATGGTAGGAGCTAGGGAAGCAGTGCCTCTCTGTCCCAAGCAAATGGAAGAGAAAGAAAAAACAACCCACAGTCCTAGCCAAAGGCCAATTTAGGTTGGGGACTGTCAGTTTTAACGTGGAACAACTTCCCATAGAGATTGATCCTAGTAGAAAGCAAAAGCCAGACAGTTTCCCATCCTTCTCACTGAAAAGGCATGGAGAACCACCAAGAGTCTAGACAATTCTCCTAGACATACTAGGGGGAGAGGGAGGGAATGGCTTTTTGCAGGTTCAACTCCATTTTGTGCCCAACATTTTGACCTCAAGGCACTGGTGTAATGACTCTATGATGCACTGTGTCCTGCTGAGCAGGCCTCAGAGCAAGTTCCCTGACCCTTAAAATGTGTATGTCTGATTGGCTCACCCACAATTGGCATAAATGAACTTACTTATAACTTCCTAGCATATGGCACCAAGGGTGCCCAGGGCTCATAAGGTTAAGTGTCCCTCGTGGACTGCAGCACTTATTTTGCCACCACAAGTGTGACAAGGTAAAGAAGGTCTCCCAGCCTGCCATTGCTGACTGGCAGGGCAATTTTCAAACTGCTAACTCGACTATGCCATTTAAAACATTGACAAAGTCCAGACCTTCCTTTTTAATATATACAAGTCAGTCCAAAGGCAGGCCTATCAAGCCATAAGGCAGAGTGCAGTATATTAACAAGCATTTCCAATGCAATAGATCTCGCAATTGTTAAAGTTAGAGCTGTTGGCGTTGAAAATGACAATATTTTTTACTTTTGTTTTCTTATTTGCAGTGAAGTTATTATATTTCAATAGCACTATTGCCAATGGTATAAAAAAGCAAAAGTAAAAAATATTGTCCTTTTCAACGGCAATAGGTCTAACTTTAACTAATGCGAGATCTATTGCATTGGAAATGCAATAGTCTCGCATTTGTTGGAGCTGGAGTTATTGGCATTCTAAATGACAATGTATTTTACTAGCCATGTGGTAGTGTGCCGTACCATATGTGGCCAAAAGAGGTCCCATCGGACCTCTTTTGGCCACATATTGGACAGCACCCTGCAAAAGTTGAAGTTATTGGCATTATAAATGCCACTATTTTTTACCTAGCCATGTTGCAGGGTGCAGTAACATATGTTGCCAAAAGAAGTGCCATAGGACCTCTTTTGGCCACATATGGTAATGCACCTTGCAGAAGATATAGTAAATCCACCCTACCCATAAGGCATTGCATGAAAGACAGTACTGCGATTACATTCAAATAGTTATGTCCATATATACAATTAGTAGCTTTAAAATGTGACAAAAGAATTATTATATTCATTCTGGATTAGGTTGTACTCCATGTTGAGCTGATGAAGGGACATTTATAGAAGGTCTCATATAAATGTGAGGTGTGCTAGTGAGTAAAGTAACCACTGCCAGCCTTACTTAGGGCCAAGCATGTGTCCTGCCTGAAGCCCTTTAAGAAAATAGTGCTATGAGGCTGTAATTTAAACCTAGGGAGTAAAAAAACATGTAACAGGGGGTGTCCTCATAAGAGGTTACAAGAAGAGACAAGGCAGTACTAAGGAGGGATTACTAAGCCAATTGACCAACTAAAAGCCACTATTTACAAAGGCCAGGGACAGGAGCCAATTAAAAAGATGGGCGGGAAGTGGGCGGAGCCTTATACCCATATCTTGAATACAGCATGTCTCGAAGAGACAGGGCACGCACCACCTAGACAAGACCTAAAAAGTAGAACAGGGGTTTTCATATGTTCCAATAGTAAAAACCAAATTGTTGTTTTTGCTGTAGAAAGACAAGTAGTCCTATTGGTGAGTACATGATTACACCCTGACAACTCAGCTGTGTTCACTTCTGAATGGGACTACTAAAATTAGGACTTCTAGGTATCAAAAGAATTGTTGCATTAAACCTGATTTGATGTCCGAGTCATATTTAATGTAACTTTTAAGTAAAGTTGCACTCTGTTGCCCAGGTTTTCCAGTGGCTGGTTGCAGTTGCTAGCTACAATACACCCTTCCACCCTCCTGGGTGGAGGTGTGAATGATTATCAGGAAGGACACAAAAGTTGGAATTGGTGTTGGATATCCCTGGCATGAAGGCCAGACAGGGTGGGATCCCAAAAGGCGAACTCTAGAGTTGTGGACACACTCGAGAATCACTCCCTGTTATGGTTTATAGCTCATAGCGGGCCAGAGTACACAAACACAACTTTATAAAAGTTTTCAAAGTAGTCTGCCACTGCTTGTTTGTGATTTGAGTGAAAAGCAGTGATTTACGATTTGTGAAACAATGTATAGCTCCAGAACCACCATTGTGTTGTCTATAAATTCACAAAAATAAGTTCTATTTTTATAAATTGGTGTTGGATTTCTTTTGTGTCGTGTTTCTTCTTCATTCAGCTGTTTTGGTAATTCTAAATGCGTTGCACGTGTTCCTTTGTTAAATCCTGACTGCTCAAAGCCACAGGTACCCACAGGTACCCAGTGTTGCGATAAGGTTTTACAAAGAAGCCAGACAAGATTCAACATGGATTTGTGGGTTTATTACATAGTGAAGTTGCACAACCACGGCATATAATAAGCTGTTTCCTCACAAGTTGCCATATGTTCCAAGACAGCATTATCAAGGAGTGAGATGATTTTAGTTTGAAGAGTGGTAATGGTACCATGCCCCCAGAGGGAAAGTGTTTTATTTTATCATTCACTTCCTGAAAAACAGAGATATGTTTGAGGGAGAAGGGGATCTTCAAAATATTGTTTTATGAAGGAATCATCCCGGGTGCATCCCTGAGGTGACCACAGCTTAATCCCCCAAACTGCCCCTTTCTCATTGTAATTCATTATGGTCTTCTTGGTTGGTTAATACATGGGCAATAATTACAAAACAATACTTTTGTTCCATTTCCTTATATATAATGCATGATTTATTGAAGAAGTGATCCATAATTCTTTGTTTACTAGAACTAGACAGTTGTCCATTTTATGGGTTGAAGAGTCCAACCTGCTATCGCAAATGAGATCACGAAAGGAGTTTGCATCTCTTTCCAGACCAGCCTTCATGAAAAACTGAAGGGTAGCTGCAGCACTCTGAAGCTGAGGACCATGCAAGACCTAATGTCTAACATATGAAATCTGAACTGAAAGGCGAACCTATTTTAAAACAGGTTCACTGACTTGTGAGTCCTTAATATCATCCAGAAATTGCCATAGCCGCTGGACCCTAAGGTGAGATCACCTGGAGTGGAAAGATCAAACATACTGGCCTCTTGACTCGGCTGCAGAGCTTTGGTGTGCAAAGTGTAACGTATCTGTAAGAGCTACCCTGTAGATACCAAGAACCATCATCTAACAAGTTGCAGACACTTGTGTCTACTGCAGTGATGTAAACCTTATTCTTATTCTCTGCCAGCAGTTTTGCAAGTTCAGAGCTTCTTGAGTATGTTCATGTTCTGAGCGACTTCAGGGGATCAGATTTATCTCTGCCACACAGCTCTAACTAAAACATTGGAGACAGTTGTCATGCAGAAAGTTTTTAAAACCACCAATTCTTCAAGACACAAGAAATTGCAGATAATCCAGCTAGGAAATTCATCACTTAAGGTCTATTATGTAGTGGTTGCAATGTTTTTTTTTTTATATATTTTTATTTTAACAGTAAGACAAGAGTAGGCATTACAGATATCAGGTGTCAAACGGTAAAATGCAGAACGGGGACAGGCGGGGGAACTATACATAAGGCAACCATTGTAAGAAACACATGTCCTATCGCGAGTACGCACACTAGAAAAGAGATAAACAGTCTAATATACGATCCAAAACAATCCCACCCACCCGACCCCGTCCCCAATGATACAGGATAATTACAGCCAGCGTAAACACCCGGACAATAAAGGATCCGTGAAGAATAAACAGCCCACCTCTCGTAGAAAGGAAAAAGAAAAGACAAAAGGGCCATAGAACAAAACAAAGGCAAAATAAAAAAAACCTCCCCTAACCCCCCACCCAGCACCCCTGCAATGGCTACGGCCTAATCCCACTAGCAGCGTGCCTGTCGCCCGAGAACTACCGTAAAAGAAGGGAAAAAGAGAGAACGCGGAGGAGGAGAAAACAAACACACTCCCGGTCTCCCGTACCCCCCCCGCCAACAGCAACCACCCCGAGACATGATAAAGCCAACATTCAGCAAAATATACGAATCAGTCGGGGGAGTATAGTCAAAAACCACCCAACTCCCGTCACAGTTTAGGCACAACCCCGGCATTGCATAAAGCTATTATAGCAGATCTAAGCGATCAAGTTCAGCCCTGGCCAGTACGATCTTTCATAAGAGTCTTCTTCACCCAAGCCGCCATCTTGAAGGAAAAGTCAAAGCGTTCATAAAAGATCATGTCAGTACAGGGGGATCGAATACCGGATAAAAGTTCACAGATCGAACGAGGAAAGGTGTCCAAGAACAGCGAATGTCTCAAACAGTCAATGAGAAACATGTTACCACGCAGAAGATCGTCCATAGATGTATGAGGCGGCAGCAGAATCAAGCAGGATACGCTGAAGATAATCACGGGCTGGCTTGTTGCTAAATGGGGACCGCCAAGGCTCACTGAATCTGGGATCTGCACGGGGACCTCGATTCCAGACGTTCGGTGCACCGGTGGTACCACAGTTAGCTGGAAACTTAACAAGGAGTCGTCCTCCGGTTCCAGGATACCGGCCACTTTCACATTCAGTGTCCGGAACACAGTGATGATATGCGAATGGAGCGCCCCAATGGCGGCCATAACGGCCTGCAGCGATGGCGTGCCGTCCGTCCGCTCCATCCCCTCTCAGTAGGCGACAGAGCAGGACTTGAACCCCGGAGGCTGGCTACTCCGGGGTAACAGGCCACGCAAATCTGATGTTGAACAGTGGGCGCTCCTCGTCTAGCAGAACACACCTTCGCCGTCAGCGAGGGCCCCAGCCCGCCGACCCCGGGAGGGCAGCAAGGTCCCCGGGCACCGGACCCCCACCACGGCAGCCGTGTGACACGCTGGTGTGTCCTCGGTGTAGGTCATGCACCGGATTGTCACCAAAAATCAACAATTCACGGCACACTTCGGGAGACCGGGCTCAGTCCAGGTCTCACGGCCGATGTTGATCACTTCCAACCCGGGTAGGCTAAAAATCGAGGCCCCGGCTTCCACACGTTGTTAGGCCGAGAATGGAAACACGGCGTATCTTCGTCAGACGATGAGATAGAAAACTCGGGATTGCACCTTCAGAGGCAGAAAAACTTCACAAACAAGGAAATCTGGTGTGAGTTCAGGATTAAAGGCAGGATATTCGAGCTGCTGGCGGAGGTCGGCGGAGCCGGGAGCTTACGCGGCCATCTTGGTTGCTAGCGTAGCTCCTCCCCCAGTGGTTGCAATGTTAATTGTGTGGCTTCTGTGGTTAGATGCGCTCTGCAGAAGACCTTAAAATGATCTTGTACACTCTGGATGGGATCTATTCCAATAAACAAGACCCAGTTTGCACTACAGTTTTCCCTCTTCTGTGGTCTGATCACTGTGCCATTCAATTTGAATTGAAGAGTATCGGGGGCCATTTAGCCAGTGTAAAGGCAACCCAGGAGATTGTAACTAGGGCCTGGGGAAGTGTGGACATTATGAAATTAGGAGAAACCTTGAGGCGCTCAATGCGCCCTCTCCCCCTAGGAGTGGAAGAGGCCACATCAGCCTACACACAATGGCTAGATGCAACCTGCAACTATTTAGCCCACGTAAAAAAGTGGATCCCCAAATGGGCTCAACCCTCAGCGCCCTGGTACTCTGAGGAACTTAGAGCTAAAAAACTGGCCTGTAAGCAATTAGAACGAGCTTGGCGGAGAAGGTATGCAAGTGCTGACAAGGAAACGTATAGACACAGCATTACCATCTATAAACAGCTACTATTAGAAGCCAAAAAAAAGTTTTTCACAATGCAAATAGCGTTAGCCAAATCTAACTTGAAAGAACTTTAAAAACAATTACAAAACTTGCGACCCCTAATGTCCCCAAGAGCCAGAGCAACCCTGAACTCTGTGATAAACTGGCCGACTTTTTCAAACTAAAAGTAGAAATCCTTTTCTCCTCGTTCACCCAAGCTGACAAAAGGGCACAAGTGTGGCCGTACATAGACGGACTTGACAGTCCCTGCCCTCTACCAGTTTTAGAACAATTGACACCCCTGGAGATACCAGAAATGATCAAACTTCTGAATTCTATTCGCTCTGGAGCCCCCACTGATCCTAGCACAGTGCTGTTTATCAAACAAATTCCAGAAGTTATCGAACAGCACTTACACCCCTGCTGAATGCTATATTTAACTCAGGCATATTTCCCGAAAAGTGGAAGAACGCCTCTGTTCTTCCTCTGTTGAAGAAGCAGACCTTGGACCCAAAGGACCCCAACAACTATAGGCCAATTTCACAACTTCCATTCCCTGCCAAAATTCTGGAAAAAGCCATGAATACCCAGCTCAGTGTGTTTCTTCAATCTAATAACTCCCTTGACCCATACCAATACGGGTTTAGAGCAGACCCTAACACTGAGTTGGCTTTAATAAAATCCACGTAGGAAATTAGAGAGGCTTTGGACAAGGGAGGCATTGCCATACTGATCCTGCTGGATCTGTCTGCGGCCTCGACATGGTCCATCATGAAGTGTCGATGGACCAGCTGTCTGATGTAGAAATAGAAGGACTAGCAAGGAAACTCATTTCTATCCAATAGATGGCAAACGGTGGACTTGGACGGTAATATGTCAAAGCCATTTTCCCTCCCATGTGGGGTGCCACAGGGCTCGTCACTCAGCCCAACGCTTTTCAATATCTTTGTGGCACCCCTGGCAGGAGTCATTAGATACTTTGGCTTCCAACTCACCTCCTATGCTGACGACACTCAAATAGTGTTGTCATTGACTGAGGGGGTGGAAAATGAAACAGGGGCACGTTTCCACGATTGTATGGGTGCCATCTCTGGCTGGATGTCCTCCAACTGTTTAAAACTAAACTCTAGCAAGACTGAGGTTATAAAGTTTGGAAACAATCCACTTTTGTGGACACCCGAATGGTGGCCAGAAGACCTTGGACCCTGCCCCTTACCCACAAGGAAAGCAAAAAAACGTGGGGTATTGGTGGACAATAAACTCACCATGGGTGACCAAATAAGTATGGTGATTTCGGCCTGCTTTTTGGCACTAAAAATCATAAGAAAAATCTAGTTTTTTCTCACTGAAAACAGCCTTAAGACAGTGGTAAATGCCATTATAATGTCACGTCTTGACTACTGTAATGATTTATATCTTAATGCCCAAAAACAACATATTAATCGGCTTCAACTTGCCCGAAATGCAGCGGCCAGACTGCTGTCAGGGACTCCGAAATTTGTCTCTGTAAAGGAAGAACTTAGACAACTTCATTTGTTCCCGGTCAAACAAAGAGTACGCTTCAAGGCACTTTGTACCATCTTCAACGCCATTAACGGAGTAGGACCTGATTTCCTGAGGCGTAAATTTTAATGTTACGTCACTGGAAGAATGTTACACTCAACAGGAGCCAAACAAGTTCTAGTCCCCTCATTCAAAAAAGTCAATTGGGGAGGCAGGAGCTTTATCAACTGTACTTCTAGGGCATGGAAGGGTCTTCCTTTTCATCTCAGGAATGCCCCGGATCTAATTTCCTTTAGAAAAGGTCTGAAAACATGGCTTTTTTCCCAGTAACACACATCTTTATGTTCCCCAGCAGGCAGAGCTTAGCGCCAGGACACCCCATGGTAACTGTGCGCTCTATAAGTGTGATTAACATAACATAACATAACATATGCACTATGTAAATATTGGTTTTTAATTTATCTGGTTACTGTATTTTTACACAACTTCTCCTTATCCGCATATGGATAAAAAAGCCAAAATATTACTGTTGTGAAAGAAAACCAAAAAAGACCCAAAGCAAATTAGTTGAAAAGAGACAAACACTTTATTAGAAAATGTCATAAAAATGTACAAAACCAGATAAGATCAAATGCTACTCAAAACTGCTCTAGAGAAGCATTGGAAAAAGGTGTTCAATGTTATTCCATGGATGACTATAAAAACAAGCATTTGCAATGCAATAGGTCTCGCATTTACGTGAGTTCGAGTTATTGGCATTTCTAAATGACAATGCTTTTATTTATTTTATGTTCTTAAAACAGATAAATAAAAGGCATTGTCATTTATACTGCCAATAAGTTAAACTCGCAAATGCAAGACCTATTTCCATTTGAAAAAATAGTGTTCGAAGGCTGTAATTAAAGCCTACCGAGTAACAACACTTGTAACAGGGCATCGCCATGGAAGGTTACAAAATGAGACATGGCGGTACTAAGGAGGGACTCCTAAACCTATTGACCAATGAACAGCCGCAGTTTACAGTGGACAATGACACAACAATCCAATTCAAAATATGGGCGGGAGTGGGCAGAGCTTCAAGTCCCTACCCGAATACGGCATGCCTCCCAGAGCAGCGCATGTGCTGCCCAGGCTGGACCTAAAAACAAATAGATGCCCATTTATTGGCTGATTTGTAAAACGGTAAACCAGAAAACCTAGACGCATCACGGCTTCCTCATGAATTTTATCAGGCAAATGATTTAAATTAAAACTCATTTTTTCATTATTACCTATGAAAGCACTTTAAAATATGTGACTTCATACTATCAGTTGCACAAAAATAGAACTATAAATAAGTACTTCTCAGTGTAGTGCTATAATGTGCCCTATTAGTGTCAAAGCTTCCACATGATAAATAAATACACGGTTTTTTTTTATTTTGAAGAGTCTTCATTATATTTTAGGTAAAGTTTGTTGTATGACTTGCATAGCAAATATTTTCAGGGCTTGGCTCGTGCATGTTGATAAGATCCAAGCCAAACCCTTGGCTGAGCTCTTCGTTAATTTTGTTGGCTCGTAGACCCCTATCTGCTTCCAGGTACCTGCACCGCTGCATCCTGGAATCTGGCCATGACGAGGGGTGCGTCGTGAGGCACAGCTACGGTCTCGGGGTTACTCTGGTTGAAGGACCCCGCACCTGCCCCCAGGCCTTGCTTTGCTGGCCACGGCACACAACGCCGCACCAGGTGCTGTCCCCCAGTGCACACTGACACTGCCCCCTCAGCAGGCGGCGTCGAGAGCCGGCTGAAAGTGCATGATTTGACAGTAGATTCAACACGATATCCCCAGACGCTGAATTACTGCCTGCCACTCGGCTCTCACCGGCCACGGCTGCGCGTGCCGCAGACCCACATTAAAATGACTTGTGAGCCACGCCAGGGCTGATTTATCACGCCTCTTCATCACGCCGCGGCTAATTTACAGGGTTATAAACCGGTTGCTGTTTCTCCTGCGTGGCGAGCAAGAGAAAGGGGCTTTCCTAAAAAATGTGACTTTTCGAAGTGTTTGTTAACGTAAACCCTTCTGTTTGTCGAGTGCCTTAAAGCCCAACAAGGGAGCTGGAAGTACTTTATTAGACATTTGCCTGATATGTAATCTGGAAAGTTGTGCTAGTACAACATGTTTTTTTATTGCTGCGACGTTTAGCGTAGTAAATGTCTATCAATAATAAACCATTGAATAAATAATTAAAAACTAGTAATTAACGAGAGCTTCTGTTACAGTGATGTTTTCAGGACAAAATTATCATATTCTAGTTCTAAGAATGAAACCCCAAAGCACAGGGTTTTAAGTGGAATGAATAAACAAGCAACGGCTACAGCAGCAGAGAGTCTCGGTTCAGCCCCCAGGGCGAGCAGAAGGAACCCATGTAAAACAAGCTAAAGCGAAATCATGGCGGAAAAGAGTAACCTGACCCACGAAGAATGCAGCTGCCACTCAAGGAGGCACTGCAGCTGCTGCCCTGCGTGCCGCTGTTCGCTCCCGCAAGGAAAACACTGTGGGAGTGTAGCTTTTCAAAAGAGGTGGGACATGCACCCCTGTATAGCCATTTACCGGCGTTGATTCCAAAAAGACGCAGGCAACAACCAACCCCATGCGTGGGGGGAGTCAGGCCCACGCAGAGTTACTTTACAATGCTTACAAGAAGCCTCGCAGAGCAGTGCATGCGCGCTGGCTCAGGCTCGACCTAAAAATTGAAAGAGGTGTCAACTATGCTGTTGCCTGAGACTTAGGCTTTATGTATGACAGACTCGTGAGTGATTAACCCTGGGTAAAAACTGGCGGTTAAAATCACTGAAAGTTTTTTATATCAGACTTGGAAACTTTTTGACAGTGAAAAATCTTTAATTCAGTCCGCGTGCTTTAGGAGAGAAGGGTTCCACAAGATTGGACACATTGTTAGAGTGTCCATCTTTGATGAGGCCCTAGATTTGACAAGTCTTCCGCTGTCCCATCTGACGTTGATGCTTTCGAGGCTGAGAGGCTAGATTTACTGCGACTGTGTGTTGAGTTCACTAGTTTAGTTTCATGTTACTAATCTTAAACTGCCAATGGCATTTCATCTTCTTTATGTGCAAATATATAATGTAGATACATTTTTTAAGTTTTCTGGAGGGTCTGTGTGCTAACATTCTTAGGGGCACAGTTGTAACCAGGGTGGTAGCCAGTAGCAGTATATTGTTGGTATTTAGCACACATAAATCCAATATTTCCCATTAGAAGAAGGCTTAGCGTTGTTATTGAAGAATGCACACATTTATACTACTAGTGAGGGCGCAGTAGCAGTCTAAAAGCCCAAGCAGGTTTCCGCTGATTCGGCCCACTTTTTTTCGGACATTTGTTGTGTTTCCAGGGCTGTGAAAACTCTGTTCTGTACTCTTAGGACTCTCTATTTCTTACTGGAATGTTTCCAACAGGTCTAACAGTGGCCATGCCTAAAGTCTAATGGGCTTTTTCATGCTTCCTTGGTTGGATTGGAGATTTTGGATTCCCTGATTTCTTGTTCACTGATTTGATTATTTTGTTTTCAAGAGTTTGCCATGCTACAGCTGTTAGTATTTCTTTGGTATGTCCTCCTCCTAAGCAATTAAGGAAGCGAGGATGAAGCAGATTGAGGCATAAAGTCTAAGTTACTTTAGTCAATTCTCATGACGGTTAGTCTCCTATTACTCATTTAATTTCATTTAGGCCTTTGTAGCTGCCGACCAGGATAGCCGTGGCATTCTTCTCAGGTTTTAGGAGAGATCCCTACACAGAGATCACTGGGGTCTAATGTATTTGTAATTGTACGTTCTTATTACATTTGAGTATGTTTAGAAAGGCCTTACCATTGACAGGCTGCCACACTTGTCTTCATCTCAGCCTCGTTTCTTGGACTCAAAATAATCAATTGCTCTGAGGATGATCTGATTTTTATAGGTGGAAATGCCATCAACATGTTTGATTAATTAGATGATGAATTAAGCCTCAACGTTTAGGATTATAGGCTAAAAATATCCATTTTATTGCATACTGTATCCGATTTCCCCGTTTTTAATTCAACAATTTTTTATGTTCTTCCACAGAATCTCTTCGTGTGAACCCTGGAGCACTCAGCACCTTGACTTTATCTATTTGTATTCATATCTTTGTTGAATTCATTACATCGTTTTAAGTAACAGCTGCCAGAGCTCTTTGATTAATTCAACTTTTGAAATAATGTTGCATATCTCAAGTGTACCCTAATGATGTAATTTCAATACCACTGCAAACCATTGTTGTGTACACACATAAATGCACTGGATTATTGCGCCACTCCTGTTTTGAATACATACACAGGGTTAGGGGTATAGTATAAAGTGAGTGTACGGTCAACGGCGGGAGCGTGGAACTTAGAAAAGGACTTCTGGAACAAAGAGAGAGACGGTAAATGATCTGCAGGCAGGCGACATGTCTCATAAGTAATGACTAAAACGAGGATGAGATAGGCATGGTGGTAAAGTTTTTTCGACTCGCTCAGCTTTTTCCTTCACTTAAGGACACATACGTTTTTGGTGCTGAACAAAAATACTCTCCCTTTCCACCGGAGCACATCTGGTATTTTGATATAAATATTTAGAAAGAAAGGCTATGTTATGTTTAACAAAAAAAAACTTTACAGACATTTAGCAAGATATATCTCAAATGCCTCAACGTACATATACACTATAAACACATATATATTTACCTTACTGCAAAGCACATGCTCTGTATGTTACATTTCAACAACGGTTCTTAATCCCTGCTCTTATTTTTCTTCTTCTTTATCTTACCTCTTTCCTGTCTATTCTCTCAACCTTCTTCTTTACAGTGTAGATTTTGTATAGCTCGTAGCTGCTCTGTGAATGCCAACTAGTAGTGTGGACTACTATACAGTTATGGAAACTTTATGCAGAAGAGGATAAAATAGCTTTGGAAGAAGCCATGAGTTATTATAAAATCGAGATTTCCAAAGGAAAAGAGAAATACTATATCAGAGCTATTATGGCTGCACCTAATAGCACCAGAAGCATATTCAGAATAATGAATGACCTCTCTAAACCAGATTGCCTTAAAAACAAGGTCACCACCACACAAGGCCTAGGTGATAGTCTGGATGTATTCTTTAACCCCTTCCATGCTGGTGACGAACCCCAGCCGTCACGCTCCACGGTGCTCGTGTGCTGATGACGGCTGGGGTTCGTCACGGCCCCGCCCTGTTCGTGCAGCTGCCGCACACGGGGGGAATCGCGGCCGCACGGAAGGGGTTAAGGAGAAAATCAGTAAAATCCTTGATGAGCAATACAGATCAATCAGTAGAGCCTGACCAGACTAGATCGTCTAAGAGGCCATCACTGGTTCAGAGGAATGACAAAGTGGATAAGGATAAGACAGAGCCACTGGAACATTTTGAGACTCTAGCAGAGGATGGCTTTAACAAGTTAGCCTTGAGTGTGTCCTCAGTGTCCACGCTGGATCCATTACCCCACTCAGTGTAGAAAGAATTGAAGAAGGAACTTTTCCCACAACTTTGGAAGATATGCTGCCAATCCTTGAATAGTGGAGTAGTACCAACACTATGGAAACAGGCAATAGGTATGCCACTTTTGAAGAAACCTACCTAAGACCCCCTGTCCCCCAAAAACTATAGGCCTATATCCCTTCTACCTTACCCAGTGAAAATAATAGAACAATTTTCTGCAAAACACTCTCTATCTTTCTTGAAACCAATCACAGATTGGAAGATGAATAATTTGGCTGTTGACAGGGAAATGGAACCGAAACCGTCCTACTAACATTGATGGATGAACTTAGAATGTGAGCAGACAAAGGAAAATCAGCCAAACTGATCCTACTGCACATGTCTGCCACATTCAAAACGGTCAATCATAGAACTCGCATGAATAGGCTCACTGCATTTGGAGTGGGAGGTACGGTAGCAAAGTGGCTCCAGTCCTACCTGTCTAATAGACAACAGGCTGTGGACCTACCCCCTTCCAATCTGAATTCGGAAACATTAAACAAAGTGTCCCACAGGGATCAGCAATTAGTCCAAAATTGTTTAATATCTAAATGAGCCCACTGATCTCAATCATCAAGTCATATAAAGTGAAAGATAATTCCCTGCAGTTTAACAGTGACAAAACGGAGATCTTATGCTGCATGGCAACGAAAATTCCTCTCCCCCTCCCAACCAATTATTGGTCCATTCGCTCAGATAAGCCCCCAATACCCTCAATGACAGTCCGTAATCTGCGTGTAGTTTTTGACAATATACTTAGCCTAGAAGCCCAAGTGAATAAAACTACGGGGACTCGTTTTTCCCTCATCAGAGCACTACGAAAGTTTCTTCCAATGATCCCTGTCTCGGATAGAGCCCTAGTGGTAAGAAGTGTCATCCTGAGCCAATTAGATTACTGTAATGCTCTGTTATTAGGTGCCCCAAACTTTTTGATTAAGAGACTCCAAACAATGGCTGTAAAGCTGGTCTTAACCCCTTGCGTGTGTCTGTCGGCCAAAGGCTGTCGCGCGCACTACTTTCGCCCACTCATTAAACCCGCCGCACCGTGGCGGAATTGCGGCCGCGGTAAATGGGTTAAACAGACCACACAGGTCATCTGCACCCATGTCTCTAAGGGAGCTCCACTGGCCCCCTTTGACCCAGAGGACACAGTTCAAATAACTCTGTATCATGTTTAGGGCACTACACGGTCTTGGGCTTATCCCGCTATAAAACACATTTAAATGGTATGCCCCGACAAGAAGCATACAATCTTCATCAGCCAACCTTGTAAGCAAGTCCAGGTTGAAAACAACGAGATTTGGAGGAAAAGCTTTCAGCATTGAAGCAGCTCAACTCTGGAATGAGCTCCCTCCAACTCTAAGACAGACAGAAGATCTATTACAGTTCAGAAAGAGACTTAAGACTTGTCTCTTTCCAAAAGAGTAAATCAGATCACAGGATGCTACCCAGCAATTACTACTTGTTCAGGAATGTGTGTCAGAACTTGTAATCACGTAATACAGTACAAGGATACCCGTAGGTTGACAGTGCACTTTATAAATAGATGTAACATAACATAGCATAAAAGTAGCTTCAACTTATATATAATTCTCACACACTTTTCCACTTGGGGAATGAGTAATCTCTTTGGTACTGTTACGTCTAGGGTTCCATTCACAGATCAAATAGATAAGAGAAAGTATTTCTGTCATTAAGATGCTGGTCAGACTGCCATCCGAGGTCCAGTGGGTGGCTGTCGGACTGCAGCGGTGTCATCGGCAGCGGTCGGTCTGACAGCCGGAATATGATGCATGCATCCAGTACTCAGACTGACCACTAAAAGACCGCCATCTCTAAAAATGCTTCTACGACCGCCATGTTTGTGGTCAGAGAGAAACAGCAGCAAATGGACTGTACATGTAGGGTTCCGACAGCCTGAATGTGATGGTCCAACTTCTCGGCTCGAGTTGTCAGAAACTAAGGATTTGGGATGCATACTCCCGTAAATCTGCTCCTATCCATCAGTCTCTGCCATGGATCCCTTTCTGCAGGTCCCCCCGACACCTGGGCATCTGAACCCCGATGTCTGCGATCCTGTGGGTGCCAGATTCCAGGTAAGTTCCTCAGTGGTATGTGTCCACATTGACTGGACTGTGCACATTCTCATACACCCTGCACATTGCAGCCTGTAAACATGCCATGACCGCTCTATCGGTAAGGAAATGTACAGGGTGTACCTTTGTACCCATGCTTCAAACTCCAAAAATAAACATGGGTCATACCATGAAAGCAGCTCTACTCAATTGCAGATCTCTCCGCGAGCACGCCTTAGAAATTTTTCATCTACTTGAGGACCAAAACCTCAACATTCTTTTCTTGACGGAGACATGGTTAGATGCGTATTCAGACCCTGACATTATCCAAGCCTTGCCCCACGGATACTCCCTCTCTAGATTGGATAGAAAAGACGGTAGGGGGGGAGGCATTGCCATAGCTACGAAATCCCCTCTAGTTTGCTCCTTAGCTCCTATACAGATCGATCATAGTGAAGCTGGATCCTTTACAATAAATACCGGCCCCAATCACTCCCTATCAGGCATTCTGATATATCGTCCACCTGGCAGAATGTATGATTTTACTTCTACCTTAATGGAAGCCATTACTCACTTAGCACTTAGAAAATCGAGACTTCTAGTGCTGGGTGATCTCAATGCTCATTTTGAAGATCCACTAGACAATGATGCCACAGAGATTCGAACGGAGCTTCTTTCGGTTCAACTTGAAATGAAAAACAAGGAACCATCTCATCAATTAGGTCATTTACTGGATCCTATCTTCGGTAACTGGCAGGGAGTTCACACCTTAGAGCCCCTGCCCATACCTTGGTCGGATCACTACATCATTCCGATTACGATTCAATTGGATAGAACTGAGCACTTCCAACATCAATCTCTGCGATATAAACGCAGAAAATGGAAGAGCTTTTCAATAGAATCCTTTATTCAAATCATTCAGGAGGAAGGCCCTCCTAAAGGGGAAGATTGTGAAGCAGCTAGTAACAACCTAAATAATATTGTAACCAAGGCCCTTGATGCTACTGCCCCCAGTCGTAGCATGACCAATGCCAGGAGATTAAAAAAAGCTGCTCCCTGGTTTAGCCTAGAACTCCAGACCATGAAAACAACTTGCAAAAAACTTGAGAGAGCTTGGCGCCAGAATTTCTGTGCAGAAACTAAAATGAAGTACAAAAACTCACAAAGAGAATACTACAAATCTGTACGTTTGGCCAAGGCAGAGCACTATCACTCTCGTATAATGGAAGCAGGTAATTCCTCGAAGGAACTGTTCCTGATTTATAAAGAAATATCTGTAGTGGATACGAATGCCTCTACTCAAAACGATTCTGTGGAATCATGTAATGAAGTTGCACAATACTTCTCAGGCAAAATCAACAAAATATATACAAGCTTTTCCAATCATGTAGAGTCGGCTTCTGACTTCACAGAAAATGACTGTCTTATTAAAACTTTAAAGTGCCTTAAATCTTTTGAAGTTCCCCTGTACGAAGTCCTGTCTCAATTGTGTAATAAAATCAAATCGGGCTCTCCCCGAGACCCGGCGCCTCCGAAAATTTTAGCTGAAGCCTTCCCTGCTTTAGAACCTTATTACAGACATCTACTCCAGATCTCATTCTCCACAGCTTGCCTGCCGGCGGATTGGAAACAGGCAGTTGTACTACCGATCAAAAAAAAGCCGAATGTCAGCCAAGACATTATGGACAACCTCCGGCCAATTTCTCTGCTACCATATTTAGCTAAGCTAGCCGAGAAAATTGCTAACATCCAACTCATGGAACACCTTGAAGAACACGATGTCTTCCATAAATCCCAGTCGGGTTTCAGATCCAATTTTTCAACGGAAACGGCTCTCCTTAGGGCCACTGAAACCCTACGAGAGGGAGCAGATGAGGGCAAGACCATGGCCCTCATCATGCTCGACCTCAGTGCCGCGTTTGACACTGTAGCACATTCCATCTTGCTACAGTGTCTAAACAAAGCCGGAGTAACCAACAAGGCACTGGGGTGGCTGAAAGCCTTTTTGATCGATAGAAGTTTCCAAGTCCAAAGAGGGACGTCCCTCTCAGACAGCGTAGTGCTTGAACAGGGGGTGCCTCAGGGCTCGGCCCTGAGTCCCACCCTGTTTAATCTATACATGGCCCCCCTGGCAGAGGTGGTGCAATCGTTCGGCGTGGAGCTTGTCTCTTACGCCGACGATACGCAACTCTTAATATCTTTGACGCAAGCCCCCTCCAGGGAAGCTGACAACTTTAATAACTGTATGAGCAGGCTGGCCTCTTGGATGACAGAGCACTGTTTAAAACTGAATGGAACCAAAACGGAGGTCATCATTATTGGAGGTAATGAGACCAATTGGACTAAAGAATGGTGGCCCACCTGCCTGGGTCCCCTGCCCCCTCCTAGTCGGGAGGCAAAGAATTTAGGAGTCTGGGTGGACAATAAGCTATCTTTTGATAGCCATATAAAGAGAACTGTAGGCAAGTGCTTCGGAGTGATGAAGACACTCAACCGCACTCTGGACTTGTTGCCTCTCAACTCCAGACGGACTATGACGCAGGCACTTATAACTTCCCGGATTGATTACGGGAATGTTTTACTCTTGGGCACTTCAGAGAAAAATATAAAAAAATTACAGGTCCTACAAAACTCGGCCGCGCGCCTAGTATTAAGACTGCCCCGTAGAGCCCCTTCACGACCCTCGTTGGCAACTCTCCATTGGCTGCCGATCAAGAAGAGGATCATTTTTAAAGCTCTGCTATGGTGTCACAAGATCATCCATAATAAGGCACCTGCCTATATGTCGGACCTGGCTTCTTTATACGAACCCAACAGAACCCTCAGATCCCAAGGGACAGGTCTGCTCACAATTACACGTCCTAAAAAGGCCAGAATGGGCGGCAGATCCTTCCGCACGATGGCAGCGAAGCACTGGAACCTCCTGCCTTTGGACACCAGATTGGAGGGCAATGAGACCTCCTTTAGGAAGAAACTGAAGGCTTGCCTCTTTAATCTGTGATAGGCTCCTCTCCTCAATTCTCACTCTCTCCACAGCGCGGGGACACGCCGGGAGGCGTCACCAGGCGCTTTACAAGCTCTTTTAAACTAAACTTAAACTAAACACTCCAGCAATGGGGTACATGGTGCACAAGTTAGACCCCGACATAGTTCAGCCATGTATGTACAATTTCACATGTTTTCTGTGCATTTGTACCCATTTACAATGATATATTCAGCCGCAGCAGCGACCACCGCTTTATCAGCGATTGCATTGTAAAAGCTGTCAGAATCAGACTGCGGCCACGGCACTCAGATGGGCAATCTTATCGTCATCGTAATGAGGCCATAGTGCTCTCAGGGAGATGGTCATATATTATCCTCAATTGGAGTTTTTACCAGCTTTGTTGGAGCAGTCATATGGCTGGGAATGTAAAAAGTATAGATGGGGTTGGTTGCACAATAGGACAATGCCTAATAGCTGTATTTGTTCTTGGAACGTGTAAAATCCTTGCACCTGTCCTATGTGTGAACTTGGAGGTTTATTTTACTCAAGAAGTTCAAGAATATCTGCTGTGTGGAAATGCAGAATGATGAAAGAGTGTATATATCTGACTTTCTCTGCACAAACTGGGTGCACATTCTTTATATCGAGAAGAGAATGGGAATATCATCCAAAGTATTGAGGACAAAAATATTGACAGGTAAGTATGTATAGATTTTTTATATCTACCCCCACATCAGTGTCCCTTCATTATACTTTCCTGTATGCACTCACCTTTCTATATTTTGGTCCTCAATATTCTGGCTATGATATTAAAGTGTCACAAAATTAGCTCCTTGATAATCAATACTAAAATCCATTGATTTATTTTTAAAATGTGAGATACATTTCCCAATACTTGATACTGAGTTAGTCCAGGTGAATTTCCCTGCGGTGTGCCTTATGTCTTGCATCGCCGTTCAAAGTGGTCTCTAAATATGGCTCAGTCTGATTGGTTGATATGTCAAGTTAATGTTCTTTGATTCGTTTTCTGAGTTCGGAAGTAATACTTACATTGATTTACTGCTTTCTGTAACTGAGTCATTACTTGCAGCCATTGTTGAAAATGTTGCTGTAAAAAGTATAAGCAGAGGGTCAGGTTCGTATTTAGAATAGATGAATGATACAGTAAATATTCATTGTGTTGTAGTAACTGCATGTTGCATTCTTTGACGTGATTGTAGCAGTTAGTCAACACATCACTCCCATATTCCCTTTATGAGCTTGTTTCAACAGATGTTTGTCACTGACAAAATATTTAGAAGGCATTCATTGAGCTGCTAAAGGTGTACATGTTGAAATGTGAAGTTCTCTGTAAGCCACTCCCAATCAACATAGACTTAAAGATGATCTTTTATTCAGAAGGCCTGATTTACAAATTGCATTTTTGAGTAAATTTACACTTTTGGGTAGGACTGGTGAAAAATGTTATTTACACCGGAGTAATCAGAGAAATTTCATTAATTTCATGTTACTCATTTGAGGCAACATTGCTGAGAATTATGCAATTGCGCTAGTTTGCATAATTATGCGTAATTAGGCGCAAAAGTCCTACTGCAGAAGCATTTAGGTACACAAGCTTGAGGGGCTGCTGCTGTTCATGTTCTGTAGCATTTAGCGATATTTTCATACAGCTAAATGCATCCTAATGTACAATTTGGATGCAGAGGTGCATTTTGCATTGCAATAAATGCAAGATTACTCTCCACATATTTCTACTTAATGTGATACAATTGTGCTGAAATTTCAAGTAATTATGCTACAGTAAATTATGCGTTATACCCACCCTTACTGTTAAGTATGTTTCCTACATTTAGTTATTTACAAACTACACTTTTATAGTATTTTACACATTTGTAGTAAGTTCAGCATTACCCATGGTCAACTACTGCTACTGCAACAACCTCCCATCAAAAATAATGGCGGTACAGACTTAAAATAACCCCCCAAAAGATTGAAATAAAACCCCTAAGGAAATTATCTTATACTAATTTAAATTGTTTCATTTAGTTAACAATATGATAAATACAAATTAATATTTAAAACACATACACAACCAGTGCTTATTTAATATTTAATTATAAAATACTTAATAACATATATTCTTTGATAGGTTAATACATATTTTATATTTTGTTTATGTATGTCTTATTTATTTAGTGTCACATTGGGTAATAAAAATCCATCAAAAATAATGCAGACAGTAAAAGACAAATCTACAATAAGTATGATCACAAACAAGAAACCAATGAGAGTTTTTGATCAACGTCAATCAATACTAATTTCATGTGCTAAACTAATATTAGCTAGGGCATGGATCAGCCCCAATACACCCAATGCCATGGACTGGTGGTATCTAGCAATCGAAATTAAAACAATGGAGGGTACTCTAGCGGAATTAAGAGGCACTAGGTCTCTTAAGAAGTTCGAGAAAGGAGGAGGAGCTTGGCGGGCATCCGAGATGGCCGCGTGAGCACAGCGCTCTCCGGACCCTCGCCGCTCCCGGCATTTTATCCTGGCTGAATCCTGATTTCTTGCAAGAATTCGTGTAGGGGACGTTTGGCTGATTACCCTGGCACTTTTCGGAAATTGATTTGGATCTCGTAATCCTGAGAAATGATGCTCTGAACTTTTGGGCTCCGCCCTTGAGGTGCGCCCGGGACGGGGTGCGGTTCTGTAGCCGTCCTGCAATTGAACAACAACGGCAGGAGATCTGGCCTTGTGGGTCCCCCCTTCCTAAGTTTCGGTTTCGATTCTGTTCCGACTTGGGCCACGGGTGTGGATGTCGTGTTGCCGCTGAGACTTGGAGGCAGATCGGCTGTTGGACTTTCATGCGACCTATTTGCTGGCCTGGCGACCTCTACCCGAGTTGTGCCCCTTTTTAGTGTACTTTTGATCCTGTACTTTGGGTGTCGGGCCCGTCGACTCTGGTGGCTTGTCCTGTGACGCATCTTCAAAATGGCGGGCAGAGGGGACAGAGAGACGCGCAAGACGAAAACACCTCTGCGCGGAGCTCCGGTTCAATCGAATGTCATGGACCGTTATACCCATTCTAAGGGGTCCCCCGGAGCTGCCCTGCCTGGTTCCAGTATAGCAACCGAACGAGTTTTGGAAGAGTCGGCGGAGCCCTCCCTACAGGATATCATGGGCGCCATCTCGGGTGTGAGGGAATCCATCGGCCTACAGTACGAGGCCTTGGCCCATAAACTTGACACCGTGGCTATTGAGGTGAATCTGATTCGTGCTGATCTCGGCAAGACGAATGAGAGGGTACAATCATTGGATATTAAATCGTCTAGCCTTACGAAGGACGTCTCGGAGCTCCAGACAGAGATCGGAAATCTCCGTCGGGGGAACGACTTCATGACCCGTCGCCTGGAGGATTTTGAAAATAGGGCGCGTCGCTGCAATGTTCGCCTGGTTGGTGTACCGGAGAACCCTGAACCCCACTCGGTGGATCTCCTGGTTGAGGATCTGGTCTTGAACCATCTGGCCCCTTCTGGTCTTACAAAATTTTTCACGGTGGAACGCGCACATCGTGTTCCAGGGGGCAAAGTCAAGCCGGGAGCCCCGCCGAGACCCATTGTAGCGAAGCTTTTTCATTATAGAGACCGGGACGCTATCCTGCAGGCCTCGCGGGTGAAGGGCCCGGTGGCCTTTGAGAATGCTACGGTGAACTTTTACCCGGACTTTTCTCAACAGGTTCAGAGACAACGTATGGAGTTTCGTGGTGCCAAGAAACGTCTTCGGGATCGGGGCCTACGTTACGCCATGCTCTTTCCCACCAGACTTCGGGTCGAATACAATGAACGTACCCTTTTCTTTGATCGGCCAGATGTTGTTAATGACTGGCTGGACTCGTTGCCTGATCGTCCTCCTGAGACTGACTCCGCCGCTCACCCGGGTGGTGCCGAAGGTGGTGCGGAGATCTAACTGTTCGGCTCTTATGTCTTATTTTGAATACACTGTCAGGAGTGTTGGCCGACGTCCCTCTACATTGTGATTATTTTGTCTTTCATTAGTTATTTTTGTTCTTGCTGAGGTCGGGGGGAGGGTGGACCGGAGACCTTTCCTCCTCCGGGGTCTTTGTGTAGAATAGGGGTTCTTGGGCGCAAGGCACACTGCAGGTTGGGGTGGCTCTTTAGCTTTTTGCAGGGGTGCAGGGTGGGGGGTGTTTCTCTTCAGTTTGGGGGAGGGGGTTGGGAAGTTTTTTCTTTTCTGTGTGTTGTTTTCAAGGCGAGTTGCTCCTGTGTCTGCTGCTGTTTCTGATGTCTAGCTCATAGACGAGGGGTCTTGGCTCGGGCGGCTGGGATGGGGGGTAGAGGGTTGAAATTTCTTTCCTGGAACGTTAATGGCCTGGGAGATCGTATTAAGCGCAGTGTTGTCTTAAAATGTATACGACGTCTGTCACCGGACATTGTTTTTATGCAAGAAACCCATTTGATTGGTAATGTTTGTTATGCAATGAATAGATGGGGCTACCGCCTTGTGGCGCACTCGGGGTTCACCTCCGGATCTAGGGGTGTGGGTATTCTTGTTCGAACCTCCCTTCCCCTGGCGATAGATGAGGTGATTCACGATGATCGTGGGAGATATACTGTCTTGGTGGGTAGATATGAGGGCCGCACCCTATCTCTCTTCAATGTTTATGTTCCCCCGGGTTTGCAGGCTTCTACTTTTACTGATTTGGGCCGTGTTTTGTTAGATCTCCCTGATAGTACTCTCTTTCTGGCCGGTGATTTTAACTCGGTGCTTTCCGGCCTTCACGATCGCCATCCCCCTAGAGATACCCCGCAGGCTCAGCAGTGGTTGGGTGGGTTTCTAGATACCTTTGGCCTTGTGGACTGCTGGCGACTGTTGCATCCTACTCAGCTCCAATACACCTTCCATTCTGGGGCTCATGGCAGTCTGTCTCGGCTGGATTATTTCCTGATGCCCGCCGCCCACTCATCGGCGGTTCGTGAGATTTTACATTTGCCAAGGGGTATTTCTGATCACTCGCCGCTCTGGCTTCGTTTCGAGGTTGGGGTAGAGGCGGCGGGCCGAGTGGCTCCCATTAACCCTTGGTATCTTTCCTCCCCTGAGACTCGTACCCTCTTGCTCAAGTCCATGGATGCATATTTCCTGGAAAACGAGGGGTCGGTCTCTTCGGCTGTGTCCCTGTGGGAGGCATTTAAAACTGTGATTCGTGGACAGGCCCTTTCCCTGATTGTTGAGGCTAAGAAGGCTGGGAGGAGGGAGGTGGTGGACCTCGAGGGGGAGATTTCTGCTTTGGAGGACGAGTTGGAGTCTGGCGTCACGCCTGAGAAACTCCATGCCCTGGGTCTGAAACAGTTTGCATACAAATCCTTGGTCACTGACGCTGCAAAGGTGATGTTTCGTGAGCAGCAGGGCAGATTGTATGATGTGGGTGATAAAGCGGGCAAACTCCTAGCGTGGTTGGACAAGAAAGAAAGAGTTAATCGTGTGGTGCCCGTCATTCAGTCTGCGAGTGGTGAGAATGTGATTGATCCGACTGCCATTGTTGATCGTTTTGCGGAATACTTCCGTGTGGTGTATGCTCCCGTGTCTGTAAGGGATGTTGCCGACTCCCGCCTTCTTCTACGTGATATCACTTTGCCCTGTGTCACCGACTTGGACCGTATTGCTTTGGACTCCCCTTTTACGAATGATGAGATAGCCACTGCAGTTCGTTCGCTCCGTTCGGGCAAAGCATTGGGCCCGAACGGTTTGCCTATTGAGTTGTACAAGTTGCGCCCCGATAAGGTGGCGCCGTATCTTCGCGCCATGTTTCTAGAATCTCGTGAGCGGAACATACTTCCTTATGATCAGCGTCTGGCGACAATTGTTGTCATCCCCAAAGAGGGTAAACCGCGTGACCTCTGTTCCTCGTATAGGCCCATATCCCTATTAAATGTTGAACCTAAGGTGTTGGCTAAACTTTTGGCGACCCGTCTCCTTTCGGTTCTTGGGGATTTGGTCCATCCGGATCAGTCTGGCTTTATCCCGCATCGAAACACTGCTCTGAATTTACGTCGCCTCCACGGCGTGCTGGCGAGGGCGGGGCTTTTGACTGAGCCGGCCATTTTGGCGTCCCTGGATGCCTCCATGGCCTTTGACACTGTGGAATGGCCCTATCTATGGGCGACTCTTGAGAAATTCGGATTCGGGTGCGAGTTTATTAGCTGGGTTAGACTATTGTACGCGGAACCTCTGGCACAAGTTGTAGTGAACGGTAGAGTGTCTGCTCCCTTCTCCTTGGGCAGGGGTACCCGTCAGGGTTGCCCCTTGTCCCCTCTGTTGTTTGCGCTCGCTCTTGAACCGCTGGCGGCCTGGCTCCGTTGGGAACCATCCCTCAAAGGGATTCGTTGGGCCCCGGACTTCGAAGACCGCGTCTCGCTTTATGCTGACGATATCCTCTTGTATCTTACTTCCCCTCGCAAGTCTTTATCTGTTTTATTTGACGTTCTTGCATCCTTTGGCGCTAACTCAGGCCTCGTCATCAACTGGTCCAAGTCCTGTGTATACGTTTTATCTGGTATCTTGCCTCCGTTGCCGAGTAGACTTCCTCTTCAAGTGGTCCGGGATGGCTTCAAATACTTGGGGGTTTTTGTTACCCTGGACCCGTCCCTTCGTTTCGATCGTAATCTCCTTCCCCCGTTGCTTAGGCTCCGTTTGGACGTTGCCCGTTGGCGCAAACTTCCCTTGTCTCCCCTGGGTCGGGCGGCCCTGTTTAAGATGATGTCACTACCGCGGTTTCTCTACGCTCTCCAGAATTATTACGATCCCATCCCTAAGGCCTATTTTCGGGAGATTGAGAGCCTTCAGAGGCAATTTATTTGGGATGGGCGACCGCGCATTGCTCTCGCGAAACTTTCCATCCCGTGGTATGATGGGGGCATGGCGCTCCCCGACGTTAAGAGATACTACTGGGCTTCCCATCTGTCCGCTATTAATCACGCTATGTTCTCGCCAGGTCGTAATCCGGCGTTTGAGATGGATAAACTTCAGCTTCCGGGAGGTGACTTTAATAGAGTGCTCTATTCTCGCTCCGCTGGGCGCCATCTTGTGGGACCTACTTTGATTGCTTTGTCGGTGTGGCGTGCCGCGAATGTAAGCCTGGGCTGGGAGGATCGCTTGACGTTGGCGACGCCGCTTTATGCTTCAGAACGTCTGGGCGGTCTTTGGTCCTCCAAGGGTTTTGACCGTTGGGGCTTGATTGGGATCTCTAAGGTGGGGGATGTGTACTTTAAGGGTTCTGTGCGCCCGTTTCAGGCCCTCCAGGCTGACTACGGCCTGAGTAGTCGGGAGTTCTTTCGTTATTTACAGGTCAGGCACGCTTTGGTTTCGGTATTTGCTCCTGGTGAGATTCCGCCTGACTCTTCCCCCCTTGAAGACCGTATCCTTGACGAATATCTTCCTGATAGCACTATCTCCCTGATTTATAAGAAGTTGATTAACAATCGGACTGACTTATTGGCCCGACTTCGGGAACAGTGGGTGGGAGATGGGTTGGAACTTGATGATGAGGACTGGCAGTCGGCCCTCTCCTCCCCGAAGGAGGTGGCTATCCCGGCTCGACTCCGTCTGGTCCAATTGAAGATCCTTCATCGGGTGTACGTGACGGGACCGCGACTGATGGTGATGGGCTTTTCCTCCGATGGACTGTGTAAGCGTGGATGTGGTTTGCGTGCTACTTTCCTGCATATTCTTTGGGAGTGCCCGTTGGTGGCTGCTTACTGGGTGGCTGTGCTTGATCTGATGACTGTGGTGACAGGGATGTCCTTGCGTCCGGAACCTCGTCGCTGTCTTTTGAATGTTTGGGAGCCCACTGACTATTCGGTGGCGCAAACTAGGTGGGCCACCCTGGGCTATATGATTGCGAAGCGAGATATTGCGCAACTCTGGGGGGCCTCCAGGCCCCCTGCCCTCTCGCAATGGGAGGATAACATGGACTGGTCCATGTTCCGTGAGAAAACCGTCTATGTGGCCAGGGGCAGACCCGGGGCATGGGTGAAGGTGTGGGGTCAATGGAATGAATACCGTGGCGACATTTGTACTCCTCCCCTTGTGGACACTATTGAGGTTACCCTGTCTCCTTAGGCTAGCGTTCTCGGAATCTTCATATAGGGACTGAGCTGGAGCTTCCGGCTCTCCCCCCTTCTTCTTCCTGATCTCTGCGCCCCTTCCCCCCCCCACCCCCCTCCGAACTCCTTAGTGCTTAGAATTTTGCTACTGCACTTCCTTTGCTGTCCCCCCCTTGCGTCCCTTGGGCTGACCTTCAGTGATACACTCTCGCCTTTTTGTATGTTTGTTCTTTTATATACATAAAACCTGTTTTTTGCTCTGTATATAATGTGGAGTATAGCATTGTAGATTGACTGTTACCTCTGCGGGCATAAATGATATGTGTCTACTCCTTTTTAGCGGCTGGCCCGTGTGGTTGTAGGCCCATCTTTGTACCTTCTTGCTTACTCGAATAAAGGTTTTAAAAAAAAAAAATTAAAAAAAAGAAGTTCGAGAAAATCTGGGGAGATTTAGATTAAATTGAATAACGTTAAGACTAACTCCGTCTGACAAAATTGATTATGTTGTTGTATTTTTAGTTTCTATGCTATTGATTTTATGAATTTCTGTAAAAATTTTCACTTATGTATGAGACATATCTGATTTTACTTATAACTTTTTCTGTACCTAAACAAAACTCTTGTAAAAACTAAGGTCATTTAACTCAAAACACAGAATGATGTGAAACTACTGTGAAATCCTCTGTTCCGAACCAGGTGAAAATAAAATAAAAAATATTTTAAAAAAAAGAGAGTTTTTGATCAACGTCTATGTTGCAAAATCCAACAGCAAATACATAAGTACTAAAATACAAATTTACAATATATATATATGTGTTGAGATATCTAAAATACACAGAGTAAAATTGATTTAAAAAAAAACAGCCATCCAGCTGACAACTAAAGTGCAAGATGAGGTGATATTACATAATTATAAAATGCTTCCTCTTGTACCAAACTAATTCAAAATATTTGGCCATGGAAAAAATATCACGTGGGCTATTGTCATATTTACAATCCTACATGCATCATTACACGATTTTATTCTCAACAATCAGCAAAGGGGGACAATCCCTCTAGATCTCTGTTTTCGATAGGCAGAGCAAAAAAAACAACACAATAGGATCGTCACTTTCCTCACTTAGGCTAAAAGTGGGACAATCCTTTGAGGTAATCGCTTCCGGCTTCCATTTTTTAGTAAAATAGGCCAATTATAGAATTCCCAGCCTTCTTTTAATGTACAAAGCTCTTGTTTTTGCTGGGGTAATATAATCTAAAAATTCTTCAAATCTAGGATCAAATGTAGTCAATAGGAAAATGCTAGTCAACCAGTCCATTGTTGAAAATCTTTGCCAACACTCCCACTCACAATTTCAGAATCAGTTTCTAGCACTAATATGTGAAGATTTGGTAGTAGAACCAGTATTGTGCCAGAAGTCTCTCAAGCCCAATGATGTCAAGGTAAGTTTGATGTGTTCAAGTCAGAAGATATTAGATGTAGGAGGTCTGTGTAGATTATCTTTAAGCACACTTTATATGGTTCTAGCTCTTTTGTGGACCAGATGCAAAGCCATTAAAGAACTGGTTTCGGGCCATATGTAGGTAATCACTATTTACTGATTTTTAAATACCGAATTTTACCGATTCTGTATTTGAAAATCGGTAAATAGTATGTAGGTAATAATTCTGTAAATTTTACGAATCGGTAATATTTGCTATTACCGATTCGGTATTAACCGATTCGGTAATTCCCATTCATTCCTATGGGCCTGGAGGCCCATAGGAATGAATGGGAAGCCATTCACTATTATCGATTCGGTAAATACCGAATCGGTAATAGAGGTAACATATCCAAGGGTGGCAGGGTGTCACATTGACACCCTGTTGCACCCCTGAATCGTGCTTGTGTGCACATGTGGCACACATACATGCCCTAAGGGCATGTATGTCTGCCACATGGCACTGACAAAAAAGCTAACTCATAGTTGGTGGTAAATAACGAATCCTGAATACTAAAATGCACTCACTTGAGTGCCTCCTACATAGGTTTCAGGTATTTTATGAATTCGGTAATTTACCGATTCCTTAAATTGCCGATTCGGTAAATTACCGAATCCTTGAAACCTGCCTCCTACATCTCACATCCCTAAACACCGGTCGGTAACAGTGAAATTTACCGAATTTCACCATTACCGACCGGTATTGCCTCACCTACATATGGCCCTTAGTCTTAAAAAGGACCCCTATTGGCTTGAAAGCCAGATCTACTCTTAGCAGTATTTGGGGTGTGCTATTAGATAAGCTCAGCAGGAATCTAATAAAAATTATCTTCTGCAGCCCTCAATGTGTGTCTGTTGGAATGATCCGAAAGTTCTGAGCTGGATAGGGTAGCCAATACTGCTTGAGCCTGTAGTGCTAGAGGCACTCTTGTGGTCTGACACTCTGTGATGACCTTTGACTACCATAATCTTAATTGACTTTGGTGTGTTATTTTATCCTAGCCTGAATGTTCAACGTCCTGCATATGCCTTTTTTCTCTTAAAGGTTTCTTTCTTGTAATCTTGCAGTCTTTCAGTGGGAGCTGTCACGGAGTAGGACAGCCTTGCCAAGAACAGAACGTGTGGGATGTGCATTTGAAAGCATGAGAGAGAGAGAGAGGTTTGGAATGTACTTTTTTGTCTCAAAGTGCAGTGTTATGAGCAGTGGTACACAAATGTGCACTGTGTTGTACATTGAGAGATGAAGTATGTGATGCAATAAGCGGTGGTGCACAAATGTGCTCTGTGTTGTACAAATATTAATTTCTTACTATTGGCTTTGACATGGCCTCATGTCATCCTACATTCTGACTCTGCCTGGCTTGAGCTTTATCTGCACACACAGCCACGCTTGCAAGTTGTTTGGCTTAATCACGTTCAAGGATTGTTTTGTGAGAGATTGTTTAAAGTACCCTGGAAGGCTTTCGTGAGCTTCATTAAGATAAAGGCTGGAACATGTGAGAATGTAGAGGGAACAAGGGAACACCTTTCTGCCATGGAATGCTTGCTTGAAAGCTGGCCAGTCCCAGTAAGTGTCCTTATGCAGGGAGGAAGATGCTCAAAACTTCTAGTGTGTGCTTTGAGAATATAAAACTGAGCTTTGTTGAGAGCTGTGTTGGGAGCTCACTTACAGAGTAGACGTACTGCTGTAAGACAAACGGAACCTGAGTCCAGGTCGAGAGTCCAAGCCAGCTCTGAATGCCCCCCCCCTCCTTGAATTGGCAAGTTTGTCGAGTGAACGATCAGGTGAGGTGACTTGTTTCTGGCTAGTGCCATTATAATGCGTGGTTCCAGTGGCTGTGGTTATTTGAGGTGTTTGCGTTTTGATTATTGCCATAGTGATGTGTGGCAGTGGCTTTGGTCATTTGAGGTGTTTTCTTTGTGATGTGTAAATGAGTCAGAGTGCAAATCCAAAGTAATCGTTTGAAGTATTCAGTATATATATATATATATCTTTCTTATCTCTTGCAAGACATCCCATAACATTTTCATGAGTATTATCTCATATTATTTGCTGCTTGTTTATTAATTAGTATTATTCATGCATTTAACTGTTGCATTTACCAAGTGTGTTATTAGTGCTTGCATATAAATATATATATATACATATATATATCTCTGGTTGAATTTGAATGTGATTCATTTTGGCATCTGGGAAAGCCTTTCTGTTAGAGAGCATTGCATAAATGAAAACCCCAAGCCGTATTCTAAAAAAGAGGGTATTTGCATTTTGTAAAATAAAACCCTTTTCTAGGTGTTGTTGTGTTTTATGTATCCTGCTTCGCCGTGTTTGAGCCAAAGTGTGGGAGATTCTGTATTACCTGAAAGGGGAAGCAAGACAGAGCTCTATACATTTTTATTGGATTGGAGGAGAAGCAGTTGTACCTTCGATCTCACACCAAATCATAAAAGATGTTCCAATAAAAAATGCTCTTAGTGATCTTTGAGTGCCAAGACTGTGAAACTCTTAGAGTCTGACCCTAGGTAATCAAATTCAGATATTCTATGAAAATGTACCCAACCCAATGGCATTTTGCCCCTAAAATCCTTGCGTGGGTTTTTTACCATGTATTTCACTTTCAGAGAGGTAATCTGTAAGACATATATGGTGTAGTAAGTAGCATACCTCTTTAATATAGTCTGCAACTCTTTTGGTGTTATTGAAAACAAAAGTGTCTCCTCTGCATACATAAGGGCAGGTCTTTTTAGGCCAGCTATTCATGAGGAATAGTTCTCACAGCCAAATTAAGCAGCTAACACAGCCATTTAGAAACAAAAATAAAGGAGTAGGGACAAACATACAGTCCTGTTGCACCCCTGTGGATGGCAATCTGCATCATGCCAAAGGCAGCCTTTAAACTAACAAAAACTACATAAAGGCTGCTTCTCTTAATAGCTATTTATTTTCTCCTAATATTAAGGAACGTGAAGACCTGGTGCATTCTACTGGTCCTGTGAGAAAACCCTGCTTTGAAATGGTTTAGAACCACACGTTCTTCAATCCAGATGGTCAGTTTATCTAAAACCAATTTACAAAAACTTTTCTGAATATTATCAATAAGTCTAATTGAATTGTAATTAGAAAAAGACTTGTGCCCTTTTTAAAGAAATTGGTATTATTTCTGCTTGGTTCCTCGACAATGTAACTAGGGCTGCGGAATCTGTGGCATTGAAAGAGCATTAATATGAGAAGCCGAAACTGCAGGCTCGGAGAAAAACAAATCAGATGAAATTTTAACTAAGCCATTTTCTGTGCACAGATTGCAGAATAGGTGCCCTCTATGCCCCACGATATGCCAGAATAATAGGGCCTTTTTAGGTTTCGCCTATTATCATTCGCTTGCGAATGTAATAGGCGAAAATTCAAGGGCTTGATCGACTAGTGAAACCACTGGCGTTTCTTCCCAGTGCATGTGAGGTCACGTGACCACAAAAGCGGGTCACGTGACCACCCAAGCACGAGCATCTCCCTAATCCGCCTGCCCCCACCAGGCTCGCATTCCCGCCCCCCCCACTAGGCTCTCCCGCCCCCATCCGGCTTCCCTCCGGCCATTTGCCGCACTCCTTGTTTTCCCTTCTTTTTTTCCAGAGTTTTATACAGCGCGAGCTTGACCCGAATCGGGTATCTGAGCGCTTTACATAGCCCCACTTGCATTACACAAGGACACAATATTTACTAAGCTAACTGTAGAAAAGTGAATATTTTCTCTCAAACGTCCAATTTGCCAAAATACTGAAGCGCCTGCTTTGCATACCGAGCTATATAAATGAGTGATGTGCACACCCCCACCAGGCTCGCATTCCCGCCCCCCCCACCAGGCTCTCCCGCCCCCATCCGGCTTCCCTCCGGCCATTTGCCGCACTCCTTGTTTTCCCTTCTTTTTTTCCAGAGTTTTATACAGCGCGAGCTTGACCCGAATCGGGTATCTGAGCGCTTTACATAGCCCCACTTGCATTACACAAGGACACAATATTTACTAAGCTAACTGTAGAAAAGTGAATATTTTCTCTCAAACGTCCAATTTGCCAAAATACTGGAGCGCCTGCTTTGCATACCGAGCTATATAAACGAGTGATGTGCACATACACATAGTGCATGCGCTCTGTGGGTTACCATGGCCTCAGCGGGTAGGTAGTGAGCGGTAACAGCGCCAAGACACCTTTGTAGGAATCCCGTGCTTTAAAAAATTCATAACATAACATAAACACCAACCGCTTGTTATGTTTGATTTTTATTGAGCCGCAAGTCAAGGGTGACAACTAGTTCCATTTGCAACCGACCCATTTGGACGGACCTTACACATTGTTTAAGGTTGTTTACCCGAACTCACTGCGAAGACAGGTCGACCCTCTTTCTCTCGCGTTATAGCTCCTACTTTGAGAATCTGAGCGCTTCCGAACAGATTACACCAAAATGTCAGATGGGATTCTGTGTTCGCTGTATCATGGCTGACGAGGAGGCGCTGCTCTCTATGTCCAGTCCAATGGGTGCCCATCTGTGCTTACAGGAGCTACACCCAGGTTCGCGGGAATTATGCGACAAGGACCAGGCAATTTATGTGGCACGGTTGACTGCATTATGCAGCAAGAAAAGGCAACATAAAAGACGTTATGATGACAATATTACTTCATTATTTTGTCATGTCTGTATGTGCTAACACCAGTTATGCAAGGTTTCACCACATTAGTACCAGTTTAACACCGGCATGCAGCAAAAAGCAACTGTAAAGCCAGTCAACCTTTGCCAAGGGCCACGTTTTAGTAATTTTTAATCCGTTTGAGCCAGATTTGTGTTGATGTTGTTGTAAAAACCAGAAGATTATGCAGAAGATGATAAAGTATGTGGCAATTACATTAAATCTATAATTATGCGGAAAAATCTGCGCCCACAGAACAGAATAATTCCAGTGCCCCTGTCTGCATTCCCCTTGAATGCCGTCGCACGGACAGGCACAGGTGACGTCCAGCTGCAGGGGCAGTATTTCGTTTCTTTTCTGGCACTTGACATTTTTGGCGCATAGTGAGGGGAGGCCTGCGATGAAGTAACTGTGACAGAGTCGCACAAAGCTGGGATTAGGCCAGGTCTCCGTGCTTCGACCCCCCTCCCCCTGTTTCTGGATCCTCCTCCATTGCGAAAATCAATGTTGTTATGTTCCTTGGAACATTATTAACAATCGCTAGCAGTGCTTGATTTAGGCAGAACGTTTTTAGAATTATGATCATATGGGTAACTATTTTATCGAACTCGAAAGTACGGAAGCCACGGGCAACACTGGCGGGATTCAAGCAGGCGACCTGTAGACCACGCGCATCTCTGAGCAGCCAGCGCTGAACCCGCTGAGCACACTTCCCGCCTTCATTCAATTATTACTTATCGATATAAGTAATTCGCTAGACTGAGATAAAATGCATATAGTTGTATTTAGAGTAATATTTAAGATGGGAAAGTCATATATAAACAGAGAAATAAAGCGATGGGAAATAAGTCTAGCCTCCAGGCTCTGTCCTTTGCCCCTCTGGGGCGCTCACCATAACCCCCAAGGCAGTTGCCTTAGATGTCTGAATGGAGATTCACAGAGCGCAAGCGGCAAACCCAGGTGACCAGGCATACCAAACAATGCATATTTCCCTGTACATTTAAATTAAGTGAAGTGTGGGCTTCAGATGGCGAGAGCGCCATCTCGAAGACGAATGATCACAAAATGTTTCACGATATTAAACACATATTTTGGGACCGTCCTATCCAATTCGGACAGCAGGATTGTCAGTGGTTTGGACATTTTGAAAATGGCCAGGCGTTCCTCTGTCGGACCTGGAGACTTCGCTAGGGCGAATATTCTGTTTGCAGCGCCCCTTTCCTGCTCAGAGAGACAAATATCTGGTACGAGCAATTCCACTAAGGGCCCACATAGCGCCCACCAAAAAGAGATCTATGTGTCATGTTTTTCAGCGCTTTAAGACTGGGTGTTTTTGTTGTTCAACTAAATGGTAGTCATTTTAGTGACATCAGACGGACTAAAAGCCAAGGCGGGCTGACGCACCAATTGCTCTAAAAATACTTGCATTCTACACTTCAAGACAAGTCAAACTTTATTCATGTTTTGACACCGTCTTTCGAACAAAACTCATCCAAAGTCACATAACAGAACACAGAATGTCGGAAACCCGTCATAAAATGTAAACGCCGGGAAATAAATCATGTGTTTGGTCTGTTAGGGCCCCTGCCATTGCTGCACAGAGCTGAGAAATGGGCCCGTTTGTCATGTTTCTAAAGATTCTGCTGACGTTGCTGCTTTAAGAAGAGGGGTGTCCAGTTTTGAGGGTGGCCCCAATTACCTAGCTAAAAGCCAGGGAACTGGAAGCTGCGTTTAATGGGAGGTTCGAGTCTGTGGCACGCTAGGGCAGAGGGGACTTTGCGGTGGCAAGAGGGTAGTGCTGAGCACGAAGGCTTGATGTTGAAGAAGACGAGGAAGAGCTGGTCGTGGAAGGCACGGCTTGCTTCAGGCCGCTATACTCCCGGGCCTCAGATGCCCCCCACTCCAGGGTTCACACTGAGGCAGGAGCATGCCAGGCAGGCAGCGGGGCATGTGCCCACATTCAGAGTGAGCTCTTCGAATACCCGCACAAGAACGGTCTCGGTAGCTCACAACATCTGGGGTAGTGGTAGCGGTGCCACCTGAGCACAGTGCCTACAGGTCTATTACTTCAGGTTCAGTGCCAACTAGCACCTTGGCCTCTCTGCCGAGAAGAAGAAAACAAAAAGTGATGGGTAAAATGTCAGCATCGCTGTGTGCACGTTTTCACTGTTAAAGAAAGTGGAATCACTCGTGGATTCCTGTAATACTGTTTGGTGGATGTCTATTGTCCTGACGAAGGCCAAATGACTCGGAGTGGCATTATTGCAGCCGCAACATGTAGACTGCACCCACGGACTTGGAGGCCATTGTGATTCTCAGATGTTCATCCTTGGGAGACCACTATAAAAACCCACCGACCTGGTTACACCCTAGATCATTGTACCCCCTTTTTTGTCCATTAAACAATATCAAAGAACTCCCAGTCCAACCGAAATCGAGGCTCGGCCTTTTGGGATTCTGCACAGGACCGGAGGCAGGATGGGGTTCAACATTCGGGCCATACCATGCAATAACACAACGCTGTACCCCCAGTCACTGCGGGCCATACCATCCATGCAATAACGCAAGGCCGAGTAACTTCAGTCACTACGGGCCATACCATGCAATAACGCAACGCTGTACCCCCAGTCACTGCGGGCCATACCATGCATGCAATAACGCAAGGCCGAGTAACTCCAGTCACTGCGGGCCATCCATGCAATAACGCAAGGCCGAGTAACTTCAGTCACTGCGGGCCATACCATGCAATAACGCAAAGCTGTACCTCCAGTCACTGCGGGCCATACCATCCATGCAATAACGCAAGGCCGAGTAACTTCAGTCACTGCGGGCCATACCATGCAATAACGCAAAGCTGTACCTCCAGTCACTGCGGGCCATACCATCCATGCAATAACGCAAGGCCGAGTAACTTCAGTCACTGCGGGCCATACCATGCAATAACGCAAAGCTGTACCCCCAGTCACTGCGGGCCATACCATCCATGCAATAACGCAAGGCCGAGTAACTTCAGTCACTGCGGGCCATACCATGCAATAACGCAACGCTGTACCTCCAGTCACTGCGGGCCATACCATCCATGCAATAACGCAAGGCCGAGTAACTTCAGTCACTACGGGCCATACCATGCAATAACGCAACGCTGTACCCCCAGTCACTGCGGGCCATACCATCCATGCAATAACGCAAGGCCGAGTAACTTCAGTCACTGCGGGCCATACCATGCAATAACGCAACGCTGTACCCCCAGTCACTGCGGGCCATACCATCCATGCAATAACGCAAGGCCGAGTAACTTCAGTCACTACGGGCCATACCATGCAATAACGCAACGCTGTACCCCCAGTCACTGCGGGCCATACCATGCAATAACGCAACGCTGTACCTCCAGTCACTGCGGGCCATACCATGCAATAACGCAACGCTGTACCCCCAGTCACTGCGGACCATACCATCCATGCAATAAAGCAAGGCCGAGTAACTCCAGTCACTGCGGGCCATGCCAATAACGCAAGGCCGATTAAGTACAGTCACGGCGGGCCATACCATGATGCAATAACGCAAGGCTGCACCTTCAGTCACTGCAGCCACCCGCGTGCCAATAACACTCACGTGTCTTCACAATTCGCCAAGCCCTTGCGTTATTGCCGTTATTGGCGTGCGCTTGGCCCGCAGTGACTGAACTTACTCGCCCTTGCGTTATTTTATATTTATATATTGTTATTGACAATGCCAATAACGATATATAAATAAAAAATGTCATTTACAAAACCAATTGCTCCAACTTTCCAAATGCGAAACCTATTGGCAACGCCAGTGCTTGTTTTATCTGGCTGTTTCCAGCAAATCTTCCCACTGGCCTGTTTCATATGTAATTTTGGCCTCTTTTCATTTTGTTTTCGTAAGCAGACCTAGCCATCTGTATGCACAATTTATAGATCTGATTAACTCTTTTTTGCTATTCTACAATCATTGTTGAACCAGGAATTGGTCCCTTAAGTCTTGATGTCTTTCTGATTTTCCACTCTAGTAAAAAGGTGTTTTATCCCTTCAAACCAATGGCATGGGCCTTCAGTAAAAGATGGTTATCATCCAAATTCTGGTTGAGGAAAAGGAGTGTTGGTATTAAACAATTATACATTGCCCCACAATTGGTGGACATTTAATACCGTTTTCCTATCTTACGCTTCTTCTATTGTTGGACATTACTATGGGCCTCATTACAACTTTGGCAGTCCTGCAATGTAAGTTGCAACATGCTGTCTGCTGTAGGACTGCCAAAGCCATGGTACGACCACCTGCCAGATTAGGAGTTAAATCCTGGTCTGGCATGCGGTGCTGCAGTGGTCCAAGAGCGGCTGTCTGTTAGGCTCATAGAAGAGCCTAACATTCAGACTGCTGCCCTCAGACCACAGAGTGCACCTTCATACATGCCACACTGTGCAGAAACATAAGGGTACAAATACAACAGTGCACTACATGTGCCCCCCTGCATGCACCCCCAGGCCCGGGAGCAGCAGGGGGGCGCATGTAGTGCACTGTTGTATTTGTACCCTCATGTTTCTGCACAGTGTGGCATGTATGAAGGTGCACTCTGTGGTCTGAGGGCAGCAGTCTGAATGTTAGGCTCTTCTAGCAGGGGACCCTATTAGGATCCCCTTTGTGGCCTCTGTGCCACACTGTTCATGGCGAGCTCCCTGGCATGTACCTGGCAGTGGAAAGCCAACTCATAATAGGCTCTGCGGTGCCAGAGCAGCACCACCAGCATATTTCTGCTCCTTGACCTCTGCGTGACTGCCGCAGAATTTTGTATTCCTGGCAGTCGTTGAGTTCCTGTGACATTCCAACCACCACACTCATACTACTGGGGGGGCCGCAGTGTGGCCATGATCGGACTGCCACCACAGGTTCGGCAGTCCTACAGACCTCCAAACTCATAATAAAGCCCTATATTTCCCCCGTTCAATCAATCAATCAATCATTTGTAAAGTGTGCTACTCACCCGTGAGGGTCTCAAGGCACCGAGGGGAGGGGGGAGCAGCTACTGGACGAACAGCCAGGTCTTGAGACGTCTCCTGAAGGTCAGTAGGTCCTGGGTCTGACGCAGGAGGATGGGGAGGGTGTTCTATGTCTTGGCGGCGAGGTGGGAGAAAGAACTACCGCCGGTGGTCGTTCGGCAGATGCCTGAGACAGTGGCGAGTGCAAGGTCAGCAGAGCGAAGCTGGCGGTTGGGGTTGTAGGACAGTCGTTCATTGAGGTATGCTGGTCCGGCGTTGTGGAGTGCTTTGTGAGCGTGGGTGAGGAGCTTGAAGGTGACCCTCATGTTGACCGAGAGCCAGTGCAGGCTCTCAGGTGGGTGGTGATGTGGGTGTGGCGAGGGAGTCCGAGGATGAGGCATGCGGAGGCGTTTTGTATGCATTGGAGTCTCTTCTGGAGTGTGACCGTGGTTCCTGCGTAGTGGATGTTGCCGTAGTCCAGCCTGCTGCTAATGAGTACTTGGGTGACCGTTCTTCTGGTATCAGTGGGGATCCATCTGTAGATCTTGCGGAGCCTGCGGAGGGTATTGAAGCAGGAGGAGGCAACCGAGTTGACTTGCTGGGACATGGAGAGCGTTAAGTCCAGGATGACTCCCAGCTTGCGTGCGTGGGTGGTTGGTGTCGAGGCAGCTCCCAGCATGGCTGGTCACCAGGAGTCGTCCCATGCTGAGGGGGTGGAGCCGAGGATGAGGACCTCCATCTTGTCTGAGTTCAGAGCTAGCCGGCTAGTCTTCATCCACTCTGCGACGGCCTTCATTCCCTCCTGGAGGTTGGATTTGGCGTTGGCCGGGTCCTTGGTGTGGGATAGGATCAGCTGGGTGTCATCAGCGTATGAGACGATGTTGAGGTGGTGTGCTAGGACGATGTTGGCGAGCGATGCCAAGTAGATGTGCCATTGACACTGTGCCAGGAGAGTAGAGGGTTGGTGTGCCTTATGGGTGTACATTCAGGGGTGATGGAGTCTGTCGTTTGCTGTTGTGTGTGTTGCTGATGCGTTCTTTGAAGGAGGTTCTTTTGGTGGATTGGATGAGTTGGTGGTGTTTGCGTCTGGCGTTCATGAGGGCTGTGTTCTTGTCTGGTGTCTGATTATTGCATCAATGTTTCTCGAGTCTTCTGCAGGTGTGCTTGGAGTCTTGGAGGTCAGCGTTGAACCAGATGGCTCTAGTTTCGGTGCGCCTGTTGGAGGGTTTCCTTATCGGGGCGAAGGTGTTTGTGCAGTCATCAATGCATTGTCTGAAGTTGTAGGCTGCTTCAACGGTATCGAAGGGCTCGGGTGGGGGGTCCCGGGCGAGTGTGGTGGTGAGCTGGTCTTCAGTGACTTTTTTCCAGCTACTGTGTGGGAAACATTGAGGTTGGTTCTGTGCGGTGTGTTTTTCAAAGGAGAAGATGCAGTGGTGGTTGGTCCAGTGGAGTTCGGTGGTGTGGCTGAAGGTGACGTGGTCACTAGCGGAGAAGATGAGGTTGAGCGTGTGACCGGCGGAGTGGGTGTGTTTCGTGACGAGTTGTGTGAGTCCAAGGTTGGCGAGGTTGTCAATCAACATTGTACAGTTGCTGTCACTGGCGTTCTCAAGGTGGAAGTTCAATTCTCCGAGGAGGATGTTGTCTGTGGAGGCGAGGACGTGCGTGCTGATGAGGTCAGCGATGGATTCGCTGAACTGAGGTCGGGGTCCCAGAGGTCTGTAGACGAGTGTTACTCTGAGGGTGGTGTTGTGATTGACATGGATCTGGAAGTGTAGGTGTACGGCCATGCTGAGGGAGTCTTCGGTGTTGGTTGAGATCCTGTGGATGATGGCTAGTCCTCCTCCTGGTTTGTAGTTGTTTCGGTCCTTGCGAGTGATCTTGTAGCCATCCGGGATGGCAATGGCTATGTCGGGTGTCGAGGAGGTGTTCATCCAGGTCTCTGTCAGCGAGGCGACTACTGGGGCGGAGGAGTTGAGCAGGTCCCAGAGTTCGATGGCGTGCTAATGGACTGATCGGGTGTTTAGTAGTAATCAGCTGAGATGGTTGTGGTCTGCTGCACTGGGATGGACAGGATGCTGGCTGGTATAGCTGCAGTTTCGACAGGAGAAGGGTCCGTGGGTTAGCTTCACGGTGGCCTGGAAGCAGGTGGAAGTCCGTCTGGCGTTGAGTGCAAGGAGGGTTTTTGCACCGTAGCGACGATGGGTCTTGTGCTGGTCGCGGGGGCCAGAGGGTCTGGTGCTGGGCGCGGACGGGCGCAGACGCACTTGCCTTTAGCACACCAGCGGCGCGTCCGCTGCGCGACTACACTGCGGTTGGCATTATGTAGGGGAGGGGGGCGGGACCAGAGGAGGGGAGGCGGGAGCGGGGCTGCAACAAGGGGAGGGGGCACAGGGCTTTAGCGGCAGGAAAACAACATCAGAAACAAAACCGATAGGCACAGAAGTGAAAAACAACACAATAATCACACAAAAAACACAATAAACAATGTCACAATGACAGAGTCACCAGGGCAGAGCAAGTAATGTCAGGGGGGTGGGATGCAAAAGTAGAGGAATGGCGGCCGGTGGAGGCACCGGCGAAGGGGCTGACCTAGGTGCCGGGAGCAGGTGTGAACTCTGTGGAGGGTAGCCGGTGGAGTCCCAGGAGCGGCGATGCGACTGAGCTGCTGGGGAGAGTCTAGGCTCACCCCGCTGTGTTGCTAGGTCTGATAGGGCATGAATGATATTGCCAGTCAGAATTAAAGCCAGAGTTTTGGGATCACTCTCGGTTTTAGGGATCACAACCATATCTATTAACACGTCCCACAACCATAGATCTATTTCTTCTATAATTTCCCCTTTTGAAAGTAGGGTTGGTATTGATATCTGAAGTGGAGCGCCCATTACATGCATGTATACCATTCTAGAATGAAATATATATATAAGTTGTAGAGCACTGCAGCTAAGTTGTTTGCTAGGGAAAGCTATTAGTTCTGGGACACCCCAATACACTTCCTTTTCTCTGCTCAGGTCCCTAAGTGGTAAAGCTGATTCATACATTATATTAAAATCACTTCATCAGTATTCCAATTCTGCAGATTTAGAACTACTTCTATTTATCTATATTTATGAGTAACTTGGCACAAAAGTCCTACCACAGGAGCATTTATCTTAGCAAGAGTGAGCGACTGCTGGCTCTTGTTATTCGTGTTCTATTGCATTTACCACTATTTTCGTAGTGCAATATGCATCCTTGTGTACATTTTGAATGCATGGGTGCATTTTGCACTTAGAAAATAGTGCTAAATGATTGATTATGCTTCCCGCATATTTCCATGTAATGTTGTGGAATTTTGCTGTAATTTCACGTAATAACCCTACAGCATATTACTCAAGTTATACCCAGCCCTACTTTTGAGTAAGTTTCCTGCATTCAGGTATTCACAAACTGCCCTTCAGTAGTAACCTAGGGCCTCATTTATGAGAAATGACGCATCGCTGCGTGAAAGCAGCGATGCGTCACTTCTCAGTGCACACTCCTTGCGACATACCTGATGCGTCATATTTAATGTATGTATGACGTGCGTGCAAGCAATTGCAGCATGGTATCCTCCTTAGATACCAACATTGCAGGATGATAGCGCAGTGGTACCACCGGTGCATATAGGGGGGTTTTCCCTGCTCGATCTCCCAGTACCTGCCAGGCTTTCATCATAGGATGGACTGTGTTGACTGCTGTGCATTGTAACCCTTCCTTCTTATTTGATAGTAGGGCCTGGAATGGACAGAGAAGGCTTCATAATGTTCCACTGCAGCCTGTGGCACATGCTCCTGTGGTGCTTACTAATGATGTGCGAAGTGGGCATGTGCACTTAAATAATATAGGTGGAAGTCAGGTGCATTTAAATCTCTGCATGTGTGTGGCAATGTGAGTATATCCCATCTGATTCTTGGTTGCTTCCCAGCTCATACCAGTGTTAGCACATGCGCTTTTAAATGCATCAGTAATACAATGGGGAACGTGAGAGGGGTACCCCTGTAGCCCCTATTTTTTCCATTAGCACTTGATCTGCTGGCCTGTGTCATTCGGTAAAACATGCTTCCTTGGCATTACATTAACGTTTGCGCCCTCTAAGTATATCCCTATATGCAGATGACATGGGGCTGTATGTCAGGGACCCACCAGTGCACTTGTCACCTGTAATTCTGGAATATGTCCGGTTTGAACATTACTCGTCTGAGCATCAACTGGTCGAAGTCAGATATATTCCCTCTAATGCCCAGCACTCTGGAGAGTGCTCTCGAATTTCCACCAATGTGGAGCATGGATCCTGTTAAATATTTGGGTATATACGTTCACAGAGATCCCAAATAGGTAATCATATCTTACCACAGCATAGCAATCTCAACTATGGAAGATCAGGTTTCCAGGTGGACGAAGTTCCCATTTTCCTTGGCGGATAGTATTTGAATCATAAAAATGGTGGTTCTGCCCAAGTTTCTCTATCTGTTTGTCAACATCCCCATTGTATTACTGATGCAGTTTAAAAAAAAACTTTGAGCGCATGTGCTAACACTGGTATGAGCTGGGAAGCAACCTAGAATCAGATGGAAAAAACTCACAATGCCATACACATGGAGAGATTTAAATGCACCTGACTTCCACCTATATTATTTAAGTGCACATGCCCACTTCGCACATCATTAGTAAGCACCACAGGAGTATGTGCCACAGGCTGCAGTGGAACATTATGAAGCCTTCTCTGTCCATTCCAGGCCCTACTATCAAATAAGAAGGAAGGGTTACAATGCACAGCAGTCAACACAGTCCATCCTATGATGAAAGCCTGGCAGGTACTGGGAGATCGAGCAGGGAAAACACCCCTATATGCACCAGTGGTACCACTGCGCTATCACCCTGCAATGTTGGTATCTAAGGAGGATACCATGCTGCAATTGCTTGCAAGCACGGTCCTACGAACTATGGGTGATGCCTACACTAATGGCTCATTTTAGACCCTTGAAGGCATTTCACATACCCAAAGACACACCCCATTACTGACATTTACTTACTATGACCTTAGAGCTGCCCTGCGCAAAGTCTATCCTCAGTTTCCAAGGGAACCACCAACATTAAACGCATCGCAGACACTAGTCACTAGTGACACTCATAGTCACCTGATCACTAAACTATATAATGCAGCACAGATAGATAAATCGCAGATCTATAAGAAGGTGCTGGGGGTCTGGAATGCTGTTCTTGAAAGGCCAATGAAGGTGGGAGATTGGAGGTTTTGCTGTGTGCAGCTGTACACCCTCACATCTAACTGCAATTTGCGCATCATACATTTTAAACATTTGCACCAAATGTATTACACACCTGCTAAATTATACTGATTTGATCTGTGGGCAGGTGCAGAATGTGCTCGATGTGGGGCAGCAGAAGCAGACTTTCTACACCTAGCCTTCCAATGTGACTCTGTTAGACACTATTAGGCTCAAATTACAGGGTCACACACAAGTGGACTGTGATCATGGAGTGTGCCTACTTGGACTAGTTAAGAGCCTACAACCAGCCAGTTATAAATTTGTGTCAGTGGCTCTCTTGTTAGCAAATAGAAGAGTAGCACTCCACTGTGGCAAACGTGCAATTCCCACCAAGTGGAAATGGCTGCTGGATATGGCATAATGTAAGTCTCAACAGAAATTTTCGGCAGAAGAACTACCAGGTCCTATGAGGCCTAAAGATATCTCGAGGCCTCTAACAACAAACCTGCTCTCCACCCCGGATCAGCCATAGAGGGTGATGCACCTTGGGAAATGGTAACAATTCCTGTTACATATCAATATTTGCACATGCACTTATGACATGGTATGGTAGATGTTTTCAATTAATGCGTATGGGGCACTGATAAAAGTGCTGTTGAGGTCCTGTTTGATTGTGTTTTTGTGAACACCAATACAACTATTCAAAACCAGATGTCTGTGGTTAGAAAAGGCTAGTGTGAAGTTTTTTGTGAGTGCAGGAGGCAGCCCCTATTGAAGTGCAAGTGTGGTAGGTGATAGCTCCACCCCACCCATATTGTCAGGAAGGCTCATCCTCCAACAACCAGATGCCCTTTCTGACACTGACTGGCAGGAATACACAAAGGTTAACTGTCAACTACACATAGTCATGTGACCTAGGCCAAAGGCTACAGGAAGTAAATTGTTTGATCATGAAAACACAAACTTTCTAAAAACAACATTTTCGGAATTGGGACTTCAAGTACAACTTTGCCTTTAAAGAGTATTTTAAATTACATTTCTCACGAGACCAAACATGACCTTTCTACCTGTTCCAAGGCAAATGTTCTCACTTATTAAATGGTAATAAGGCAACCAAATGTTATCTTATGAAAGAGGTAGGTCTTGCGGTAGTGAAAAACACATTTAAGAGTTTTTCACTACCAGGACATGTAAAACTTAAAAGTACATTTCCAACTTTTTAAATACAACGCACCCTGCCAAACTGTCTGTTTAGGACATAGACTAGGAGTGATATATGCATTAAAGTGGAAGATTTAGACCTGGCGAATGGTTTCTTTTGCTAGGTCGAAAGGGCAGTTCAAGGGCAGTTCAAAACTGCACACAGGCTGCCCCTGGCAGGTCTGAGGTATGTTTAACATGGCTACTTAAGTGGGTGGCACCATAAGTGCTGTAGGCCCACTAGTAGCTTCAATTTACAGGCCGTGGGTACATGTAGTGCAACTTTCTAGGGGCTTTCAAGAAAATTAACTGCCAATTGAGTGTAAGCCAATATTACCATGTTTAGAGGAGTGAGCACAAGCAGGATTTCAGGTCTAACAGCATTAATCAACAAAAAAAGTAATTAATTTAACTGAAGAAACTCTCACAGCTGCAGAAATCCAAACCTGGCATTGGCTCTATCATACTGTCAGGAATCAAATTTAAGTCAAGATATAAATATATAAGCTTATAAGGAAATTGAAGCTGATGAAGGTTTACAAGAAGAACAAAAGGAGGACACCAATGACTATGGGTAATGTTAAAGGAAGTAATCTGCTTCTGTTGTAATACTGATGACAGAATTGCCAGAGTTAGAAAATTAGGTTTTTGGGTAATTAAATATTCGCAAGTGAAGGACAGGTCATAGAAGTGAAGGGCTTGCTCGCTTCGGGTGAAGGTGGGACGGCCTTTAAACCCAAATCAAGGTTGGTATTGCAAACTCCTCATTAAAACATATATGTTTGCGAATGTAGTAACTGGGAAATTGTACAGCATAGAGGCCAACATTGCTAGAAGAACTACAAGCCCAAAAAAGGAGAACAAGTGTATAAACAAACTAAAAATCGATGGAGCAAAAACAAAAAGTGTGTAATATGACGTTCCTATAGAGGTGGGAAGGTTGTGTAGGCCAGGAGAAATGTACATGACAGAAGCCTATATTCTACTTAATGATACTACGTGTTAGAAAATAATTGATTAGTCAGATTACCTAAGGGTTAGGGAAGAATTCTACAGCGATTTGTATGATTGGAGACAGGAGCTGGAATGAATACAGAATCTTGATGAATGATCATCGGAAACTACTGATTTTCTATTTGATTTCTAAAGTACATAATTATCATATCTCTCTTGCCTGATAAAGCAAAGTATTGCGTAACCTGGTTTTCTTGTGAAGCCCTCACTCGGCTTGGTCATACTACAAACAATAAAAAACGCCGGGGAATAAAAAATGCCTTACCAAAGAAACGGCCTCCTCGATCTTCACTGCGAGACGGCGATAAGAAGAAAATGTAGGCAGTTCGCTCTTTATATTCTTGTACTCTGAGAAATCATTGCGTCATTGTTTCCAGAAACTAATACGCTTCCTCAGCTATTTTCATCTGACAAACAGCTCCCTCGTTAAAGGCATGTAGAAACAGGCAATACTGTATGTATGCCAATTTTGACTCAGACTGTTTTTTGAGGTGTGTCTTAGACAGCCACTCCACTGTAAGATGCTTTCACACCCAACAGCAAAGTGCCAAGAGTCTTTCGCTTAGGTTAGATGTGTCAACTTATTTCCCCACTTGGAAAATGGTTAGACAACCTGGATTTTTAAAAGCGGCCTGTTGTCATATTGTGATTGGCTCTATAAGATGCAAAGGCAGGGTTCCCTATACAAATTACTTTAATTTCCTTCCTGTCAAAACTCCAGAACAATGTTACTCACTCCCGGTTTACCAAAAATGCATTTTCCTTTTGCCATAGGATGGAAGACTTTGAGTCAAAAAAATCTATCTGTTTACAAAGCATTATTTCCAAATGTCTCATGTAAGACAAATAGTGTGCAATTTTGTCAAATGCGCTATGCTGGGGAAATGTATTCCCTGGTAGCTACGTTGCAGGCTTCACAACCAGGAGGCGTGAATACAAATCTCTGCACTTTCTTCGCCACATTGTGTGACCTTAGTGGATACAAAGCACCCCCCTGCAAAAAGAGTCAACCCACACTGTAGTGTTCCAGTGCTGGTTGGTGAATGAGACAGATGGGCCCCAAGTACCACCATGCTGGATGAGAGCTGTAAGAAAGACAGATCATTTCCTGGCTGGTTAGGAGTGATGCTTCATGAAGGAAAACGAGCATAATTAGTACATTGAAAAGACCATAAAAAAACAAGGAGAAATCCATATGGATTACAGGCAGTTTTGTAGGTCAAACTGTAAAATATTCCAATGTTTCCAAAACCTTTATTTGCAGCAGGAAATCATGGAAGTGCTTTACAGAAAAATATACACATCTGATAAAAACACTGGTTTCTATTACATTCCTGCCATAGGATGTGTGCTACATTATTTATTCCTACGGCGTTATTAGCAAATCAACATGTACGGGATGGGGAGCGAAATGCCAGTAACGGGAGCGAAATGCCAGTAACATTAATATTCCTACAGTGCAAATGCATAAGAACCGCGATTCTGACAATAGATTCTGACACAGAAATAAGCTAAGATGCTTCTTTCATATGTCAATGTCCTTATCATATAAGAAGGTGCTGCTCATATATCATGAGGTGCTAGAAGAAGTCTGATGGAGGGTGGAGGGGGGAGGGGTAAACGCCACTAAGCTACGAGAGCATAGTGTCCAATTTTGTTTTAAAAAAAGAGAGTTAAGGGTGACTGGTTAAGCAGCATATTAGCTTGGGGGGCAGGGGCTGTGCAGTGGCGGCCGACATAATCAGAAAGTGGTGATGCAGTGGGCGGTTGGAGGGTGTACGGCGGCAGGAGCGCCACCGGAGGAGTGCAAGAGTGGGAGCAAAGGAGGGGGGAAGCGGGGTGGAATTAATAATAATAAAAAAAATAAGACTTATCTGAAGCTTCCGGCCACCTCAAGGCTCAGTCTTCTGCTGCTTCCTGGTCCCAGAAGATACTGGGACAGCAGCATAGTCTCCCTGTGCAATGCTCACGCTGCTCTCATGCTATTATCAATAGCATGAGAGCAGTGTGGAGATTGGCCTGAGCAGGCTGGTTTAACGCTGGTGCCTACCACTACATGCCTCCTCCCTCCCATGGCCCGCCTCTCCCTACAGCGTGGGCTTAGCCAGCAGATGTAAAATAAAATAATAGTAAAATATCATTTTCTTTTTCACCTGCTGGCTCTGAGCCAGTGGGGCAACGCTCCATGCACATTGCGGAGGTGCCGCCCCTGGGACTGTGTGGAGTGTGAGGAAGAAGCAGCACATCAGGGAGAGAACAAGAACATTCATGCACTTCCATGGACTGTTGTAAGTAAAATTAAAATAAGGCCCCTCAACTAAGCTGCGGAAGGATATAAGTCATTCATTCAGAGCAACCTGAGACCGAAATGCTCCTGAGAAGGACAATCACAAGAATAGGGAGGAACCGCATGAAGAACAGGCTTGATAGACACCAAACCCTCAATCATGAGCAAGGGAATGACCCAAAGCCCACACTATGTATATTGGAAACAATCAGCCTGCTAACAGACATCTAGAGCTGTCAGTGGCCTATGGGTAATGACAGTCCTTGGCATTCAAATGGAAAGCATCATGCTGCAGTTGGTGAAATGGCCAAGGGGTTTTAGATCCATGTTCTCTGAATAGTAATCATTTCTTTGAGAGAAATATGGATGTATGACATGATACATTCAACAGATGGGCATAAGAAATATAAAGCTTTTAGGTAGTATGCTTGCGACAATATGCAACCAGATATTCTTTACTGTTAATGGGACAACCCACGGTGGAGGCAAGCGACCCCTTCAGAGTACCTTGCCTCATGCACCGTTGCTCTGATCAAGGCAGACACATTTGACAGAAAAGAAAAAAATCATTTACAATACCGTTCAGGTGCATGCCGGTCCCAGAGGCTTATTTAAAGAGCCAGGTCTTAAGGGCCATTCAGAATCCAGAAGTAAGGTGATGGTCCAGAGTTGCACAAGAAGACTGTTCCAGGTCTTTTTTTGTGATGTGGGAAAAAGAGCATCCTCCACTTCTGCTTCGGTAGATGTGGGGAGTATGGGCAAGTGGGAGGGAGGTGGAGCATAGTCTTCTTGACAGTTTGTGGAAGTTTAGGTTGTGGTTAAGGTAGGTGGGTCCTTGGTTGTGTTGAGCCTTGTGTGTATGGGTCAGCAGTTTGAATTGGTATCTCTTCTGTATGGGGAGCCAGTGGAATTGCCTGAGTTGGGGTGTGATGTGGGCTCGTCGGGGAAGGCTAAGGATGAGTCTGGTTGCAGCATTCCGTATGGTCTGAAGTCTCTGTAGGAGGTGTGCAGTGATTCCTACATAGAGGGACTTGCCGTAGTCCAGTTGGCTGGTGATGAGGGCCTGTGTCACTGTGCATCTTGTGTGTAGGGGAATCCTCTTGAAGATCTTACGTAGCCTGCGCAGAGTGAGGAAGCAGGCAGAGGAGACAGCGTTGATCTGTGATGTCATAGAGAACTTGTTGTCAATGATAATTCTGACGATTCTAGCATGGTCGGAGGGAGTGAGTGCGGGTCCAAGGTCTGATGGCCCACCAGGAGTAGTTCCTTATGTTGCAGCTGTTGTCAAATATCAGTACTTCCGTCTTGTCTGTGTTCAGCTGCAGGCAGTTGTTCTTCATCCAGTCGCAACGCTTGTCAAGCATCTGTGGAAGTTGGTTTTGGGGATGGTGGGGTCACAAGTGAGTGAGATGATGAGTTGGGTTTCATCTGCTTAAGAAATTATGTTGAGACCATGGGATCTGACAATGTTAGTCAGCGGGGTAATATATACATGGAAGAGTGTGGGGCTGAGGAATGAGCCCTGAGGAACACCACAGGCGATCTCCTTGGATTTGGATGTGAAAGGTGGGAGATGGATCCTTCTGGAGTGGAAAGAGGTGATCCATCTGAGGACGTCTCCTTGGATGCCAATGTGGTGGAGTCTTTAAATCAGCGCGTGGTGGGATATGGGGCAATGGCTGCTGAGAGGTAGAGGAGGATCAGAACTGCTGTTTCTCCTCGGTCAAGGAGGGTTCAGATGTCGTCAGTGGCTGCGATCAAGGCCGTTTTGGTACTGTGATTGCTGTGGAAGCCAGATTGGGAGGCACTGAATAGCTGTTTCTGCTCCAGCTGCATCATGAGTTTGTAAAGAGAGGAGGAGGCAGAATTGAGTTACATTTTAAATTTATTTAAGAAGTACCAAAAGACCCACTGGTGCTCAAACCTATGCGTCTAGATCAGATCAGCTCCAACCGATTCTCTGGTCTAGAACCTAAGTTCACAAACAACACATTCTACATTACATACCAAACATTCCATGTTACATCTTAAATGTTCTGTATGACATCAATAGAACTATAATGAAAGGAGAAGAAAGATATTACCACATGTATCTTTTCCACAATAAAATACAAATAAAATAAAACAAAACAAAGGAACATTAATCTAAGATATAGTCATCAAACTTCTTTGGCAACCTAACACATCTCTCATGTGAATCATGTAAACCATGATCAGACGAACTGGTACCAACATCACAATCAGAAACAGAAGAATCCAGAACAGGATTAGTATCTGAATGAACAGTACTCCCAAGACCATCATTTGAATGAGCGAGCTGCTCAGCACACCCAAGATCATTATTTGCATAAGCAAACCGCTCAGTCCGTAATGGACCACAGAAAGAATCATCAAACCAAATATCATCACCATCTTCCATTTTACCAAAAAAACGTTCTTGGCCAGGTTTGAGAACAACCACTGAACTTTTGCTCCACCACCCTTTGCCTTTAAGCAAAACAGTAGATTCAGTGACATCTTCAACTTCAAAAGGCATGGTAAATTTTGACATACCTTTAGGTGTGAAAGAAGGATTGATAACTCTCACCCAATCACCAACTTTCAAACTTTTGCTTTTACAATGATGAGAATCATCATGATAAGACTTCCCAGACATACGTGCGGAAGCTATGTTGTTTCTGGCTATAATAACAGAAGTTTCAAAACTTTCTGTAAAATTGTTATTTTTTTTTAATAGAGGCATAAACAAAGATCTTGCCTGTCTACCTCTCATTAAAATATAAGGAGAAACCTCAGTACAAGAATTAGGAGTTAAGTGATAACTCCATATCTTTTCTTTTAAAAATTAAACGCATCATATTTAATCTCTAAAGCAGCTTGAATACCTTCTTTGAAAAATCTGTTAGCTCTCTCAATTTGACCATTAGAACGAGGACTATAAAGAGGAGCCCTTTTAGCAGACACACCAAATTTTTCCAAACACATTTGCATCTTACTGGAAATAAACTGAACACCATTATCAGACATAATGGAGACAGGTGCCCCTTAAATCCTGAAGATTTTATCCAGGAACATATGACCTCATCAGTACTAGGATGCTCAACAAAAGAATAGTATAGCCACTTAGAGAAGTCATCAATAAGGACTATTAAAATCCTTTCTCTCTGCCAAGACACTCATAAGGTCATGAAAATCGATGAAAAGCTTTTCCCAAGGACCTGTAGGACCTTCTCCAATAGACAACGGTTCAGTAGACACTTTCCAGTGCTTATCCGACTTAACACACACTGAACAATTATCAATAAACCTCTCAACAGAGGCATCCAAACCAGGCCACCAATAATGACACGTAAGTAATTTCTTTTCAGGGTCTTTCGTTTTCTTTTTCCAGTGCCAGGACACACCATGGAGTAGCCGCGCGCTTGTACAAGTACCCCATAACATTAACATTAACATTAACAGATAAGGGAAACAGAGTCCTTCTCAACAACTTAAGACTCTGCATTGGCACTTACATGTAGCTACAAAAATCTCCCAATAAACACAAGGGCTCTTCACACCAGGGGGCCACCTTGGGAGCCGCGCACCCCTCGTGTTCACACCAGGGGGCGGCACTGGGAGCCACACACCCCTCACGTTCACACAAGGGGGACGCACTGAGCGCCGCGCCTCCAAATTTTTCCCCAAAAAAAACGGCTCCTACCAGTAATTTATATTCGCCCCGGGGACCCCCATCCCCTGGGGCCTAGCCACTTCATTGGGGGCCATGGGGGGAGCCCCAATGCCCCCACGGTCTCGCCGGCTCCCCATGTCCTGCAGAAGCCGGCATTGCTTTTCCATATGGGGAGCTGCTGACATGCAGCTCCCGTTGTGGAAAAGCAATCTGCTTTGGATTTTGGAATTGAGTTTCATACGGTAGGGCGGAGATGTGCTCCCTCCCTACCATAGCAAACAGCAGTGTCTCGTGGGTGGGCACCCAGGGACACTGCAGGAGCCGACCCTAGGGGTTGGCGGTCCCCAGGGCCATCAAAGGCTCCAGGATGCCCTGAATGTGCTAAACTGATTATCTTATCTCTAAGACTAGCCGGTGGAACAAACAAGTCTTGTCTTAATAAAATTCCATTCTCAATAGACAGTTCCTCAGCAACTTGCGCAAAACTTCTCAAAGGTAATTCTAAATTCTTTACAGAAGGCCATCCATTATTAACAAGAAATTTGACTTTGGCCAACAAACTGTCTTTGATGACATGATCATTCCATTATTTCTCATCAATTCCAAAATTGCAAGACTCCACAGCATCTATAGAAGCTACCACACACTCATGTTGATCAAAAACTTAATCACAAAAATCACTAACTGGAGGTAATCTAGATAAACTATCTGCAGTAAAATTCTTTCCACCTGGAATGTGCTGAATCTCAAAATTGAACTCCTGCAGCCTAGCTATTAACCTAACCAATCTAGATGAGGCCTTACCACTTCTGACACCATCCATCATATAAACAAGAGGTTTAAGGTCCGTCACCAAAACAAAAGGTCTTCCCCCCCAAAAAATCTTACATTTTTCCACAGCCCACACACAGGCTAGGGCCTCTTTTTCAATAGTACTATAGTGAACTTCAGCCCCTCTAATACCTCTAGAGATGAAAGAAATGACCCTTTATTTTCCATCAACAATTTGCGTGAAAACAGCACCCAATCCAATAGTGCTAGCATCAGCGGTAACAAATTACTTCCCTTCAGGATCAAAAGTTTTAAGGCCAGGTGCTTTAGCAATAAGTTTGACCACATTTTGAAAAGCTTCATCATGAACATCCGTCCACACAAACCTTGATACTTTCTTGAGTAGTTGTCTGAGTGGCTCAACAACAAAAGCATAGCCCTTTACAAACTTAGCATAATACACACTTAACCCAAGAAATGAGCGTAATGCATCCTTATCTTGTGGCTTGCTAGCATTTACTAGATTGCTAATGATATCATCTTTAGGAAAAATACCATCCGGAGTGATTTTATGACCTAAATAGTTAATCTGATTAACCACGAACTTACACTTTTCTTTAATTACAGTCATGCCTTTGCTGTTTAAGGTGTTCAAAACTCTTTCCAAAGTAAAATTATGCTCATCAACGGTTCTAGCAAAGACTGAACACCTTTCACACCATTGAATAAATTCCCAATTAACTTCTGGAAAACACTGGCAGCCGATGCCAGGCCAAAAGGCATCCTCAAAAATCTATACAATCCAAACGGAGTAATAAATGCCGTAAGATCTTTCGAATTTTCCTCTAGAGTCACCTGATGATAGGCTGCTTTCAAATCAATGATTGAAAAAAAATTTGCACCATTGACAGCCGCCAGCATTTCTTGGATTCTAGGCAAAGGATACGTTTCTACAACAATGTTTTTGTTAAGAGATCGAAGATCTACACACAATCTGATATCTTGATTCATTTTAAGAACGATAACAATTGCCGAAACCCACTCAGAGCTGTCAGTCGGCTCTATGATACCCTGGGAACACAGATCATCCAAATGTAATTTAAGTTTGTCCCTCACACCCAAAGGTACCAACCGAACTTGATGCTGTACAGGTAAAGCTTCTTTTTTTAGTTTAATCCTATGTGAAAATCTTTTGACCTCCCCCACCATATCTTCAAAAACTTTCTTATATTTAAGAAGAATGGAAGACAATGGACTCTCTAAAGAAACATTGTTAACAGGAATATCTCTCAATTGAATTGGACGATCTGAACCTGGACACAGATTCACACCAAGTTTCCCTAAATCGTACCATCCAACAATATTTTTCCCATCAATTGACACATAAATGTTGGTAAATATCACACAAGTCTCAAACTTCAATGAATCTTCAAAGAAACCTAACATTTTGATATCAAAATTGGCAAAAGCTTTACGATTAATATCCGATTCAGTAAGGTTGACACCCTTCCAATTTTCATTAAAAAAACATCTGATAAGATGGTCACTGGTGAACCAGAATCAGCCATAGCTTCAAAAGCAACATTACCAACGTGAACCGTCCCTAAAGGAGCTTTGAAAGGAAGAGTGACACTATTGATATTACCATTAAATTCATCATCATAAATAGTGATGATTAATTTTTGCAAATCATCATCAACATTTGAAACACTACTAACACTGGGATTAGCATTAACACCTTTCCTTGGAGTTTTACACGAAGATGAAAAATGACCAATTTTCCCACACTTAGTACACTTTTTCTTTAGAGCAGGACATTCCGAAGAGTTCGCCAAATGTGTTTTAGACCCACATCTGAAGCAACTTAACTGTCTACTAGTTTTAAAATTACACCTATTACGCGTTTGTACAGCACAAACAGAGGAATTACTTGTACTTTTGATTTCATCAGCAGCAATAACTTTAGATGACTCAATAGATCTCTCTATCCCTTTAGCTAAATCGATTACCTCAGCTAGAGTAGGATTACAACAAGCTAAAAGTCGTTCCTGTACTTTTTTCGACGCACAATTAAATACAAATTGATCCCTTATGGATAGATCCACATAAGCTCCAAATTCACAGTTGGCAGCCAAAACTCTTAAAGCTGCCACATAATCTTCCACAGACTCATCAATGGACTGTTTCCTTTTATGAAAGGCATGTCTTTCAATCATCACATTAGGTTCATCTTCAAACTGTTTTTCAAGTCTTGCTACAGCTTCAACGAACACGTTCCATCCATCACCTCCTCCAATTGGTGGCGCAATGGGCACAAGGTTCTTATAAATTTCTATTGCAGCTGTACCTAAATAACTACAAAGAATTGCTTTTTCCTTCCAGTAGAACATTCAGTTCCATCAATGGCAACATTATAATTCTCAAATGTCTCAAACCACTTTTTCCATCTCAATTTCGGTTTTCCAGGAATTTTCAAAAAGATAGGTTGATTACAAATTTGAGATGAAGCCATATTAAACACCTAAATCATCCAAAATATAACTATAATAAAATAAAATAAGATAAAAAAATAAAAATTAAATGAACATATCACTGAAGCAATAAATCTTGAATAACCTTTAAATTGTGTGTAATCACAGTTGTAAAGAAGATATGACATGCACTTCAAAATAAGCAAGTATGCATATCACTGTAGCAAGTACAACACAAAAGGAAAATGCTTCCAATAAATACTAATCAAGTGTGCATATCACTGAAGCAAGTACCCTTGAGCAATCTTTAAATTGTGTGCAAATCACAGTTGTATCAAAAATGTAACATGCACTTCCAAAACAAGCAAGTTTGCATATCACTCTAGTTAGCAGAATATTGATAAACACTTCCAGCTTACCAAACTTTAACTCAAAAAACTTGCAGATATGCCTATGAGAAAAACAGTTAACAAGTGTGCGAATCACTGTATTCGCCGGTAATAATCTGTGGATAGGACTCTTAAATCAGCCCCTGATGTCAAACGCTGCTTAACATTCGCCGTAACACTCTTTACACGACCGCTGGCAGACTAAAAAAATGGCCGCGACGTTACGTGCTGCACCAAACACTGCGTTCCAAGATCAGCGATGCGTTCCAGACAACTGTTGCTATACGCTAACGCCACTGTACTCAAGGACACACAGCGTGGAGCGCGCAGATTAGAGGCGCGAGCAGCTCAACTGTCGAAAGAGGCACGAGCAGTGAAAACAACTAGCGACCTCAAATCATTTAAAACTATCAAGTCCACAGTACCTCTAACTTCAGCAGAAAACGCCGTAAAGAACTTTCAACGAATTACCAGGATAAGCCGATCACGTTGTGAGTAAAAAAAACAGATAAAAGTTCAAGTATATTCAAATTTATAGACGCTCAGCAACACAGTGGGTCTGTAAATAATTAAATAAACCTCGTCACCAATGTAAAGAACGGAGGAGGCAGAATTGAGTTAAATTTTAAATTCATTTAAGAAGTACCAAAAGACCCACTGGTGCTCAAACCTATGCGTCTAGATCAGATCAGCTCCAACCGCCTCTCTGGTCTAGAACCTAAGTTCACAAACAACACATTCTACATTACATACCAAACATTCCACGTTACATCTTAAATGTTCTGTATGACATCAATAGAACTATAATGAAAGGAGAAGAAAGATATTACCACAGAGTTGTTTGTTAAAAATCTGTTGCAGTACCTTCGCTGGGAATGGGAGCAGAGAGATTGTCTGGTACTTTTTGCATTTTCCGGGGTTTGTGGAGGTTATTTTCAGTGGTTGTCTGACTTTGGTGTGTTTCCTGGCTTCAGGAAATTCTGCGGTGGTGATAGAGATGTTGAGCAGTGTGGTGACGTATTGGACTATCCCTTTGGTTTATGAGGTTGAAGATGTGTTGGCATGGGTCTGTGGGAGCTCCTGAGTGGATTGATTTCACAGTGGAGGCAGTGTCCTGGGTGGAGAGGAGGTTTTAGGTGGTCAGTTTGTGGTTCATGTCGGTTACCGTGGTGGCATATCTATCGAAGAAGTCCATAGGTGTGGGTTGGGGTTTGAGGTTTCTGTATAAGGTTGCAATCTTGTAATGGGAGAAGTTGGCAAGGTTGTTGCAAAGCTCCTGTGAGGTTGTGATGCAGTTTGCGCCGGTAGCTGGATTGGAGAATTCCTTAATGGCGTTGAAAAGTTCCTTGTTGTTGTTGTAGCTGGTTTCGATGCATGCATGGGCTGTCTTATTTGTTACCCTTAGCAGGCGGTAGTGGAGGAGGTGTAGGGCGGTCTTGAAGGTTCCCCTGTAGGAGGTGTCCTTGCTGGTGTGCCATCTCCTCTCTAGCTGTTTGCTGTCTTGTTTCACTGTTCTGAGTTCTTGGATGTACCAACTTGCCTTTTTGGAGGATTTTCACTTGATGATGCTCTTGATTGGGTCAATGCTGTCAGCGCAATTGGTGATCCACATGTTGAAGTTCTTAACTCCCTGTTCGAGGTTGGTGGCACTAGAGGGGTTGGAGGTGTTGAGGGTGTCCATCCAACTAGTCTCTAAGATTTTGTTCCACTTCCGGTGGTGGGTGCTGGTCATCTTGGGAGTGGCAGTGTGGGGGCTGGAGATGTTGCAGTGAACGATGTAGTGATTGGTCCATATGAGTTCTATGACGTGGCTTTATTTAATTAGGTTGCTGGTGGCAAAAATGGGTTCCAGCGTGTGTCCTGTGGACTGTGTAGTTCTGTGAGTGATCTGGGTCAATCTGAGGCTTCTCCTAGTGGTAAAGAGGTGTGCAGTGTTTTTGTTGAGGCAGTCGATGTGGAAATTTAGGTCACAGAGGAAAATGTAGTCCTTGAAGTCAAAGGTTAGGGATGTAATGAAGTCTGCAATGGTGTCGCAGAATCTGGAGCGCGGGCCTGGGGCTTGATATACAAGGGTGTCTCTGATGGTTGCCTTGTCGTCCGTGTGGAGCTTGAAGCTGAGATTTTCCATAGGGGTGGTGTTGTTGGTGGTGGTGGACTGTATTGTCTCTTTGCGAACGATGGCTGTTCATCCTCCCAGTTTGTTGGTGCGGTCTTGAGTGATTTTATATACATCGAGATCGTGGCAAATTTCTGGGGCCGATATGGAGTTGAGCTAAGTCTTGGTGAGGAAGACATTGGGTACAAGGTTGGCAATGAAGTGTCATAATCCAATACAATGTTTGCAAAGTGACTGTGTTGAGAAGGGTGCATGTGAGTTGGTATTTTTGTTCAGGTGGTGTCTGTGGTGTGTTTGGGGTGAGGTTGGTTGGTGGGCTGGTGTGTGTGCTGTGGCAGGTGAAGTGGCAGTAAGGGCAGATTAAAGGACCTACTATCGAGAGTGGGTGCGATGGCAGTGTTTGTTGAGGCATCCAGGATAGAAAGTGTAGCGCTCAGCAATGGTGTATGTGCAGGGGGCAGGCCAGGGGTTATAGCGCTGGGCACAGTCCAGGCCAGGATGGGCGCTGGCGGGATTGCCTTTGATGTGCCTTCAGCCCACCAGCAGAATGACCACTGCACACGTCTGCTGGGCAGTTATGCTGCAACCTGCATTTAGTAGGTCTTGGGGTGGATGGGGCTTCTATTGGTTGGAAGAAAGGTGAGTGAGAAAACATGGTCAGGTAAACCTGGGCAGAAGTGTCACTGGATCAGCCAGGAGCTGGAGACCACAGGCAAGTGGCAGGCTAGGCATCCATGTGCCTATTGATGTGATCGCACTGCGGCCTGCATTAAGTAGGTCCTAGGGTGGGAAGGGTTTCTGTTGGAGGGAAGAACGGTGAGTCGGAAAACCCAAGCAGGAAAACCCTTAAGGGAAAACTCATGTAGCAGCGATGTCAGTGGATCAGTCTGGAACAAGCAGGAACTGGAGGCCACAGGCAAGTGGCAGGCTGGGTGTCCAAGTACCTACTGTTACTGAAGAGGAGTGGTGGCGGCGACATAAAAATATGTTTTGTCTCAGATAGGTGGTAAAATAAAACCCATTTTATCTTTCGTGAAGATCTTGAATGTGTTTCCAAACTGAAAATAAAAACAACAACTTGTGATAGAAAACTTTAGAAGCCCATAGTACAAGGCATAAATAGTCAAAAGCATGATACCCGTAAAATGAAAAAGCGTTCAGAGTAACAATGCCTGTTTTAAAATGAACAACTCATCTTTTCATTATAGAAAACTGTTAAAAAGCCTCCCTGATCTCAATATGTTCGCTCCGAGTGGAATAGTTCTTTAGTGTGACAGTGTTCCTGAACAGAACGGACAGGATTGATGGAGGCTCTTTGAGGGTGGGTTTGTGTGGGATAATGTAGGAGGGTTAAGGCTTTCAATGGGTCCTCTTTATGTTGAGTAATAGCAGTAGAAAGGTTACTTGCAGGGAGACATAGAATAAAGAGTAGTCAAGTAGGATGAGTGGGTATTTAAAGAAATAGCAGCTTATAAGGCTAGGGCTTTGGTGGAGACATTGGTAGTTCTAAGGGAAGCAGGTTGTAATGACCTGTGAAGGTCAAGTGTGCTGCACGAACATGGGTTCTAAAATGGGCAAGGCCCATAAGGAGATTGACAGAGGGTTGGGTGGTTTGGCGGGTTTTTCGTCGCCCTGACAAAAGGTTAGGAGGTCTTGTGGGTCTGAAGGAGAACAGGATGGCAAGGCAGTTGGTGGGGGAATGTGCGGCTGACAAACCCCCCGAGCTACTCATCTTAGAATGCAGAAAAGAAAGTTATGGCTTAATGGATCCAGTCCGGCGGCGATTGGGCACTCTGGGAAGTAGGAGGAAGCTAGTCATGGGCCGCTGGAGGCAGGCAAAGCAGTCAATAAGGAAGCATGTGTAGAGGTGGGGCAAGGCAGTTGGTAGGCGGAATGCTTGCATTGAGGTCTGGAATGCCTCTGTGGGCATCACAGAGGATAGTGTAGCTGGGGCCCAAAGTGAGGCTTGGAGCATGGAGGCCATGCCCCTGTGCTGTGTATGAAGGCTGGAGTCAAATTTCAGGTCACCCCCTGGGTAAGGAACATAATGCAATTCCTGTGTGACTGCCTGGATGAGGAGTGGGAACTAGGAGCCAGGGAGGAGAAGCAGGAGGGGGATGCCCAGTCAGCAGTAGAAGTGGATGTAATTAGCAAATAGCGGCAACTCACAGAAGTCGCCTCTATATAAGGAGATACAAAGAAAATGAGTGGTGAAGAAGGAAATAGAGCTGACATGTAGTGTGTGTCAGGGATGCATTAGCTGCAACAGCTAGGTGGGTCTTATGTGGCCCTCATGACCCTGATCCAAAGAAAGGGCTTGGGCATTTGCAAATGGCTCTGGGACAGTGTTAGACACTGGCTGATAAGTCGGTCTAGTAAAGCCCCTTGGTAGAAGATTGGACAAATTCAAGCTCCTTCACTCTTGGGATACTAGAGTAGGGGATGGAGAGCTGCGATTGGTGTTGGGGTGTTTGAAATGGCCTGTCACATGGACACAGACTTAGAGAACCTGTGAATTTCGAAGAGGGTGAGATAGTTGATGGCAATAGTGAGGGTGGCATGATAGAGGAAGAGCTATGGCATTCTTGGACATAGGATTTGAATGGCTATCAAGGGCTATCTAGGTCTAACATTGAGGTTGCAACTCATGTATTGCAGGAGCACCAAGCTGTTTACTACAAGCGGTTAAGTGACAGAAGTTGGTCCGGAAAGCGGTTCCAGTGCAGCAGGATTTAGTCCTGCTACAGTCTTGAAACCAGGCATTTTGAAATGGTAAGAAATTGATGTTTCAAGAGTGCACTGTGCAGGGGAATGAGGTGGGGTCATGGAGGTTGAGGTGGGAGTCTGCATATCAAAACAGAGGTAGATGATGTAGGCTCAGGCATAAAACTCTGCTCTACCCTCCAGAGTTTGTAGAATTCTGGCAATCTGTGGAGGAGCTCGGAGTTCCTGAATTCCACCACCCGGGTGTGAAGCGTAGTTGACTGTGCCAACGTAGGGCAGATCGTGACAGCAAAAGGACCGCTTGAGCAGCTTTTGTGCTCAAGAGGCAGCTGAGAGGCTTTTTGAGTAGATTTTCTTCTCCAACTGGCCCTTAGTGTTGTTTTATTTTGTGCGAGAAACCTTTTTTTCAAACATATTTTTCCAACAGAGAGGAAGTGCCCCAGAGACTCCACCTGCTTGTTCTTGTCCAACAGGCTCCTCACAGTGCTTTATCCACCTCCAGGTCACTTTTCATTAGGATTTTGAGCTGGAAGGATCACTGTCCTTGTCTGCAGCATATATTCCATTGCATTTAAGGACTTTGTGGCTAATTATGAATCTGGCAGTACATGGACTGCCAGACTCACAAGGGCGGCAATTTTGCGGCTGCCCTATACCAACTAGGTTGGTTGGGCTGCCCTGGGACCGCCACAACTGCCGCAACCGCCAGGTATCAGAAATCCCTGCTGGTGGCGCTGCAGTCTTGAGGCCTCAATATGGGTGAAAGGACCATTGCGGGCCCACCAAGCATATTACAAGTTTCCTCTCTGCCGCGTTTTCATGGCAGTACCATCACCATGAAAACCCTGACAGAGAGGAAATAAAAAGGACCCTACAGGGCCACCTGTTGCCTTTGGGTCTGAGGGTGCATGCAGGGTGCCACATGATGTGCCCCCCTTTTGTGCATGTACCTCAGTACCTGCACAGCGTGGACTGCAGCAGTCTGATTTTGACATTCCCATTGCGGTGCCTATTTCATGGACACCGAGGTGGGAACGCCAAAGAACAGCCGGCCAGGGTAAAACTCCTAACCTGGCGGGTGGCTCAACCACTGAGTTGGTGGTGCAAAAGCGGGGCAGTCCTGCTCCCCAACTGCCATATTCAGAATTAGGCACTGAGTATTTGAGATTTAACAAGTAAGTTGAAAAACTGGTGTTTAAGGGTGTTGTTTGTTTGATGGGGGCATGCGCAAGTATACAGTTGTACTTGTATTACATTTTTTTATTTATTGTGGTGGGTGGCCTGCAGTTTCAGTGGGGGCCTAGTTATTTTGTGCATGTAAAGTGTCCTCTTTTGTAATAGAAAGCCTTGTACAGTTTAGTACATGTTCTCCGTGTTTTTTCATACATTTGCAATATTTATTTAATTCACCATGTGGCCTCGTCTGCCAATTGGCCTGCCAGGCATTAGGCCCAGTAGTAGTAATGGGTGCATGAAACAACTGTTTCTGTTTTGTCTGTTGAATTGAAACATTATTTTTGCCATGGATGGCATTGGATTAAATTAAAATATGTGTTTTTGGGGGGGCAGTTCACTTTTTTCTGCAAACAGTGTATAGGTAAGGTAATTATTAGGCCTGGGCGGTAAATTCCGTTCCACCTGCGGAATTTGGGTAATTTCGCGTTCCGTGGCTTAGCGGAATTTTTTGCTTGTTCGTGCTTTCAAAATGCGTGTTCGTGAGATATTTCTCCCCGAGCACACAAACAGCATTCGCAAACAGGAAAAAAGCATCGCAAACGTGCAGAACAAGCAAATCCGCGTGTTTGCGAAACTTTGCATGCTCGCGGAGATTTTTTTACTGTTTCGCAGAGCTTTGTGTAGCGCGACTATGCAAATTCCACCCACCCCTAGTATATTTAATGGCTATGGAGGATGTGTGTTGTAAATTTCTTAACACATTTAATTTTCCTTTTTGGCATTGATGAATTAAAGCATTTTTTTCTGTGTTACCATGCCTTCATTGTCTGGCCAGTGTATGAGTGTGTTTGCCACAGGACACCATTTGTATTTGTAACCCATGCCTTGTGGCCCGGAGTATTTTTAATATAGTCAATGTCCATAGGCCTGGATGTGTTTTTTGTTTTCCATGCCTCCTGATCGTTTTTGTTTGACCATGTGGCTGGTAGCCATTTTGTTTAGCCAGCTGATGTGATTTTGCCATAGCCCTACACGTGTTCTTTGTTGTGGCCAACCTCCTTGGTGGATTTGTCCCTGTCACAAAGTAATACAGAATAATTTCATGTGACAGTGCACAGTTGACAGCAGCCGCAGCCAGTGATAGTAAATTTTCCTGATGTTGGAGCAGAACAGGAGATTGAGCTTCCTTCCGAGCAAGAACTTCCTATATATATATGTATATATATATATATATATATATATATGCGAACACAGAATCCAACCAGTTTTGTCAGATAATAACGGCCAGCACTCCGGTGTTAAATAGTGAAAGTTTATTTCTTCTCCAAACCCCCCTTCACCCCGACAGACGCGTTTCGCAGTTAAGCTTCGTCACTGACGAAGCTTAACTGCGAAACGCGTCTGTCGGGGTGAAGGGGGGTTTGGAGAAGAAATAAACTTTCACTATTTAACACCGGAGTGCTGGCCGTTATTTTCTGACAAAACTGGTTGGATTCTGTGTTCGCATCGTAAGCGCTTCATCAGCGCTGGTGCTTAGCACCCGGGACGCTGTGGAGCGACGGCGGTGGAGGACCTGTGTGCAAAATATATATATATATATATATATATATATATATATATATATATATATATATATATATTCCACAGCCTTCTTTTCCAAGAAGAATTAGAACGCACTCACAATATCCCATGAATTCACAATTCTTTTAATTTGCAGTTAGGCTCCAGTTTTCAGAAAGAAATACCGACGCATTTCGTTAGTTACCACTAACTTGCTCATGGTAGCTAACTAACGAAACGCGTCAGTATTTCTTTCTGAAACCTGGAGCCTAACTGCAAATTAAAAGAATTGTGAATTCTTGGGACATTGTGAGTGCGCTCGAATTCTTCTTGGAAAAGAAGGCTGTGGAATTTTTATCGACGTGGCTCTGTCGACATATTATGCACCGGGAAGAGAGCGCCAAATGTCCGTGAACATACATATATGTATGTATATATGTATGTATGCATGTATATATATATATATATATATATCAAAACAAAACAAACGTCCCTTTGCTAGGAGGAGCGACCTTTCAGCTGGTGCAGGCGACGAGTCAAGGACAAGACTCGTGATTAATCTTCAAGCAAATGAAAAAAGACACCGCACTCTTCTCGGATGATTAAAGCGATTTAATCCAGCTCAGAAATAACTTCCTTCGCCTACGCGTTTCGAACAGTAAATGTTCCTGATCACGGTAGTTGCAAGTCCGTTTTTGCTTTCTGTTATTTATACCCTCCTTCCCACTGTGTCAATTAGGAGGCATTGTGGGAGTGGTAGTTCATACTTGGCTTAAATTAAGCCATTATCGAATTCCCCACATACATTATAAGCCACATGTTTATGTGTATTAGGTAATTGTGTGAGAAGGCCTATTTCTTGCTTATCTTGATTGTTGGCTGAGTGCCATATTAACTAGAGGAAACAAGCTTTTTTATTCTCCTTGTTCAGAAAGTAAGGTGATAGCTTAGTGCTATACCTTACTATTTTATATGTGGCTTATTAGTTTGTACGGGAAGTCGATATAGACATACATGATTGATATTTTAGACGGTTTTCACGATAAACTGATATTTTACAATCTATTATTCTGACAATTTGATCTATTTACATTCAGTTCAAAAGTTTGAAAAGAGAAACATGCAATTTTTACACTGTCAGGGCAGGGAGTCTATATTTTGAATATTCTATGTTCTGTTCTTTCCCATTTTTGGTGGTGTATGTCTCTTTTTGTTTCATCTTGCCAGACTGGACTTGGAAACATAAATGGAAGGCACAAGAACGCAAGTTCAAAATTACAAAGTCATTCATTAGGTACATGATAGTCTATTTACAAGTGTACATACAGTTCTTCGTCCCCATTCAGGCCGGTCGGAACTTTAGTCTTGAATCTAATTATTAATTTGGATTCCAATCGTCTTAGTTTTTGTAAGCGATTTCCTCCCCTTTCATTATCTGGCACCATTGCTATTCCTGAATGTCTGACATCTTGCCAGGTTTTGTTTTTGTGTATCATCAAGTGTTTGGCCATGGCATGAGTTTGATCTTTATTTTGTATCGCTCTGATGTGCTCCAACATCCGTTTCTTGAGGGCACAAATGGTCGATCCGATGTATCATTTGCCACAGTCACATTCTAAGAGATAGACAACATAATGTGATTCACATGTTATTTTGTGTTTTATTTCGAATGGTAGTCCTTTAGGGTCATTCAAAGATTTTAGGTTCCTTCCGATCTTACACGCTTTGCAGGATAGGCATTTTGTGAAGCCTTTTTGTCTTTTTTGCAACCATGATTCCTCTTTTTTGTCAATGAAGTGGCTGTTGACCAATGTATCACCAAGAGATGGTGCTTTCCTAAAAGAAATTAAAGGTGCATCACCAATCATATGCCCAATGTCCAAATCCTTTTTTAGTATACTCCAGTATTTTGTGACAATTTTTCTGATTCGTACACTTTCTTTAGAGTATGTCAGGATGAGACGTGGTTTCTCATCTGTCTGTTGTGTTTTCTCTTTCTTTTTTTCAATTAGAGTTTCAGTTCTTGTCTTTCTTCTTGCTCTTTGTTCTCCAAAGTTGATAGTCTTGGTGTTGTATCCTCTCTGTGTGAACCGTTGTGTGGTTTCTTTAAATTTATTTTCCATTTCCATCGGTTCTGAACAATTACGTTTCATACGTAAGAATTCCCCATAGGGTACATTCTTCTTTAGCAACTCTGGGTGGGAACTGGTTCCATAGAGGATACTATTGGTGGAGGTCTGTTTGCGAAAAAGAGTAGTATGTATTTTGTCCTCTTTTATGTACACCTTGGTGTCCAGGAAATCAATTTCTTTTTCCTGGATGTTGAATGTAAATTGTAATCCCACATTGTTAGTATTCAATATCGCTATGTACTGGAGCAATTCCTCTTTTGTGCCCTTCCATAATAGGAACAAGTCGTCGATGAATCTCAACCACAAGACCACTTTTGTGGTATATGGATCATTTTCTTCTCTCCAAGCTATGTGTTTCTCCCACCATCCCTTGGTGAGATTAGCATAGCTTGGAGAGAAGGAAACTCCCATAGCAGTTCCACGATTCTGAGAGTAGACTCTGTTGTTGAAGAGGAGCACATTGTTTGTTAAACAAGTTTTTATCATTTCCAAAAGCATGGTTGTATGGCTGAGTTCCCCAATTGGTCGTTGTTTGAGAAAATATGCGACAGCTTGTAGGCCCAGTTGGTGTTCAATTGATGTATAAAGCGATACCACATCAATTGTGGCTAGCAGGTATGTGGGTTGCCATTCCGTTTCCATAAGGATTCGGAGAAAATCTCCGGTGTCTTTTATGAAGGAGTTGAGTGTCGGTACAATCGGGGCTAAAAAATAGTCCACATATGTAGCAATGTTTTCGTACAGAGAGCCACAGCTGGATATTATTGGCCGGGCTGGTGGTTTGTTCAATGTTTTGTGAACTCTGGGTAGAAAGTAGATTGTTGGCATAATTGGATTCTGGACAGTTAGAAAGTTTTTCTCCTCTTGGTTGAGTAGTCCTTTTTCCTGCCATTGTTCTATTTTTTGATGTATTGATGTTGTCATTTCTATTATTGGATTTTCTTTCAATTTTGTATAGTTGTTCACGTCATTTAGTTGTCGGTTTGCTTCTTCAATGTAGTCTATTTTGTTAAGGATCACGATATTACCCCCTTTGTCGACGGGTTTTATTTCGATTTTAAGGTTTTCTTTTAGCGATTTCAAAGCTTGGCGTTCTTCCCAAGACAGATTTTCTTTTTTGTGATTGTTGTTGTTATTCATGGTTTCAAGTTCCATGTTTACGAGGTCATGAAAGGCATCAATTCTGTTGCCTGGATATAATGCTGGGCAAAATTTGGATTGCTTCTTAAAGTTAGTTTTTGGATGTGTGTTGTGTGGAATTTCCATTTCTCTTAGTACTTGTGTGTCCGTTACTATCAAGTCATTCTCATCATGTGCTAATTCATATGCTACCTTCAATGCTGGTATTTCTGAGACAGTATATCCTTTCTGTAGGGAAATGTTGTCATTGTTTGGATCTTTTTCCATTCTTTTCGGTATTTTCGCAAAGAATTTTTTCAACTTTAATTTACGGACATATTTATATATGTCTATTTTGGTTTCCACACTGTCATGATGTTTTTCCGGGCTAAAGGTTAGGCCTTTGTTGAGTAGTTTTTGTTCTGTTGGTGACAGTTGATAGTTCGATAGATTGATTATCAAATTAGAATCATTTGAATTTTCACTGTTCATTTCTCTATTTATTTCCTTGGCAGAGTGCGATTGCGCAATGGATATCTTGGAGTGTTTTGCTCTTCTGGTTTTGCGCTTGGATTTGGGTTTGTTTATTGGCCTCGTCCTCGGCCCCCAGATCTTCCTCTGCCTCTGCCTCTGCTTCGACCTCTCCCTTTTGTTTGTGGGTTTTGCTGATCCAGATACAACAGTTCCATTTCCTCTAAAAAAGAAAAACTCTTTAGTGTAGTTGTTTTTTCCGCTCTCATTCTTTGTTCTCCTTCACTGGCGTCTGATTCCGTTTCGCTTGCTCCAGGTGTCATTCCCTTTGATTTTTGTTTGGTTCCACTTTGTTGTTTCAGGGCATCAAACCTTTTAGCAAACGTGAAAATGACGGCATTTGCATAATCGAACTCGTCCCTTCTGAATTTGCGTTGTTTTCTTTCTTCTATTTCATTTTCATGTCTATCCAAGTTGTTTTCCATTATTGTTCTCAGTTTTTTGGCTTCCTCCTCTCCTTCTTGTGAGGCCTTGATTTGTCGTTCCATGTCCTCTATTTTGGTGTGCAGTTCATCTACTCCTATTTTAGCATGTTTGATTATGATTAATATCATTTTCCTTGAACACTCCATATTGTTGTGTCCCCATTCCTCCAGCATCTCTGCACTAGTGTCTGGATGATTCGGTAGTGTGAAAATTCGGAGACCTCTTGGTACTAGTCCTAGTTGCAGATATTTTTCTAGCGTGATTATTTCCCATGCTCGTGAGATCTCTTTACGCAATAATTTTTCTTGTTGTTGAAATAATTGTTTCAAGGTTGTATGTATGCTTGTAGAAGTGGTTGCTTTAGGATCTGAGGTGGTAGAAACAGGTTGAGCTTGGGAGAACAGACTCTCCGCCTTTTCAATGCGCCTTGCCGCTCTCTTTTCCATTTCGTTTTTTTGTTTGTTACAATTGGTGTCAGCTCAGAGAAAAACACTGAATTTGCGTGTTTTTTTGGTTTGATTTTCCTGTATTTTTTATCGTTTCTGCCGTATTTATACGACTTGCTACTAAAGCGTAGGAAGTTTTGAATGTTGTTAGGCACTTGGCCTCATAGAGCCGGACGCTTTACCGAGAAAATGGCACGACTTATTTAAGCCAGGATACGAAGTTGCAAGAAGTCCCTAACTTCTTAAAATCACATTCGCTGCAGCTCCCTTCAAAGAAACGGCATTCAAACACACACCACGCTTGGTTTATTGACTTACCCGGGAGACTCCCGTTCCGCTCACTGCCCTCCGGCAAATCCGCGTCGGCGCTCAACCGGGTCATAAGCAGGTGTGGTCCTTTTACTGCCGGTAGTTTGTTTATATTTCCCTCGCGTTGGCGGTTATTCGCTGGTGAAGCTTCACAATTTCAAGGGAGTTTATTTATAGACAGTCTGTTCATCCCTCATGTTGCTACTGTTTCACCGACTCCGCACATCACGCAGTTCTTTCTTTTTTTTGGGTCTCGGGTGCTGGGCTCTCTCCTTTTACGATCAATTTCAAAACAAACGTCCCTTTGCTAAGAGGAGCGACCTTTCAGCTGGTGCAGGCGACGAGTCAAGGACAAGACTCGTGATTAATCTTCAAGCAAATGAAAAAAGACACCGCACTCTTCTCGGATGATTAAAGCGATTTAATCCAGCTCAGAAATAACTTCCTTCACCTACGCGTTTCGAACAGTAAATGTTCCTGATCACGGTAGTTGCAAGTCCGTTTTTGCTTTCTGTTATTTATACCCTCCTTCCCACTGTGTCAATTAGGAGGCATTGTGGGAGTGGTAGTTCATACTTGGCTTAAATTAAGCCATTATCGAATTCCCCACATACATTATAAGCCACATGTTTGTGTGTATTAGGTAATTGTGTGAGAAGGCCTATTTCTTGCTTATCTTGATGGAAAGCGCCATCTCTTGGTGATACATTGGTCAACAGCCACTTCATTGACAAAAAAGAGGAATCATGGTTGCAAAAAAGACAAAAAGGCTTCACAAAATGCCTATCCTGCAAAGCGTGTAAGATGGAAGGAACCTAAAATCTTTGAATGACCCTAAAGGACTACCATTCGAAATAAAACACAAAATAACATGTGAATCACATTATGTTGTCTATCTGTTAGAATGTGACTGTGGCAAACGATACATCGGATCGACCATTTGTGCCCTCAAGAAACGGATGTTGGAGCACATCAGAGCGATACAAAATAAAGATCAAACTTATGCCATGGCCAAACACTTGATGATACACAAAAGCAAAACCTGGCAAGATGTCAGATATTCAGGAATAGCAATGGTGCCAGATAATGAAAGGGGAGGAAATCGCTTACAAAAACTAAGACGATTGGAATCCAAATTAATAATTAGATTCAAGACTAAAGTTCCGACCGGCCTGAACGGGGACGAAGAACTGTATGTACACTTGTAAATAGACTATCATGTACCTAATGAATGACTTTGTAATTTTGAACTTGCGTTCTTGTGCCTTCCATTTATGTTTCCAAGTCCAGTCTGGCAAGATGAAACAAAAAGAGACATACACCACCAAAAATGGGAAAGAACAGAACATAGAATATTCAAAATATAGACTCTCTGCCCTGACAGTGTAAAAATTGCACGTTTCTCTTTTCAAACTTTTGAACTGAATGTAAATAGATCAAAGTGTCAGAATAATAGATTGTAAAATATCAGTTTATCGTGAAAACCGTCTAAAATATCAATCATGTATGTCCATATCGACTTCCCGTACAAACTAATAAGCCACATATAAAATAGTAAGGTATAGCACTAAGCTATCACCTTACTTTCTGAACAAGGAGAATAAAAAAGCTTGTTTCCTCTAGTTAATATGGCACTCAGCCAACAATCAAGATAAGCAAGAAATAGGCCTTCTCACACAATTACCTAATACACACAAACATGTGGCTTATAATGTATGTGGGGAATTCGATAATGGCTGAATTTAAGCCAAGTATGAACTACCACTCCCACAATGCCTCCTAATTGACACAGTGGGAAGGATGGTATAAATAACAGAAAGCAAAAACGGACTTGCAACTACCGTGATCAGGAACATTTACTGTTCGAAACGCGTAGGTGAAGGAAGTTATTTCTGAGCTGGATTAAATCGCTTTAATCATCCGAGAAGAGTGCGGTGTCTTTTTTCATTTGCTTGAAGATATATATATATATATTCACTGAAAAAACCATAGGTTATAGACCATATATAGTTAGGAATTAGCATTTAAAAAACCTTATTTTACTCACACAAAACCATTGAAATTCCATATATAGTTAGTTGCACTAACTATATATCGCGCACCCGCAATCCACTGCTGATGATGTCACATATTACATCATTCATGACATGGTCAGTGACATCACTGATGACATCTCTGATGACATCTCAAATGACATCACTGATGACATCACTGATGACATCATCCAGTGACTGTGTGTTTCTGTAAAGTTTAAATATGTTTTACATATTGAAGAATGAGTAGATGTATAAGTGTCTGGACGAAGGATTTAGTAGGTGCATGACTGAATGTATGAGTGAGTGATTAAATGTGTCTCACTGAGTGCATGGGTTAGTGACTAAACTGTCTTAATTTGTGCATCATTATGTCTGTTGTTCTGTAAACTGCTGCATGTGTTGATCAGTAGCTATATGATTAACTATATGGGTTACTGATTGATTGTCCAAGTATTTGTATGGGAGACTGAGTGTGTGTGTGGCTGGCTGGGAGGTGTGTGACTCTGTGCAGATCAATGTGTACTTGTATCAATGATTGTATACGAAAGTAAATATGTGTTAGTATATGTTTGAAAATGTAAGGTGCTCTATGTTTAACTGTATAGACAAGAAAATGGAAGTGTGATTGATTCTTTACAGGACTGACTAGGTGTGTGAGTAACTCCATGGATGAGTGGCAGAGTGTGAGTGTCTGTATAGGTGTATGAGTGCATATGATAGTGTTGTAAAGATGAGTGATTGTATGTATGAATGATTGTATGGGTGAATGAGTGAATGTGTGTGTAGACGTAGGAATCAGTGAGTGCGTATGTAGTAACTAGTATTGGTGTGTCAATGGTTTCAAAAATTATACTCTGTATTTAACACTGGGTGAAACAGAGGTTATATTAAAATGTGAGGAGATGCATTGTATTGTCACATGAATGATATCATCAGTGATGTGGTCATTGATGTCAAATGAGATGTCATCAGTGATGTCATCAGTGATGTCATTTGAGATGTCATCAGTGATGTCATCAGTGATGTCACTGACCATGTCATGAATGATGTAATATGTGACATCATCAGCAGTGGATTGCGGGTGCGCGATATATAGTTAGTGCAACTAACTATATATGGAATTTCAATGGTTTTGTGTGAGTAAAATAAGGTTTTTTAAATGCTAATTCCTAACTATATATGGTCTATAACCTATGGTTTTTTCAGGGAATTTTCAAGGTTTTGTAAATGCTAATTCCTAACTATATATGGTCTATAACCTATGGTTTTTTCAGTGAATTTCAATGGTTTTTTAATAGCAAATATCATAAGCTGTCGAATGTCAAGTACGTGGTAAGTGAAAACATTTTCGTGTTTATGCACACTGATCTGCTTTGAATGGTGCCCCCCCCTCATTTCTATTAGGAGTACTCTCTCTTTGCAGATAGTGAAAGGTAGTTAACGCAGGCCTTTGCCCCCGTTGTAATACGTCGTGCCTGCTTCTCTCTCCATTTGATTGATTGTTATCCAAGCATTTACTGTTTTAGAATTGGTTCTCTTTGGTTCATTCTCTATTTACAAACAAACACAGAGTCGCAATACTCTGTTTAGTCTTTGCAGATAACGAAAAATCGTGTAAAAAAAAAGAAAAGGAATCGAGCAAAATCAGTAGGCCACTAATGGGATCTCTTTTTGACCTCGCTAAAATAGAAACATTAGGAACAACCCCTCATGACAAATACAAAACTAGTGAGATGAACTGAACTCCACACAATGATGGCTGCAAAACAGCTCGGCTCCGCCACCCACCCCGCCCAAAATAACGATAAAGAGCGGCTGCCATGATTGGTTGCGGAATGGCCACGACGGAGCTACGAAATGGTGGTGCTCTCATGCTAACCCCAGCTTCAGTCTGAAACATCCAGAAACACTGTAGACTACCAATTCGATCAGTTCCGGTAGCGCCCCAATGTAACCCGGTAGAGAAGAACTAGCCCTCCCCTCTTTGACTGATGGTTCTTGTTGCCTGTCCCTTCTGTTGTCATTTAACAGAACTATTTAGCCTGCTGAAAGGGGTTGTGTTCCGACCGCTGGTTGGTGGAGACATTTTGACTATATTCTGGACCTGGGTTGTCGCGTAATGCGTCATATGACGCGCCGCGTTAGCGCATCCGGAAGTCATCCGGGGCGCGCAGCGCGTAACGTAAGCATATCAAGTCATGTGACTTGTTAATAAAACTTTTCATTGGTTCATTTTACTTTTCTTATTGTAATGATGAAAGGCTTGGTCATATGACCTAAAAATTACGCTTTTTATTACTTCCGAACATTATTTTTTCTTAAATATATGTTATAATGTTCCAGGCTAATGTACTTTCCCGGAAAATTTACAACTGTCCTGCAAGTAAAATATATTCTTTTTTCGAGAAAAAGAGCGTTTCTTCGTCCCATGACGGAGCCGTTGAGCAAAAGAGGGTCGACCTGCTGTCTTAGTCGCCGATACGCCTGAATATGAGATTCTTATCGATCACTTTATGTTGCAGGAATAGAAAACACAACAGCCCTTGACCATTTATCTTTACTGCGTTCCTTCGTATTATACCTTTTACCCTTCATGTAATTGGTCTGCTTTATTTCACTTGCCTTTTAATGATTCTAAAACAGTGACTATTATTAAAAACTTTACCAATGTATATACTACTACCATGTTTTCTTTTAAAAACCTTTATTGTGAAAATTTCATTATACAAATACGAGCCTATAACCACGTGCGCCTGCCACGAGCAAACTGTAATCGTATATGATGAATAGACATTTACACTGTAGAGGAACGTAACGGGCGGGCCATTAGGTTGCAAGAACTAAGGTGTCTAACAGTTACGGAATCGGTGGACGTACATTTTATAATTAAAATACGACAGGGCCAGTTACAATAAAATTATCTAGATATACATTTGCGGGCAAGTACCATGGGTGACGTTAATTCGAACTTTCAACAGTACAGTAATCAATAACACATCAGAACTTAATATCAATAGGGATGTCGAAATATTCAATCAATTCTCGTCCCCGCCCGCCATGTGCTTCAAAACTGCATACGTATCTCGTGATTTCATGGTTCTGCAACCAGTACACAACAAGGAGTTACGAGTCCCATTTATTCCGGCGCCATTTGGGGCGAGGACGGGCAGGTCCAGGATATAGTCAAAATGTCTCTACCAACCATCGACTATGATGATGTTCATATGCTGTATTTATTAGAGTAACACTCATCTGTCCACATGAAATTAATTTGCCACAATCTAAACATGTCATTTTAATCTTTCCAAAGTTCTTCTAAATATTTGGGACCGTTTCCCTTGCCTCTGAAGCTCTCAGTGCCACTTCTTTGATGAATGTACTAGCAGGTCAGGGGTTCTCCTCCAAATCTCTCTTTTATACAGCACTATAATTAATTGGTGCCACCTCTCCATATGACGATGCATGGTATAGTTACCACAACTATATATTTTTTCGGTTCCTCTGGAGAGTTCATCGTGGCAGATGAAGCGTGTAACGTACCGGGCATTTACCTTTTTTTGCATGTACAGGAAAGGAAAAAAAAATCGAGCGTCCGAGTTCTAAGGTGTCCCAGGGCCATTTTAGTGGACCAGGCCCAAATCCAAAGAACAGGCCGCCATTTTGAGAGTCCTGTTGCAGCCGCCTGTCGCTGTAGCATCAAGAGCAGCCGAAACTCAGCTGAATGGCAACTGAAACGGTAAAGGGGTGCCCCACTACAGCAGACGAGCCTCCACCTAGGAAGGCCCGTTCACGCCGCCTCCCCCCCCCCCTTCGGGCACCCCACGCCGTTATTCGGAGCAGTATTGTAGGATGGCCACACCAGTGCGGCAACTTGCTAGACATCACCTCGGTGGTAACCGAATCTCAACGCCTTGTGGTGTCTTCTATTCAGAAAACATTGTTATGCTGCCTTCGACCTATTCGCCGCAAGTGCGCACACAACTCAACTGCATAGCTTGCTAGACACCACCTCGGTGCCATCCGGATCTTGGAATCTCAGCGCCTTTTGGTGTCTTCTCTTCAGAAAATATTGTTGCGCTGCCTTTGGCCCCATTCGCACATCGGTCCGCTACTGACGCCATCTCACAGGCTAATGGGGCGCCCCACGCCGACTTTCAGCATTGTAGGATGACCACACCAGTACAGCAACTTGCTAGACATCACCTCGGTGCCATCCGGATCTCGGCGCCCCACTGCAGATGAAGTGCCTCTCAACTATGAAACCACCACGGTGACATCCGGATCTTGGCGCGTTGTGCTGCCTTCGGCCTATTCGCACATCGGTCCGCTACTGACGCCATCTCACAGGCTAATGGGGCGACCCACGCCGAGTTTCAGCATTGTAGGATGACCACACCAGTACAGCAACTTGCTAGACATCACCTCGGTGCCATCCGAATCTTGGCATCTCAACGCCTAGTGGTATCTTCCATACAGAAAATATTGTTACGCTGCCTTTGGCCCCATTCGCACATCAGTCCGCAACTTAGACATCACCTCGGTGCCATCCGGATCTTGGCATCTCAGCGCCTTGTGGTGTCAGTCAGAAAATATTGTTGCGCTGCCTTTGGCCCCATTCGCACATCAGTCCGCTACTGACACCATCTCACAGGCCAACAGGGCGCCCCACGCCGACTTTTACCATTGTACGATGGCCACACCAGTGCCACAACTTGCTAGACACCACCTCGGTGCCATCCGGATCTTGGCATCTCAGCGCCTTGTGGTGTCTTCAAATCAGAAAATATTGTTGCGCTGCCTTTGGCCCCATTCGCACATCGGTCCGCTACTGACGCCATCTCACAGGCCAACGGGGCGCCCCACGCCGACTTTCAACATTGTAGGATGGCCACAGAAGTGCGACAACTTACTAGACACCACCTCGGTGCCATCCGGATCTTGGCGCGTTGTGCTGCCTTCGGCCTATTCGCACATCGGTCCGCTACTGACGCAAACTCACAGGCCAACGGGGCGCCCCACGCCGACTTTCAGCATTGTAGGATGGCCACACCAGTGCGGCAACTTGCTACACACCACCTCGGTGCCATCCGGATCTTGGCATCTCAGCGCCTTGTGGTGTCTTCAATTCAGAATATATTGTTGCGCTGCCTTCGGCCCCATTCACACATCGGTCCGCTACTGACGCCATCTCACAGGCCAACGAGGCGCCCCACGCCGACTTTCAGCATTGTAGGATGGCCACACCAGTGCGGCAACTTACTAGACACCACCTCGGTGCCATCCGGATCTTGGCGCGTTGTGCTGCCTTCGGCCTATTCGCACATCGGTCCGCTACTGACGCAAACTCACAGGCCAACGGGGCACCCCACGCCGACTTTCAGCATTGTAGGATGGCCACACCAGTGCTGCAACTTGCTGGACACCACCTCGGTGCCATCCGGATCTTGGCGCGTTGTATTGCCTTCGGCCTATTCGCACATCGGTCCGCTACTGACGCCGCCTCACGTGCCAACGTATTTTCTCCGCATTTTATACCCTATGCCGCATAACAGGTCATGTGACTTGTTTATAAAACTTTTCATTGGTTCATTTTACTTTTGGTTTCCTAATGATGGAAGGCTTGATCATATGACCTAAAAACAACACTTTTCATTGGATGAAAACTTTTTTTTTTTCCCAAACGATGAAAGCCCCACCTTGTTTCTGGATGTTTCAGACTGAAGCTGGCGTCAGCATGAGAGCACCACCATCTCGTAGCTCCGTCGTGGTCATTCCGCGAGCAATCATGGCATCCGCTCCCCACCAGAAGCCTGCAGGAGTCGGGGCCCCCAAAACTTTTGATGAATTCTCAAGGCGGAGGGGACGCTTTCGAGAATGGGGTCCAAGACCTAGCAGACAAGCGTCCGATTTCCAAGGTGTCCCAGGGCCATTTCAGTGGACCAGGCCCAAAAAGGAAAGAGCCTGCCGCCATTTTGAGAGTCCTGTGACAGCCGCCTATCGCTGCACCGCAAGAGTGGGCGCAACTCAGCTGAATTGCGGCTTTTGACACACTGGACCAAAAACGGACGGAATGGCAACTGAAACGGTAAAGGGGTGCCCCACTACAACAGATGACACTCCACCTGGAGAGGCCCGTTCACGCCGCCTCCCCCGGGGCGCCCCACGCCGTTATTCGGAGCAGCATTGTAGGATACCAAAACCAGTGCGGCAACTTACTGGACATCACCTTGGTGCCATCGTTCTGCTGCCTTGGAACTATTCGCACAACAGTTTGCTACTGATGACCCACCCCCCGCGACGCCCCACGCCGGAAATCTGGACGTTGTGCTGCGTTGGGACTATTCGCACAGCCGACCGCTACTTCGTTGTTTTTCCCTAAAAATGTTTATATGTTATTACTATTTTTGTTTTCTTGTATATATTTATAAATTATTAAAGTTTTATAATCTTACTACTTTGTCGGAGTGCTATATATTTTTAATGTGACACATAATTGTAAAAACTTTGATGTACAAAGACTCATCCCTGGAATCTTCCGCTTCAGGCTCGGTCCCCTCCCCAATCACAATACAGGATGGTTTTCAGATAATAGCAACGCTTCTGCTGTGACGGATCTCATCGAGTGTGGGCCTTGATCTACTATAACTCCTTTGAAGAGGGGTGATTCTTTACAGCTGGGGCCATAAACTACATCTGCAGGGCTAGCTGATACCCTAGGACCAGCCTGGACAATCGGACACAGAGGAAAAGGAGTGTCAGAGGGTGCGGTAGTGAATAGGGCGAAAGGGAGGTGTCGGGCAGGCACAGGGTGTGATTCTCAGGGAAGAGCAGCGCAGATGGGGGGAGGTTTATTACCCATGCATAAGACAGAGAGCGGGGGTGACCACTGCCTGGGGGAGATGCTTGCGAGGGTGGGGAGCCATGCTAAGGATCGACAGCGTGCACAGAGTGGGTCTGGTCAAGGCATCTAAAATGGCTGCCGTGCACGACAAAAGTGTGGCATTTGAAAAAAGACAAGATGGCGCAGACAATGTTTTTCAACACTTCCTGATTTCCTTCGAATCGAACGTTAACAGACGTTGGGGCATATTACCAAAGTTAAGCGATATTTATCCCTAACGATGCTTAGCAACGATTTTTTTACCGCTAAGCATCGTCAGAAATTATCGCAGATAAACCTTGCTATTATCAAGGTTTATCGCAAATACGATAAAAAACGACCGCAATGCATTAATATCGCTGAAAACTCAGCGATATTCATGCATTACCGAGCTAATGCTCTTAGCCATGTTATCCACCTCCCATTGGATAACATGGCTAAGAACTGCTCAGGGCAGGTGCTAGCTTTTGGAGATATTCGCGCTTATCTCGAATATTTCCAAAAGTTGATAATAGGAGATAGCGATATTAGCGACTGTTTCCAGTCGCTAACATCTTGGCATGCCCACTTTGCATGTAATTAGTGATAAATATCACTCACATGCAAAGTGGGGCCCAAGATGGTCGCTATCTCCTACTAGCCGTCGCTAACTGGTGTTAGCAACAGCTAGGTAATACAGATATAATTTTATCTCCGCGAAGCGGAGCGCTGTTACAGATATATATCTTGTTTTTGAACGTTAATTTCTCAAAATGCACAGAAGCACATATATTGAGACCTAGCAAAGGCACATCGAGCTATCAGTCCCTACAATTTTGCCAAGTTTCGTGCAAATCCATTCAGCCGTTCGATTATTATTATTATTTTTTTTTTGCCCCGCGGGCCCTTTTAAAACCTCCACATCAAACCTAAGAGGTCAAGGAGGATCTACTATGCCCCCTTATGGTCATTTGCCCCTTCGCTTTGGCCTCCTCTTGTCTCTCGATCCTACCGAGAGACAAGATGGCGGCCGCTACGGACTGTTTGGAATGTTTACAGACACCGGAGAGCCAATCAGCTTCGCTTCGCAAAGCTCCGTAACGCGAAAAGTACGCGAAGCGGTGCGCTGTTACAGATATATATCTTTTTTTGAACGTTAATTTCTCAAAATCCACTGGAGCACATATATTGAGATCTAGCAAAGGCACATCGGGCTACCAGTCCCTACAATTTTGCCAAGTTTCGTGCAAATCCATTCAGCTGTTCGATTATTATTATTTATTTTTTTTTTGCCCCGCGGGGCCCTTTTAAAACCTCCACATCAAACCTAAACGGTCAGGGAGGATCTACTATGCCCCCTTATGGTCATTTGCCCCTTCGGTTTGGCCTCCGCTTGTCTCTCGATCCTACCGAGAGACAAGATGGCGGCCGCTACGGACTGTTTGGAATGTTTACAGACGCCGGAGAACCAATCAGCTTCGCTTCACAAAGCTCCGTTGCGCGAAAAGTACGCGAACTGGAGCGCTGCCCGGTCCGCTGTTACAGATATATATCTTTTTTGAAACGTTAATTTCTCAAAATCCACTGGAGCACATATATTGAGACCTACAAAAGGCACATCGGGCTACCAGTCTCTACAATTTTGCCAAGTTTCGTGCAAATCCATTCAGCCGTTCGGGCTAAAAGTGAGGCCAACCGCCCTATGGAAAACTCAATGTTAAAAACACGTTTTGGGACCCCCCTTTTTTCTCGAGCCCCCCCTGGACGAACCCCCCCCCCCAATTTTCAGGGGCTGCTCAGAAACAAAATGTGCCATTTTCCTGAAAATTTCAGCCAATTCCGTCCACAAACGCCAAAGTTATTATACATAGAATTTTCAAAAATCCCATAGAGAAAAAATCCTAACTATATATACCTACTGGCGACCGCCAGTAGGTAATATATATATATATATATATATATATATATATATATATATATATATATATATGTGTATATATATATATATATATAAAACAGTGGTGGCTCCTCCATAGGGGCGTGGGGGTGTCATCCCACTGCTTTCTCGCAGTGCGAGAAGGCAGAAACATAAAATGGTAAAACTACCATTTTATTTTTCTGCTTCTCGCACTGCGAGAAAGCAGAAGTGCCTGGACCGCCTGGTTCGGTCCTGCCCGAGGGTGGGGGGAGTGGCTTGCCGACCAACCCAGTCATGCGCACTCTCCCTTTTTCTCTATGTAGGCTGCATGATGCAGCCTACATAGAGAAAATGGCCTGGTTGGGGCACTCTCTGCTGCCCCTCACCAATCAGAATGCTGCCTTTGCAGTGTTGTGATTGGTTTAGGGTAGGGGAGGGAGGCTGCCTGCTGGCTGCTTCCTGATCCTCCAGGAATCAGAATACGCGGGTCCCGGCTACGCCATTACACTGACCAGGAGCAGACTCCGAGGCGGCGTTGTACTGGCGGTAAGGTATGTAACCTTTTATTTTTATTCCCTACCGCGCCCCTCCCCTCCCTCCCACGAGCATGCCAGCCGTGGCTGCTGCACATGGCTCTATTAAAGATCATTTTTACATTTGTAAGAAACTGCAATATTTGATTAGATATGTCATATGTTCGCCATGCTATGATAAACGTCCTTGCCATGCGATTCTCAACTCCCCCTCCATTTTTGAAAGTCTGCAATCTCATGAAAATAAACTTCATGCCACAGCCCGAGGCATGCCTACAAGCTGCCTGCCATTTTATTCTGTACTTGGTTTCCCACAGGACACATTCACATTTTGAGCAGAAAATATATCTTCATAAGTGTGTACCCAATGTAACAGGAAAGCATTTCACAGCAGCCGCTCCAGCTAGCTTAGAGTAAGTCTGTTTTTTCTAGAGCCAGTTATACTCGCAAAAGGAGGCTGTTCTCCCACAGGCAACGCATTTTGATAAACCTTCAATAATAATAGTATACAGATCCTACAATATACCCAATGAGTGCATTTTTGTTTCATATTTTAATGTAGAATATGGCCAGGGTCTATAAGGGGTATCGGAGCGTTGCTCAGGGAATGCATGTCCCGTACTGACAAACAGGGCATGCACGACTCAATGCAGACATAACAGAAATTGCTTATACATTTCAAGGGGTATGTTATGTAAAGGACTGTGATGGGCCCTAGGCCCTCATGTTGGCAGGCAGTCAGACACAGACACACTGGAGGTATGGTGCAACTGGCCCAGAGCACGTGGGCTCGGCCTCTTTTATTCATCCTGTGTCACCTGACCAGTGACATCAGTGGTGGGTGGGTGTTCAGTGTAGATACAGGATCAGCACTAGAATGCTGACTTGTGCTGGGCATTACATCCCTTCCCAAATTGGTTAAAAATTAAATCAAACAAAAAAAGTCCAAAACCTGTGGGGGAAGGAAAACATGGAAATGTATCATTGGACTTTCGCTTTCAAAACAAGTCTCTTTGGCTGCTTGCAAGCCGCAGGCAGTGTAGTTCTTGTATTCTGGACTAACAGTTCTCGGTGGCACGGTTCGCAGTTGTTCGGCGGGTTCACTCTTTGTCTGTGCTGTCTGTCTGCTGTTCTCAGCCCTGCCTTTGCTTCGCTCTGTTGGTGATGAGAGATAAATGGATGACACAGGTGTCAATAGTCTTCTGGTTTCGTTCTCTCTTTTGGCTTCGTGATGTTTTCCGGGCAGGCTTTATTGTTGACTCTTGGCATGTGAATAGAGTAGGTGCACACATCCCTCTCACTAGGATGCCCCTCTCTCCGGTATTCCTCTCTCACCAGATATCCGGGAGGACCTCTTTGCGTGGCTTCCACTGGACTGGTGTTTTCGGTCGTGTTGCTCCACCATAGCCTTTGGGCCGTGAGCGGGGTGCTCCACGAGCCTCACCTTCGTGTCCTAGTTCCACCTGAAGGTTGAGTTGTCGACCCTCTTCTTGCTCGCGAGGCTTTCATCCCCTTGGGTCCTGCAGACGCGTTTCTGTAGACCTGTCTCCCGTGCGGGACTTGCTGCCACCAGAGTCCCTTGAGGCCTCTGATTCTGGTTTGCCACGGGCTGGTGCGAGGTGGTCAGGTCCTCAGCTTCCGGAGTCCTGAGTAGTCTCGCCATCCAATCTTCCTCTTTTTATTTATTTATTTATTTATTAATAAAAATTTTAGAGCGCGAACAAAGGCCCATGGGCGTCTCGGCGCTAGAATTTCTGCAGAATTTAACCGGTGAAGGGAAGAGTGGATCTACTGATTAAAAAGCCAGGTCTTGAGGTGTTTACGGAAAGACCAGACTCAGCGGCTTGATTTGATCGAGGGAGGCAAAGTGTTCCAAAGTTTGGGGGCTGAAACAAGAAATCTTCTGTCTCCCCATAAAACAGATCTACTGCGGGGAACCACGAGATCATTTAGACTGGAGGAACGTAAGGTTCTAGAGGGACAGTAAGGAATCAAATTTTGAGTGAAGAAGGCAGGTCCCATATTGTGCAAGGCCTTGAACACTATACAAAGAGCTTTGAATTTTATCCTATTCCTGATAGGTAGCCAGTGTAATTCTCTAATGGTTGCAGAAGCAGAATGGTATTTGGGGATTCTGCCCAGAAGCCTGGCTGCTGAGTTTTGGATTATTTGCATTTTATTCAAAACTCTTTCTTGTGCATTCAAGAACAGAGCATTGCAATAATCCAGGGTTGTCAGTACCAGTGAGGTGACCAAGGTTTTGCCAGCTGCATCAGGAAGAAAAGGAAGGATTTTCTTGATTAGCCTCAATTTATAAAAAGCGGCGGACGTGATCTGGTTAGCATGTGAGAGAAAGGTGAGACGGTCGTCAAAAATGACTCCCAGATTCCTCACCTTGCTAACAGGCTCAGGGGGAGAGCCTAATGATGAGGGCCACCAACAAGAGGACCATTCCGGGGTCAGATGACCGAAAATAACTACTTCCGTCTTGTCAGAATTTAATTTTAGGCAATTGGAAGCCATCCAGTTCCCAATTGCCAACATGCCCTGATTGAGATCATTGGCTTTTTTGTGGCCGTCATTCTTAATGGCAAGGACCAGCTGGGTGTCATCTGCATAGGAGGTAAGGCTCATCCCATGTGCACGAATGACATTGGCAAGGTCCGACACGTAGATGTTAAAAAGTGTCGGACTAAGGGATGTGCCTTGGGGAACTCCACATGGCAGAGACAAAGTGGAAGAATGGAAAGATCCCATTGTAACCACCTGAGTCCTATTGGCCAAAAAGGAGGCCAACAGTTTCCTGGCATTGTGTTGGACACCGATGTTCTCGACGCGGTCGATCAAAGTAGCATGATCGACCGTGTCGAAAGCCGCCAACAGGTCAAGCAGTATCAAGACTGCTGCCCCCCCGGCGTCACGGATGGATCTAATATCATCCGCGGCTTTGATCAGAGCCGTCTCCGTCCCATGATATTGGCGAAAGCCAAACTGGGAATCATCAAGCAGATGATGATCCTCTATAAAGGCCGAAAGTTGTAAATTCAGTGCCTTTTCGGCTATTTTTGCCAGAAATGGGAGGCTAGCAATAGGTCGGTAACTCTTTAATTCTTCCATGTCAAGATGAGGTTTCTTTAACAGTGGTTTAACGAGAGTCTGTTTTAGAGTGGCTGGGTAAATGCCTGAAGTGAACATAGAATTGCAGATAGAAGTGATGGCAGGAGGCACCTCTTCGATGACAGGAAGTAATACTTTAAGAGGACATGGATCAAGAGCAGAACCCGATCTTATGGTGGATATAATGTCCGCGACCTGAGAGCTAGAAATATCTGTAAACTGAGAAAGGGTGGGTCCAGTCCGGGAGATTTTCGGCACATTGGAGGGGGTATTATTGCTATTTGCGAAGGCAGAATAGATGTCATTAACTTTACTATAAAAGAATTTGGCCAGGGCGTCACATAGCGACTGAGAAGGAGGGGGAGTCATATTAAGAGCGTAACCCGCTAACTGCTTGGTAGTGTCGTACAGTGCCTTGTTGGAATTTTTGGCGAGTTCGATTCTGTCGCTGAAGAACTTTTTCTTAGCCTCGCTAATCATTGTTTTGTATATAACAAGCGTTTCTTTATACTTAATTTTGGCCTCCGCCGAATAGTCTTTCCGCCAGTGCCTCTCTTTGTTCCTACACAGTTGTTTCTGATTTCTTAGAACCTCTGAATACCAGGGGGCTGACGGAGCAGATCTATTACGAGAACATTGTTTAATAGGGGCCAGATAGGTGGCCGCAGCGCCCACCCACTCATTAAATTGTGTGATGGCGGTGTTGGGATCGGCTGATAGGAGGGGAATAGAATTAGTCAAGAGAGTTTTCAGGCTGGCAGCGTCTATGTCATTCCATGCCGGAAAGGGCTGATGGGGAGTGGAGGGTTGTTTGGGAGAGCCAGAATCATGAGTAGTCAGCGAAGCCAAGATAACATGATGATCTGACCAGGTGAGGGGGAGGATTTGAGAAACATGGAGATCCACTAAATTTGAAAAAATGCCATCCAATATATGTCCCCCATCGTGTGTGGGGGATTTAACCCCAGAGGTAGATGTCGCCAACCGTCTAGCTTGCTCTCTTCTGCGATCGCCATGTGGATGGATGGCTCGTAGGTGGTTGTCTTTGGATTGCGCTGCCGGTGCTCTTGCCAGGCTTGTCTTCCATTGCACTCAGGTGTTCCAGTGCCTGTCACCTTGCTTCTTTCCGCAGGGGCGGCTTCTTCTTGCAGTGGCAGCGTGCCATTCCGATTTCTCCCTTCTTCTTTTCTTCTTAGTGGCGGTGGCCACTCTGTTCTTTCTTCCTTCTTCTCCTCTTCTCGCGACGTACCCTGGTCCCCATTTCTTCATCTTCTCTGGCCAGGCTTTCCCATGCAGCGCGCGCACTCTGCACGTGTCATCCTGGTCTTGTCCTAGTCCTAGGACACTGTCTTCTGGTCACTCACTTCCCAGGGTTAGCGTCGCGACCTTCACTACCTCTTTCTGTCGCTTTCAATAATTACGGGGTGGAATTTCGTGGGTCCATGTCCTTTCCTTTATGGCGTCGCGCCCTTCTTCTCCCTGTTCCTTCTTGCGACGTGATCCGGTCACTGTACTGCCTTGGTCTTTCCAGCCAGTCTTCTCCAGGTAGCGTGCACTCCACCTGTTTCGCTCTGGTCTGGGCATGGCTCTCAGACACTGGTCTTCTCTTCTAGTGACTGGACTGGTTGTCGCCATCTTCTTAGTTGCTTCTTTTCTTTCCTTGGCGACCAGACTGGGTGGTCGGCTTTCACCTTCGGCATGAGTCATCATGCTGTGCTATCTTCTTCGTGGTCGCTATTCACCTTCATGTTGTTTTGGCGTTGGCGCGTCGCTCTGGCGCGCCTGATTCCTGGCTCTCCTGGCACGTTCCGGCGCAGTGCTGAGCGGTCCTGTCGTGCGGGATGTGGAATTCTTGCACTCCTGTCACGTTCCTGCGCTGTCTCCTGGCGTCTTCCTTGCGCTTTCTGGAGAGTATCTGCGCTTCTGGCGCCGCAGTGCTGACCTTCGTTCCTCGCTCTCTACTTTGAGCACTTTGGGCACTCCTGGTGCTTTCTTGCTTTACCACTGTCACTGTCTTTTCAACTTGCGCAGCTCCTGGCCGTGTCGCACTCTAGATCCTCCTATTACTCCTTTGGAGCCGTGTGGCGTTGCTGCGCCAATTTTGCGTTGCTGTGCATTTGCCTTCATGCACGCCTGACGCTTCCCTGCGCCTTTTCACGCAGTGTCATCTGTGCAGGCCCTGCTGCTACTCCACAGTTACCTTGTGCTGTTGCGCAGCTACTTGGTGTGGGGTTCTTAAGTGTCCCTCTCTTGTCCAGTGGTGCTCTTTGACGCTTTCCTGCGCACTCCTCCAGTGTCCTGGGTGCAATCCTTGCAGCCTCCTCCTGCTTCTCTTTTCTTTGTGCGCTGCTGTGCTTCTGTAGAGATGCCTTGTGCTTGTCTGTGTTTTATCCTGCTGCAGTACCAGGGATGGCCATTAGATGGCGGGGGAGCTTGTCTTGGCCTGCTTTTGCTATCCTTGGCAGCTTCTCCCCTATTGCCGGTTTTGTGCTTGCTGCCATCGGGGAAAACACCTTCATCAGCTGGCCTGGCTGCTCCTCACGCTCTCCAGCTGCCTGTGTCTGGACTACAGTAAATGTCTTAAATTCTTTCCTTCGTGAAGACGTGTGCAATTACGTGCACACGATTGAGGTTCCTCTGGTCTCTTCCCCCGGGTGAGTCTTTTCACCGCACTTGACTCTGTCTCTTGGTGTGGGGGGGGGGGCGATCCACGCACTTCTCTTGCTCCCGCGGAGGCTTCTGGCATGCAGTTGAGGTTCCTGCCGCACCTCCGCCAGTTAAGTCCTTTTCCTTTTGGTCAGGGCACTGATTGTGAGGCTTGCTTTGTTTGTTGGCAACTCCGACCGGCCTCAGCAGCTGTGCAGACACTGTCGCCTTACTGCTTCTATAATGTCCGACGGCAACCCACCTCCTCAGTTCCTTGAGGGCTGCCGGGGCTATCACGGTGCATTCTGCTCCTCTCCTGCTCCGTTCCTCGCATCAGGTCCCTTTTCCTCCATGGGGTGCGCAGGGAGGGGTGTTGGCGCCGCACTGACCGGCCCAGGGTCTCTCAGTTATTTCGGCCGTTCCGGGGCCACACGGCTGACGTGCTCTCAGCTCCAATGTACGTTCAATTTACCTTGTTTTTAGGGCTAACCGGGCTTGGATTCGCTACGGCGCAGTGGGGGGGGGGGGGGGGGCATTTATTTCGAATTGCGCCTCCCTGCTTGAGGCCTCCGCTGCTGTCCCTTGTGTCCTACCCGCCGCGGCAGCTTTCCACACGCTGCTGGCGCTTCCCACCAGAGTTCATTCACCCCGCCGCACTTCACATACGCTGCGGGACGGGAGACGCTGCAGGCAGGCCGCGAGTGGGCTCCGCTGGTCCTGCTTCATCAAGGGGACAATCTCTGGCGCGCTTGGGCTCACCTTCGGCCGACGGGCCTTTACCTTCCACGCGGGTGGGCTCCGCGGAGGTTCCTGCACAGGTGGGCACAGTCGCGGCCGACGCGGGTGGGCTCCGGTCGGTCCGCTGTTTCTTGTGGGGTTATTCAGGTCCGGCCCAGCGGCAGCCGATGCGGGTGGGCTCCGCACGGCTCTCTCTTCGCCCCAGGCAGGGGGGCACACACGCTGGGCACGGGAGGTGCGGGGTGAGCTCCCGGTCACCTCCTTCCTTTTCTCTAGGCCCGGGGCTCGACACACGCCTCGTGGGCCTCTCGGCGGCCGGCTTCCTTCTCAGGGGGTGTGCCTTTGCAGCAGGCAGCTCTCTCTTCCCCTTTTTCCTCGACATTTTCTTTTTAGCTGTGGCACGCTGGGCACAGCTCCGCTCTCGTCGCCATTGTAAAGGACTGTGATGGGCCCTAGGCCCTCATCTTGGCAGGCAGTCAGACACAGACACACTGGAGGTATGGTGCAACTGGCCCAGAGCACGTGGGCTCGGCCTCTTTTATTCATCATGTGTCACCTGACCAGTGACATTAGTGGTGGGTGGGTGTTCAGTGTAGATACAGGCTCAGCACTAGAATGCTGACTTGTGCTGGGCATTACACGTTACACCTTTAACTTTAGGAGCAGAGGAAAGCACCAATGATGTTATTTAAACTATAAATCTACATTCAAGTAGATCAAAAGCAGTGATTTTCATACATACACATAACACAAAACGACTACTTTTACTGTTGCCAGAAAATCCGCAGGTTTTGGTGTAAATGCATCTTACTTCATGTGGTCAAACCAATTACTCAGCAACCTGTGACAATATATTTGGGGCACTTTCCAACCCAGAGTTGCTAACAGTCACAAATGGGATTTGGCATCAGCAAATCCTGAGTTGGCTACCACTAAATTCAACTTTTTGCTTTTATAAGTGTCATTTATGAGCTGACATTTTCTAAAGGTACTCCAGCTCTCCTTTCAGAGATTGTGAGACCTCTTTAAATAGGAATAATATATAGCAAGTTCGAGAGCTGCAGATTTTTCATGTAAGGTATTCAAAAAATGTCTATTATGTTATCAGGTACAAGCTTGAACATTTGACTAACTTTTCCCCAGTCGTGTATTCGCTTCAGAGGCACAGAACTGACATGCGGTTGACTTTGCTTGAGCCCTGCCAGCCTTTCCAAGGCACAAGCTGAAGTGTGACTTACCCTGCTCTGTCGCTACCAGTTTGGGCCTTCCATAGGAGACCCCTAATTTCCCTACAGATGAGGCCACCTCTGTTTGTTGCCTAAGGCCTCTGCATAACAACCACTCTGTTACTATTGGATAATCCAAGCATGCCACAGATGTAAAGCATTCGCACAGCACGGGTAGCTGCAGAATAATAACAGCTCTGTCAAACAAACTAACGATCATCTCCAACAGCCCAGGGGGTTTGTGAAATGGTAAAATTATGTGCAAAGGAAAAAAAATAGTGAAAAGCCTCAGCTCCCAGAGAAAGTTCAACTTTCTGAACAAATGTTTACACAGCTGTAAACATGGCATGATTACAAAGGGTTAATCTCCACGCGTTTGTGTTTGGGTATCAGTGATAGAGGGTTATTTAATTCTAATTTGTGTACAGTACTTCAAAGAATCCTGCAGGCTAGAGACACAGATAGACAAAGACAGAGAAAGAGTGTTTATGGGTTAGAAAGAGAGGGTAAGAGTTCAGTATGTGTGTGTGTGAGAGAGAGAGAGAGAGAGAGAGAGAGAGAGAACGTTTTGTGTGTGTGAGAGTAGGAGGGGGAGAGGGCAAGGTGTGTGCGTGTGTGTGTGTGAGAGAGAGACCAGGTTGTGTTAGAAAGACCATGGGTGAGAGCAAAAGAATATGATGGATATGAAAGAGGGAGGGAGGAAGTAGTAAAGTGTGTGTGTGTGTGTTTGATACTTGCCTCTCAGACCCCCAGTTCATGCCAAAAGCACAAACGTTAAATGTTGACAGTTTATTGTTCATACAAAGCTCTGTGAATACTGACTGCAGCACACATTGGTACTGATCTAGATGAACGAGCATGCCTCGCTAATAATGTTACATATACATATGCTTTTTAATCTGTTGCTATATATTGTGTTAATGTGTTTATTCCCAGAGGTGGCCAAACTGCCTGAGTCAGTTCAAAGACATAAGTGCAAAATGTGCGCAGGCAGGACAGTAAAATATTTAAGCAAATTCAAATCACCATGGCCATAAAGCAGCCGGGCCCCTGCAGGGGTGGGGTGGCATAGACATTCAGGGAAAACCCGTGATGCCTTAGAAGGAAGGTAGGTGGCACAAGCATTTCAAGAGCAGGTGTGAGAGGGAAAGTAAGAAGCAGAGAAAGGTGGTACACTGACCAAGAGGAGAGGTGTTATATCTAAGGTTTCTACCTTATATCTTCCCTGTTTCTCTGCCTCTGCTGTTCAGCCAGTGAGTGTAGAATGTTAATGTGAATGTGATGTCATTGCAATGTTTGGTATGCTGTGAGTGGACTGTCAGTTGGATCCTGGGCTGAGCAGCAGAGAGGCTGCTCTTGGTGGGGCTTTGATTACATATCTACTGAAAACCTATCTAACCATCTAAGAAGAATAAACTTATCATCTCTAAACTAACTAAGTCGTCTGGAAGTACTTACCTACGACACAACATAAATTGGCGACGAGGATGGGATCAAAACTACTCGTGAGGACCTTCTTCAAGCTTCTTAAGGACCTTCTTCAAGCTTCTTAAAGGTACTTTTATTCAAGATTTTACTTAAAACAAACCTACTTAAGGATTTTACGCCCTCCCGCCCCACCAGATCCATATTTCACCGGACAGCCTATGGACAAGGCATAAGTTCCCTGTTACCTGCTTCTTCCTGCATAATTCCAGCTGCCTGCTTCAAACAGGGCATATGCTTCCTGCTACCTCCTGCTTTCTGCCTGATCTCTTCTACCTGATTCCGCTGCCTGCTTCTGACAGGGCATTTGTTACCTGCTGCCATGTTTCTTGCTCCATTGACACCCTGCTGCTTTTAGAAGTGTGGACCCAGCATATATAAAATGTGGTACTACATCTAAGAACCCGCTGACTGGGCTATCATTTGCACTGAACTTAAGTAAGCCCATTGCTTTATGAAGAGAGTTTGTCTATGCAGCGTTGATTTGTGCGTCCTTGCTTTATTTTCAGCAGAGAGTTCTCTTTGGGAGACTGTTTTATGTGGCAAACAGTATTTCCTCTTAACGTGTGGGAAGCACAATTTTTTTTGACCCGTTGCACGTGTTTAATGAAGTAAGCACCTTGGCCCTGTGAAATCCGGTGAGTGTGGGTATTTTATTTTGCCTGTTAGGACACTTTCTTGGGTACCATTGCACTTTGACAGTTGAACCGCTGTCATTCAATCTGCTCACGTGCCCCATCGCGCGCATACACTGAATGCGCAAACTTACTTGCCTCCGGCGCCCTCCCAGCTCTTCTTTCATTCAACTGTGACGTGCAGAGTCTTCCTGTTTTCTGCCAAGTTTTAATTCATCGTGATGCCTGGAGCCACTCGGCATGGCGTAACCGAACGTGCCGCCATCTTGAGGTTGACACCATCAATGCGCGTCAATTTGCCAACTGCGTCTGTTTCTTTAGATGCACCTTGTCTTCTGCATCATGGTCTTAAGTCTGCATCAAGGATTTACAGGTACTGTTTACTTTTCTGCTGACACTCTTCTTTGTACGTGCAGCCTTCTAACAACAAGCTGTTTCCTGTCTTTGAAGTCATCGGTTCCTCACCTGGCTCTGCTGTCCTGTGCACTGTTATTAAATACATCATTTGGCTGTGCTACTGAGCTTCTGACTCATTCTTTGGTTCCTCCAGCATTCTAATGACCATCGGTGACTACTTTATTTGTTTTAGTTCATTGTTTTGAGACTTATACCATCTTTACAATTTTAATTCTGTAATTAATACTGTTATACATTCTTCATTGTACTGTCATATTGACTATTACATGCTTATTTTTATCTTGGATGCATTTTGGATCATATCATTTTATACTTGCTACAGTATTTGTAATGTATTTCTTGCTTGGCATGCAGGTTTTCTTACATTTTCTATCTGTACTTTGATGTGGAGCATTTCTCCTTATTTCCTCTGTTCTTTACATGATTTTTTCTTATAGTGTATTTGTTTTATTGTGCGCAGGTTTTCATATGTGGTCTAATTTGAGGTGTGACTGAATTTTATTTGCTGTCTAGTTCAGTTTACCCAGATCGCACTTTCCCGGCACTTTCATATGTGGTCTAATTGAAGGTGTGACTGAATTTTTGCTGTGTAGTCAGTTTACCCAGATCGCACTTTCATCTGGCATTTTCTTGTTCCTCTGATTCTTTACATGAGTTTTATTTACAGTGCATTTTTCATATTGTGCGAAGGTTTTCATATGTGGTTTAACTTGAGGTGTGACTGAATTTTTAGGTAGAAACCTTAGATATAACAAGAGGCAGGAGTGAGATGGAAGGGGGTAGGAGGCTGAGTGTCTGACTATTTGTCTGCATTATAATTCCTATTATAAGATTTGTTTGGGTGTCTCTGCTTTACAGTTTCAAGACTGAGACGTGTCTGCTTGTTAGTTGTGTATTTGTCTGTCTACTTGGCAATCCCCAGTAGAGAGGTATGTGTACACCTGTGAGTGAGCATGGGTCTCTGTGGAGCTGGGTGAAGTGAGGGGAGGGAAGGTGTAGTGACCGATCTATGTTTATTAGGCCCAGCACTAATTCCTTTATTAAACTTCCTGTGTCCTCAAATTTTCTTGAAAAGGCAACGTTTGTCCACTCTTTTTTCAAAGTTGTCTTGGGGGGGAGAACCCCCCAAGACCCCCCGTAGGTTGTTCGGGCTCGCTTGCTATGCTACCTTGCCGCAGTGCAGTAGCCGCCACTGAGTATATATATATATATCCGACTGGCGGTCGCCAGTAGGCAGTTATAGTTAGAACCTAGTTTCCATAGGAAAAGCATTTTTGATTTACTAATAACTTCGGCGTTGTTTGACGAAGTTTCGGTAAATTCTCCAAAAAAAAGGACTATCTAGGTGAGCTCCTATCTGAAAAGTTTGGGGGTGATTCTGCAAGCGGGGGCTGAGAAAAAAAGGGGTCCCAAAAAGTGTTTTCTCCATGTTAACTTCCATAGGAAACTTTAGCTAAGGCTACAGCCCGAACTGCTGAACGGAATTACACCAAATTTGGCAAAAAGGTAGCGCTTGGTTCAGAAAGCGACCTTCAAAATGGTGCAAATCCATTCAGTAGTTGCTGAGAAAATAAAACAATAGATATATCAATATATAGGGGTGCGGTGGGTTCGCGAACCCTCCCGACCATGAGCTTCATACTAATTGGCAGCCATCTTGTGTAGAAACGAGTCACAAGAAAACAGTAAAAGAAAGTGAAAAATGAAGAAAAGGAGGCAGGGTAGAAACCCCCTGACACCTTAGGCCTGCTCAGGGGGTCCCACAAGGACCCCCCCAATTATTATTTTTTTTATGCGTACGAATGCGCGGTTGGTGCGTGAATCCGGCCAAAAATATTTTTTTTAAATTAAGTGGGGCCCCCCTCACTTCATTTAAATGAGCCCCCAGGTAGGCCAGGTGCCGGGGCAATCGTATTATACTGCCACCTCCTCGGGGCTATGCAAATTAGGTGTGGGAGGGCACATGGCCCTGCCGCGGCCCTGGGAACCACCACCACCCCGGGGCTTTGAAAATAGAGGGAGGGGGCTGCGTGGCCCCCTCCTGGAGCACTTGATGGCCCCGGGGACCATCACCGCCCAGGGCCGGGTGCTGCAATGTCCAGGGGTGTCCACCCCCGGGACATTGCTGTTTGCTATGACAGGGCAGGAGAATTGCTTCCACCCTGTGATAGCAAACCCTGGTTTGCTTCGTTGAAGCGAGAGGAGAAAAACCTCCTCTCGCTTCAATAAAGGAAAGGAGAATTGCTTTTGGGCAAAGGAAGCTACATGTTAGTAGCTCCCGTTTCCCAAAAGGAATGCCGGCTCCGCAGGAGGCGAGGAGCCAGCGGGACCCTGGGGGCATTGGGGCTTCCACCACGGTCCCTAACAGAGAGGCCAGGCCCTGGGGATGGGATTCCGGGGGCCAGAAGAGGCCTGGAAGGGGGGCCATGTGGCCTCCCTCCCCTTTGAAAAAATAAAAGAAAATATGTAGATTTATTTATTTAAGAAGTTTTCTATAGCGCTGGCCAGACCCAGGGGTATCGGAGCGCTTTACAATGGGTTCATCACAGATAATCATCAGATACAGGATAGAAGAGGGACATATCAACATAAGCACGCAAAAATAAAGAGCAACATATTGTTGTGCAGGACGGTTTTTCCTTCAGAGTCCTTTGGAGTCATTGTGCTAGAGCCGAGCTCAAAGTCAGCTAGTTGCCCCGAGCTATCCAATCCCTAGGGAGCGGTTGAGGAACAAGGTTTTGAGTTGGCTTTTGAATTCTACCAAGGAGGGAATGGTTCTGATGTGAGGGGGAATGGAGTTCCAAATTTTGGGAGCGCTTCCAGTGAAAGATCGGTCCGCATTTTTTTTTTTTTTAGTTTTTGGTGGGATGAGTAGGAGGGAGTTAGAACTTCTCAGGTTCCTGGTCTGGCCGGCTTTTATGAGTTTTTTCGCCAAGTACTCAGGTTTGCCGGTGTGAAGGGCTTTATGGGTGAAGCAGGCTGTTCTGAAGCTAATCCGCATTTCGACTGGAAGCCACTTAAGTTCCTTGGGTGCAGGGGAGATATGATATAATTTCTTGATACCGGTGATCATTCTGGCGGCCACATGGAGTGTTGTTTTGATGGGACCCAGGTGTGATTTTTGAATTCCAGAGAGGACTGCATTCCCATAGTCCAGTATTGACAGTACCAGAGATTGGGTGGCCTGTTTGAGATCATTGGACGCAATGTAGGGTTTTATTTTGTTCAGTAGTCCGAAGTTAAGGAAAGCACTTTTGGCCGAGTTCTTAATGTGTCTTGTCAAGTTCAGTCTAGAGTGATGCCTAGACTTGACAGAGTCTGCTAGAGTGAGATTCCCATTGAGTGCATCGATGGCCTTTAACAATTCAGCAATTTGAGGGTTATCTTCCTTATTCGATATGAGGAGAGTTTCCATCTTATCAGGGTTTAGTTTGAGGTGGTTGCTTGTCAACCAGTGCTGGACATTTTCAGTACATCATTAAGTCTTTGTATGTCTTTGAGAGAGATAGTTTCCAGATAGATCTGAGTATCATCAGCATAGAGATGGAAGCGGATATTGGCTTTTCTGAGAAGTTTGGAGAGTGGTTCCATGTAAATGTTAAAGAGTTGCGGTGATAACACCGAGCCCTGAGGGACACCCTTGTTGACTTGTTGTAGGTCGGAAGTGAAGTTTTTGATTTTGATTTTTTTGTGTGCGATTTTGTAGAAAGGAGAAGAATCATTTGAGGACCACCCCTCCAAGACCAGCTCTTTCTTCGAGATCTCTTATGAGGATTTTGTGATCTACAGTATCAAATGCTGCCGAGAGGTCAAGGAGAATGAGTAGGCAGCATTGGTCAGAGTCTAGTGATCCATGGATATCGTCGATGATGTTAAGAATCACGGTTTCTGTGCTACAGCCTTTTCTGAAACCCGACTGGTGGGGGTCCAGGAGGTTGATGTTGTCCAGGTGCTGGGTCAGTTGATGTAGTACGCATCTTTCTAGAGTTTTTGAGAGAAGGGGGAGGTTTGACACAGGTCTAAAATTGTTCAGATCCGTCGCGTCTAGGCCGGGTTTTTTCAACAGGGGGATCACTTGACCCATTTTAAGGCAGTCTAGGACCATTGCATTTTTATGGGAACTATTTATGATTGAGCACCAGAGCTGGGCTAAGGCGTGCTTCAGTTTTTTGGTCAGTAGGGGAGGAATGGGGTCTAGGACATGAGCTGAGGGTTTGGAGGCGGAGATCAACAAGACTATCCCCGATCCTTGAATTGGTCGGAAGCTAAGCCAGGGAGTGGGCGAGGAATCAGGAGAGAGATCAAGCAACCCAGCTGCGATGCTCTTCATGGGGTGCGATTTGTTGACGTCCAGTGATAGTTCGATTTTCGTGATCTTATCTTTGAAGAAGTGGGCGAAGTTATCGCATAGTTCTTTGGACGCCTGCATAGAGGAGGACACAGGCTTGGAGGTTTGTTGTCTGATGATGCTATATCATTCCTTGCGTCTGTTTTTGGCACTGTCTAGCGCAGAGCAGAAAAAGCTGGATTTCTTGTTTTTTTTGTTTTTTTTAAAAAAAATTCATAAAGCAAAATCTCACATACAGTTACAAAAGAAAGAAAATTCAGGTCCCCCCCCCTCCTCCCATCTCTCATATGTGTTGAAGCCCAATAATACAGGTACACATAAACATACATAATAAGAAAAAATAGAAATAGTAATATCATAACAAAGGAAAATGACATAAAAGATATTATGGGTACCTGGTAACCCTATTATATCTCTGGGTCCCCTTGCCCTTGTTGATCGTTCCATTTAGAGAATACTCCCCAAATTTCAATCCTCATCCTCCTTTTCCTTCTTCCTTTCTTGGCATATACAGATTTTTCTAAATGGTATGTAGCGACTTATCTAGCCAGCCATTGTGCGTAGGAGGGGGACTCAGAGTCTAACCAGCCGGAAGAGACACATATCCTCCATACTGCCATTGCGACAAAGATCAACCCTTCCTCCTTTACTCTTAAAGAGTCAGATTGTGTTCCCAAAAGAATGGTCATGGGGTTTAGGAGTATTAATTGGTTAGTTATTACGCAAAGTAAATTCTGAATTCTGAGTAGGGTGGAATTGATAGTTGGACATGTTGCAAATATGTGTATAGAGTCTGCCCCTACTTCAGAGCAGCGTGGGCATAACGTTCTTCTCCCAGATCCCCATTTAATGATTTTGCTAGGTGTCATATACAAAAAGAATATAGTTTTGAAATGTTGTGCTTTGAGTTTAGCAGAAATTAAAATATGTTGTGATAATCGCAGGGAGTTGTAAAATATACTTTTAGGGGAATCAAGTTTAATATGCCATTTGGAGGCAATGGTTTCTAAGTCATCTGGGGTTTCCTTATTTATTCTTTGATAAATAGTCCCAATGCGAGCAGAGGTTACGTTCCGGAGGGTGTTCATAAGCTCAACCTCAGCAAATCCATTGGCTCCTCCCACCTTCCTAGATAAGTAGTCGTGAATGGCCATATATTTAAATAATTCTTGTCTTTTTAGTTTAAATCTAGTCTGTAAATTTGTAAAGGATTCGATCCCCCTAGTTGTTATAATATCTCCTAGTGTTGTTACCCCTGCTCTGTGCCATTCAGATAAGTAAGATGAACTAAATATAGCTGGTAAATTGTTGTTATTAGTTATAGGGGAGTAAAAGTTGTATCTTCCAAGTCCCAAAATTCTCCGGACATGGCGGAAAACTTTGTAAGAACTCATTAGCGTCTTAAATTTAACGCAATTGTAGTATCCGTAAGCTGTTTCTCGGAGTAGGCAACCCCAATATTGTTCCCCTACCAGAGACCGAAAGGGTGAGGGTAAAGATGGTTCAGTCCCAATGATGGAATCTCTTAGCAGAACTGAACTATATTGCAGGACTGCCGCCCAGTAATATAGGGTAATGTTAGGAAAAGCCCATCCCCCTCTGTCTTTTGGTAATGTGAGATGTTTTAATGCACGTCTGGGCTGAGCATATGCCCAAATGAATTGAGTAAAAATTTGTTGGAATTTAAGTAAGTCTTTTTTACTAAACTCAAGGGGGATACAACGAAAAAATAAAGTAGTTTGGGAAAATAAGTCATTTTAATGACATTGCACCTACCGACCAATGTTAGATGTAAATTATCGATTTGTTTTAATGCCTTCTTCGTCTGAACAGCAAGGTGAGCCAAATTAACTGCAACTATTTCCTCTAGTCTAGGTGAAACTACGATGCCCAAGTATTTAGCCTGTGGTACAACTCTGGTGTCAGTCCAGATGATTTTGCTATTTATTAGTATCTGTGTTTTGTTTTTATTTAGGGCGTATCCAGATAATGTCCCAAATTTGTGGGCTTCATCCTCTAGTGCCAGTGTGGAATTGACAGGGTCTGGAGTGGTAATCGCAAGGTCGTCAGCGTAAGCCAAGATTTTACAGCTGTTTTGAAAGTATGTTACTGGAGAAATGTTGTGATTTTTCTCTATTTGTTTGATAAGGGGATCTAGGTACAGGGCGAATAATAACGGAGAGCAGGGGCATCCCTGCCTGGTGCCTCGTGATATTTTAAGGGGTTCCGTCAGTTGTCCATTTATGGTGACACTAGCAGTTGGATTATGATAAAGTGCCTGCGTCGCCTGCATAAATCTACCACCGAACCCCATACTGTCCATTACCTTCCAGAGAAATCGCCATGAGACCCGGTCAAAAGCCTTTTCGCCAATCGAGTAATATGAGTGACATCGGGTCTCCGGCTACTTAGGCAGCATCGAACAGAGTAATAACTCTCCTGACATGTTCAGTAGTCCCTTTCTTAGGTATAAAACCATGTTGCCATTTTGAGAGAAGGGGTTCTACTACTCTGGATATTCTGGAGGCTAATACCTTAGAAAATATTTTGGAATCACAGTTGATAAGAGTTATTGGTCTATAAGAGCTCATTTCAAGCGGGGATTTATCCTTTTTTGGAAAAATAGAAATCCTAGCACTAGACCAAGAGGCTGGAGGGGAGGTGCAGTTGAAGATGGATGTAATCACCTCTGTAAATATGACTTTGATTTGACTAGCAAAGATTTTAAAAAAACTCAACGGGGATGCCATCAGGGCCAGAAGCCTTCCCATCTGGGAGGCTGTTAAGGGCATCTAGGATTTCTTCCCATGTAGGAGTAAGATCTTACAGTTCGCTATCTCCTAGGCTCAATTTGCTTAGTTCTATCCCGCTGAGATATTCAGAGATCTCTCTGACTAGTGCATCGGCCGTGCAACAAATTTCTTCCTTGTACAGCCTAGCATAGAACTCCTGAAACTCATGGCGAATACGGCTAGGATCCGTAACCTCTGTTCCTAAAGCAAGTCTGATTTTGTGGATTTCACTAGAGGTAGTTTGTTGTCTCGTCCTGACAGCTAAGTGATGTCCAATGCTGTCCCTACATTCATACGTCTTCTCCTTTGCTGCTGCCCACTTAGCCGCGATTTTGCCTGTAAACACCGCCCCTATTTCTGCCCTTCCCAAAATTGCTTCTTGTTGAATTGGCTGACAATCTAGCCCTGCGTGAATTGTTTGGGTTAGTTTTATTTCGGTTTTTCTTAGTTTTTCTTGAAGATCTTTAATCTGGGCTTTTTCCGCTCTATTTTTTTGTACAGAGAACCTAAGGGTCTCGCCTCTGATCCCTGCCTTTAGGGTATCCCAGACTGTCATTTGGGAGGCGGAGCCAATGTTTATCTCTAAGAACACCTGGATCCATCCTTGCATGTGATTTATATAGCTAGGGTCGTATAATAAAGCTTTTTCAAAGCTCCATCTGGAGGTCTCGTTGGATTGGCCGAATTCCCTTATGGTGAAAATAATAGGGTTATGGTCGGACATGAAACGGGGAGCGGTATCTATAGTAAAGCTGGGGGCCAATGATGCAGAGACAAAAAAATAATCTAATCTAACCAATCCTTGGTGCGGGGCTTAGTAAAAAGTGTACCCAGAAAGTGACGGGTTTTTGCTCGCCCAGCCATCTATCAGACCGTGAGTTTGAATGAGGTTAGTCAAAGCTTGAAAGACTTGGGGTTTCCTTCCTTTGTATCTCCAGGTTGTGTTGGCATCCCAGTTGCTAGGTAGATGTATGTTAAAATCTCCGCATAGCACTATCGGGGTGGGCCAATGTATTAATTCGCTAGAAACTTGGTTAATGACCCCGGGATCATCAACATTGCTACCATATAGTGAACAGAGAGTGAAAGAGATGTTATTAGGGAGTTGAATCTGAGTGATGACCCACCTTCCTAGTGAATCTGATTTGGTTCATGGATTGCTAATAGCAAATTTTCTTTCAGTTAAGATTCCTACACCCTTTGTCTTAGCTCCTTGTGTAGTAGCACCCACTACTTTAAACCCTAATGTGTTTAGTAAATGTGTTTCTGACTGTTCTACATGGGTTTCCTGTAGACATATGATGTTTCCCCCAAGTGTTCGTAGGCCCATCGCCACTTTTTGTCTCTTTGACGCATCATTCAAACCACAAACAATAACAGAGACGATTCGTAGTGGTTCTATCCTAGCCATCTAAAGGGTATAGCAGTACCCATCTACATTCCAAAAAAGGAAAAAAGAGAAAACTAGTCAACAGGATTTGATGTGTATGTGTATGGTTAGTGCCTGTATATGCCTTTTGTGACCCTACCCACCCTTCCCACCCTTCCCCCCCAAAGTCCCCCCTCCATCCACCCCCCCACCCCCTTTGTGTGAGCAATCAGGCAGAGCCTGAATGATGGTGATCAGTCATAAGCCACGACCGCCAACCACGCCAGGCGCCTAAGAAAAGTAAGTGTGCTCCAAAAAAAAATTCAAATTCATATTCTGAGAGGTACTAAAGGATAAATGGGAAAGAACAGACAAGAAAGAGAGTAACAATTATCTTTTTTTTCCCTCCCGTCCTAGCCCTCTATAAGATAGAGAATAACTTCATTCCCCCCCATTTTTCAATTTGTTCCTCTAGGTCCCCTCTTGAGTCTGATCTCTTCCAGGTACTCTTTGGCTTTAATCTCAGATGTAAAGACCTTGGTAGTGCCGTGTAGAATAACCTTTAACCTAGCCGGGTTCATGAGATACACCTCTGCACCTAGTTGTTGTAAGGGAGAGATCAGCTGCCGCAGATGCCATCTGCGCTCAACAGTCTGATGGCAGAAATCCGGTTTGGAAAAAAAGGTAATTCCATGAGCCCCTTTTTTGAGTTGGGGCGGGCCTTGTCGTAAACCAATTGTCTCAGGAGGAAATTGCCAAAGTATACAAGGAAAACCCGGGGCTGTCCTTCAGTCAAATTACCATTTTTGTATTGTTTTTTCTGAAAGAAGGGAAACCTGTGAGCTCGCTGTACTTCGCGGTCCCAGTCCCATTCAGTATTTTCTGGAAAAGAGTCTTGCAGTAGCTTGACAATGAACTGCTAGGGTCTTCCCCCTCCTTCCCTTCGGGAATCCCCAGCAGGCGCAAGTTATTCCGGCGTTGTCGGTTTTCGTTTTCTTCAATTTTCACCATTAGATCCATGAGGCAAGCAGAATTGGAATCAGTGGCCTGTTTAGTTGCCACTGCTTCAGTTTCCAAGTGTTCAGTCCTGGCCTCAACCATGCCCACTCTCTCGCTGATGTCTGTACAGGTCTTATTTAATCATCTGAGACCACCCTGTAGTTTTTTCGCTGCATTTTTAGCTGCCCTGTTTTCGCCTCTTACCTCCTCCTGAAAGTCTTTGATCGAGGCGAGGATGGCAGCAAGTGAGGGCTCCAATGTCTCGCTAGTTTTGGCTTGCGATCTTCTTGGGCTGCGTCCTTGTGGTATTGATTGTGACACGGTCGGATCCTCTTCTTCCAAGTGGTATGACATCTGCGAGTCCGAATAATCCCATTTGAGCTGGCTCCTCCGTTTGATCTTATTTCTTGGTTTTTTAGGGCGAACAATTGTACCAGTGTTATCACGGGAAGCCTCACTTTCCTCTTCGCTGGTGCTGTTAGTATTGCCTTCATCTTCCTCAGTCTCCTCCTCCCCTGATGAACTCGGAGTACTGTCTGATACTGAGTAAAAGGCCTCTTGACCAGCTTCTGGCGTCCAAGGGGCGGTAGAGCCAGAAGGAACTTCCAGGTTTCAGATGGCAGCTTCCGTCTTTGTGGGATGATCCCTGGTATTCAGGTTCTCAAAGTGAGTACATAAGATATTGCCAATATTTCCTTCATCAGGTTCTAGGTGTTCACCCTCGTTAGGGAGTGAGGTTAAAAGAGGATTAGGGGGCATAGAGGGGTCAAGTGTATAGTCATGTTCTTCAATTGAAGTAGGTAATGGTATAGAAGGTTCCGCTGAGTGCTCCAGATTACAGGTTGAGGTGGGGATAACTTCTGGTCCGGAAGGGGCATTACTGGGTTCCGTACTAGCAGCGGGTACTCGATTGATATCGCCATTACCGCAATTCCGTTGAGAAGAGTCTTCAGCTCTATTAGGACATTGTGCATTCTTTGTGTTGCTTTTAGCATTGGTAGCCTGGCTCTTGGCCTGGCTCTTGGCCACTAGAAAGATTTTGGCTGGAAGGGGCTGTGCTGGAGTAGCACTATTATCCTTATTGTCTTTAAGTTCTTTACTGGAGACCCCTGCCCCTGTTAGACCAGTGTTTTCTTTTGCCCCAGTAGCCCCACTGACCTGTCTGGACTTGATCTTGCCGGCGTCATCTTCCGCCAAGGAATCCTTTCCTATGGTGGGTGTCCTTGCCTTTAAGCCCTTTTTGCCACGATAGCTCATTTCTTTCCTTCTGATCCCTTCGCCTGTACCAGATCTCTCCAATGCGCGTTGCTGCTCCCAAAATTCAAAAAATGTTAAATAAGCTGCCCACACCAGCGCTAGACAGAAAAAACTCCAAAAAAGCACTTCTTGTCTTTCCAAGCGATGTCTCTTTATCAGACTCTCAGAGTGCTCACCAGGTGTCCATGTCCGTGTCTTGGCTCCGACTCCGTGGCAAAGTTAAAAAAATGTTAAATAAACTGCCCACACCGGCGCTAAATAATGAAGGCTCCGAAAAAGCACTTCTTGTCTTTCCAAGCGATGTCTCTTTGTCCGACTCGCAGAGTGCTCACCAGGTGTCCCTGTCCGTGTCTCGGCTCCGACTCCGTGGCAAGAGCAAGCAGAGACCTCAATCCGAAGGAGTGTTTTAAAATTAGCCGTGGGAAAGGCAAACAGGACTGCAAGGCAAATCTTATTTAGTTTCTCCAGCGCTCTGTCGAGTATCCCAAGCGTGGCTCCGTTCGTGCTCCACTGAGAGCTCCGCTGTCTCGACACTCGGCGTGCGCGATGCTCCTGGGAACCCAGCATCACCGATTCACAGGGCAGGTAGCCGATCACCTGTGGCTCCGGTAGCTAGCGTGGCGAGGCGGCGGCCGCGTACACAGGCTTACGCTGACACCATCTTGCTCTCTGGATTTCTTGTTTTTGATGTGATTGTTGTACTTTCTACTGGCTGATTTGAGTTGATCCCGGAGGATGGAGGTAGGGTTATTTCTCCACTTTCTTTCTTTGGCTCTTAGATCTCTCCTTTCGGAGTTGAGGTCGGGGTTGACCCATGATCTGGATGGGAAGACTCTGCTCTTTTTGTGCTTTAGAGGAGCTATTTTGTCAAGCATGGACACTAGCTTTGCGTTGTACCATTCAGTGAGGTCATTAGTGGAGAAGTGGTCATTGGTGTCGCGGATAAGTGAACTTATCTGTTCTTCAAGGACTCTTATGGGAACCTGAAAGAAGTTTCTCAACCATTTGGGGGGGGGGGTCTTGCAAAGGAGATGTGGGCATGCTTTGGGGGATAAGGTCCCCGAGGCAAATGTAAATGAATAAAAGTGAACGTTGTTTTTTTTCAAGAAAGTTTGAAGTTGCGACCCTAGAGCGGCCCCCTAATGTGAACACGAAGGGTGCACGGCTCTCAGCGCGGCCCCTAGTGTGAATACGAAGGATGCGCGGCTCTCAGCACGACCCCTAGTGTGAACTCACTGGGAGCGTGGCACTCGAGTACTTCTCAGGTCTTTAAAACACCGAGGGGCATATTCTCTCAGCCACGACCCCCTAGTATGAACACGCTGGGAGCATGGCACTCGAGTACTTCTCAGGTCTTTAAAACACTGAGGGGCATATTCTCAAGGACACATCTCCGAGTTAACAGCACTTTATCGCAGCCAAAATGGTGATAAATTTAACGCACCATTCACAAGCTGGTGCAAACAGCCTATATCACCAGTTTACCAGCAAAAGCAGCCTCAAAAAACATTGTCACGGATGACCCCGGCAAATATCGTTAATGAGATGCAGAGAAGGCATTTCCGTGCAAAAAGCAGCAAACACAACACTTTGCAACTTTCTCAACCACCAGCAAGATTGGCGAAGAGAATACAAAACTGGCGATAAGGTGCGTTAACACCAGGAAGTTTACACCTGCCCAGCCCACAGCCACACCTGAACGACAGCAGATGCAATGGAGCCAATGATCATGCAGAACGATCATACCGCTCGGGCACCCAAATGTGCCCCGACACCCCCAGCCACTACCCCCTTGTCCGCCAGCCCCGACAGACAAATGTGACAGCAAGCTTCCAAAATCTGGAACGTAACAAATCAGCTGATGTTGCACAATTATAACAATCAAGATGCATGTGAGGTTGGACAAATGAGAATTACAGTCATCTATGGATTTACATATAAATCATTTTGTTTCAACAAAACAACTAAATAAAATATGGCCTGGATGGAATTGATTGAGGCAGCTACAATTAAAGATAGCGCTAGGTTCTGAGGCATTATTAACAAACCAATAGTAGATAACGGGGAGATAAACGCTCTGGGATTACATATTACTGACGAGGAATGGGTCTCTTACTTTACAGTGATGTTTGAAGACCCAAATCCCGTTATTTGCTCCCAAAACAATTCTGTTGGTGACCCAATGATAGTTTTCACACAGGGAGAGGTTGAAAGGGGTATTGTTTGCCTAACTTGGAAAAAGGCACCAAGGCCTGATGGAATACCCCCGGATTTATTCAAGTCAGACTCTGTTTTTTGGGCACCAATCGTAGCCTCTGTACTTAATGCTGCGGCCTTGGTGGGATATCCTGGGTCCTGGGCCACTTCCACCATAGTTCCCATTTTCAAGAAGGTAAGCCGGGATAGTCCCCATTGCTACCGCCCGATATCGTTACTTGATTCAGTGGTTAAGGTGGTGGGGCGGGTGCTCCTGGAGAGACTTACTACCTGGGCGGAGGATAATGATATTTTAGCAGATATTCAATATGGGTTCCGCCCGGGAAGGTCCACGGTAGCCCAGTGCCTCAACCTGACAATGGTTATTAGCAAATATACAATTGCACGGTCGGGAACCATCTACCTGGCCTTAATGGATTTGTCCTTGGCATTCGATTGCGTAAATCGGGAGAAGCTGTGGCAGTCCATGAGGGCCAAGAGAGCTGACTGTAGCATTGTGAATTTCCTACAGGATATACACCATGAAACCATTGCTCAGGTGCGGTACTCAGAGAACATGGAGGTTTCTAGGTCGTTTGCTCTACGGAGGGGGGTGCGACAAGGATGTATTTTAGCACCCTTCTTGTTTAACCGTTATATCAATGATCTTGACAAGGTTTTATCGGCTGCAGCTGTTGACTGTCCATACATAGGGAGACGCCCACTTCCAATTCTTTTATATGCGGACGACGCGGTTCGTATCTCAAGAACTGCTAGGCGTCAGCAGTCACTTCTGGAACTTTTTTCCACTTTTATGGGAGATCGGGATTTGCCAGTCAACAACTCGAAATCATTTGTCATGCAGTTGGGGGCTCGGAAAAAATCCCGCTTTCAGTTTAGAGTAGGCACCGCTACGATTCCACGTATTGATGTTTTTTCTTACCTGGGCGTGGTTTCAGATGATAAACTTACCTGGGGCCCGTTAAAACGGAGAAAAGAGGGGGACTTGATGAGACTGAATGGTGCTACATTTGATTTTGCCTCAAAATTAGGTAATGGACCAATTGCTGGATTAATGAAAATATATCATGCCAGAAGTGTTGCAACTGCTGCTTATAGGAGTGAAATTTGGGGCTACAGTAGTCTGGACAGATTGCAGGTGACGGAAAATTAATCTTTTAAGCTTGTGTTAGGAGTGCCTGGAGGTACAGCTAATTTGATAGTGCATGAAGAAGTAGGCATGCCCTTTTTGTGTGATACTTTAGCCCTACGTCCTATTATTTTTTGGTTAAATATATGGATAAACGAGCATTTGCTGATGACGCAACAAATTTTAAAAGATTGCATGAAACTTGACAACATGCTGAGAATCCCGTGGTTTCAGTACATAAAACGAATGCTGGGAAAACTTAATCGCCCAAATCTTTTCAGCAACCCCGATACAATTTGCAACAAAGATATAGGATTAATCAAGGAAGCTTTTTATACTCTGAAATCACAGGAAAAAGAGGAGATCGAGTTGTCTAAACCTAGTGTTCGTAAATTTGTTATGTTGAAAACAACACTAGGGGCTGAGCCATACTTATTGGGGGCTCTTACGAATTGTGATCGCTATCTGTTGACCAGATTTCGTTTAGATCTATTTCATCTTCTACTTGCCATACCAAGGGGCAGCAGGGAAGGCCAACACTTAGCACCCTGTGGTTGTGACGGGTTGTCCCCACAGGTTATTTTACACTTTATGTTTTTATGTAAGTTTTATGATGTCCCCCGGAAATACTTTTTAATTCTGTTTTAAAAAAGATGAGTTTTATACAGGCTCGGCCAGCTCTCCTGTTTCTTCAGTTACTGAGGGAAGATTGTGTCCCTTTTATTGTTGGCTTTCTAAAGTCTGCAATCAAGTCTAGGGTCAGTTATGATTAATTATTTTTATATATTTATGTCTTGATTTTAAATTTGTAATTAAGAAATGTGAGTACAATTATTATGTATTAGGGCTGCTAATGATTATATGTTCTCTGTTTTTATATGATGCATTATTGACTAATCTGTAATGTAGGGCTGTGTTTTAGCATACTTTTATGGTTGTTATTTGTGAAAAACCCAATAAAGTTTATTTTGATTTGATTTGATTTGATTTGAAGTAGGTACAGCCTTGGCGTGTCATCCCTCGACAATCTGTGAATCACAGCCTGCAAGTCAAAAAGCAAGATAAGATTGTGCGTCATGCACCCATCAAAGGGCAGAGAGAGAGAGAAAAAGAGAAAGAGTGAGAGAGAGAGAGAGAGAGAGAGAGAGAGAGGAAGAGAGAGAGAAAGAAAGAAAGAGTGGGAGAGAGAAGAAGACAGAGAAAGAGAGAAAGAGTGAGAGAGGAAGAGAGAGTGAGAGAGAGTGGAAGAGAGAGAGAAGAGTGAAAGAGAGAAGAAGAGGCAACGCCCTCAACCTACGCTGGATTCCGCGGCACAGGCCCCAAGCGCATCCTGCTGCACCCCGCCGAGGAGTCATGTCTGTACAGCCAGCTGCCTTTGGCGTACATGCGGTCCAGCCGAGCTCACAATTCAAATCGGGTCTTGATTGCCAGGATGGTGTATCGAGGCCACGCATCATCGCAGGCTGCACACTGGCTCAGTTCTGGTGGCACTAACTCAGTGCAACTCAAGTCATCGCCACGTGGCGAGAGGCCCGTGTCGGGGGGGGTCAACAATCTTTGAATCACAGCCTGCAAGACAAAAAGCAAGTTAAGATTGTGCGTCATGCGCCCATCAAATGAGAGAAAGAGAGAGAAACAGTGAGAGAGAGGACTGGAGAGAGAAAGAAAGAGTGACAGAGAGAAGAAGACAGAGAAAGAGAGAAAGAGTGAGAGAGAGGAAGAGAGAGAGAAATATAGAAACAGTGTGAGAGAGAAATAGAGAAAGAGTGAGAGAGAGAGGAAGAGAGAGAGAGAGAAAGAGTGTGAGAGAGAGAAATGAAGAGATGGAGAGGGAGAGGGAGTGCCGACACTGCGGACAAAACCCTCACAGCTCACCTTTCTGCCACCGGTGTGTCTCCAACCACGTGCCGGTACATACTGCAGCCCTCAAGCTCACTCATCTGAAACATAGAATAGAATCAGTAATGGCAGAGTACATACAACTGCACATGCCTTCATTACTGTCCAGCCCCTGTGTAACCCAGACTGCTGCACCCCATTCACTCCCGCCGCCCAGAGGTGCCTGCTCGCCACTGCGTTCCCAGGCTCCTGCACCCCATCCAGTCCCACCACCCAGAGGTGTCCGCCCGCCTCTGCGCACCCAGGGTGCTGCACACCATCCACTTCCACCGCCCAGAGGTGACTGCCCACTGCTGCGCAAACAAGCCTCTCTGCTCACCTTCCGACACCAGCGTATGTCCAAGAGGGCCCACCACGTGCTGAAGCAACTTCCTCAGCTGTCACTGGATTCCCGGGCACAGGCCCCCAGCGCATCCTGCTGCACCGGGCCGTGGTGTCATGTCTGTACAGCCAACTGCCTTTGGCGTACACACGGTCCAGTCAAGCTCACAATTCAAATCGGGTCTTGATTGCCAGGATAGTGTATCGAGGCCACTCATCATGGTAGGGTGCACACCCGCTCAGGTCTGGTGGCGCTAACTCAGTGGAACTCAAGTCATCGCCACGTGGTGGGAGCCCCGTGTTAGGCTAAGTGCCTCGGCTGCCACCAACTCTGTGTACTTCAAGTCATGGGAGAGAATGCAAATGGGCTCCAGCACGTGCGCCCAGCTCTTTTTATTGTCAGGGTCACATGTTATGTGATGCCTGTGCTGCATGGGTGTGGTGTGGGCGTAAACCAGCCGTGAGGAAGCATCTGTGGCATGCTAATAACCAGACCTGTGATCAGTAGATCACTACAGGGAAGACCTGGGACATGTAGAGTTGTCGTTCCTCCCTGTAAGCAGAGTGGGCTGGTCTGGCGTATGCCAGTTCTATATAAGGCTGTGAACAATGACTCCGGAGCTCTGGGCCTGGTTCCATCCTGGGCTGTTTGAGGAATCAACTGATGCAGGTGTCTCTGTTGTAGGGTTGCCGCCACCCGGGCCGCAAGCGCCAATGTGTCACCCTGTGACCCAAGTCCCACAACATGGCCAACTTGGAAGGAAGGGGTTATCACTGACCCTACATTCATCCATACTTCCACACATGAAAGATTGTGGACATGACATATCTGTGTGGATATGAATGTTTATTGCACATTCAGTGGAGTGTTGCAGCTGTAGCAATACAGGGCCACGCAAAGCCCAAATTTCCATTTTTGGCACATGGAGGGCAGCCAATTAAAGGCAAGCTCGTGCTCGGGGGTTAAGCTCTGCCAACATATGTACTTATCCAATCACTCGGCCAATCCCCCAGCACTGATAAATTCACTATACACTCTACTTGCAGTATTCTAATGATCCAGTCTCTACCCTATGTACTTACACAATGACCCAGACAAAGTTACATAACCGAAGTCCTTCCCACTGCCAGAGGTAACTTGGTTGCGTGCGCTGTCCACAGCACGATTTAATGTGGTGGGGCCCAGGGGCAGCATCATGCATACATAATGAACACATGGACACAGTTAGATAGATAGTGGAACTGGGTACGGGCACGTGCGCTCGGCCCTTTTTATTACCAGGATCACATATCCAGTGATGTCTGTGCTGGATGCATGTGGGGTGAGTGTAAGCCAGCCCCCAGGGAATGTTAAGTGCTGGCAACAAGTACAACAGTAATTATCGGATCACACAGAGAGATTCTATCATAAAGGGTCTATGACTTGTGCTGCACTAATGTAGGGGCACCAGATGGGAAATAATACACAAAGGATTCTATCGTAAAGGGTCCATGACTTGTGGTGCATTGAGGTAGGGACAGCAGAAGGGAAATCATACACAAAATATTCTATCATAAAGGGTCCATGAGTTGTGGTGTACTGAGGTAGGGGCATCAGAAGCATTCAGCGTGTGGACAGCCAGCGATGATGCGTGGTCCGGGAGGACCGCACTGGTAGCAATGTCTGGTGCCTACTGGACTGCGTCATCTGCAATCGCGACTCGGTCTGAATTGTGAGCCCTGCTGTCCGCAGTGTCGATCGAAGGCAGTAGTCAGCACAGACATCGAGGAATGCTTTTTGTCACTTCCTCTTGAAAAAATCCGAGGACACAGAGTACAATTCTCTTTGCAATTAATAAATCAAGACTGAATTCAAATTGTGAGCTCTGCTGACCGCAGTGTAGACATATGGAACAAAAGATGAAATATGTATGGACTACATTGTCGAAATATTTAGGTTTCAGGGACGTTATAGTTAGTTGCCAACTGGACTATGAAATTAATTATTCAAGACTGAATTTGAATTGTGAGCCCTGTTGACCGCAGTGTAGGCCCGAGGCAGTGGTCGGTAAGGGACCACAGCCACGTGATGTTGACTTGAGCTGCACAGAGTTAATGGCACCTGAAGCACTCAGCGTGTGCAAAGCCAGTGATGATGGGTGGTTCGGGCAGCCTGCACTGATAGCAATGTCTGTTGCCTACTGGACTGCGTCATCTGCAATCACGACTCAATCTGAATTGTGAGCCCTGCTGTCCACAGTGTAGGCTGGAGGCAGCGGTCAGCAAGGGCCAACAGTCATGTGGCATTCACTTGAGCTGCACAGGGTTAGTGGCACCTGAAGCAATCAGCTTGGGAGTAGCCTGCGATGATGTGTGGTCCGGGCGGGGAGCACTAGTAGCAATGTCTGTTGCCTACTGGACTGTGTCATCTGCAATCTCGTCTCAATCTGAATTGTGAGCCCTGCTGTCCGCAGTGTACATTGAAGGCAGTAGTCTGTAGAGACATAACTCTGCGGTGCTGTGCCACTGGGTTCGAATGGGGCCTGTGTCGAGGAGGCTGGCGGTCACGGCGGTGGTCTTGTGGCAGGGTGAGGGTGCTGCTCTGGCAGACGCGTTGGCCTTCCCAGAAGTGAACCACACACAGAGTCCCGGCCTATTTATGCACACTCCTACACTGGAGTGGGGTACGTTGGACCAGCCTACTCCTCTTACAGGGGGGACGACACAGCTACATGACCGAGATCTTCCCCACTGCCTGAGGTAACATGGTTGCGTCCACTGCCCACAACACTACAAGCACCAGTAGTATATGTACACATGAAGAGGTCTGTGCTCCGCTTAGTGACATCGTGATTCGTGACGTTCCCTGACGCTTTCTGGGGTCCCCTCTGTAGCAGGCACGTGAACGGAAGTCAGGCAAATCCTCATCGGAAGCCAGGCAGCAGCAGCAAGATCGGCGGTGGGTCGCCGTCGGCAGCGGCAGCAGCAGTGGATCGGACGCGGCTCGAGCCAGCTTCATCCCCGCACAAGCCCTCAGCTTTAGCCCTTCGGTTTCTTAGTCCCACACCCTCACAGAATCCTCAGAACCCCCCGGAGCCTCGGACCGAACCTGGTATCAGGCTGGGGCGAGGCTGGGAGGTCAGGACTGTGTGTGAGGGCTAGGGCTGGGGCCAGGGCTGGGACCATCCTTGTTGTAGTGGTGCGGGCAGAGCTGGTTGCTGGACCAGCAGCAGAGCCCCTTGCTGCAACTGCAACCAGCTCTCTGTCCCCACGTGGTTCCAGGCGACCCAGGCGAGCCTGAGGCTTGAGGCTCAGACGACTGGAGCTTGAGACTTGCGGCTGAGAGGATTGGGGGACTTGAGAGGCGGTGTAATCAGGAGGCAGTCAGGCGGCCTTGAGAGGCGGTGTAATCAGGAGGCAGTCAGGCGGAGCAACGGAGACTGTAAGGTGAAGGTGGTGCCGGTGATCAGAACTGGGAGGTGAGCTGAATCAATATCTTGCTCCCACATTCCTTCCACCCATCCCCCTCCCTCCATAGTGCAAACTGCACACACCAAACCCAACTCAGACACCAGCAGAGGCAATTGCAAGTCAATCATCACCGAGGACCACAACCAGAGAACAGAGAACTATGAGATCAGGAAGAGTCCGGAAGGCACCATTAAAATCAAAATCACAGACCAAAGCAACATAACGGAAGAATGATAGCAACAGTATGCACAGAGATGCCAGTCCTCTTGGCGCAGACCCTGACAACCATAAAACAAGACGTGAAAAACTTGATGAGAAACAGGAAAAGCCATTGCTCTGCAAACCCCATAACATCTTGTCCCTTAATGCAACAACCAACGCTGATGTTGTTAGCCAGGAAGGGAGTAAGTCTTCCCTGGCTTTAACAACTGAAACAGTGAACAAGAGAGGGCTAAAAGATCAGGACTTAACCAGACTGGAAGGGCCCCCATCAAGAAGGAACCCCTGCACCTTCCAGCCTAAAATATTCACAAAATTCTTCTTTTTGAAGGACCCCTCCACCGCAATTTTCTCCAAAAGTGGCTCAATAGAAGGACTGCAATCCCCTCTCCTGCCTTTGGAACTAGGCCACACCAATCAAATCTTGCAAACTACAACGACTTCACAAACAGTCGCATTAGTTCATTCTAACAATTGCCCCCCCGAAAAAATTAATAGGAGCACTAAAGCAGAGCAGCTGCACCTCCAGCAATACTGCGAATTGGCACAAATAGCAGAAAAAATAAACATAACATGTCTTGATGATGAACATGATAACATACAAGTGGACCACCAAAACTATCAACTCACTTATCAGAAGAGCAGCAACACCGCCCAAATGATTAACTCAGGGAACTTTACTCCAATTTCACAAGCAGCCCACTACGACCGACAAGTTGCTCACCAAAAGGACATCATCATCCAAAAGAAAAATTCTCAAATCACTTCTCCAACTCATCAAAATGCTCCACCGGTCGGTTTATGTTTTGAACATAGTCCTCAGAAACTTCCTTCGACTTTATACGCACCTGCGAAGGACTTGAGGGTCAATTAAAGACAATTAATTCAACGCCCTGTAAGCAAGAGGAGGAAATGCTTAGACCAAACCCCAAGCATCACCAAGCCACCCCTCAATTACCAGTGACTATTCCTAGTACAGATGTCCAGCATAGCCCACAACAAACAAAACCAAATCTGGAGCTCGCATCAAAGCTCCAATATGGCCAACTGTCCAAAGCAGCCCAGCCGGAAAAACAGAAAATAAAAGAACACAAAGCAAATGAACTTGTATCATCACCACTAAAGAATTCTTCATCTCATTCTTTATCAATCTCCGATCCTGGATTAATAACATCTCCCGTGATCCTTTCGGCACCGGATGCACTCTTTGAAAAATTCACAGCACAGCCAGCCGCCCATTCATGGAGATTTACCTAATGGTAATGGTGACATGACCTTCTTAGCCTCCCAAGAGTGGGAGGAATTAATCGCCTCTTACAACCATGATCCTAAACCCTCAAAAATCACCCCCTTGGAAAGTAGCAACCTAAACAAAAACCTAATCTGGGAATCATTAGTAAGTACAATGCAATATTCAATGGCGGCTTTACAATATCAGTCACACAAAATGGATCTCCAGCTGACAGTCCTCCAAACTTTAGCTGACTTTACATCGGGGATCGACAGGAAATTAGCCGACCTGAACGGTTTAATAAAGAGAGGGCAGGAAGCAACCTATAACGTACAGCAATCACAACTAGAATGCTTTTGTGCCCCAATAGTGGACAAGCTACAAACCCTTCCGGAAATATTAGGCGACCTAATGTCTGTCCTGAAAACAACGGTTACTAAGCAGAATACTGTAGGCAATGACAACTCCTTATTGGAGAAAACCACATTGGCTACATCCCTCATTAAGACGCCCCAATCAAACAGTGCACCACCAACAGCATGCGGTGGGTGCCGGCAAAACAGCAAGCCAGACTCCTTGGAAGAAGTTGCTACTCCAGTAAAAACTCGGCGTAAGCAAAAAAGGAAAGGAAGAAAGAAGAGAACGCAGCTCCAATTCCTACGTTCAGTTGCCCCCATTACACCGGACCATACAACCAAGAGAACACCAAATCTTCCAGCACTAACTCCTCCAGCACCAGCTCCGACAGAAGCCAGGAAAGATGCCCAGCAAAGAGCCCCTAGACTCACAGCCAGTGTTACCAATAGCAGGCTAAGCAATCAAGAACCAGCCAGGAAATCGATTGATTTTAACCTCATACTAACCCCCTCTACCAATGAACGTAACCCTGTAAAAAATAGTCTGATCAAAGAACCACCTAATTCTCCTTTAAAAAGCAAGACCTTAACCGAGGGGATCCAAATCACAGGGCGGAACCAAGGTTTAAGCCCTCAAGAGAATTACATAGGCTTAAGATTATCGTTGAGCCAAGCCCTTGAGCAAGCATCAACTAAACAAGAAACAACTCGAGTTACATTTGTTCAACTAGAACCCGCTCACAATAATACTGGCTGGAAAACAAAAACGGCCAACGACTCTCGATTGGGCCTCTCTACCCGTTAAGTTACCAGCAATATAGGCACCCACGCCCCAAATCAGGGATGTTTTCCAAACATAGTAACTAATTGTGACAAAACATCTTCTCATAGCTCGAAACTACCAAAAGTGGCAGAGACTGACACTATTACACTACTTCCTCAATATGAATCACAAGGCCGAATGGACATACTAAATCGACAAAACGTGCTACGGCTCTTGCACTCTATCCAAACTTTAACTGATATTACGTCGTCTGACTTGTTGTCAATCGAATTCTTGTCAAATAATAACAGCCAAAACCCAGAAGCTACCAGAACTAGATGGATAAATTCAGATGTTGCAGGCAAAATCTTACAGGAAGGTGACCGCCTCCAAAATTTGGGGGATAATTATGAAACCAATCCCAAAACCATTATATCCAACTCCCTTCCTAAACAACAATATAAAAAACACAAGTTCAACGACGCTTTCAGTCTTGACAGGAGCAAGGAGTAGAACTCCAGGAACAAAGATCGAGGCAAATTTAGTAATTGCAGTATTGCCAACTGAGACCCAATGCACACTAGTACAATCCCCAGCAAACAACAACTGGTCAGGTATACATTGTGTAATTACATCAGCACGCACAAATTGACAAGAGTTGCTCATGAAACAACTACCTCAAATCCAGCGAGATGGTCTCAAAACATGTGTCTGGAATATTAATGGCTTAGCTTCCAAAACAAGCAACCAAGAATTCCTAAACTACCTGAAATCCTTTGATATAATCCTGCTACAGGAGACTTGGGAAGACCAGTCCTTTGAACTACAGGGTTATATCTCTCACTCACTTCCGGCAACTAAGGGATCTGTTTTTTGCCGCCGCTCGGGTGGTTTATTGCTCTTAACCTCTATAACAGAAATAGGTAAGACTGATCCAATGAAAATTCAATTATCATCCCCAAGTTGCATTCAGGCAATAAAAGTAATGCTAAAGATTAACCAGATCCCACAGGAAGTAATAATAATAAACATCTATGTACACCCAAAACAAAAGCTAAAAGCAGTAAAGGAGTTATCAATGGAATTAAAAAGACTGATGGAAGAGGAAGCAACGGATTATATTATCCTTGCTGGAGACTTCAACATGCATCTCTTAGGAAACACTCAAGATGACGACCAAATCCAGGATCTATCTGATGCATGGGGAATCCCGACGCAAGCCCAATCTACAGCCTCCAAGCCAGCTCCTGAAGCGCAAGATACCTGCTTTAGGAGCTGGAATACTTAAATATGAGAGCTATAAATGGCTGCTTTAAGGACAACAATCCACCAGCTGCCACGTATCATTCAACCACAGTATCATCCCATTTGGACTACATTTTCACAACTCTGACACTAATTAACTACATAGACACTTTTGAGATTGGCAATAACGATCTTAGCGACCACATGCCACAAGAATTACGTCTTAAAGCAAACTCAAGTCAAACATTGCTTGTCAGCAAAACAATTGTGCAAAATGAAACCTGCAATCTTAAAAGAATAAGGTGTAATTCCTCGAATTTAGAGGAAATAACAAATATTGCCAAAGATTTGTACAATCAAGGGGGAGAAAGAGCAGCTCAGCCTTTGGAACACTGGGAAAACTTTGCCAAGACGCTTGGAGAAACCTTTTTAAGCAGTCAAGGTTTGAAACGTAGGAATGCTTCACATATTCCTAGTAAAATGGCAAAAAGTCCAGTATCGACAAAACTGAAGCAATTTATAAATCTCACACTACGACAGCTCCGCAAATTTCCAAACAATCCGACACCACAGAGCTCCCTCCGCGAAGGAAAGAAGTCATTAAACAAGAGGAGATGGGCAATTAAAAGAGCAAAGAACAATGAAGCATGGGCAAAACTTCTCCACGACGCAAAACAGAAAAACAGCGCCAAATTTTGGCAATCAGTGAATAGATTACAGAGGCCTAACCATCCTGATATCGACTCCAACATCACAGAAGCGGTTTGGAATGAATATCTATTTAATCACTTCAATGACTCAGTTAAAAAATTAGACAATACTCTTACTCACCAGGGTAATGTTAGCATTATCAGTCCAAAAGAAGAAGCAACTACATTTTCCCTGCAAAGAGAACATTAGCAGCTTTTGGTCGATGCAAGGGGAAAAAGGTTTATCAAACCAAAACTGCTCATCCATTGCAGCAGAAGAGCATAATAGCCCTGCGGCTCTAGCCATAAAGAAGCAAATAGCTAAAGGCAGACGGGCGGGAGTTCCTGGGCCCAATGGCATGCCACCAATAATGTTCAAGCAGGATCCTGAGTTCTGGAGTAACGCATTGGTACCAGTTTTCAGACATGCTTTAAGAACACCTTTACTCCCGGAATCATGGAGAGGCTCAATTATCAGCCCTATATATAAACAAGGTGAGAGATCTATTCCAAACAACTACCGGCTGATAGCCCTCATAGACACTGAGGCTAAATATTACGCAGGGATCATCTTGGAAGAAATAGCCAACTGGGCCTTAGAGAATAAAATTATCCCCATAACACAAACAGGATTCTGCAAAAGCCAAGGAAAAACAACTAACATCATGGCCTTGACCATGCTAGTGGACGCTGCAAAAGAGGGCAAGCACCCCCTGTATCTCTGCTTCATTGATTACACAGCAGCGTTCAACCACGTTGACCGCACTAAACTCTGGCACAAGCTGGCCAGCTAGGGGTTACCAACTTTTCTTTTAGACCAACTTAGGCACTTGTACACCAATACGTGGATCAGAATAAAACTAGGAGGCGGAACGCACATTCCTAGCAGAATTACCACAACTAAGGGTCTAAAACAAGGGTGTGTCCTAGCCCCACTGCTGTTTAACCTCTTCTTAGCAGACTTACCGGAAGAATTGCACAGTTGCTCATCTCATGCCATAAAGTGAGGAGGTATGATACTGACAAATTTGTTATATGCTGATGATTTAGTTCTGATCAGCCGGACCCCAATTGGTCTTCAACATCTCCTGGATGTAACTAGCAACTTCTCTCAACGGAACGCCTTAAAAATAAATCTCACTAAAACCAAAACTATGACAGTAAACTACCATAAGAAGACAAATCCAAGCTGGTATCTTGACGGGAAACGCCTACACCAAGTAACAAGCTACAAGTACCTGGGGATACTTTTAGATCAAAACAACTCCTTCAAGCCTCAGCTGGAATCTTTGCGAAGGAAGGGTGCTATGACCTATCTGGCACTTAAACCCTTGAAAAAGATGTTGCCGGACCTGTCATTAGAACCTCTCTTAAAAGTCCTGTGAGCCAAATTGCAGCCAACGATCACCTATGGTAGTGAACCAATGAGAGGAAGAGACGCTGGAACTTTAAACAGCATAATAACAACCTCTTACTGAGCAATATTTCAGCTCCCTAAATACATCTCTCCAGCCCAAATACGGCTGGAGAGATGTATTTAGGGCTGCGGAAAAGGGTTCCCTAAATAACCACCTCTGGGTAGAACTAACACGCACAGGGAAATCACCAGCTAACAAATACCTCTTGGATTCCATCCAAACTCTGGGTCTAACAGACCTTTGGAATACTTCAACGGCTCACTGTGTGTTCAAAAAACTAGTCACAAAGTCAATAAGACTTAAATCTACTACAGAGGACAAGGAAGCACTATCAAAACGAGCTCATGGCTGGGTTGTGCTCAATAATTACGAAGCCGGAAAACCTCAACCTTACTTAAATGCAGGAATCAAGATAACAACTAAACAAAAAATGTTGAAGCTTTGTCTGGGAGTTGGTGCAATGAATCCATTTTTACCCCCTTGGGAAAATTGAGGAGGAGATCAGATATGCAGGCTATGTGCTCGTGGAGTCGAGAACCTCATCCATATCATTTGTATCTGCGACAAACTAAAAGATATATGGAAAACTTTATTAAAGACATTTTTCAACCAGCACGGCATCAAGTCCTGCAGACCGGCGGTAATCCTGTGCTTCAATCCAACTTTAACACAGCTGAATTGCCGCCTTATAAAATTCCTTGATCTCACTGAACAGAGACTGAAAAACACATCTGTACTAGCCTCGGCCTAGTCCTAAATGATGGTCCTCGGAACTAAACTAGTCAGCCGAGGACAGCTAACCTTAATAACCTAAGCTTAGTATTGGGACCACTCCAGCAGTGACACCTTGAAGCTGCTTTTGTTGCCTCGAATAACCAGAGTGGTAAGGGAACTCTATGGAGAAAGACATTAACATACTGCATAAAAAAAAACTCTTGACAATGGAATCTGTGAGCGTACTGCTCAATAATGTAACCTTTATGATACAGACTTTTATCCTGACTAGAATATTAATTACATTTTGTACAGATTAGGTAAGATACAGACTAGATCATTTTAAAGATGATAAATTTTTCGATTGCAACAGAGAATTATTTTATTAGCTGTCAAAATGTTTACAATAATGGATATTGATTTTAAAGATTATTTAATGTATGCAACGGTTTTAATTAATCATGCATAATAAAAAATTACTTACTAATGAGGTCTGTCCAGCACATCACTGCTACACTTGGCAATTGTGTGCATTGGTATTGATGGGTGACTTGCGTCCTTCACACATACTTGGTTGCCACATCTCCCAACATTCAGCTATTGTGTGGCTGAGGGGCCATGCCATTTTGGGAAGGTCCGCTGTGCTGTTCTGCGCTGCCTCGGTGGTAGTAGGGGGGGTGATCCATGGAAGGTCCTGGGGGAAGTGGTGGTGGGTGTTGTGGCCTTCTTGGGTGTCGGAGCTGCATGATCAGTAGCTCTATGACGTGTGTTGGTCTTCAGATGTTGTTCTGGGATGGGCTCCCTTTCATACTGTAGGTAGTCATTCTGCTTTACACCAGTAAAAGGCAGATGTTAAATTCTTACTGCTAATGCGGCTTTTCGCCTGTTTTTGGATCACATCGCAAATTTGGCTTGTCATTGAAAATCACAGGAAGTGGTGTTTGTGTTATTTGTGCACCGGAACGCCTACTCTGTATATCATTAGCGTTAATTGTCGCTCTCATTTGTGGCAATGTTTTTTGCGGAAGCTATCACTGGAAAACTGGCGATATCAGCAGTTTTCATCAGGTTGAGAATGGGATGATAATTTAAAATTACTGAAAAAACCATAAGTTTAATTAACATTATATTTAGAAATTAGCATTTAAAAAACCTTTGAAATTCACAAAAAACCATAGGTTTCAGGGACGTTATAGTTAGAAATTAGCATTTAAAAAACCTCATCAGTGATGTCATTAGTGATGTCACTGACCATGTCATGATTGATCTAATATGGGACATCATCAGCAGTGCATTGCGGGGGCGCGAGTTATAGTAAGCTCTACTAACTATAACAGCCGAATTTCTCTGGTTTTGTACGAGTAAAATGTCCAACTAACTATAACGTCCCTGAAACCTATAATTTTTTCAGTAAATTTTTAAGGTTTTTTAATGCTAATTTCCAACTATAACGTCGCTGAAACCTATGTTTTTTTCGTGAAAAAAATAATATATATATATGTATATATATATGAGCTAAGTATAACTCACAGACCTGCAATGCACTGCTTATTACCTCACATATTACATCACTCATGACATGGTCAGCAACATCACTAATGATATCTCAAATGACATCACCGTTGACATCACCGTTGACATCACTGATACATCATCCAGTGACTGTGAGCGTTTTGAAAATTTATGAGTGTTAAATATATACCAAGGTGCATTGGTGAATCACCCAGTATATGAGTACCTTATTGAATGATTCAGTGGGTTTGTGACTAACTATATAAGTGGGTGATTAGGTGTCTCAGTGAATGCATGGGTGAGTGACTAGTTGCGTGAATGTCTGTCAGTTGATGTCTGAGTGTTTGTATGGGTGTGTGAGTGAGCGCGTGAGTTTCTGTATGGGTAAATGATTGGTTTTCTGAATACCTCTATGGGTATCTGAGTGTGTGGGTGGGTGTGGGATGTGTGACTGACTATATGGATGAGTGTGTGGGTGAGTCAGTGGCTCTAGGGATTAGTGAGTGAATATGTGAAAGGCTGTATAGGTCAGTGAGTGTGTGCATGGCTGTGTCGGTGACTGAGTGCATCTGTCAGTGGTATATGGGTGAGTAACTGGGTATGTGAAACGCAGTATAGGTGAGTGATGGGGTATGTGAGTGACTGTATGGGTGAGTGAGTGAATGTAAGAGTAGCTGTATTGGTGAGTATGTGTTTGTGTCAGTGAATGTATAGGTGAGTGAGTGTGTGTTAGTACCTATATGAGTAAGTGAGTTAGTGTGTGTGTGTAACTGTATGGGTGAGGAAGTGGCTGTGTGATTGAGTGTACGGTTGAATGAATAGGTGTGTAAGTAACTCTATGGGTGACTGACTCAGAATGTGGGTGGTTGCATGGGTGAGTGAGAGGATGTGTGTGTTGATCTGTGAATCAGTGAGTAGTGTGTAAGCACTGGTATGGGTTTGTGAATGGGTTTGAAAATTGTAATGTGGAAGGTAAAGTGGTTGTCTGAAAGGTTATATGGGGTATGAGTGGGTGCATCAGTGGGTGCATTAGAGATTCTGTGGATGATGTCATCAGTGATTTCATCAGTGATGTCACTGACCCTGCCCGTGTTAGAGTTAGCTCAGCTAACTAAAACTGCTGAATTTCACTGGTTTTGTCCAAGTGAAACCTGAGCCTAACTATAACATCCTTGTAAGCTTAGGTTTTTTCAGTGAATTTCTACATTATTTTAAAATTCTATTTCATTGCTATAACATTCCTCTAACCTTTGGTGTTTTCAGTGAATTTCTAAGGTTTTTTAAATGCTAATTCCTAACTATAACATCTGTGTAACCTTTGTTTTTTTCAGTGAATTTCTCTAATGTTCTCAATAATCCTTGACACAGGGATAATCCCGATCAATTGGAAGGGTGCGATAATTAGGCCAATCCATAAAAAAGGAGATGTCTATGCACCCAGGAATTATAGACTAATTAACCTACTTGATATTGGTGAAAAGATATTTGCTAAAATAATATTGGGTAGGTTAAAGACTTGGGCAGAAGAGGGATCGATTATCCCAGTTGAACAAAGTGGATTTAAAGAAGGCCATTCCACAATAGATCATTGTTTTGCTCTAGGGGCCCTAGCTCGGAAATCGATAGAGCAAAATGGGAAGTTACACTGTTGCTTTGTCGATTTACGGGCAGCATTTGACTCTGTGGACCGTAGTAGACTCTGGGAAGATATGATAAAATATAGAATCCCGGATGGCCTATTGATGATCTTAAAAGAATTACATAGTGGGAATTGGGCCCAGATAATCAGAGACATCCAGGGCTCATTAACTCATAAGATAACTGTCGGGAATGGCCTAAGACAGGGGTGCGTATTGGCACGCATGTTAACTTCCTGGAGTGTGCAGTCTCAAATGGCATTGCTAAGATTTTGGAAACACCAGGACCCAGGAGTTGCACAGAAGGTCTCACAATGGTGTAGAGAGGAGATTCAAACAAGTAGCCTTGGTTGGGCAAAGGATGTGAGAAGAACCCTCCAGAAAGTAGCAGGGTGCCTTAACGTAAGACTCTCCCAGCACTCCCTGGTGGCCGACTTCACAAAGAGAATGCTGAGGGAACAAGGTCAGGCTTCCTCAAGGGCCCAGGACCTTGACTATATGTTATTGAAAAAATCGGTACAGTGGTTAAAGAACTCATGGGAAAATGAAGCCTGGTTTCCGTATTTGGATATATTGCCCAACCAAGGGTTAAGATATGAAATCTTAAGGACCTGGGTTGGGATTAATCCTTGGAAGATAGATGGAAAAATAAAGTCTGTATTGATTGGCCCAGATGGTAAATGTAACTATGGGCTAGGTCTAAGGAATGACATGTTGCACATATTGCTTGATTGTACATTTGTCCTTGCCATACGGAAACAGTTTTTACGCCCAATATTTTTATCACATAAGATAAATTGACGTGCCCAAGCGGCTTGTTTACTTACAGATATGCGATTGTTGGAAATTGCAATAGGATTGGGAAAATTCCAGAAGGCTATAAAAGAATTTGTAAGGGAAAAGCTGTAGAGGGGGCAATGATTTTAATTGTTTATAGGACTCCCATAAAATGCGAATTCTTCTTCTTTTAGAAACTTAGAGCTTTCTGTAAATTGCGTTTAATGAACTGTAGGTCCTGAGGGAGTAACCTTCTTTTAATATGTATTGTATATTAAATATTTATTATGTAGTAGAAATTAAATTGTTTACACTATTTGATCTTGATTGCCTTTTGTACTGTTTAAAAGGCTGTGGTCTAAATAAACAAGGTTTCTCTCTCTCTCAGTGAATTTCTATTGTTTTTTAAGTTGTAGACATGTTTGCAGAGTGGTGGAGAAAGGGGAATGGGCCTCTGACCAGCTCTAAATAACCCCAATGTGTAAGACTTACAGAAGGTACCAGGAGGGCTTCTTGGCCCCCAAGGTCCCTCAGGAGCAAAGTGGACTTCATCCCCCAACCAGTAGTGCACCACAAGCCGCATTTGCAGAGTGGTGGAGAAAGGGGGCATTGTCTCCGAAGACCTCTTAGCAATCCTGCTGTGTGGGACTTACTCAAGATAACAGAAGGGGATTTTGGCCCCGGTAACCCCATCCCCCGGGGCATGCCCCTTTTTCTAAATTAATATTTATTTTTAAAATGGAGGAGGGCTGCATGATCCCCTTCCTGGGCCAGTAGGTAATGTATATAAATGAGACCTGTGGTCGAAACGTGTTATTCTTTTTTCTTCCATATTAAAATAATACCTTATCATTGCAACCGGAGTGGCTCATTTCTGCCAGAGCGGTGGAATTTGTCGGTGGAGCGGTCGCCAGTAGGTATATATAGTTAGGATTTTTTCTCTATGGGATTTTTGAAAATTCTATGTCTAATAACTTTGGCGTTTGTGGATGGAATTGGCTGACATTTTCAGGAATATGGAACATTTTGTTTCTGAGCAGCCCCTGAAAATTTGGGGGGGTTTCGTCAAGGGGGAGCCGAGAAAAAAGGGGGGTCCCAAAACGCGTTTTTCCCATGTTAATTTCCATAGGGCGGTTGGCCTCACTTTTAGCCCGAACGGCTGAATGGATTTGCACGAAACTTGGCAAAATTGTAGGGACTGTTAGCCCGATGTGCCTGCGCTAGGTCTCAATATATGTGCTCCAGTGGATTTTGATAAATTAACGTTCAAAAAAATATATATATCTGTAACAGCGCTCCGGGTAGCGCTCCGGTTCGCGTACTTGACGCGTAACGGAACGTCGCGAAGCGAAGCTGATTGGCTCTCCGGTGTCTGTCAACATTCAAAACAGTCCGGAGCGGCCGCCATCTTGTCTCTCGGTAGGATCGAGAGACAAGAGGAGGCCAAAACAAAGGGGGAAATGACCATAAGGGGGAATAGTAGATCCTCCCTGACCCCCTAGGTTTGATGTGGAGGCTTTAAAAGGGCCCCGCGGGGCAAAAAAAAAAAATTGTTTTTTTTGCGTGGGGAGCGCCCGGTACGTTTTTGTGCAATGGGCGGTGGTAATCTAAATGATGAGGGGGGGGGGCAGCGTTCAAAGCACATCAGCGTGCATAAACACGAAAATGTTTTTATCTACCACGTACTTGACTTATCTCTCTGAGATGCATTCCATTGTGTTTCGGCAATGGTAGTCTGTTCATTACATAGATCGCCCGAGGGCGGTAGTACAGACCGCGCGTAGGAAAGGGTCAAAAGCCAGGGGTATAGGAGTATGTAACAAGCGAGCCATTTAATTGAAAAAACTAAACGTGACAAACGGTTGCAGGATCAGTGAAGGTTGATTTTATAATTGAAAGTATAACAGGATCAGTTACAATAAAATCGTCCATACGCACACCATGGGCGAGTATCATGGGTAACATTACTTCGAAGCTTTATTAATACAATAATCAATAATGAAAAATCGACATCAATAGGGTTGTCCGTATTCCCAGTCAGTACCCTTCCCCGCCCGCCATGTGCACAAAGACCGCATACATCCCCCATAACGTCAAGGCTAAGTAACTAGAACGTCATAAGGAGTTGCAAGTCGCTCCCATACTGGCGCCATTTTGGTCGAGGCTAGGCAGGTCCAGAGTATAGTTCAATGTCTCCAATAAGTAGCGGCAGGACCAGAATCCCTTTCGGCAGTTCTGGCTTCGTCATTACGAGCACTAGAAAACAAGATATTCTGGGCAATACCACCCTTGACGCAGCCCTTTATTCTACAAGATGGTGTCTTTCAAAAGCAGGGGGTATAGGAGTATGTAACAAGCGAGCCATTTAATTGAAAAAACTAAACGTGACAAACGGTTGCAGGATCAGTGAGGGTTGATTTTATAATTGAAAGTATTACAGGATCAGTTACAATAAAATCGTCCATACGCACACCATGGGCGAGTATCATGGGTAACATTACTTCGAAGCTTTACTAATACAATAATCAATAATGAAAAATCGACATCAATAGGGTTGTCCGTATTCCCAGTCAGTACCCTTCCCCGCCCGCCATGTGCACAAAGACCGCATACATCCCCCATAACGTCAAGGCTAAGTAACTAGAACGTCATAAGGAGTTGCAAGTCGCTCCCATACTGGCGCCATTTTGGTCGAGGCCAGGCAGGTCCAGAGTATAGTTCAATGTCTCCAATAAGTAGCGGCAGGACCAGAATCCCTTTCGGCAGTTCTGGCTTTGTCATTACGAGCACTAGAAAACAAGACATTCTGGGCAATACCACCCTTGACGCAGCCCTTTATGCTACAAGATGGTGTCTTCCATTCAGAAAATATTGTTGGCAGCATTTTGAAAGGAAAGATAAACGGCCGTTCTCCTAGTGAGTCTCACATTGTTACATTTATGAAGAATGTTGAAGAGTAGTATGTTTAAAATCTGAAGCTATCGTTCTACAAACTCTCAACCAGCCTTGGATGGAAAAATCCTGAAGAATGTACAAACTGAAAACCAGTTTTTGTCTGCATAGCATCAGCAGCAACACTTGAGTCAGCTTTGTGTGAAGCCGCCATCTTGATCCAATCAATACCGTCCCCCCGCACACATTCAGGGACCAGGCCGCATTGCGAGGGCACCGCAGGACGTGTCTTCAGGTCAAACGGATTGTGGGACAAGGTCCAGAATGGAAGAGTCACCAAAAGGCAAAAAGTTCCGCCGGACCCCGGGAGCCGGCCGCCTATGTCGGGGGCGATCTCAGGCCATACCAGGGCAACAAGACTTGGGGAGGGGGCAGGAGCCAAGCGCCCCCTCCGAGTCCGCGCCACCACACCGCCCCTCGGGGGCCTCCATCAAGCGGCTCAGGGAGGCACCGCAGGCAGCGGTTCTTCAGATCAGTGGCTCTCACCGGCAAGGCTCCCCTCCGTCAGCAGCGATCGTTGGCGCTGTGGTTGCGGCCGGAGGCCCCGCTTAGTCAACGCCCCGGCCTCTCCATGTCGTAGGCCGCAAGAGTGGGTGCAATTCAGCCGGATGGCGGGTGAGACGCTGTAGCCGCAAGAGCAGGCGAAACTCTACCGGCCGAGTGAGGCACTGTGCCGCAAGAGCGGGCGCAACTCAGCTGGCCGAGTGAAGCGCTGGGGTGCAGCTGAGGAACCTCCACCTGGGGAGGTGGGGGAGGCTCGTTCGCGCCGCCTCTCCCTCCCAGTGCACCCCACGCCGTCTCCTGGCGCAGGTATATGTGATGGTCGGACCAGGCAATAAGAGGGGGGGGGTCATCAGCAAGGCATTCACCCCCCCCCAACCGTGGCTCGCTGGATGCCACCTCAGGGAAGGCCAGTACATCAACATCGTGGCTGTGGTGCTTCCGGGCCATCCACCCAACGACCTCTTCGGCCGATGGCTGCCAGCAAGGCCCCGCCCTATACGTGCCGGGGGCCTCGTCTTCCGGATGGGCGTAGCCGCGGACCTGCTGCACAAGGAGGGACAAGAACAGCGTCATGCATTTGGATCGATGTTGCAGCAGGCTGCCATGTAAATAGTTATTTAATAAAACATTTTACCCTGTTACTTTGCTGGTGTGTTGTATATATTTATAATATTTGCATAGGGTTTGTCGTTATTTTGGGCGGGGTGGGCGGCGGAGCCGAGCTGTCTTGCAGCCATCATGGCGTCGAGCTCGGTTCCTCTCACTAGTTTCATATTTCTCATGAGGGGTTGTTTCTAATGTTTCTATTTTAGCAAGGTCAAAAAGAGATCCCATCAGTAGCCTACTGATTTTGCTCGTTTCCTTTTGTTTTTTCTAACGATTTTTATGTTATAGTTTGCTAGCACGATACAGCGGCTAGTCCGCATTTTATATATATGTCCTTTTTATTAGGGGTGTCCTCCGGTGGAGTCGGATGATCTACCTCTAATAAACGGTCCGGGTTGAACCAACTACCAACAAATGGGGCAGAGATAGGCATGACGGGTTACAAAGGGGACAAAAGTCTGCACTACCTATCCTTCACTATCCGCAAAGACTAAACAGAGTATTGCGACTCTGTGCTTATTTGTGAATAGAGAATCACCCAAAGAGAACCAATTCCGAACGATCAATGGCTATTGGCAGTGGGCAGAGAGGCCATGACACACAAAATGGCTGTCACTTACGTGCATGATGGGGCCTAAAAGGGACAATATGGCGTGGCCACTGTTTCGCGACTTTCACTTTACTTTCAACAGTGGCTGTGGTGAACATAAATAAACGCCGCTTATGTATACCTAATTTTAGTCATTTTCCACAAAAAAGCTTTTGATATTTGCTATTAAAAAACTTTTGAAATTCACTGAAAAAACCATAGGTTATAGACCATATATAGTTAGGAATTAGCATTTACAAAACCTTGAAAATTCACTGAAAAAACCATAGGTTATAGACCATATATAGTTAGGAATTAGCATTTACAAAACCTTATTTTACTCACAAAAAACCATTGAAATTCCATATATAGTTAGTTGCACTAACTATATATGGCGCACCCGCAATCCACTGCTGATGATGTCACATATTACATCATTCATGACATGGTCAGTGACAACACTGATGACATCACTGATGACATCTCAAATGACATCACTGATGACATCACTGATGACATCTCATTTGACATTAATGGTCACATCACTGATGATATCATTCATGTGACAATACAATGCATCTCCTCACACTTTAATATAACCTCTGTTACACCCAGTGTTAAATACAGAATATAATTTTTTAAACCATTGACACACCAATACTAGTTACTACATACGCACTCACTGATTCTTATGTCTACACACACATTCACTCATTCACCCATACAATCATTCATACATACAATCACTCATCTTTACAACACTATCACATGCACTCATACACCTATACAGACACTCACACTCTGCCACTCATCCATGGAGTTACTCACACACCTAGTCAGTCCTGTAAAGAATCAATCACACTTCCATTTTCTATTTTTTCCATTTTCCATTTAAACATAGAGTACCTTACATTTTCAAACATATACTAACACATACTTACTCTCTTATACAATCATTGATACAAGTACACATTGATCTCCACAGAGTCACACACCTCCCAGCCAGCCACACACACACTCAGTCTCCCATACAAATACTTGAGCAATCAATCAATAACCCATATAGTTACTCATATAGCTACTGATCAACACATGCAGCAGTTTACAGAACAACAGACATAATGATGCACAAATTAAGACAGTTTAGTCACTAACCCATGCACTCAGTGAGACACATTTAATCACTCACTCATACAGTCAGTCACGCACCTACTAAATCCTTCATCCAGACACTTATACATCCACTCATTCTTCAATATGTAAGACATATTTTAACTTTACAGAAACATACAGTCACTGGATGTTGTCATCAGTGATGTCATCAGTGATGTCATTTGAGATGTCATCAGTGATGTCATCAGTGATGTCACTGACCATGTCATGAATGATGTAATATGTGACATCATCAGCAGTGGATTGCGGGTGCGCGATATATAGTTAGTGCAACTAACTATATATGGAATTTCAATGGTTTTGTGTGAGTAAAATAAGGTTTTGTAAATGCTAATTCCTAACTATATATGGTCTATAACCTATGGTTTTTTCAGTGAATATATATATATATATATATTACCTACTGGCGGTCGCCAGTAGGTAGTTATAGTTAGGACCTATGCCGGTGGACGAATCTTCGCGAATTTCTCAAATTAGATGGCCCGCTCCGCTCTGCTCCTTTCCTGAAAGTTTGAGGGGGATTCGTCAAGCGGAGGCCGAGATAAAAGGGGGGTCCCAAAACGTGTTTTCCCCATGTTAATTTCCATAGGCCGGTTGGACTCACTTTTAGCCCGAACGGCTGAATGGATTCCCACCAAACTTGGCAACATTGTAGGGACTGGTAGCCCGATGTGCCTTTGCTATGTCTCAAGATATGTGCTCCAGTGGATTTCGAGTAATTTAGGTTAAAAAAAAAATATATATATCTATAAGCGCGCCCCAGTACGCGCACCGGGGCGCGTACCAGCGCGTAACGCGAGTTCGCGAGCGGAAAGCTGATTGGCTCTCGGGTGTCTGTCAACATTCCAAACAGTCCGGAGCAGCCGCCATCTTGTGTCTCGGTAGGATCGAGACACAAGAGGTGGCAAAAACAAAGGGGGAAATGACCAAAAGGGGGCAGGGTAGACCCCCCCTGGCCCCCTAGGTTTGATGTGGGGGCCATAAAAGGGCCCCGCGGGGCAAAAAAAATGTTTTATTTTTTTTTCTCGATTTTAGCGGGGGGAGCGCCCGGTACGCGCACCGGGGAGCGTACCGGGGAGTGTACCCTGGAGAAAAAAGAATGACAGAGTTTTTAAAAAATGTAGCATTTTTTATAAATTGGAGGTAGTTCTAAAAAGAACTGTTTTTTTTATTCTTTTTGTTTATTTATATTTTTTTATTGTTTTTTTGAAAATGTTTTACTTTTTTTGGCTTTTCTGAACACTTTTATATATTTTTTGTATTTTTTATGGGGAGAAACAAAAAACAGGGAATTGTAAACGGCTGAACTGGAGCAAAAAAAAAACAGGAAAAAATTAAGGTTTCTTTGGGCACTTGTGGTTATCACCAGCAACGTTGATGAGATTAATACTTTGCTCACCATACGTAATTGTTTTGCCACAAAATATACAAACAATTTTGTATCTACCAAACTTGGTTTGGATGTTTGCTATCATCTCCCTTGTCTCTGGACCCGATGGAGTGGATTCTTTACTTGTTGAGGTTCTGGAAGATGTTTGGGGAAGGTTTCTGGCCAGTTCTCTCACCTCTGCCGCAGAATAGTTGTTTGGATGCCTGCGTTGCATGTGGCGAATCATGGTGTGATTACCATAAGAATATTTTTTGGTAGGGTTGCCCCTGGAAAGTTCACAGCCACAGATTAGACAAGTTACTTTTGCCGCATTTACTTTCTTGTGGCCTCTTGGGAATTTAAAAAACTCCCACACAATGTGCTCTCTCGGTTTGTAAGGGGGATTGTCTTCAGGCAGGAAAGTCCTCCTCTCCTCCTCCTCTTCATCCTCCTCCTCTTCTTCTTCACCACCAATGTGGTGTTGTGGTGGTCCTTGTGGTGGTGGTGGTGGTGGTGGTGGTGCAGATGCTCCAGCTGTTGCTGCTACTGTAGCCATTTTTCAATCAATGGAAACAGGTCTTCCTCACTCAAAGAACAAAGTGAGAATGAGCAAAAAAGGTGGGGGCTTTAATCATTTGGGAAACAAAACTGTCTGAACCAATGAAAAGTGTTATTTTCAGGTCACATGACCCGGTCTTTCATCATTTGGAAACCAAAAGTGTTCTGAACCAATGAAAAGTGTTATGTTCAGGTCACATGACCCGACGCGCTTACGCTACGCGCCCCGGTGCTCGCCCCGGGGCACGCCCGGCCGCGCTTACGTTGTGCGATCGTATGCGCTCGGGCGCTTCCGGGTGCGCTTACGTCGTGCGTCATAAGACGCATCACGCGGCTACGCGATACGTCACGATGATGTTTTCGTTCGCGGCAATAGCGCTAACGGGATGCTCACCAGTACGCGCTTACTGCGCTTACTGGTGAGCGCACCAGTACGCGCACCGGGAGCGCTCCAGGGCAAAAAAAATAATAAAAAAATAGTATTACATAAATATACGATATAGGATCCATTATAAAATAGAAATTAGCTATTAAAAAACCTATGATATTCACTGAAAAAACCATAGGTTTCACACCAGTTATAGTTAGGAATTAGCATTTAAAAAACCTATTAAATTCACTGAAAAAACCATAGGTTTCACACCAGTTATAGTTACCAGGAAATTTTACTCGCATAAAACCATTGAAATTCCCACGTTATAGTTACTTGGACTCACTATAACTTGCGGGCCTGCAATGCACTGCTGATGACGTCACATATTACATCACTCATAACATGGACAGTGACATCACTCATGACATCACTGATGACACCATCCTTGTGACAGAGTGACAGACCTCCTTTCAGTGTAATGTAACCCTTGAAACACATATTCAAAAATAGAAACTAAAATTTACAAAATAATGGCGATACCCATACCAGTTACAACAACCAATTCAGTAATTCCACCATCTATATACACATCCACTCATTCACCAACAGTTCTATATAGTCACTCATACATATACTCACTCATCATATGTAGTGATACACCTATACATCCTGTTACACACCGACAGTCATCCAAAAGTTACTCACACACATACTCACACATACAAATAAACTATTGAACATCCATTTATTTGCATATATAGCTATACACACACTACCACCTTACTTCTAAGGAAACTTACACATACTTACTCTCTTAAACAATCACTTATAGAAACACATACTTATTTAAACAGGAACTCTTACTATATCTCACTCTCACATATACTCACTTATATACATCAATACTCACATATACTAGATTAAAACGTATGTAGTTACTGATAAAGACACTAGTGAGACAGTCATTCACTCACTAACACACACATATACACACTCATCCACCCATACAGTCCTGCACATATGCTGTCTTCAAAACACATATAAGTAATACCCCACCAAACCATACAGACACTCATACTGATACTAAAAAAAACATCTAATAACCCATACACACACATGTAGCTACTCGCCAACCCATGCAGCCACTTATACACAAAGTGAAACACTGATACATATATTTAAATATTTAAATATTACTCGCTAATATATGTATTCACTAGGATACACTTAATAAGCCAGTTAACCAATCAATTTAAAAAAACAAAACCATCCATTTAGACACTTATTTAAACATTTATTCTTCCATCGACCTTTACATATACATATATAACACATATTTATTTTTCAGAAAGACACACATTCACTGGATGGTGTCATCAGTGATGTCATGAGTGATGTCACTGTCCATGTCGGATCTGCAATGAGTGAACACTTCTAATCATTCTCCTTAGCGCGCCCTGAGCTCTGATTTGTCACTGAGACGGTGATCGCACCATAATTTGTACTGCTAATCATACTCAGCGTGTACCCGCGCATACGGTACGAATATGCTTTGACGTTACACGTCGCATTAAAACATGTACGGCGTTCTGTACGCGAAAGGGGGCAATGTTTCTACTTGGTTTAAAACATTTATTTACATATTTAGTGTACATACTAAGGGCAGACATGTGAGATAACTGAATTTTTTTAATACTTGTAATAATCATATATTACTTTTAAAAACAATTACACAAATCGCAGTAGAACATCTTGCGTTCTGGTATCGAAATAGCTGCGTAAGCGCGTCATAAGCGTACGCAAAGGCATGTGACTTTAAAAGTAGAGATGTGATTGGTTCATAACTTTTGCTATTGCGACTGTTGAAAGTTCCGTCCCATTATAATTATTCGACTTTGAGTTTCTAAGAAGAAGCATTTCTTCTGAGAATCTTCTCAAATAGAAGGAAGATCACAATAATAAGAGCAATGGAGTCATCTTCCAGCAGTTCTTCAGAGGGAGATTTCATTCCTGAAGAACGTCCAAAGAAGAGGAAAGAAGCTCTAATTTGGAAGTTTTTTACTTCCCAGAAGGACAAAAAAAAGGTTAATGCTCTAAAAGTAACCTGTAAAATTTGCCAAACAACTCTTTCAAGGGGTGATCCATCTAAAAAATACTCATTTGGCACAGCAAATATGGTGCGACCCATGAAGAACTTGCACCCCAAGAACTTTGCTCGAGCTGCAAGACGGAGGTTGCACGAGAATCCACCTGCTAATGCACCAAGCACATCAACTGCGGCAGCAGCATTTTCAGCAAGCAGTCCACACTGACAAATTGATTCTGACTTTGCTAAAGTTAAAATTCTAAGCATTTATTGCGATAAACTTTTGTGTTATGGGGAACAGTCCACAGACCTGATGAAACGCAGGATGCAGGATCATTGCTGTCTTCGACGTTATTGTATTTTTTTTTCATTGTTTTGTTCCACTTGGAATTTGTTGAGAATAAACAAAAAAAAAACTACAGAACTAAAAAAACAACAAAAAAAACAGTTCTTTTTAGCACTACCTTCACTGGTCAAAGAAAGAACTATATTTCTATGTTAGTGTGTAAAAGTTTGTCAGAATGAATGTGTAGTTCATAAATGAATGAATGAATATCTTACTAGTGTATGGAGAATGTGGAAGTGCAGAACTATAAGGAAGTGCTACAGCATAAATCTATAAGGTTTTTATCTATAGTATACTGTAGTATGTCCGAAGCACTTGAATGTAACATATGTACATAAATATGTTACAAGTCTATGCTTTAATTTGTGCTGCTGGTGAAACTGCCTGTGTGAATTTGTATGTGTTAGGGGCGGATTTACAATCCCCTTGTGCCTCTTTTACACAGCCATTGCATAACTTTTGTGACACAGCGGTGGTGCAAAAGATGTGCCACGGTGTGTGCTACTAACAACGTGACGCATCTGGAGGGTGTATTACATTGTAAAGCGCTGCGCCAGAAGAGGCTTTCTTGTGCAGAAGGGGGTGCAGCAACGCCTCCTAAAAGTGACTGAGTGAAATGTATAACATTTCATTCAGTCACTTTTGAGCTTATGATGCGTCAAAACCTTGTACATGCTTGAAGGAGGTATAAGGATTGATACAGCATTGTGAGCATAGGGCCCCAAGAGCCTTGGTGGAGCTGTGTTATACTTGCAATCGACGTCAAGCAATTATTAATCCAAAAATTCCTTTGCAATTTAGGTTTGTTATTATTTTATAATAAGAATATGAAATATAATCTACAAAATAAAATAAATATAAATATTTATATTAAAAATATAAGAAATTAGTATAAAAAGAAAGACATAATATGTAATACATTTATAAATTATCATTTACATAACCTTTGAAATTCACTGAAAAAACCATAGGTTTCACACACGTTATAGTTAGGAATTAGCATTTAAAAAACCTTGCAAATTCATTGAAAAAACCATAGGTTTCACACACGTTATAGTTAGGAATTAGCATTTAAAAAAGCTTAGAAATTCATTGAAAAAACCATAGGATTCACACGTTATAGTTAGCTAAACATTTTTCTCATACAAAACCTTTGAAATTCCTCCGTTATAGTTAGCTCAGCTAACTATAACTTTCGCGCCCGCAATGCACTGCTGATGACATCACATATTACATCACTCATGACATGGTCAGTGACATCACTCATGACATCACTGATGACATCTCAAATGACATCCCTGATGACATCACCAAACAAGGCAGATGTCATCAATATAGCGCCAATAAAACATCACATGGTTTGTCCACTTCATCACATGTTTGATTTTCAGGACATGCTTCTCCCACCAGCCAACATGAAGACATGAATAGCTGGGGGAGAAGCATGCCCCCATAGCAACACCTCGCAACTGTTGGTATACTTCTTGGTTGAATAAGAAGTAGTTGTTATGGAGGCAAAGTTCTATCATGGCTAATAACATACAGTGTGTTCATTCATTCCAATGTCTCTTTCAGCCAGGTAGTATTTTGCCGCAACCAGACCACCAACATGATTAATACTTGTGTATAAGGATTCTATATCCATTACTACTAGTAGGACTTCCGGCTGCCAAACCACATCTTTGATTTTGCTTAAAAAATCTGAGGTGTTTTTTGCAAAAGATGGTAAGGAAAAAAACGTGTGGTTGAAGAAAGTGGTCCACATATTTTAAGATCTTTTCAAGCAGGCTATTCTGAGCAGAAATAATAGGCCTACCCAGAATAGGGACCACTTTCTTGTGAACTTTTGGGAGGAAATACAAAATGGGGATAACAGGAGAGTCCACTTTAACCCCTTCGACGCTCATGATGAGCTCAGCTCGTCATGAAGTACACCTCTTGTACGCTCATGACGAGCTGAGCTCGTCATGAACCGCGGGATTCTGTATTTCTTAGGGCACAGTGGGAAAATGCGCTGCATCGATGCGGTTAAGGAATTTGAATTCGTCTTATGTCAAAAGGCCTTGTCTTTTCCATTGTGAAAGGCACTTGGTCACTTTCTTCTGGATAAGTCGAACCTCTTGTTTGGATGATGTCCTATAACATGAAGCATCTGAAAGATGGCGATTTGCTTCTTTCCTGTACTGATCTTTTTGCCATAAAATGGCATTGCCGCCTTTATCGGACTTGTTCATAATGATGTTGTAATTTTTCTTACATTTATTCATCAGGGCATAATATTGGGCATTTTTGAAGTTTCCAAGTTTGTGTCTAGAGTTGACAGTGGTATTAAGGCATTTTAATTCATCTACCACCCTTACGCTGAAGATGTCCACTGCATCTCTTGGCATATGTTGTTGAAAAGTGGAGGATGTGTGGAATGGGCTGATGTTGGCCTGGTTGGGGTTAATGCCCATATTGGTCATGGCATCTTGAGTTGATTAAATATTAGCATCAATACTGTCTGTATCCTATAGGTTTTGGAGTGTCTGTAGCAGGGGAACATAATTTACTTGTAAATTACTTACAGAGGTGTTGGGAGCATATGAAGCAGTTGCGGGGGAGTATTTGTTAAGTTGGAAGTATTTCATCAATTTTGATCTTCCTGATGAATTTGAAGATGTCAATTCTCGCCTGATTGTAGGAGAAAGTGTTGGTGGGACAATATGTAAGTCTTAAAGTTATATTCTGCATTTCTGCAGTAGTTAATACTTCCTTGGTTAAATTAATCACTGTGCTGTTCAGAACGTTTGTTTTTATCTCCATTTCCTTGCCATTTTTCCTGTTGGTACTTTTTGTGGAATTTGATCCTCTTCTCCCTCCTGCATCGATTGCGTATTGTCCTTGCTGCCCTTGCTGTTGCCGAGGATTCCTTGGGTGCAAGGTTTGTCTCCGATTCTCTCTGATAAAATGTAGTTCCTCTGCTGGAGTCAAATTGCTTGCATTTCCTGTGACCATTCCTGATGCACCCTGCCTGTTACCTTCTGGATCGTGTGAGGTAATCGACATCTGAGTCTACATCAGTGATGGTATTATTCTCAGAAATGCCCGCAGCTGGTTCTGAAGGCCTGCTAGTAAACGCTTGTCGTTTGTAATTATCAAACTTTCTGGAGAATGTAAAAATCCTACCAGTTGTACAGTCATTGAGGTCACGTGCAAATTTAAATGCCTTACGTGTTTAGATGACATCTTCGTGTTTTTTGATACGACTGTTGATGTCTGCACGTCCTTTTGTTGTTAAATCCTTTTCGCCTGTAGCATCTAACAGTCCATTTATGCGTTCAATTTCAAGTAAAATAGCTTCCCTATCGATCTCCGCGTATTTAATGAGTATATGAACCATATTCACGGAGGCCTGAAGGTTGTTATCCGCCCATTCTTTCAATTTAGCGGGGTTGGGATTTTCAAAGGTGGGGGCAATAGGCACTCGTAAGTCCCTGGGTACTCAATTGGCGTCTCTGTATTTTTCCAATGATTCCTTCTCCCACCATTTTGTGAGCTCGTTTTTTAAACGTTTTTCCAAGTTTTTTAATAATGATCTTACATCACTTGTTCTGGTTCCACTTGCCAGTGACCTTTGTGCAGTTTGAACACTTGGCAAATTCAAGAAGAGTGCCTCCGCCGCTGCTTTCCTATCTCGTAGCGCGTCATTAGTTGACATATTTGGATGATATAAACGCTTTTGCACTGAAAATTAAATAAAGCTCAAAGGAGACCAATCTCACACCCGTCCTAATATGAAATCAACATCCTAGTGTTATGTATCATTTTAGGACCCTATTGTAAGTTTCCCGATTCCTGCCCTTATATAGGTATAAATCCCATATCCTTATATAGGCATAGAAATCATAACCATATTTAGGCATAGCTCATGCAGTCCAAATACGGCAGGGCTACTTCCACTAGTTCCGAAAATCCACAACGATTTCTTGGAAAACTCAGCTTCAGCAGCTGGGGACTTCCCCTTGCTTGAATATTGATTTGTCCAAGAACTCATGGAGTTTTCAAAGAACTGAGACTCTTTGAGGACGTTCCTATGTCCAACTGTACGTCAAAGTCGGCACCTTCAAGGTATAAATATGCCCACACTCGCTCAAGCAAGCACACAGTGGTTTGGAGCAGTTCGACTATCTACTTGCCCAACGCACACTGCTACAGCAAGTGCCGAAGGAAGCCGACCCTCCAGCAGACGCACTGAGAGAGACGCTATCTTTTCTCCTGCCAAGAAATCCAGCTCCAGTGTTTCCAAGCTACCCTTACGGTTGTTGGGAAATCGAGTCCTGAGCCTGACTTTCTCTATTCTAAACTAAGGTACGGAGCTGATTAAACCCTTAGAGAAATCTTGAGCAGATTCTTGACAAAAGAATACTACCTTTATGCTACACCTCACTTACTTCCTCCCTTGTACTAAGCTTAAGTCAGGTACACCAGGGTAGGCGTATTTTAAAAGCACCAGTTCAGTACTTTTAGCCTCTGTTATTTATGTATGTATTTATATATGGTTTAGGAACCATAAAATGCTCTTACAGTATTATTTTGTTCTACTATTTATACTGTACGCATTATATTTTACAAACAGTTTTAATATTGTAGCAGTTAATTTCTTATGCTTGAGAAAGAAGACTGTTCAATAAATACTTTTATTGAAAACGCCCGTCTTTCTACTTTCTCTGCACCTCTAGTGAAACGAAGCATGCACGATTGACTGAGTGAAATATCTATCTATTGTTTCCACGACCGTAATACGGTCCAGAACCAGCCTTGAATCTAGGTATGAAATTACTGAAAGATTTCAAACAGGTCTCAGCTATCTTATTAGCTAACATTAAAGGTGAAGCAGCATCAGTGGCAATCCGCCAAAAATTAAAAGAGCTTGATATTACTGAGCAACCGTATGAACTTGCCAGAATTATTGAAAAATCCTATGAAGAACTAGGAAGAAATAGTTTGGGAGGGAAACCTGTAAAACCTGAATTAACAGAAAATCCTGAAAAAGTTTTTACAAAAAACAATCTAACTACTGCTAAAAAGAAATGGGAAAATAGTAGACAGTCACTTCCTAAAGAGAAGCGCTCTCAGTCCAGAGGTAGATCTCCTCAAAAGGAGCACTCTGAAAAGAGATATAACCATAGAAATAGGGATAATATAGGAAAACCTGATAGATATCAAGATACTGATACACGATCCTCTCGTACCTTTCAGACTACCTCGCAGAAATCCGAAAGAAGAGGACGATCAGAACAAAAAGAAGAATGCGTGAAGTCCAAAGACGACCAACACGTTACAAAAAATAGGAAAACTCAATTCTCCAAAAGAAGGTAGCAAGTATTAAAATCAGACATACCGAGGATCTTGAGGACACAACTCAAGAACGGGGAGTGGGCCCAGACAATGCTGGACAGCGCAGCAGAGGTCACCATAGCTCGCAGGATCCTGAAAGATCATCTGGAGACAGTGGATCTGAAAGAATGCATTCAGGTTGAAACTGCCGACACTAGGGTTAGTGTACCCCATAAGCTATATGAAGTAACACTCCGAATAGAGGGGTATATAAATAGGAAGATAAAAGCACTCTTTTGGGAAAAATGATCTAAAGGTTATGACATCCTTCTAGCTGAAAAAGACTGGCCACCTGAATTTGTCAGGGAGTGCCCACATGGCGAAGAGATCATTATTCCAGCCTTCTCTAATCATATTCTTATTCATAAAAAATACACCTATGCCGGAAAATGGGCTGTGGACAAGGCTCCAGCATTATATAAAAATCTCGTGGGATGGGATGAGGATTCTCCTCACCATAAAATCCAGTTAAAAAATCAACCTACTGCTCTGAGGCAGTATCCAGTAAAGCAGGAAGCTAAAAAGCAAGTCAGGGAGATCTTAGATCAACTTGAATACCAAGGGGTGATTGAAACATGCACCTCGTCAATGAACAATCCTTTGTTTCCTGTCTCCAAACCAGACGAAAGATATCATCTAGCTTTGGATTACAGACATTTAAACCCTTGTTGCAAAACTTTTGCAGTACAAAATTCACACAGTGCAGCACTGATGAATAATATAGTTCGGAAGAAATATAAAACTACTTTAGATATTTCAAACGGTTTCTTCTGTCAAAACATTGCACCAGAAAGCAGGTACTTGACCGCTTTCTCAATATTGGGGACACAACAACACTTCTGTCGTCTCCCCCAGGGATTCAAGAACAGTCCTGGATTATTTTCAGCCAGAGTAACAAAGTTACTACAAACGTATGATGATGAGGCATTATCTTATGTCGATGACATCTATCTTACAGATGATGATTTGGACAGGCACTTGAACAGGGTGAACACCATAATACTTGGGTTCGCCTCAGAATGGTATAAATTCACCTGTAAAAAATCAAGAATTGCCCACCTCAACGTCCCATTCTTGGGATACGAACTTTTGAGTGAAGGCAAAAGCCTGGCAGCAAACTTTTTATAAAATTGTGTGCTCCTCCAAACTCCCAAAACGCTGAAAAACTTACAGTCAATTCTAGGATTCCTAAACATCGGAAGAACTTACATTCTGAATTACGCAGAAAGGGTTAAACCTCTCTACGAACTAATCAAACCTGATTTCAAACCAACTAATTGGACTCAATACGCAGAAAGGATTAAACCTCTCTACGAACTAATCAAACCTGATTTCAAACCGACTAATTGGACTCTAAAACACACAGAAATTTTGCGTTCATTACAAACAGACATGTTGGCAACAACACACTTACAAACATGTGACAATGTACGCAACGTTGTAATCCGAATCATCCCAGGGAGATGCGGATTCACATACCTAACCTTTAACGAAGGTGAAAAGGTACCAATAGCTTACAAATCACACTTGTAGACACAAGCTGAAATGAAATTCACTTCAACAGAAAAAATTCTGACAGCGGTTCAAACTGCCGTAGCAAAGGAGAGAGCCCTAGCACAGGGTAAACGCATTAAAGTCGTTACACCTGTACCTGCCTTAGAGGCAGTGACGAAGGCAAGCATTCCAAATGCAAAAGCTCTACATCCGAGATGGATATAATGGGTTAATTCTCTTGCTGCAACAAACGTTGAATACATTTTTTATCCTTATGTGTGCTCCTCCAAACTCCAAAAACGCTGAAAAACTTACAGTCAATTCTAGGATTCCTAAACTTCGGAAGAAGTTACATTCTGAATTACGCAGAAAGGGTTAAACCTCTCTACGAACTAATCAAACCTGATTTCAAATCAACTAATTGGACTCAATACGCAGAAAGGATTAAACCTCTCTACGAACTAATCAAACCCGATTTCAAACCAACTAATTGGACTCTAAAACACACAGAAATTTTGCGTTCAGTACAAACAGACATGTTGGCAACAACACACTTACAAACACGTGACAATGTACGCAACATTGTAATTCGAATCATCCCAGGGAGATGCGGATTCACATACCTCACTTTTAACGAAGGTGAAAAGGTACCAATAGCTTACAAATCACGCTTGTAGACACAAGCTGAAATGAAATTCACTTCAACAGAAAAAATTCTGACAGCGGTTCAAACTGCTGTAGCAAAGGAGAGAGACCTAGCACAGGATAAACGCATTAAAGTCGTTACACCTGTACCTGCCTTAGAGGCAGTGACGAAGGCAAGCATTCCAAATGCAAAAGCTCTAAATCCGAGATGGATACAATGGGTTAATTCTCTTGCTGCAACAAACGTTGAATACATTTTTTGTCCTTACTTGAAGACACAAGAATTTCTCCAATACGAACAAGAATGTCCTCTGCCTACTGAAATTCTACCTCTAGAACATTACGGATGTATAATATATACAGACGGAACAGCACAGCCCTCGATTGGGGGTAAACAAGCTTACAGTGCTGCATGAGCGATTGTTAAAGGTCGCTGGCACGATGGTAAATTTAGACCTATGGTAACAAAAACTCAATCACTAGGAGACTGTACAGCTCAGCGAGCTGAACTCCAAGCATTCAAAATGGCGCTGGAAAATACAGATCGCGAATTCCCCACACTCATAGTGTGCGATTCGTATTACTGCATCCAGTCATACAATGAATATTTGCAGATCTGGGTTCAAAATGGTTTTAAAGACCCAAAAGGTGGCACTATAAAGCATAAAATGCTTTGGGAACAAGTAGTTCTATTACAGAAAGAACTACAAAAGACTCATGTGATCCATACACTGAGTCATCAGCGTGATGGCATTCACGTTGCAGGGAATTCATTGGCTGATGAAGCTGCGAAGGCAGCTGTGCAAACGCCTTCCGTAGCTGCAATTACTCGTTCAAAAACGAAAATAGACAGCGAAATAATGCAAACAGTCACTGCTTCAATAAAAGACAGTGGTAAAACACTACCGAAGAACTTTCCACTCAAGTACTCATATATAACTGATGCGAATAATGTTCCTTTTGCTCGAATCCCTGGAGTGGGGGATAGAGTAATGCCAAACATGGAACACAGGTTAGGACTAATCTTAGCGGCACATGAAGGGCTTGCCTCTGCACATGCAGGTGTTTCCGCCATTAAAACAGCGATACTGGTGGCCGCGCATGAGCAAACAAACCAGAAACTATGTTTTGGAATGTGAAATCTGCCAGAAAATGAAAGTTTCAACAGTGAAACGCCCGGCGCAAACGCCCCTTCTGATTTCAGATAAACCACTAGCGTGTGTTTACCTGGACCACTGTGGTCCCATACAAAGGTATGGCAACTATAAATATATCATAGTCGCAGTGGATTCATGCTTGAGATTCATTTGGATGTGGCCTCAGCGCTCGGCTGATGCCCGAACTGTTATAAAAGATTTGCGAGTCTTTATCGGCACATACGCAATCGGCATACTACATTCTGACCAGGGTCCTGCGTTTAGTTCTAGGGCTTACAAGGTGGTCATGGCCAGTTTGGGCGTTGCATTGCGATTTTTGAGTCCATTCCATCCTGAGGGAAATTCGGTTATGGAGAGAAAAAAACGTGACATAAAGCAATCTATAATAGCTAGGGTATTAGGTTTGGGTGATGGGTGGGTCAAACATCTAACATTGTCCAACACCTCGAAAAGGTAGTTCTGGAACGTTTCTTAGAAAATTTCCATATTTTACACGTTTTAATGTTACAAACCCAGAAAGTGTTTACTTTAACAATGTGAATAAGACAGGCATGAAAAGTATGTTGACAAATACTAAACAAATTCATTCTGCTGCCTTTTATGCTCAATTGTCCACCCTAGGCTTTGACTTTTGGAAAGACAACATTGAGACAAAAATTGTTTGGGGCACAAAACACTGGCAGGTACAAGGTTTAGAAGCATTGTTCAGAGCCTGCATCATCCCAGAACAAAGGATGTTTTTAAATGACACTGTTCAACAGACATCTTGTCTTGGCATTGCTAAGATAAAAGATTTAAACTAACCGTCCATACCAAAGCCCACACCAGATAGTAATTTAACTTCAGATAAGGAGGTAGACGTAAATTATATTTTACAACAGAACAGAACAAATCCTGAATGGAAAAAATTATGAATCTGGCCCACAGACACGAATAACTGTCAAGATAGATTCCTGAACAAGACACAAGGGTTAACAGTAACTCAGCCAGATCCAAGATATATCCAAAGACAACATCCAGGGATAATAACAACTTACAGTGTAGGAAAACTACGCCTTGAGTGGCTACAGAGATCCACACTTCCAGAAATAAAACAACACTCATCTTTGCTTAAAGATGGCGTTGATTTACGAGAATTCTTGATGGGACCTCGTAATCCACGTCATAAACGTTTCATATTCGCCGGTATATACGCTGCTAACAATTAAGCTTGGAAAGTCACGCAAATGGAAACAGCTGAAAGAATACGAGAAATTGATCGTATTAATTTAGAGAAATCACTCTCTGTAGTTAACAATGGATTAACAACTCTGTCATCCAGAAAATATTCTTTGGACAGCATTGCATCATCTGCCATTGACATAATGGAACAGGACTTGCTAATGCTACAACATGGCCAGTCTCAATTATGTTCTATAATGCTATTAGGCTGGACGTTGCAAAACCTTCGTTCTGGCTATGTGCCTTGGCGTTTAATCAACACTACATCATTGTTTACTGTGTTTAACCTTACAGATAAACAAATCTTGTTGGCACAGAAGAGAGCAGAGTATACGGTGCTGAGCATAGAAAAACTGGAGAGATTACCATTGACTGTTTCTGAGAAACCATCAGTTGAATGGATAATACATGGCACCATCACGATACCAGTGACGACTTTCCAGTTTCAGTATTGCTTAAAACACATACCAGCAGGCCTGTATGAAAGGTTGGGTAAAGAATACATTAAGTCAACCTGGGATTTACCATACACACACAAATGTTGGAGTGGGGGAAAGGAAGTATTTCTTAGTGGTAAAAATTGTGGAAACTCACTAAGCGCTACACTATTGTGTCAAGGTATTAATTTACACGGAGCCTGCGAAGGTTCTTCCAATAACCTCGCTTGCCACCTGCAGGGTTCGCCCACAGCGGTGATAGATCCAATTTTCAGGCAGCTTTCCAATGCTAGCTACATTATGTTAAATGATCACAGCTGTTGTGGAATGAAGCCAGGAATAAGCTATCTTGTTACTGTGTCAGCCAGGGTCACTTGTTGTATGCAAGTATTGTTTCCTAAAACCAAGACAGACGGGGAATCGCCACTATGGCCTTTACTGAACATCTCTTCTATACAAATTGATACTTTAAGCAGAATGAAAGCCATTCTTTTACAAAAAACTGTGCCACTGACCATGTCCAAAGAGACGTATGATCTGCAAGTTGCAAGGTCCCCTGCAGAGATACATGCATTATTATCAACAAACTGCCCAATACATTTCGCAGAAATGTTAGGTCGTATCTTTAACATGTCTGATACCAGCGGTATTGCACATGTATTTAAGACGATTTTTTTCGGGACTGTTAGCACCCTTTGAAACAGTCCTGGGCATTTTCCTAACTTCGTCCACTCTGTGTTCGGCGGCCTGCCTCTCATTTTGGGACTCGTAGCAGGGATCTTATTTTTATTCCTCCTGCTCCGTTATGGCACATCTGGCCACCAGCGATACCCAAGTCAGCATGGAAAATGCGCTCCTGGCCATGAGGTATTGTGAGAGAATAACACAGATCCTTGGCTTGGCTCGTTTGAGAGATCTGAATACCACATGGTTCCTGTCATTCAGACCGATCTGGCAAGATTGCATCTTACCTGTTCTATGATGCCTGCTTTGTGGAGAGGAATGCCTATTAGATGTCTGTCTATCACTGCCATTGGTTATGCCAACGGATGCTGACGCATTACTGGGTCCGGTAACGGCTCATGTGTTGTGTTACCCCCAACGGCTACCAATCCTGATGAAGGCACTCATTGAGATCTCACCGGCAAATCCAACTGGTGGTGATATTCGAGGATCAACAGGCACACAGGTACCATCTGATATGAACATTGCTAACGCGGCTGACGCTGACGGCGATGCTTCGCATCTGTGCACAATTGACCTTCTTAATGAAGTAGTCGAACTTTCATCTACTGTGGTAGACGATTCTTTGCCAGCCTTGATGACTTAATGTTTTCTCCTGACACCGAGAATAACTTTTAAAATTAGCACACAGCGTTCTTTCGATACTCTGAAATTCGACCTTCACTTTTTTCAAAACAAAAGCTACCAAGTGTTTACGACAGATTTATTTGACTTTTTCCAAAAAACAAAATTAACTTTGGCACAAAAAGTAATCTGCTTAAGGTAGAACTATTCTTAGAGAACAAGATTTCCTTGAACACTTCCAAGAAACAATATTAGCCTAAAACCACAAACCAAAACAGTTTGTATATTATGCTATGGGATGGTCTCGACCTTTTTTCTTCTGTAACTAAGAGCCATTCCATAAATGTAATTTTCATGATTCATTCAATTAGCATTGCTAAATATCATATCATATGCTTACAATGAAGTCATTTCCCTTAAATGTGTACTGGAGAAAATGCTCATTTTTTCGTGTGCAACCATTTTAAATGCATTTTATATGATTTTTTGGGGAGTTGTAAACACATGCTCTAGATATATGTTTTAGTGCTTGAACTTAGATGAACATGATAATGTGGAGTGGGTGTTAGGTATCATTTTAGGACCCTATTGTAAGTTTCCTGATTCATGCCCTTATATAGGTATAAATCACCATATCCTTATATAGGCATAGAAATCATAACCATATTTAGGCATAGCTCATGCAGTCCAAATACGGCAGTGCTACTTCCACTAGTTCCGAAAATCCACAACGATTTCTTGGAAAACTCAGCTTCAGCAGCTGGGGACTTCCCCTTGCCTGAATATTGATTTGTCCAAGAACTCATGGAGTTTTCAAAGAACTGAGACTCTTTGAGGACGTTCCTATGTCCAACTGTACGTCAAAGTCGGCACCTTCAAGGTATAAATATGCCCACACTCGCCCAAGCAAACACACAGTGGTTTGGAGCAGTTCGACTATCTACTTGTCCAACGCACCCTGCTACAGCAAGTGCCGAAGGAAGCCGACCCTCCAGCAGACGCACTGAGAGAGACGCTGTCTTTTCTCCTGCCAAGAAATCCAGCTCCAGTGTTTCCAAGCTACCCTTACGGGTTGTTGGGAAATCGAGTCCTGAGCCTGACTTTCTCTATTCTAAACTAAGGTACGCAGCTGATTAAACCCTTAGAGAAATCTTGAGCAGATTCTTGACAAAAGAATACTACCTTTATGCTACACCTCACTTACTTCCTCCCTTGTACTAAGCTTAAGTCAGGTACACCAGGGTAGGCGTATTTTAAAAGCACCAGTTGAGTACTTTTAGCCTCTGTTATTTATGTATGTATTTATATATGGTTTAGGAACCATAAAATGCTCTTACAGTATTATTTTGTTCTACTATTTATACTGTACGCATTATATTTTACAAACAGTTGTAATATTGTAGCAGTTAATTTCTTATGCTTGAGAAAGAAGACTGTTCAATAAATAGTTTTATTGAAAACGCCCGTCTTTCAACTTTCTCTGCACCTCTAGTGAAACGAAGCATGCACGATTGACTGAGTGAAATATCTATCTATTGTTTCCACGACTCTCAAGATACGTTTTATCTTGGGGAAACAAAGTTGTCATGTTTATGCAGTTGTCAGAGACTAATCCCTTCTTGTGAATTCGAGAAAGTTTCTAGTGACCTCTGAGCTAGCTGGCAAACACAATTAAGTCTAGAATATTTGATAGAGACCTAGTCGACCTCAGTCGTCCGTCTAATCTATAGGATATATTATTCCAATGCGCAGAGCCTATTGGGAATATAGGAACTACACTACACTAGCAGTGTTCACTCTTACCGGCTCAGAAAGTGCAGTCTTCACAAGTCCTCCGACTGCATGGATTCAGCAGCTCCTTCGCTGCCGACCGAGCGATTCACTGCTATATGTGCTGATCTGTAGTCGGGGACACAGCCAAGGCTTAGTCCTTCTGAGTAGAAACACAATACATCGAGACGTAGATAGCCGATAACACTGCAGAGAGGGAGGGTCAGAGAGTCCGGAGTCAGCCTGGCCCCGGATACCGTATTACAAAAACAGCTTTCCTGCCCTGTTATCTTGCTTAACAGGGACTTCTGGCATGTACCTCTTCAGATCTCCACATAAAATCCAAACGACCACAAAGAAGTCGCGGTCAGCAGTGCAAAATTTATTATCCGTATTCAAATTACATCCGGAAATGATCGGGCTTAGTGCCCGCCATGACACGTTTCGCTCGCACACGCGAGCTTGATCACATGACGCACTCTAGAATAGGGAACAATAAATAAAAAAGGTGCACTAATAACTGTAGAAAATTAATAATCCTGTGAATAAAGCTAATAAACAGACTGTAGAGAACACAGCTTTTTAAAATCACTACATAATCACTCGAAATACATGATATTTAAAATGGAGAGTTGATTAACCAATATTTAGAGATGTAATTGCCCGCATGACCAAAGGTAAAATGGAAACTAATAAAAATTTGGTATGTCAACTAGATCTCACTCAAAGACTAAATACCAGTGTATATTCATATTTGACATTATAGCAACGGACTAACAGTGTACATTGATTGCAATAACATATGGCTCATTTAGATATTAATACATGTCCCAGATGATCCTAGACGATTCTAAATTCAGTATTCAGATGCAAGTGCATGAACACATCTTACGTAGAAAAAATGTAACAAATTGCATCAATAAAAATAAAGTGCAAGTGCAAAATTCAGATAGTTGTCTGATGGCAACAATGTCACTAATTGCTTTCTACGTATAAATACCAAAGAATTTGTACATAAGATCGATAAATGTGGGCAAATGAATAAGACCAAAATGAAACCATGTTTAAAACCAATGCAGTAAAGTGCAAGTGCACAATATCTATAAACACTGAGTGACAAATTAATCTAATAATACTGTCAGATCTCTTATTATCTCTTAATTGTATTAACCATAGTTTAATAGAATCATAATAATTGATTGGTCACACCGGGCCTAAAATATAAATACTCCATAGTAAAAAGACCTGTCTGCGAAAGTGCTGTGCAATGTGCAAAAATTAGTCAATAAATATCAGAAGGTGCAAATAGTTTTGTTGTTATCTTTGATTAAAAAAATTCAGAATGTAGCAGCAGATACTCTTTGTCCACGCTTGAACAAAGCTAAAGTGCAAATGCCGATAGTGTCTAATATCAAAGATTCATACGATCATTGTAAAACAGTGGGAGTACATTTATAAGATACAGGGTCAATTTACATATAGAGTATAGCGAAGGCTTCCTTTAAAAGACAAGAATGTAATTAATTTAAAGGAAACTATGCATGTCTTCGCTATTGTTGAGACCATTCAGCATCTTGGTATCGAGTGCCAAGATGATGTGTGTCTCCAGCTGACAAAGGCTTTTTTCACGGTTCTCACCCCGTCCGGAAATGGGAACAGCCCCCAACACTGAGTATACCAACTAGTTAAGTTTGTTGTTATGGACCAACTTTAAGTGTCTGGCCACTGGGTAATTTGGGTCAGAATTGACGACGGCCCTCACATGTTGCAGAATGCGCTTATGAACAGGGAGCATTGTACTACCAATGTAATCAAGGCCACATGTACAACATAGCTTATAAACAGCAAATTCTGTATGGCATGTTAGGTGTTCTTTGATGGGAATCTTTTTATCACTAAAAGCAGTTAAATATTCAGTGGCATTTATAGTGAAAGTACATGCACAACATTAATTACACTTAAAAAATCATTTTTTAAGTAGCCATGTGTATACATATATTCACTAAAAAAACACAGGTTTGAGGGACGCTATAGTTAGAAATTAGCATTTTAAAAAAACATAGAAATTCACTGAAATAGCCACAGGTTTGAGGGACGTTATACAGGTGTAATGCCTGGGTGATTTTATAAGTGCATGGATACTGCTTGAGTGATTAAAGGTGTGCATGGGTAATACCTACGTGATTGCATGAATGCTGGGTAATGTCTGAGTCATTGGAGGAGTGCATGGATAGTGGTTGGGTGATTGCATGAGAGCAAGAGTAATGTCTTGGTGGTTGCATGAGGGTAGTGGTAGTTCCCGGGTGATTGCAGAAGTGCAGAAGTAGTGTGTCTGTGTTTCCATGAGAGCAAAGGTAGTGCCTGGATGATTTTATAAGTGCATGGGTACTGCCTGAGTGATTGAAGGACTGCATGGGTAATAGCTAGGTGATTGCATGAGTGCACGGTAAATGTCTGGGTCATTGGACGAGTGCATGGGTAATGCCTAAGTGATTGCATAAGTGCACAGGTAATCTGTAAGTGATTGGAGGAGTACATGAGAAATGTCTGCCTGATTACATGAATGCAAGAGTAATGTGGGGCTTGTTGTATGACTGTAGTGGTAGTGCCTGGGTGAAAGGAAAAGTGTATAAGTAGTGCCTGGGTGATTTTTAACTGTATGGGTACTGGTTGGATGATTGGAGGAGTGCATGGATACTGTCTAGGTGATTGCAGCAGTGCAAGAGTAGTTCCTTGGTTATTCTATGAGTGCATAGCAAGTTCCTGGGTGATTGCATGAGTGCAGGGATAATGTCTGGGTGGTTGTAATAGTGTAGTGGTACTTCCTGGGTGATTGCAGGAGTGCCTAAGTAGTGCCTGGGTAAATGCATGAGTGCATAGGTAGTGCCTGGATGATTTTATAAGTGCATGGTTCTGCCTGAGTGCTTGAAGGACTGCTTGGGTAATACCTAGGTGATTGCATGAGTGCAGGGGTAATATCTGGGTCATTGGAGAAATGACTAGGTAATACGTAAGTGACTGTATGAGTGAAGGGGTAATGTGTAGACTATTAAAGGAGTGCGTGGCTAATGCCTAAGTGATTGCATGAGTGCAGGTGTAATGTCTGAGAGATTAGAGGAGTGCATAGGTAATGCCTGGGTAATTGCGTGAGTGTAGGTATAATGTCTACCTAATTGCATGTGTGTAGAGGTACTGCATGGCTGATTTTATAAGTACATGGGTATTGCCTGGGTAATTCTATAGGTACAGTGGTAGTGCCTGAGTTATTGGAGTAGTGCCTTGGTGATTGAAGGAGTACATGGATACTGCATGGCTGATTGGAGGAGTGTATGGGTAATGCCTAGGTGCATCGAGGAGTGCATCAGTAGTGCCTGTATGATTGCATGAGTGCATAGGTTGTGCCTGGATGATTTCATAAGAGCATGGATACTGCCTGAGTGATTGACGGACTGTATGGGTAATACCTAGGTGATTGCATGAGTGCATGGGTAATGCCTGGGTCATTTGAGGAGTGAATGGGTAATGCCTAAGTGATTGCATGTGTGCAGGGGTAATGTGTAGGTAATTGGAGGAGTGCATGAGTGATGTCTGGAAGACTGCATGAGAGCAAGACTAATATCGGGGTTGTTGCATGACTGAAGTGGTGGATGTACGACATTACAACGCATGCTTTTACCACGCATGCTTTTACATCGCAAGTTTTACAACGCATACCATTACAATGCATAGTGCTTTGGGGCGCTGGATAGTGAATTATTTAATTTACTATTCCAACTCCAGTCCCGTGGATAGTAGGGAAGGTGTTGGATAGTAAATTAAATATATTCCCTATCCTAGAGCGCCCCCCAGCGCAATGCGTTGTCATGGTTTGCAAGCTGAGATGTAAAAGCATTGCGTGGTAAAAGTTGCATTGTAAGTGATGTTTCCCCTGTAGTGGTAGTGGCTGGGTGATTGGAAAAGTGTATAACTAGTGCCTTGGTGATTTTTTAAGTGTATGAGTACTGACTGGATGATTGGAGAAGTGCATGCAGAGTACCTGGATGATTGCAGCAGTGCAAGATTAGTGCCTGGGTTATTCTATGAGGGCATAGCTAATGGTTGAGTGATTATATGAGTGCAAGAATATTGTATGTGTGGTTACATGAGTGTAGTGATAGTTCCTGGATAATTGAAGTAGTGTATAGGTAGTGACTGGGTGATTGGAAGAGTGCATAAGTACTACCTGGGTGATTGCATGAGTACTGGAATAATGTCTGAGAGATTGGAGGAGTGCAAGGGTACTGCTGGAATAATTTGAGGAGTGCATGAATATTGTTTGGGTGATTGCATGTATGTAGGAGTAATGTCTTGGAGATTTCAGGAGTGCATAGATACTGCCTGGGTGATTGGAGAAGTGTTTAGCTAATGCTTTGGTGATTGCATAACTGCTGGGGTAATGTCTGGGAATTTAGAGGAATGCATAGGTAATGCCTGGGTGATTGCATGAGTATAGGGGTAAATATGTAGGTGATTGTATTAGTGCAAGGGTAATGTCTCGGTGACTGGAAGAGTGCTTGAGTAATGTTTGAGTGATTGCATAAGTGCTGGGGTAATGTCTGGGTGATTGCATGAGTGTAATGGTAGTCACCAAGGACCCCCTCATCGCCAAATCCAACCTGCACCAGGGGATGAAGGCCGTCGCCGACTGGATGGAGGCAAGCCGGCTCAAGCTGAACTCGGACAAGACGGAGATCCTCATCCTTGGGCCCAACCCAACGGCGTGGGACGACTCCTGGTGGCCTCCTTCCCTTTGAACCCCCCCGACGACGACCAACCACGCACGCAACCTAGGGATCATCCTCGACTCCACGCTCAGCATGACCAACCAAGTCACCGCAGTCTCCTCCTCATGCTTCCGCACCCTCCGTATGCTCCGCAAGATCTACAGATGGATCCCAATGAACACTCGGAAAACAGTCACCCACGCCCTCATCAGCAGCCGACTCGACTACGGAAACGCCCTCTACGCCGGAGCCCTGGCCAAACTCATCAGCAGACTCCAAAGAATCCAGAACGCCTCCGCACGCCTGGTCCTAGACGTCCCTCACAGAGACCACATCAACCCCACCTGAGAGACCTGCATTGGCTCCCCGTCGACAAAGAACCACCTTCAAACTCATGATCCACTCACACAAAGCACTCCACAAGACCGGCCCAGCCTACCTCAACAGCAGACTCTCCATCTCCCCACCCAACAGGAAACTCCGCTCCGCCTACCTTTCCCTGGCCGCCGTCCCGCGCATCCACAGAACCACCTCCGGGGGCAGATCCTTCTCCCACGGCGCTGCCAAGACCTGGAACGCCCTCCCCCTCCACCTACGACAGACTACAGACCTCCCGGCATTCAGAAGACTGCTCAAGACCTGGCTCTTCAACCACTGACTGCAGTTCCCCCCCCCTCCTCCCCCGAGCGCCTTGAGACCCTAGCGGGTAGGTAGCACGCTTTACAAATTACCTGATTGATTGATTGATTGATTGATTTATTGATTTGAGGAGTACATAAGTAGTGTCTGGGTGATTTTATAAGTGCATGTACTGGCTGAGTGATTGGTAGAGTGCATAGATACTGCCTGAGTGATTGAAGGAGTGCATGAGTAATGTCTGGGTGATTGCATGAGTGCATAGGTAGTGCCTGGGTGGTTGTAAGTGCCAGCACAATTTCAAGAGTGCAAGGGTAGTGTCTGGGTTATTGCACAAGTGCACAGCTAATGACTGGGTGATTAAATCAGTACATGAGTAGTGCCTGGATGATTGGAGGACTGCCAGCGTAGTGCCTGGGTTATTGCATGAGTACATAGGTAGTGCATGGGTGATTGGAGGAATGCATGAGTAGTACCTAGGTGATTGCATGAGTACTGGGGTAATGTCTGGGTGATTGGAGGAATGCATGGGTACTGCCTGAGTGATTGAAGAAATGCATGAGTAATGTCTGGGTGATTGCATGTATGCAGGGGAAATACCTGGGTGTTTGCAAAAGTGCATGCATACTGCCTGGTGATTGGAGGAGTGCAATGGTAGTACCTGCCTGATTGGAGGAGTGCATAGCTAATATATTGGTGGCTGCATTAGTGCAGGAGTAGTATATAGTTAATGCATAGATGATTGTATGACAGCATAATTAATGCCTGGGTGATTGGATTAGTGCATTGATAGTGCTTAAGTGTTTAGAGGAGAGCATGGGTAATGTGTGGGTGTTTGCAAGAGTGCAGGGGTAGTGCCTGAGTAATTGAAAGAGTGTATGGGTAGTGACAGGGTTATTGCATAAGTGTATCGGTACTGACTGAATGATTGGAGGATTGCATGGATAGTGCCTGGGTGATTGGAGGAGTGCAACTGTAGTGTCTGAGTGATTGGAGGAGTGCATGGGTAGTGTCTTGGTAATTGGAGGGGTGTACATGTAATGCCTGATTAATTATATACGTGCAGGAATAGTGCCTGGTTGATTAAAGGAGTGCATAGGCAATGCCTAGATTATTGCATGAGTTGAAAGGAAATGTCTGGGAGATTGGAAAAGTGCTTGAGTGATGTTTGGGTGATTGCATGAGCACATAGGTAGTGCTTGGGTTATTGTATTAGTGCAGGGGTAATGTCTAGGTGATCTTATAAGTGTATAGGTACTGGGTAGGTGATTGGAGAAATGCATGGATATTACCTGAGTGATCGGAGGAGTGTGGAAATAGTGCCTAACTGTATACATGAGTGCATGGGAATGGATGAGCGCAGTAAAAGTAGCTGTAAACATTATTTCCTATTATCATGCTTATTACATTATTTTATCTTGTTTACTAATGTAGACACAAAACTCAGTGAAACTGTTTTACAATAGTTTTGTTGTAATCTGAATTTAAAATCTTTTCAAACTTCACCATTACCTTCTGTAAAAAAGAAGAACAACTATTATTGAATATAATATTATAGATTCGAGATCACAACATATTTTTAGAATTACATAACATTTCCAGTTTCCCTTTTTTGCTGTTCTCAGATTCTACTGAATTTCACCATACACAGTGATTTCAGTGTAGATCATCATACAACAGCAGGGGGTAAAAAAGACAATCAATGAGATTGTAAAAAACAAATCAGCATTGAGCATTATTTACAACAAGTATAACTATCTGTTTACTTATTTGCAGTTTCTAAACTGCATTCTTTAACCAAATTAAGTCTTTTGTTTCTGTCAACTACATTTGTAAAATATACACTCTCATTTACATTGTGAATAATATAAAGATCAAATATATAAACTACTTCTTTCAAACACAATTTTACAAATGCAATATCCATTAACACAAATAATAATCTAAACAGTAATTGTTCACATCTTCCCAATAGGTCGAATAATGTTTCCAAATCCATTTGCATTGAAAATATCCAAAATAAATTTGTTAATTTGTGTTCACATCTTCACAATAGGCCGAATGATGTTTTCAAAACCTTGGCATCAAAAATATGATATATGAATTTGGTAATTCATAAGGCAGCCTACATTTGAATTACAAATGAGCATCATTGCAGTGTGTCCATCCTTTATTGCACTTTAAATACACAGTATATTGTCCGGATGTTGTAGTAGGTCCATCATGGAAAATAGTAGCCACTGCTTTAAACGTTCTGAAATTAATACTTGACTTGCCACAATGTTTTTTATTTTGGTTTCCAATTTAGTTCCATTTGCTCTACAACGTTGTGGCACTAAAATAACATATTTTCCATATCTTTCTATGTATAATGTTAACAAAATGTCTTATTTACAATGAGAACATTTCATATCTTGATTAGCTGTTTTCACTAATGTGTTAAAAGACACTGTTTTGCAATCTGGTATCGTCAAATATATGAATTGTTCTGTGTATATTTCAGTGGTAGGAGAAAATGAACACTCCTCACATTTATGATCCCCTCTGTAACTTAGTCCAAACAAATTTTCAATTTCTATTTCCAATACTGCAAGCATAAACATAAGAAATTCTTGTGCATCTTGTTGTATATTAAGTGTAAATTGCGAAGAACCAGTACATATATCCAAAAGATGCCTTACGCTAGAAGCAGTATGGATTTTAGTTCTATCAGTTACCAACTTTTGAAAAATATAATGTAATAAAGAACATAATCTTTTTTCTCAATGTTACATCATTTCATGATGAAGATCCTCTAGATAAAACACAACATTCACAATTACATTAGCATAGCAGTTGATACCTGAACTATTTTCTAACTGGTATCCTACAATATCATCAACTGTGTCCATTTTAATTTTCTTTGCAGTTTCATCATTCTCTTGAATGTTTTTCTTTTTTTGAATCTCAGTGAAATATTTGTTATATTCCCGTTTTGGACATACTATATGTTTCTCATATACAGGATATTCACCTAAGTTAGGAGCATAAAGTCTTCTTAACTCTTAACCGATTGTACTCTCTTAAGCAATTTCCATCAGCACTAATCTTTTTCTCATCAAAATCCGTCAAATACAAACCAGATAAGGTTCTTACTCAAGACAATGCAACATATGCCATGCCTTCTTTAAACACTGTACTTCCAATATTTACCGAAGCACTGTCTACACTTAAACCTTGAGATTTATGAATGGTTACTGCATATGCTAAAGAAAGAGGAAACAGTTTTCTATGAACATATAAGTCTTTTACAAGCAAAAAATGAACAGCACAACGTCCAATCTTTTTTACCTCTTAAGTCTTATCAAATTTAATCTTCAAAAATTCAATTCCATCTCTGTTCTGATAATTAACAAAATCAATAACTTTTCCCATTATACGATTTACTAAACCTGTTTCTACATCCAAATTACACCGTAAAATGACCTGACAGTTTACACATACATATAAAGTCTTTTTTAAACCAGCAGTCTTAGCTACAAACTTTTCCAAAGAATCCAATTTTTACTGTATTTTTTCTGAGAGCAGAATAGTGACTCCTTTGTGTTCCATTTTATGAATGGCTTCCATTTTCACTATTGGTTGTTTTTCCAATTTCAAAAGTTCTTGATTGAATGTAGAACACTCTTGCAATGTTGGCATTAGGCAAACTATAGACTTCTTTTCTGCATTTTTTTGTAAATTATTTCAGGTACTATGTTTTCATTTGGAAAAAAGTTCATTAAAAGCCGACTTTGTAAAACTTCTTTTCAATATTTAGTTAAAACACCAATCCTTATGTCTTGAAGAATGTTTCCATAATGTTTATCACTTGCTTGTCGTATATTCTTAATAAGTTCTTTATATTCAAAATAATACCAAATGTTGACATTTCCAATACTTCCCAAAGATTTCTTAGTGTCTTCATGGAGAAGTGTTTTAAAAACAGGGTGTCTTTTTAAAGGAGTAGGTTCGGGTTGTAGTAAGTCGCTGAATGGAATTGCATGTTTCCTCCAAATAGAACATCATAATCTGTTTTTAAAATCTGTTACACTCTTAAGTGTTCAAAGGCAAGCATTAAGTTTGAGACCATGCTCACCTCATCAATGATTAGGTTTTATTTTCTTGAGTACTCTTGAAACTTCATAACAAGATTCCCAGATAGCTTGTGATATTCCAACTTATTTTCTTGTTCAACGTGTAGCATGAGTAATCGATGTAATGCAATCCCTTTAATGTTGTGTGCTGCTAACCCAGTTGGAGCAGTTACAACACAAAATAAATGTGATTCAGTGGTTTTGTGTAGATAACCGGTCAAAACTTTAATTAATAATCATTTTCCTGTTCCAGCTTGCCCACTAATGTACATTCGAATAAGTTTAAATGATGTACATTGGCATTCTTTTTGTTCATGCAGTAAACCATGCTGTATCTGTTGGGTCACCTGCTGATATATTTATTTTTTTCAATATTTAGTTTTTCTTCTAAGTTTCCCAACTCAATAATATCCTGATGTGACGTTGCATTGCCGTTTCTACTTCATTCATGGCGACTGCTGCTTCATTTTCAAGAATTGGTTGTCCTAGTGGATCTTGATTTAGTGGAGCAGAACTTTGACCATCTTGAGAACTTTCTCAAGCTATTTCATCTTCAATAGTAGTTTCTTGTTCAATCTCTTCATTTAACATTTGTAGATAAGTTGGAAAATTGTGCATTGAATGCTATCTTTACATGCATGAAAATAATCTTCACAGCACTCAAAATCTCCAAGTAATTCCATTTCACTACACCAAGGTTTAAAAAGTTGCAGAAATGTTAAATAGAAAAATTCCCTTTTATCTGGAGTTTCACAACTGAGTTTCCTGTGGTTACTAAGATTTCCTTTGGCTTGTTTTACCAAACATCCATTACATCCAATTACTGCATATATTTCTTCATTTATATTTTCTGTAACATTTCTCCTAAAACTGTAATGTTGTAGTACTTCATAGAGACATATGTTTTCCAGATGTGGACCCCTTTTGGGATAGTACGTATCCAACATATTTGTTTTAACAATATCTATACTTTCTGGTTCATGCAATGCTAAGTATTCAATTTCTTGTAGAGATTGCAATACTCGATTTTGTGTTGCAGCAAGACCTACACTTACCCAAATGATTCCCCTTGACTTTGAATATAAATTTACAGAGGTCAAACGACCTGAAAATTCGTAGGATCCAAACTCTCGATGGGAAAGCATCTTCACACAAAAGCTGTACAATTGGTTACTAAAAGTCTTCTCTTGTGAAATGTCTTCCCACATTTCTTTAACGTCTTTTTAGATTTCGATATATATGACGTAACGTAGTGAGCAACAGCAATCAAATTATCTGTAACATAATAGATATCCATGTTTGCATTCCACATTGTCAAAATCACTGGATTGTAGTCATCAATATACTTGGATTCTTCAGTTCTTTTTATGATGTAAGTATTCCTCTGAGATTTTCGAGTTATAGTGTGCCTTACTGCTGACATGAAACTATTGACACTTCCTTTTGAAATTACTGGATGTGGGAATCCAAAACAACATTTTATATAAAATGTTCCCTTAGATGTGTATTTTTGTCTACAATATTCTCCACATCAATGACTTTGAAACCGTAAAACTTGTTGTTTTAAGCTATTTTCTCCTCCTTTTTATAGAATGGCACAGGTAACATAGTCTTCAATGAAAGACAAAACAGTTTCATCAGAATCAGTTCAAAATTTAGGTGCATTCTTGATCCATAATATCATGTGTATATGAGGAGCACATCTGACTTGGTACTCCTTTCTCCAAAATAAATCAATAACTTCTCCAAGAGGTGGATTATTTTTATTGCAAATGAAAGACATCATAGCTTGTAACCTATGATTGAAATATCTGCATACATTTAGAGGATCCTGGGAGCACAGTTCTCCAGCTGTCTTCAATTCAATGTTTTTTACGTTTTCATTTGCATGTCGTAGAAATTTAAGTAAATCGTCCCATGTGTATTCAGCACATACATTTAGGTTCTCCGTGACGACGGTACCAATAGTCATTAGTACCACATTGACACCTCATCAAATTAATTAACTAAGATTCTAAATCATCATCTCTTTGTTGAACTTTGTACAAAAAATCCTTTGCAGAAACATGTGTAAGATGAACTCCCATTTTCAATATGTGGTTCACTGCATATGAAAGTCCTGACAAGTCACTTTCAAACAGAAGATGAAATAAATATGGAATACACTGTTGAAATCTTGGCCCTTCTGAGTACAATCTTGTTATACCATATTCTGAAGCTGAACTCTGTACTGGTAATTCATCATATCGTCCACCTTTTCCAGTGGGGAAGAGCTGTGGAAAACAACGAGCTTCGAAACTTTTTTCCCATACACTCATGGGAGTTCCCTTCGCTTTCTTCATATGGAATAATTCAATAGTGTTTCCTATAACTTCTTTTGAATGTAGAGGATGTTGTAATGTTCATAAGTTTCTTTACTTCTGGAGTTGTCCACTTTTTCTATTTGGCCAGTTGAAATTTCTCTATCATCTTCTAAAAATATTTCTTGTTCTTCCACATATACATTTTTATAATAAATATTGTTTTGTACAAGATATAATGTAGCCTTTTGAAGTTTGGAAACATCTACTAACTCTTGCCATATTTTCCGACCCTTTGTTGGTACACCATTAACTAGATTAACTACAGGTTTACTTTCCTATCTCTCTATACCAACAGTTTCAATATTTTTCTTAGAATCTTAAGGTAAATACACAATTCTCCCTTTTAAACCTCTTTGTAAATCTGTTGGAGGCAGCTTACCTGTTTTAGGCTCCTTACGAACTATAGCCTGAAACGGGTGCACAGATTCAATAAGAATGGACTCATATGTATTTAAATCTACCATTTCCGGAGGAATAGCTACCAACTCTAGGTTGTTATGTACAGCTCTAGTTGGCATTTTGTTCTCTTCTAATTTGTTGTAGCAATATATACAAATACGTTCATCACTACCCAACTGAAAATGACCTTCCACCAACAAATACGCACCAAATTGCTCCCACTTAGCATTGTTTTCCTTTTCACTGTTTAAATACACATCAACATTCCTAGTTTGACTTCTATAGTGAGTATGTTGACAACAAATACAAACTTGGGGGCCGATTATAATAGCGTTTTTTCCGCATCCTCCGGACCGGTGGAAGTGTCCGGCGGCCCAGAGGATGCGGAAAAACCGCTGTGGAGCCTTCAAAGACCCCCCGCCAGATTAGGATGGATGGGGGGTCAGGAAGACCGTCTGCCGCTTTTCCGCCGCGGTCGCCTTCCGACCGCGGCGGAAAAGCTCTAACATGTCTGGCGGTGTCTATCAGACACCGCCAGGCATATTAGGATGTCTGCAGTTCCATGCCTTTCCAAGGCGGCATTTCCGCCGTGGAAAGGCATACGGACTTTTGTTTGGGGGCCCGTTGCGGGCCCCCAGGGATGAAGAGGGGTGGTGGTTGCACATGGGGGGTACCTATGGTACCCCCCTGCCTTTGCGTGCACAAAGCGGCAGGCACTGCGTGGTGCCTGCCGCTTTGTGCATGCAAATGCACTGCTTTCATTTTTTACATTGCAGCGGGTGCTGCTTCAAGCAGCACCCGCCGCAATGTAAAAAATACAGGATGTGACCGCCAGGGTGGGGGTCACATCCTAATTTGCACGGAGGGACCGCCGCTGCCCCTGCGGATGGTCCCTCCTACTCTGGGATGGCGGACAGACGCAGGTCCGTCCACCATCCTAATCGCCCCCATAGTTTGGTTTTTCACAAGAAAGTACCTTAAACTTCGTAATTTCTTCTACAAACGTCTCAGTGATATTATCTTTCACCTCTTCCTCAACACCTACACTTATCAAACTCTCACTTTCTGTACACTCCTCTTGAGGACCAAAGAAACGAAACTGTATATCATCAGAAACTTTTTTTTACATCCAATACTGAACCATGCAAAAGAGCTGTGTTTATTTCACTTAAAGATAATGCAGGACTTTTCACATACTACAATCTTCTTACTAACTTCCACATTTCTGAGTGATGTACTGCTAACATTCTTAAATGATGAAAAATACTTCGACACACTTTTCTTGAAAGACAAGCCAGAGAATGACCTTGCAAGTTAGTGTCTTTTCTCACTTTACAAGGATCTAGTTCTTGCATCATCTTAATCTTCTGTTTAACACTTTTTTGCCATAATCTCGTAAAAAATGTAGTAATCGATCAATATATTTCTTTTGTGTACTACAAATACTAATACAATCCCACTTATACACTGGAGCTTGTGTATATCTCCCCTGAACTTCTTCAGCTATTACTTCTTCCAAATTTCTAGGAGCCATCTTTTCTTTTTCAATTGGACAACCATTTTTAAACTCATAACAACAACCACTGGTATCAACTGTGTGAACTAATGTATTTTGTTGAAAATAGCTTTCTTCGTTAAAAAAAGGTTCAGTACTAGAAGTGTGCTTCCATTCTCCCGAATTGTTTTTGCAAAAGTTAGTTCTAATAACCAGTCTTTTTCTTTTACTTTTCTCCTTCATAAAGTGCATTGTTTAATTCAATGTCCCCATTCTCTTCAATACTAATATAAACAATCTTCTTTTCAATTCAAAAGCATTTTTGACTACACTTTCAATCTGTTGTTTGTTCTTGTAAAATGATGATCTTCTTTTATATTTTTTATAATCTTTCAATAAATTTTGTAGTACTCTACTTTTATACATTCTTTTCCTAATGGCCTTATATTCTTTCATCTTTCTTTCAACATAGATTTTTTCCCATCACCTGGTTTTCCATTAATTTGTCCTTTTTTTGTTTCCTTCTGATTGGTTATAGTACTTTTCTTTCTCTTGTCCCCATTTTGAAAATTCATTACATTCTTTCAAAGTCTTTTAACAAATTCTTTAGATCTTTTACCATGTGGAAAAGTAAATTTTGCCATGTTGTATGTGCCTACGTGTTCCCCATCTTATGTTATATGTGCATGATCAATATGCATATGTATCCCCCTCTGATCGATTAATGACGCAATTACAGTTGTGTCCATCTCTAGTATGCCAGTTTCCAGTCTTCATGAAAGCAACGAATATTAGGCCTATGTAAACCTACGTTGCCACATTTTACAGTATGCACGTTAATTCATTGAATTGTCCCCGTTTCTAGGCCTCAAAATGGCCCGGACTCAGATTCAGCTCCTGTCTTCTGAACCCTCTCCGAGGAGCGATACAGCCCCCACCTGTATCCCTGACCCTTAGCTTACTTCTTGCCACGCAGTGCCCGGCCCGGCCTGGCTCTGCCTCCCAGTCTGCCAAGAGTATGTTATGTTTCTAGTTATCAGTCCAGCCCTCCTTCTCTGCATTCCTAAGCTACTGAATCGCATCAATAGTTTCCGTCATGGTCTAGCCTTTATGTCTCCATGTAAGAGAAATACTGTATTTATATTCATAGAATATTCCTCGCACGCAATACATATAGAATTATGCATGCACCAGTCTTAGCGTCTGTTAGCCTTTGCCCTGATAACTTTTGGATTCTATCAACATGTACTATAAACACCAGATACTAGATATGCCTGGGTACATGTCGCTCTGACACTCCAGACTTTAGTCTCCTCTTCTAGCGCAGAAGTCATAGCCCCCAGTTCTCCCTGGTAACACGTCATTGCCAGTTTGCGCGCACCACTAGGTTAGAGGTCCCAGCTGCTCAGGTAGCCCCCTCCATGTTTCCGCCCCGTTTATGACATATTCTGTTACGTTTACATCACATGTCTATGTATACGCCCTGTACACGCCTTCTTGTTACATCATTTTGTCCTTATCTTTCGCGACTGCTACGAAACCACGCCTACTGCTACGCCTACTGTATTGAATGTAATGTATTTGTTTAACTATAAATATTGTGCACTGTTATTAAAAGTTAGCGCATTATTCCCAGATCCTGTCCCCGGCAGCTGCCATCCTATTCCCATGCAGGCTGTCCTGTTCCTGTCCTTTTATGCCTGATTAAAGCCTGTAAACTCCAGCTACCTCGAATCTTGACTCTTATTTATTGAGCTATCTGTTTATATAAGTATCCTGAAAAATAGATCCGGTAATTAATTATTTATTTACCACATAATGGCGCCCGAACAGGGACTTGCCCTTTCCCCACGCGCCGGAGAAGCCACGTAAGCCCCCTGATCCTCTGCAGCCGTGACGGAACCATACCGTGCACGTGCAGATATTTCTGCTTCAAGTATCCCTCAGGCCCACGGAGGAGACGGAGGTTGCGGTCCAGCGTCCAGACGAGGCGGTGGAGGAACGCGGCGAGTCCCGACCAGAGCCCAAGCCGAGAGTCCAAGGTCCGAGGTATCCGGAGGCCCACCTGTAACTGAAGTCCGAAGTTCGTCCGTCCGTCGTCGTAGCAGTCCAGTCCAGTCCGAGGCCTTCCGTTCTTGCTGCCCGGTGAGTACCGTTGCTGGGGTAGTATCTAGACAGGGTCAATTAATTTGTCTCTGGTCCGTGGGTTTGGGTACGCAAATCCAACACGAAGTGTTCACTTAGGTGGACGCGGGTCCTGACGTGTCTCTTTATGAGACCGGTAAGTTTTGTACTGTTTTAGCAGTGCATCTAGTAATTCTAGTAAGTTCTGTTCTCGAGAAATTCATGTGTTCTGTTCTCAGTATTCCAGGTAGTATTCTGTTCGAACTGTTATTTTAAATGTTATTTCATGTGTTTTCAATGTCGTGGTATGAGTGATTTGTTTTCAAGTTATTATTGTGTTTATTGGGTATTGTAATTGTGTCCAGACTCCAGTCTAAGTTATGCCTCTGTTCTCGAAGTTACGTCAGTTAAAAACTAAAAAAGGATTGCTAGAGGAAGCAGTTCCTGTCCCGCCTAGGGACAGTCCAGGTCATTTTATGTATCATAAGCATGGCATAAGTGCCATATTATATCTAGACTTATGGGTGGAGTACACCAAAGAATTAGAAGAGAAATATAGATGGCCCGTATCAGGTACGTGGGATGCCGAGTGCATCATGCGAGTAGAAGAAGTATTATGGAAAAAGAAAGCCAGACAGTCCCAGAAAGATGCCATCGAGTTATGGCGCAAAGAATCTCATAAAAGAACCGAAAAAGAAATCAGAAAGACAGAGTTAAGTAGAGAATCCTCAGAAAGAGCCCAAGAAAGGGAATTAATCGAAGTAGGTGAACGAGTTACAGCCGAACAGTCAGACAGACAGAGAAATGCCCTTATTAAGGGTATGTATCCTCTTCTTGCCGAGGGCTTGCCGAAAGCAACCCCGGAAGCACCATGTAATTTCCCGCCGCCATTAGTTCCGATTAAGCTACGTCACAAACCGACCGCAGCTGATATTTTTCTCTCGTCCTATTTGGACGACACAGTCCCAGAATATGCAAATCCTGCTCCGCCAGCTCCTGTAAATAATGTAATTCCTGTTCCTCCAGCCACCGGGGCACCTGTTACAGCACCTGTCACGGTGCCCCCGGTCCAGCCCACAGTACAAGTACCCGCTACATCAGTCACTCTCCCAGCACGAATAGTACCAGTCGACGATTCTAGTTTAGGAGCCGCGGGGGGAGATCCTCCTCGTACCCCGCCCCAACACAAACGTGTGACACTACTTGAGTTACATGAACGTGCGTTACAGCGTACGCCCAAACAGCAGTCCGTTGCAGATATCAAACGAGCTCTCACCGAATGCCGTTATGATCCAGTCCCAGGCGATGATAATATGGTCATATATTCATTGCGTGTAAGACGGGTGACCGAGTATTTGGACACCCTACCCAATATGAAAGAAGATCTAGACAGAATATATCGTTTCATCCGTACAGGAACAGACCCAGAAAGTATTGGCGAAGCCATGTCTCAAAGGAAAGCCGAGACTCAGCTCATGCTTTTAAAGTTTCTAATTAATTGTTTAATAAGGGAACAAGATTATCCGACTAAAGATCCGACCGAAATGAGAGTTCTGACAAAGTGGAGTGATAATATAGCCGAGGGAAGACACAGGACACTAAGTTGTATAGAGAGTATGTACAAGAAAATTCGTAAGGAAACAATAAGGTTACACGAAAAACGCAAAGCAGCACAAGTAAGCGAGAAAGAAGACAACTCTGATACTGAAGAGGTAGACGACGAGAATCCCACCAGAATAGCGTATGTAGGTAGAACTAGACTTCCCGACCGACATTCACGTCTAGAAAACAAGAAAGTTTTTCCTCTTCCAGCACCAGAACAAGGTTCTCTTGAACAAGTATTTCAAGCTACCGATCACATTCTGAAATCACGAATCGGTTATAGTGAACTTAGTACCATGCATGAACAAGAACTAGTCCGATCAGCGGTCCGATGGACTACTGATTCTACCACTTTTCCAGACGAAATAGTGGCACAAATGTTTCTGAAACTGCCCCCAGCCGAGCAGCGACTGGTGGGTATGTACATGATCCAGCACCTCATTACACTGTATGAGGGACAACATTCTGATCCAGGTCCGTTACATGATGTTCTGAACGAGTTACTCCAGTATAGATGGAGAGGTCTAGGTACCGATTTAATTAGTGTCATTCTAGAACAGCGCCACAAATATAGAACGTTTCTGAACCCGCATTTTGTTCACGTCTCACCTCCAGAAAGTAAACCATTTTACATGGATAGACAGCATCCGTTACGAGAAGTACACCCAGTTAGGACAGCGGGTGGTGAAATGCAACGAGTATTTGTTTACACCCCTATCACAAAGATGGAACTCTTAGAGATGAAGAAATTAATTCCCTGTCACGACAAAGATCCAGCAGGGTTCCATCGAGAATTAAAAGACATGCTCCGTATGGGAGAATACACGTATCCAGATATCATTAAAATGCTAAAGGTCCTGTTGCCCGCAGGGGTATATGAAAAACTCAAGGAAAAAGAATGGGAGATGGGAGAGAAAAAGATTGATTGGACAGCTCTAGAAGCTGAAGATAAAATAAGAGTACCAGGTACCGGTCTCGGGGACAAATGTAAAGAATTGCCCGAGTTATTGATACAAGTTTTGCCAAGGTTACTAGCCACGAAAAAGGAAGATTGGGATGCAATCTCAGCATGCAAACAGAAACAGGATGAAGACACTAGTGATTTTTATTCTAGATTTGAAAAATGTTTTATTATTAACAGTGGTTTGAAGACAAGTAGCGAGTCATACCCTCATCTTTTTGTTACCAAACTAGTCGAGAATTCAAGTCCACAAGTTAAAAATCGAGTTTTGAAAGTCGAAAGTACCTGGCAAGCTAGTACCCTGTCACAAATGCTTCAGATGCTCCAGTATCACCAGAACAGAATCAGGGAAGAGCAAGAACACGAAAAGAGACGTATGAAAGACACGAAAATGAAAGTATTAGTTGCACAATCTGTTCCACAAGACAGTCAGAAGAGGGGTCCGAATCAAGCCAGTCATCCTGCAGCTCCCGTTAAAGGGACTTGCAATTACTGTAAACAGCCAGGTCATTTTATAAACGAGTGTGCAGTTCTGAAACACAACATAGCAACTGGTAAGACTAAAGAAAGACCACGTCCGCCTAGACAAGAACAAGTTACACAGACTTCTCAGTCACCACAGAATGCACAACAGACAGTTCCAGCACCGCAGCCTATCGCTGCAACACAGCATGTTACACAACAGATGTACCAGTATGCCCAGACAGAGTATCCAGAGTATCAACAGTATTCATGAAACAGCCTAGAGAGGGAGGTAGGCTTGCCTCTCATCGAGATACCTGTAGATCAAGAGGGTCCCTATGTACACAGTCAAGTATTAGGGAAAGACAGAAAGTTTCTGATTGATACAGGGGCAAGTAGGACTACTATCAGTCATGACGAGGTTCCAGGGGCTCCGCTCTCAGGCTCTAGAAATGTTTCCCTTGGTTTTTCAGGAAAGCCTATTGTTAACGAAATTTCAAAACCAGTTTCTCTAGAAGTTGGTCCATTGTCCCGAACTACTGATTTGTTACTTACGAAATCATGTCCAGAAAATTTGTTAGAGATATCAATATAGGACTAGCTATGTTGTGTTAGAGGAGACTCAGAAGGTATATCTGTAGGCAAACCCTTAGGTTTGGACATGAAGCCCTCACACACCAACCTAGTTGGTGTCATGCTTCATCATCGGGCCCACCACAGTGACACCGAATGTGTCCCGGGTGTGCTGCGACTCCAGATTACTGAGGAGCAGGTATTCTTACTGAGTGTGCAGTGCTGGTGAGAATGGAGGTGAAAGGTTTAAAAGCTATCCAGGTGGTCCCAGTTCCCGAGGGTAAAGGTAAATTTAATACCTGGGCCCCTGTTAGCAGGGTAAAAAGGCTGTGGACGTTGTGGAGTATATTAGGGGCTCCTACGTCCTTGTGGTCTACATGTTTCAGCCAGGCCTTTTGATTAAAACTGGCTTTCCTCAGGACCAAATGAGTATGTGTGAGTGAAAATAAACTATATTAAGTGAAAGTGTATGGTAAAAAAGTGTTGCACTCGCTAAGGTGCCGTACGTGTAAGAGGGGGATTCCCTCTGCTTTACTGTACATAAAACACAAAACAGTACAGACATACAAAGAGAGTCATTGAGGATGGTATTAACCAAAACACAACAATTGCCGGCTTCTGGTGTGCGTGAGCGACCTAGAGCGGCAAAGAACTTAGCCATGAGTGTGCCATGGCTATAGTGAACTATGGCGGTAAATTATTAAACGCAGTGGCAGTGGTGGGCTACACAGCGAAACAGGCATAGCGTGAGGTACAGGTAAGTGTAGTACATAATTCCTCACACTTGCTACTTGCTGTTAAAGCCTCATGGGTCACTTGGCAGGGAGGGAAAGGAGACCCTAAACATTTGTAGAGGATTACAGTTAGGATATCACCTGTGGAGAGAAATTGTTGCTTACCCAGAGCGTTGTGCAGAGATCAAGCTTACTCACGGTATTTCCGATCAGCGGTTCCTGCGACCTATCGTCCTGCTCCAGTGTCCCGAGTGAGCTTTGCCAGAGTCAGGTAAGGGCTTAAATAGCCGGTTTGATTGTTATCACCTGGAGAGGGGAGAGGGCGCGGTCGCGTTTTCTGTTTAGGGCGCAGGCGCTGGGAGCTAGCGGTTTTCACCTAGCGCATGCGCAATGTGAGGTTTCCAGCGCATGCGCGGTAGAGGTGAATGCGAGCGCTATGCAGTCGCGCATGCGCCATGGTACTGGGTTGGCAATGGTAGTGGCAAGTGCGCGCGGGTCCGTGCGCAACTGAAGGAAAAAGAAAGGAATAAAATAAAAGGCCCAAGTGGGTCCCTTATTATTTAAAAAGCAACAACAGGGATTACAAGGTATATATAGGTCAAGGAGGCAAATACAGAATAGGGACAGACCACGAGTCTGAGCGCAGACAGGGATACTGACCAATATCTTACATATGAGTTTTTTATCTCGCCAGAGCATTCCACGGGATGGAATCATTGAGCCCCTCTATATGGGTAGAAAGGCGATAAATCCAGCGTTGCTCTTTGGTAAGCAGGGTCTTCTCATCACAACTTGAAAGTGCGAATTGTTCGATCACCGTCCAGGTGAAATCATTCGGGGTGTGATTTTGCACGATGAAGTGCTGGGTCAGTTTGCTGATGTTTTTACCACAGCGCATGGTGCTTCTGTGTTCAGTCATCCTAGTTCTGACCTTCCTAGTCGTCATGCCTACGTATCTCAAGCCACAGCGACAGGTGATTAGGTATACTAGGTTAGATGAATTACAGTTTGTGAATTGTCGTTGTGTCCAGGTTTTCCCAACTTCCAACGACAATGTCTTTGAAGGGGTAGTCAGGTGGCAGACGCTACAGTTGTAACACGGTTGGTGGCCTGTTAGTTCTGGTAGGCCCCAGGTGTTTAAAATTGTCTGGCTGGTTTGGTGTGTTTTTCTAGGTCTCGTAGTGACCAGCTGATCCTTCAGATTTTGTGCCCTTTTGTATGCGAAGCGTGGGAGGTCCCAGTTCCTCGTGCCTGAATTGATGATTTTCCAATTTTTGCGAATTATACTGGAGACCTGATTGGAGGCGGTGTTATAGGTGGTCACACACGTCATGGTTGGTGTTTCTGGTGGTCTAACCACGGTCTCCAGAAGGGCCTCCCTATTCTGGTTGCGTGCTCGTTTACAGGATTTTGTGATGATTCTGGACGGGTAGCCACGATCTTCCAACTTGTGGACCAAGGCTTTGGACTGGTGTTTGAAGTCATGGAGGTTGCTGCAGTTCCGGCGAATACGGAGGAACTGGCCAAATGGCAGATTCTCCCTCAAAGGTCTGGGGTGGAAACTGTCAAAACGCAACAACGAGTTCCTGGAAGTTGGTTTGTAATGAGTCGTTGTGGTCAGACCCCCCTGATCAGCTTTTATGTTGAGGTCCAGGAACGCCAGTTCAGTAGAACTGCTAGTGCAGGTGAACTTCAGAAAGGGATCAAGGCTATTGATCCAGGTGAGAAAATCTCTCAGTGTCTCCTCATTGCCTTCCCAGACAATGAGGATATCGTCAATGTATCGACGCCAGATTGTTATATTTGCTGAGTAGGGGTTTGTGGGGGCTTCGATGTTTGTCTGCTCAAAGTGGTGGACGTATAGCCCCGCCACGCTCGGCGCAAAGACACTGCCCATCGAGGTACCATTCGTTTGTAAGAAGAATGTGTCCTCGTATTGGAAATAATTCTCTTTTAATGCCAACGTGGCGCAATCCAAGATGAAATGACGGGGTGTGCGATGTTGCCAGTCAATCTCCATCAAGACATCATGGAGTACCTTCAGTGTGGCATCCTGAGGGAGGCTCGTATATAAGCTCTCCACGTCTAATCCCACCAGGAGGTGCTTGTCACTATCGAAACTGACATCCTTAATGATGTTAAGGAGGTGCTTCGTGTCTTTGACGTAGGATGGAGTTTTTTGAACCAATGGGTTGAGGTAGTGATCACAGAACCGCGATAGCGGTTCTAGGAGGGACTTTATCCCAGACACTATGGGTCTGCCCGGTGGTGGGGTGACCCCTTTGTGCACCTTGGGCATGATGTAAAAGTAAGGTACTTTTGCATCACGTGTGTTAAGATATTCAGCTTCTTGTTTTGAGATGTATTCCGCGTCAGAAGCCTCCTGTACTAGTTCTGTGATCTTTTTCTGTAGATCTTTGGATGGGTCTCTCAGTAATTTCCTATAGTTACGAGTGTCACTTAATAGCCTGCGGCATTCGGTGTCGTAGTCGATCTTGTTCATGATGACTCATCTCTACTGGCAGTCGGTGGTGGAGTGAAGTTGGATTTAAGTTTCAGCCCTGTTTCATTAGTGTTTTCTGAGTCAAGGGGTTTCTCCTTGTTTTCGAAGAACGCTTTTAGAACTTTCGAATTGGCAGTATACTCAGAAGTTGAGAAATTACAACCCCAAAACCATTTCAACAATCTGTCATTTCAGGAGAGGGAAATCATCAAAAAACTCCAAAATGACCCTACCCGCATCATCAAACCAGCAGATAAAGGTGGAGGGATAGTCATCATGAACAAGATCGACTACGACACCGAATGCCGCAGGCTATTAAGTGACACTCGTAACTATAGGAAATTACTGAGAGACCCATCCAAAGATCTACAGAAAAAGATCACAGAACTAGTACAGGAGGCTTCTGACGCGGAATACATCTCAAAACAAGAAGCTGAATATCTTAACACACGTGATGCAAAAGTACCTTACTTTTACATCATGCCCAAGGTGCACAAAGGGGTCACCCCACCACCGGGCAGACCCATAGTGTCTGGGATAAAGTCCCTCCTAGAACCGCTATCGCGGTTCTGTGATCACTACCTCAACCCATTGGTTCAAAAAACTCCATCCTACGTCAAAGACACGAAGCACCTCCTTAACATCATTAAGGATGTCAGTTTCGATAGTGACAAGCACCTCCTGGTGGGATTAGACGTGGAGAGCTTATATACGAGCCTCCCTCAGGATGCCACACTGAAGGTACTCCATGATGTCTTGATGGAGATTGACTGGCAACATCGCACACCCCGTCATTTCATCTTGGATTGCGCCACGTTGGCATTAAAAGAGAATTATTTCCAATACGAGGACACATTCTTCTTACAAACGAATGGTACCTCGATGGGCAGTGTCTTTGCGCCGAGCGTGGCGGGGCTATACGTCCACCACTTTGAGCAGACAAACATCGAAGCCCCCACAAACCCCTACTCAGCAAATATAACAATCTGGCGTCGATACATTGACGATATCCTCATTGTCTGGGAAGGCAATGAGGAGACACTGAGAGATTTTCTCACCTGGATCAATAGCCTTGATCCCTTTCTGAAGTTCACCTGCACTAGCAGTTCTACTGAACTGGCGTTCCTGGACCTCAACATAAAAGCTGATCAGGGGGGTCTGACCACAACGACTCATTACAAACCAACTTCCAGGAACTCGTTGTTGCGTTTTGACAGTTTCCACCCCAGACCTTTGAGGGAGAATCTGCCATTTGGCCAGTTCCTCCGTATTCGCCGGAACTGCAGCAACCTCCATGACTTCAAACACCAGTCCAAAGCCTTGGTCCACAAGTTGGAAGATCGTGGCTACCCGTCCAGAATCATCACAAAATCCTGTAAACGAGCACGCAACCAGAATAGGGAGGCCCTTCTGGAGACCGTGGTTAGACCACCAGAAACACCAACCATGACGTGTGTGACCACCTATAACACCGCCTCCAATCAGGTCTCCAGTATAATTCGCAAAAATTGGAAAATCATCAATTCAGGCACGAGGAACTGGGACCTCCCACGCTTCGCATACAAAAGGGCACAAAATCTGAAGGATCAGCTGGTCACTACGAGACCTAGAAAAACACACCAAACCAGCCAGACAATTTTAAACACCTGGGGCCTACCAGAACTAACAGGCCACCAACCGTGTTACAACTGTAGCGTCTGCCACCTGACTACCCCTTCAAAGACATTGTCGTTGGAAGTTGGGAAAACCTGGACACAACGACAATTCACAAACTGTAATTCATCTAACCTAGTATACCTAATCACCTGTCGCTGTGGCTTGAGATACGTAGGCATGACGACTAGGAAGGTCAGAACTAGGATGACTGAACACAGAAGCACCATGCGCTGTGGTAAAAACATCAGCAAACTGACCCAGCACTTCATCGTGCAAAATCACACCCCGAATGATTTCACCTGGACGGTGATCGAACAATTCGCACTTTCAAGTTGTGATGAGAAGACCCTGCTTACCAAAGAGCAACGCTGGATTTATCGCCTTTCTACCCATATAGAGGGGCTCAATGATTCCATCCCGTGGAATGCTCTGGCGAGATAAAAAACTCATATGTAAGATATTGGTCAGTATCCCTGTCTGCGCTCAGACTCGTGGTCTGTCCCTATTCTGTATTTGCCTCCTTGACCTATATATACCTTGTAATCCCTGTTGTTGCTTTTTAAATAATAAGGGACCCACTTGGGCCTTTTATTTTATTCCTTTCTTTTTCCTTCAGTTGCGCACGGACCCGCGCGCACTTGCCACTACCATTGCCAACCCAGTACCATGGCGCATGCGCGACTGCATAGCGCTCGCATTCACCTCTACCGCGCATGCGCTGGAAACCTCACATTGCGCATGCGCTAGGTGAAAACCGCTAGCTCCCAGCGCCTGCGCCCTAAACAGAAAACGCGACCGCGCCCTCTCCCCTCTCCAGGTGATAACAATCAAACCGGCTATTTAAGCCCTTACCTGACTCTGGCAAAGCTCACTCGGGACACTGGAGCAGGACGATAGGTCGCAGGAACCGCTGATCGGAAATACCGTGAGTAAGCTTGATCTCTGCACAACGCTCGGGTAAGCAACAATTTCTCTCCACAGGTGATATCCTAACTGTAATCCTCTACAAATGTTTAGGGTCTCCTTTCCCTCCCTGCCAAGTGACCCATGAGGCTTTAACAGCAAGTAGCAAGTGTGAGGAATTATGTACTACACTTACCTGTACCTCACGCTATGCCTGTTTCGCTGTGTAGCCCACCACTGCCACTGCGTTTAATAATTTACCGCCATAGTTCACTATAGCCATGGCACACTCATGGCTAAGTTCTTTGCCGCTCTAGGTCGCTCACGCACACCAGAAGCCGGCAATTGTTGTGTTTTGGTTAATACCATCCTCAATGACTCTCTTTGTATGTCTGTACTGTTTTGTGTTTTATGTACAGTAAAGCAGAGGGAATCCCCCTCTTACACGTACGGCACCTTAGCGAGTGCAACACTTTTTTACCATACACTTTCACTTAATATAGTTTATTTTCACTCACACATACTCATTTGGTCCTGAGGAAAGCCAGTTTTAATCAAAAGGCCTGGCTGAAACATGTAGACCACAAGGACGTAGGAGCCCCTAATATACTCCACAACGTCCACAGCCTTTTTATCCTGCTAACAGGGGCCCAGGTATTAAATTTACCTTTACCCTCGGGAACTGGGACCACCTGGATAGCTTTTAAACCTTTCACCACCATTCTCACCAGCACTGCACACTCAGTAAGAATACCTGCTCCTCAGTAATCTGGAGTCGCAGCACACCCGGGACACATTCGGTGTCACTGTGGTGGGCCCGATGATGAAGCATGACACCAACTAGGTTGGTGTGTGAGGGCTTCATGTCCAAACCTAAGGGTTTGCCTACAGATATACCTTCTGAGTCTCCTCTAACACAACATAGCTAGTCCTATATTGATATCTCTACATATAACCAGGGGACCCGGACTGGCTTACCTAGTCCTCTCTCTCCTTTTTGATTTGCTGATAATTGGCAGCGCGCAGCTGCGAGAGATACCTAACTGATGCAAGATGGCACAAAACACAGGCCTAACATTCACCGAGGATGACGTCACTGAGATCCTCGATGACCCCACACTCTTGGCAGATTTTAACACAGCAACAACAGTAGCGCAAACTACAGATTGGGACACTCTCACTGAGAAAAAGCGTAACAGGATACGCACTATTTTGCATGGCGTTATCCTCGCACAATACCTGAGGACCAACACAGCGCCTAAAGGCTTACTGGTCACTAACGCTCCTAGAATATTCCTTGACGATGTCACCTTCAGGAAAGACTGGGCTCAGATAGCCTGGCATTGCACCAGGGACTGGCTCATCTTGATAATAAAAACTGCCAAACGCCTTTCAGACGCAGTGATGATAGAGATCCAGGCGACTGAGACCCATTTCAAAACCACTCTGACAGGATACAAGAAGAAATTGGAAGATCAAAATCGGGAGATGAACGATTACAAAGAATACCTAACCCAAACCAAGATAAAGAAATTCGAAAAGGATCTAAAAAACTTTAGCTATCTAAAAACCTATCCCTATGCTGACGACACGTATACTGCACCCACAAGAGGCCAGAACACGGACAGCTCAGGTGATACTAGTTCAATCTCTAGCGGCTCCAGTAATGGATCCTACAAAGCCAGAGGGAGAGGCCGTGGAGGAAAACAACAAGCACAAGTATGGCAAGGCCCCCCGCAATTCCAAAACTTCGGGCCTCCGCCATTCGGCCCAATGCCTCCATATTATGGATATCCACCTTTATTTCCGCCTGGCCAGGTACCATACTACCAGAACAACCCAAATCAACGGTATCCTTTTTTAGGCCAAGGCCGCAGACCCCGCGGCAAGAGAAGGAATCCACCACAGCAAGTACAGTGGGCGCCTCAACCAGCACAGTGGTCCACAGAAGAGGACCCGGTCAGTGCCAACACCAGGAACAAAGCCAAAGAGCAAGCGGGCCCCAGCAAGTAGCCGAACCAACCAATACCGGCAACCTGGTATTCAACCTCGCCGACGTACCCCTCACCAATGAAGAAACCATTGTCCTGAATAAAGGACTGTCATTCGTCCCGACCATCAGACTAGATACTTTCAAACTCCATGTCGAGCTGGCCGAGTTTTTTAGAAAACTCAAGCTAAAAGCGTTCTTCGAAAACAAGGAGAAACCCCTTGACTCAGAAAACACTAATGAAACAGGGCTGAAACTTAAATCCAACTTCACTCCACCACCGGCTACCGTGCCAGTAGAGATCAGTACTTTCGAATTGGCAGTATACTCAGAAGTTGAGAAATTACAACCCCAAAACCATTTCAACAATCTGTCATTTCAGGAGAGGGAAATCATCAAAAAACTCCAAAATGACCCTACCCGCATCATCAAACCAGCAGATAAAGGTGGAGGGATAGTCATCATGAACAAGATCGACTACGACACCGAATGCCGCAGGCTATTAAGTGACACTCGTAACTATAGGAAATTACTGAGAGACCCATCCAAAGATCTACAGAAAAAGATCACAGAACTAGTACAGGAGGCTTCTGACGCGGAATACATCTCAAAACAAGAAGCTGAATATCTTAACACACGTGATGCAAAAGTACCTTACTTTTACATCATGCCCAAGGTGCACAAAGGGGTCACCCCACCACCGGGCAGACCCATAGTGTCTGGGATAAAGTCCCTCCTAGAACCGCTATCGCGGTTCTGTGATCACTACCTCAACCCATTGGTTCAAAAAACTCCATCCTACGTCAAAGACACGAAGCACCTCCTTAACATCATTAAGGATGTCAGTTTCGATAGTGACAAGCACCTCCTGGTGGGATTAGACGTGGAGAGCTTATATACGAGCCTCCCTCAGGATGCCACACTGAAGGTACTCCATGATGTCTTGATGGAGATTGACTGGCAACATCGCACACCCCGTCATTTCATCTTGGATTGCGCCACGTTGGCATTAAAAGAGAATTATTTCCAATACGAGGACACATTCTTCTTACAAACGAATGGTACCTCGATGGGCAGTGTCTTTGCGCCGAGCGTGGCGGGGCTATACGTCCACCACTTTGAGCAGACAAACATCGAAGCCCCCACAAACCCCTACTCAGCAAATATAACAATCTGGCGTCGATACATTGACGATATCCTCATTGTCTGGGAAGGCAATGAGGAGACACTGAGAGATTTTCTCACCTGGATCAATAGCCTTGATCCCTTTCTGAAGTTCACCTGCACTAGCAGTTCTACTGAACTGGCGTTCCTGGACCTCAACATAAAAGCTGATCAGGGGGGTCTGACCACAACGACTCATTACAAACCAACTTCCAGGAACTCGTTGTTGCGTTTTGACAGTTTCCACCCCAGACCTTTGAGGGAGAATCTGCCATTTGGCCAGTTCCTCCGTATTCGCCGGAACTGCAGCAACCTCCATGACTTCAAACACCAGTCCAAAGCCTTGGTCCACAAGTTGGAAGATCGTGGCTACCCGTCCAGAATCATCACAAAATCCTGTAAACGAGCACGCAACCAGAATAGGGAGGCCCTTCTGGAGACCGTGGTTAGACCACCAGAAACACCAACCATGACGTGTGTGACCACCTATAACACCGCCTCCAATCAGGTCTCCAGTATAATTCGCAAAAATTGGAAAATCATCAATTCAGGCACGAGGAACTGGGACCTCCCACGCTTCGCATACAAAAGGGCACAAAATCTGAAGGATCAGCTGGTCACTACGAGACCTAGAAAAACACACCAAACCAGCCAGACAATTTTAAACACCTGGGGCCTACCAGAACTAACAGGCCACCAACCGTGTTACAACTGTAGCGTCTGCCACCTGACTACCCCTTCAAAGACATTGTCGTTGGAAGTTGGGAAAACCTGGACACAACGACAATTCACAAACTGTAATTCATCTAACCTAGTATACCTAATCACCTGTCGCTGTGGCTTGAGATACGTAGGCATGACGACTAGGAAGGTCAGAACTAGGATGACTGAACACAGAAGCACCATGCGCTGTGGTAAAAACATCAGCAAACTGACCCAGCACTTCATCGTGCAAAATCACACCCCGAATGATTTCACCTGGACGGTGATCGAACAATTCGCACTTTCAAGTTGTGATGAGAAGACCCTGCTTACCAAAGAGCAACGCTGGATTTATCGCCTTTCTACCCATATAGAGGGGCTCAATGATTCCATCCCGTGGAATGCTCTGGCGAGATAAAAAACTCATATGTAAGATATTGGTCAGTATCCCTGTCTGCGCTCAGACTCGTGGTCTGTCCCTATTCTGTATTTGCCTCCTTGACCTATATATACCTTGTAATCCCTGTTGTTGCTTTTTAAATAATAAGGGACCCACTTGGGCCTTTTATTTTATTCCTTTCTTTTTCCTTCAGTTGCGCACGGACCCGCGCGCACTTGCCACTACCATTGCCAACCCAGTACCATGGCGCATGCGCGACTGCATAGCGCTCGCATTCACCTCTACCGCGCATGCGCTGGAAACCTCACATTGCGCATGCGCTAGGTGAAAACCGCTAGCTCCCAGCGCCTGCGCCCTAAACAGAAAACGCGACCGCGCCCTCTCCCCTCTCCAGGTGATAACAATCAAACCGGCTATTTAAGCCCTTACCTGACTCTGGCAAAGCTCACTCGGGACACTGGAGCAGGACGATAGGTCGCAGGAACCGCTGATCGGAAATACCGTGAGTAAGCTTGATCTCTGCACAACGCTCTGGGTAAGCAACAATTTCTCTCCACAGGTGATATCCTAACTGTAATCCTCTACAAATGTTTAGGGTCTCCTTTCCCTCCCTGCCAAGTGACCCATGAGGCTTTAACAGCAAGTAGCAAGTGTGAGGAATTATGTACTACACTTACCTGTACCTCACGCTATGCCTGTTTCGCTGTGTAGCCCACCACTGCCACTGCGTTTAATAATTTACCGCCATAGTTCACTATAGCCATGGCACACTCATGGCTAAGTTCTTTGCCGCTCTAGGTCGCTCACGCACACCAGAAGCCGGCAATTGTTGTGTTTTGGTTAATACCATCCTCAATGACTCTCTTTGTATGTCTGTACTGTTTTGTGTTTTATGTACAGTAAAGCAGAGGGAATCCCCCTCTTACACGTACGGCACCTTAGCGAGTGCAACACTTTTTTACCATACACTTTCACTTAATATAGTTTATTTTCACTCACACATACTCATTTGGTCCTGAGGAAAGCCAGTTTTATTCAAAAGGCCTGGCTGAAACATGTAGACCACAAGGACGTAGGAGCCCCTAATATACTCCACAACGTCCACAGCCTTTTTATCCTGCTAACAGGGGCCCAGGTATTAAATTTACCTTTACCCTCGGGAACTGGGACCACCTGGATAGCTTTTAAACCTTTCACCTCCATTCTCACCAGCACTGCACACTCAGTAAGAATACCTGCTCCTCAGTAATCTGGAGTCGCAGCACACCCGGGACACATTCGGTGTCACTGTGGTGGGCCCGATGATGAAGCATGACACCAACTAGGTTGGTGTGTGAGGGCTTCATGTCCAAACCTAAGGGTTTGCCTACAGATATACCTTCTGAGTCTCCTCTAACACAACATAGCTAGTCCTATATTGATATCTCTACATATAACCAGGGGACCCGGACTGGCTTACCTAGTCCTCTCTCTCCTTTTTGATTTGCTGATAATTGGCAGCGCGCAGCTGCGAGAGATACCTAACTGATGCAAGATGGCACAAAACACAGGCCTAACATTCACCGAGGATGACGTCACTGAGATCCTCGATGACCCCACACTCTTGGCAGATTTTAACACAGCAACAACAGTAGCGCAAACTACAGATTGGGACACTCTCACTGAGAAAAAGCGTAACAGGATACGCACTATTTTGCATGGCGTTATCCTCGCACAATACCTGAGGACCAACACAGCGCCTAAAGGCTTACTGGTCACTAACGCTCCTAGAATATTCCTTGACGATGTCACCTTCAGGAAAGACTGGGCTCAGATAGCCTGGCATTGCACCAGGGACTGGCTCATCTTGATAATAAAAACTGCCAAACGCCTTTCAGACGCAGTGATGATAGAGATCCAGGCGACTGAGACCCATTTCAAAACCACTCTGACAGGATACAAGAAGAAATTGGAAGATCAAAATCGGGAGATGAACGATTACAAAGAATACCTAACCCAAACCAAGATAAAGAAATTCGAAAAGGATCTAAAAAACTTTAGCTATCTAAAAACCTATCCCTATGCTGACGACACGTATACTGCACCCACAAGAGGCCAGAACACGGACAGCTCAGGTGATACTAGTTCAATCTCTAGCGGCTCCAGTAATGGATCCTACAAAGCCAGAGGGAGAGGCCGTGGAGGAAAACAACAAGCACAAGTATGGCAAGGCCCCCCGCAATTCCAAAACTTCGGGCCTCCGCCATTCGGCCCAATGCCTCCATATTATGGATATCCACCTTTATTTCCGCCTGGCCAGGTACCATACTACCAGAACAACCCAAATCAACGGTATCCTTTTTTAGGCCAAGGCCGCAGACCCCGCGGCAAGAGAAGGAATCCACCACAGCAAGTACAGTGGGCGCCTCAACCAGCACAGTGGTCCACAGAAGAGGACCCGGTCAGTGCCAACACCAGGAACAAAGCCAAAGAGCAAGCGGGCCCCAGCAAGTAGCCGAACCAACCAATACCGGCAACCTGGTATTCAACCTCGCCGACGTACCCCTCACCAATGAAGAAACCATTGTCCTGAATAAAGGACTGTCATTCGTCCCGACCATCAGACTAGATACTTTCAAACTCCATGTCGAGCTGGCCGAGTTTTTTAGAAAACTCAAGCTAAAAGCGTTCTTCGAAAACAAGGAGAAACCCCTTGACTCAGAAAACACTAATGAAACAGGGCTGAAACTTAAATCCAACTTCACTCCACCACCGGCTACCGTGCCAGTAGAGATCAGTACTTTCGAATTGGCAGTATACTCAGAAGTTGAGAAATTACAACCCCAAAACCATTTCAACAATCTGTCATTTCAGGAGAGGGAAATCATCAAAAAACTCCAAAATGACCCTACCCGCATCATCAAACCAGCAGATAAAGGTGGAGGGATAGTCATCATGAACAAGATCGACTACGACACCGAATGCCGCAGGCTATTAAGTGACACTCGTAACTATAGGAAATTACTGAGAGACCCATCCAAAGATCTACAGAAAAAGATCACAGAACTAGTACAGGAGGCTTCTGACGCGGAATACATCTCAAAACAAGAAGCTGAATATCTTAACACACGTGATGCAAAAGTACCTTACTTTTACATCATGCCCAAGGTGCACAAAGGGGTCACCCCACCACCGGGCAGACCCATAGTGTCTGGGATAAAGTCCCTCCTAGAACCGCTATCGCGGTTCTGTGATCACTACCTCAACCCATTGGTTCAAAAAACTCCATCCTACGTCAAAGACACGAAGCACCTCCTTAACATCATTAAGGATGTCAGTTTCGATAGTGACAAGCACCTCCTGGTGGGATTAGACGTGGAGAGCTTATATACGAGCCTCCCTCAGGATGCCACACTGAAGGTACTCCATGATGTCTTGATGGAGATTGACTGGCAACATCGCACACCCCGTCATTTCATCTTGGATTGCGCCACGTTGGCATTAAAAGAGAATTATTTCCAATACGAGGACACATTCTTCTTACAAACGAATGGTACCTCGATGGGCAGTGTCTTTGCGCCGAGCGTGGCGGGGCTATACGTCCACCACTTTGAGCAGACAAACATCGAAGCCCCCACAAACCCCTACTCAGCAAATATAACAATCTGGCGTCGATACATTGACGATATCCTCATTGTCTGGGAAGGCAATGAGGAGACACTGAGAGATTTTCTCACCTGGATCAATAGCCTTGATCCCTTTCTGAAGTTCACCTGCACTAGCAGTTCTACTGAACTGGCGTTCCTGGACCTCAACATAAAAGCTGATCAGGGGGGTCTGACCACAACGACTCATTACAAACCAACTTCCAGGAACTCGTTGTTGCGTTTTGACAGTTTCCACCCCAGACCTTTGAGGGAGAATCTGCCATTTGGCCAGTTCCTCCGTATTCGCCGGAACTGCAGCAACCTCCATGACTTCAAACACCAGTCCAAAGCCTTGGTCCACAAGTTGGAAGATCGTGGCTACCCGTCCAGAATCATCACAAAATCCTGTAAACGAGCACGCAACCAGAATAGGGAGGCCCTTCTGGAGACCGTGGTTAGACCACCAGAAACACCAACCATGACGTGTGTGACCACCTATAACACCGCCTCCAATCAGGTCTCCAGTATAATTCGCAAAAATTGGAAAATCATCAATTCAGGCACGAGGAACTGGGACCTCCCACGCTTCGCATACAAAAGGGCACAAAATCTGAAGGATCAGCTGGTCACTACGAGACCTAGAAAAACACACCAAACCAGCCAGACAATTTTAAACACCTGGGGCCTACCAGAACTAACAGGCCACCAACCGTGTTACAACTGTAGCGTCTGCCACCTGACTACCCCTTCAAAGACATTGTCGTTGGAAGTTGGGAAAACCTGGACACAACGACAATTCACAAACTGTAATTCATCTAACCTAGTATACCTAATCACCTGTCGCTGTGGCTTGAGATACGTAGGCATGACGACTAGGAAGGTCAGAACTAGGATGACTGAACACAGAAGCACCATGCGCTGTGGTAAAAACATCAGCAAACTGACCCAGCACTTCATCGTGCAAAATCACACCCCGAATGATTTCACCTGGACGGTGATCGAACAATTCGCACTTTCAAGTTGTGATGAGAAGACCCTGCTTACCAAAGAGCAACGCTGGATTTATCGCCTTTCTACCCATATAGAGGGGCTCAATGATTCCATCCCGTGGAATGCTCTGGCGAGATAAAAAACTCATATGTAAGATATTGGTCAGTATCCCTGTCTGCGCTCAGACTCGTGGTCTGTCCCTATTCTGTATTTGCCTCCTTGACCTATATATACCTTGTAATCCCTGTTGTTGCTTTTTAAATAATAAGGGACCCACTTGGGCCTTTTATTTTATTCCTTTCTTTTTCCTTCAGTTGCGCACGGACCCGCGCGCACTTGCCACTACCATTGCCAACCCAGTACCATGGCGCATGCGCGACTGCATAGCGCTCGCATTCACCTCTACCGCGCATGCGCTGGAAACCTCACATTGCGCATGCGCTAGGTGAAAACCGCTAGCTCCCAGCGCCTGCGCCCTAAACAGAAAACGCGACCGCGCCCTCTCCCCTCTCCAGGTGATAACAATCAAACCGGCTATTTAAGCCCTTACCTGACTCTGGCAAAGCTCACTCGGGACACTGGAGCAGGACGATAGGTCGCAGGAACCGCTGATCGGAAATACCGTGAGTAAGCTTGATCTCTGCACAACGCTCTGGGTAAGCAACAATTTCTCTCCACAGGTGATATCCTAACTGTAATCCTCTACAAATGTTTAGGGTCTCCTTTCCCTCCCTGCCAAGTGACCCATGAGGCTTTAACAGCAAGTAGCAAGTGTGAGGAATTATGTACTACACTTACCTGTACCTCACGCTATGCCTGTTTCGCTGTGTAGCCCACCACTGCCACTGCGTTTAATAATTTACCGCCATAGTTCACTATAGCCATGGCACACTCATGGCTAAGTTCTTTGCCGCTCTAGGTCGCTCACGCACACCAGAAGCCGGCAATTGTTGTGTTTTGGTTAATACCATCCTCAATGACTCTCTTTGTATGTCTGTACTGTTTTGTGTTTTATGTACAGTAAAGCAGAGGGAATCCCCCTCTTACACGTACGGCACCTTAGCGAGTGCAACACTTTTTTACCATACACTTTCACTTAATATAGTTTATTTTCACTCACACATACTCATTTGGTCCTGAGGAAAGCCAGTTTTAATCAAAAGGCCTGGCTGAAACATGTAGACCACAAGGACGTAGGAGCCCCTAATATACTCCACAACGTCCACAGCCTTTTTATCCTGCTAACAGGGGCCCAGGTATTAAATTTACCTTTACCCTCGGGAACTGGGACCACCTGGATAGCTTTTAAACCTTTCACCTCCATTCTCACCAGCACTGCACACTCAGTAAGAATACCTGCTCCTCAGTAATCTGGAGTCGCAGCACACCCGGGACACATTCGGTGTCACTGTGGTGGGCCCGATGATGAAGCATGACACCAACTAGGTTGGTGTGTGAGGGCTTCATGTCCAAACCTAAGGGTTTGCCTACAGATATACCTTCTGAGTCTCCTCTAACACAACATAGCTAGTCCTATATTGATATCTCTACATATAACCAGGGGACCCGGACTGGCTTACCTAGTCCTCTCTCTCCTTTTTGATTTGCTCAGAAAATTTGTTAGGCATTAAAACATTGAAAGAATTAGGTGCAGTTATTTGCTGATCCCCAGAAGGAATCCGATTGTTTTTAAGAGACTTTAAAGGTCACTATGTATTACGTGATTTTGATCCAAGATTATCAAATGTACAGCAGCATTTATGGGCGCAAGGTCCAACTGATGTAGGTTTTATGCAAATCACACCCCATCGTGTGACTCTCAAGCAAGGTATAGTTCTGCCACGAATCAGACAGTATAGATTGCCACCTGAGGCTGTAGCAGCCTTATCCAAAATTATTGACGAGCTTATTGCTCAAGGAGTGGTTGTAGAAACTGACTCCAATGTATGTAATTCTCCTATCATTCCGGTCATGAAACGTACTGATCCAAATGCACCTCCAGTATATCGATTAGTGATTGACCTCCGAGAGCTTAATAAATGTATCATACCCCAGTATCCAGTAGTCCCAGATATTTCATCCCTCTTGACAGCCATTGATTCTGAAGCTACGTGTTTCACTGTCATAGACCTCAAGAACGCATTTTTCAGTGTCCCGATTCATCCAGACAGCCAGTACCTTTTCGGTTTTTGTTTAAATGGAAGGAGCTATAAATTCACACGAGCTCCTCAAGGTTTCACAGAAAGTCCTAGTATTTACAGTCAAGCACTTAAGAGACAACTAGACAATATTCACATGCCAACTGACACTGCCCTGCTCCAGTATGTCGATGATCTACTGATCACAGCCCGTTCTGAACGTGACTGCGAGCGTGCGTCACTTACAGTCCTGTATTTTTTGGCCGAGCAGGGGCACAAGGTGTCCCCTTCCAAATTACAATTCTGTGTCCAGCAAGTGATCTACTTAGGCCACTTACTGTCCAAGTGGGGTAGGCAGTTGACACCAGACCGTATCCAGCTAATAGCGAGTCTTCCACAGCCCAAGACACAGAAGGAGGTACGAGCTTTTATTGGCCTCACTTCTTATTGCAGACAATGGATTCCTCAGTATGCATTTCTAGCCAAGCCACTGATACAGTTAACGACACAGGAGGCAGCCGTATCGACTGTCCTCCCTTGGACCCAGGAACATACACTTGTTTTCAATGAATTAAAGAAAGCCTTATGCCAAGCACCTGTTCTAGCTACACCGAACTACAGTAAGCCTTTTACACTTTTTGTCACAGAACGTGATGGTACTGCATTATCTGTTCTCACACAAGATCAAGCAAGACAGTACAAGCCCTGTGCTTATTTTTCTAGCACATTAGATCCAGTAGCCCAGGCTCTGCCTGCGTGCCTCAAGTCAGTTGCAGCCACAGCTCTAGCTATCAGACAAAGTGATTCCATAGTGTTAGGACACTCCCTGACAGTACAAGTTCCACACTCGGTGGAAGTTCTTTTAAACCGAACACAGACTCAGCACTTGACAATTGCACGTTTAACTGGTTATGAACTGACACTGTTCCAGCCACACATAGAAATCAGACGCTGCAACATTCTAAATCCTGCTACACTGTTACCGTCAGTTACTTCAAATCCTGCCACACATGACTGTGTGGAAGTTGTTAACACTATGACTAAGCCAAGACAGGACCTGACAGACATTGCATTACCTAATCCCGACCTGACACTTTATGTGGATGGTTCATGTATGAGAACAAGTACAGGAGAACTAGTAGCCGCGTATGCAGTGACTACTGAAACCGAAGTTATAGAAACACACCGTATTGATACCCTGTCTACTCAAGCAGCAGAGCTAGTTGCTCTGACCCAAGCCTGCATACGTGCTAAGAACCTGAAAGTAAACATATATACAGATTCACGTTACGCATTCGGAGTTGTACACGACTTCGGAGTGCTCTGGCAGGAGAGAGGTTTCATGACTTCTCATGGAACCAAGATTCAGCATGGTCTCCTCATTCAAGCTCTATTAGATGCAATACATTTACCGACAGCTGTCGCTATCATGAAGTGCAAAGCACATACGAAAGTTACTGACATCATTTCCCAGGGTAACGATCTAGCAGATTGAACAGCCAAGCTCACAGCTCAGACTCCAGACATTCCAGTTAACACGAAACAGACACTCACTCCAGAACAGACTACTTGTATGACAGTTAAGGACCCTACACAAGATGTCATAGACATACAGTTACATGCTACTACCGAAGAAATCAAGAAATGGTCCGAACAAGGAGGGGTCCAGACAGATCAAGGATGGGTGACGAAGGGAAAAGCCACATGGTTTCTCCCCGACTCTATGGTTCAAGTTATTATTAACACCGCACATAGTCCTGCACATCTAGGAGAAAAAGCTATGTTAGACAGTATTCAGAACCTTTGGTTCAACAAGCACTTACGAGCTGCAGCCAAGCAGAAAGTCCGTACCTGTATGATATGTTGCCAGTTCAATCCAGGTAAAAGTGTCCCGGTGGAACAAGGTGGATTCCAACCTCCTGACCACCCTTTTGAAGTCCTCCAGATGGATTATATTCAGATGGAGCGATGTCGAGGTTTCAAGTATGTCCTCGTAGTAGTATGCGCTTTGTCCAGGTGGACAGAAGCATATCCAGTCCCAGATTACACAGCCGCGACCACTGCCAGGCAGTTGGTTCGTGAATTCTTTCCCTGCTATGGACTCCCTAGGGTCGTGTATTCAGATAACGGCCAGCCATTCTCATCCGAGTTAATGAAACATGTTTCCCTTTTGTTAGGGTACCAGTGGAAGTTCCATTGTGTGCGCCATCCTGAAGCAGCCGGTCTCGTAGAGAGACATAATCAGACCCTGAAAATCCGTATTGCTAAGACATGTAAAGAGAAAGGTGTAGACTGGCTAGTTGCCCTGCCAGTTGCATTATTTTATATGCGAATGGTTGCACATTCCAGATCAGGTCTGTCCCCTTATGAGGTCGTATTCGGCCGCCCCCCAAACATGTGGGGTACACCTAGACCCCGCAGTATTACAGATGTTTCCAGTAATATGCTGACAGATTACCTAGCTTCCTTGATGTCTGCCCTACACTCTTGTCGTTCACAGGTTGCCGCTGCATTTCCAGACAACACCGAGGTGAAACCGCATGAAGTCATTCCAGGAAGCCTCGTGTTGGTCCGGAATTTTGATCGTTCAAGTCCGCTGGAACCCCGCTGGAAGGAGCCTCGCCTAGTCTTATTAACTACAAGGACTGCCGTGAAGTTGGAGGGCAGGAAGGGATGGGTCCACCTGTCCCACGTCAAAAAATTCCATGGACTTCGTGAAAAAACTTTTGCAAAGAACATTTCTAAAGACTGCCTGAAACCAGACTCTGAACTGAAAGTTCCTCTGTTAGAGAAAACTCCGCAGCAGGAGTATAAAGCAAAGTTGAGGTCTAGTAAAATAAGTCAGCCAGTTTAATTGTCTAAGTCCCTCTCGGGTGAAACGGTTAGACAGGTCCCTGACATGTATGAGATAGACCCCCATAGTGAGAGAGTTAGTAAAAACTCTATACGATGTATCGTCATTTTAAGTTTCTTATTGTTTCTAAGTTTAATGGTTACCTGCACAAGTTATGCATTACATTTATGTTTTCCAGTTTCTCATGTAAATAAGTTTTCTAATGCTACAGTAGAGCACACATTTAGTGATCTGCCTCCTCACGAGTTATCCTATCGTCTTGCTATGAGAAATAATACATTTATTAGAATGTTACACTATTCACACCAGACCAGCAATGCCACTAATTGTTGGGTGTGTGGTCGACTCCCCCCTTTCCAGACACCGAAGGGAGTTCTGCCACTCTTTCCATATCCATTTTCACATAATGGTTCGTGTGGAGCATGGTCCACGTTAACGTCATCCTCCAATGATATGTCCTTTCTGAATAGAACATGTTTTCCAGACAAGCAAGGTCTTTCCCATAGAACAGGGTTAGATCTAGAAAATGAAGTTTATAATTTAGGTAATTATTCTTCGAATTTTATGGTCCTGAATGTTCAGTCCGATACTACTCCAGATTTGCCTGCTATTTCAGTATTACCAGTCAAAGGCGAATTATGTGTCAGAAAGAATGGTTCCGCACATGTAGGACATAGTGATTGTACTACTACTGTCGAGTATAGTGACAGTGGGAAATCTATTTTCAAAGCCTCACGTCATTCTTATTTTGTTTGTGGTCAGACCGCATATGTTCGTCTGCCCCTCGATTGGGATGGAACATGTTACATTGCCTTCCTACTGCCACCAGTTTTTCTAGCCCCATCTGATTATCACAGAAACACACATCTAGTACACGTCAGACCTAGAAGGGAGATCGAGTCCCCAATTGTCGATCAAACTGAAACTACTCTAGAACAATATCAAGACTTTAATAAAGGTTTCTTCTTCTTTATAGGACCTATCCAGAATAGTAAGCTAATACGTAGGTTAACCAGAACCCTTGAAGCAGTAGTGAATGAGACTACTTCTGCTCTAGGTAACCTAACCGAAGAGCAATCTGCTATGAGATTTGTCGTGCTCCAAAATCGTCTCGTTCTTGACGTCATACTGGCCGATAGAGGAGGAGCATGTAGAGTCATCGGATCTAGTTGCTGCATTTTCATTCCTAATAACGTGCCGTCTGTTTATTCAGCTATAACCAGACTTCATAAAATTGCCCATCAGTTACACCAGAATCCAGGCACCTGGACATGGTCCGGTTGGCTCTGGAGTATTATATCTGCCTGGGGATGGAAAGTATTGTCATTCCTAGGTATTGCAGTAATGATCATATTCAGTTGCTGCCTCTGTATACAATGTGGCCCTGCGATTTGCGGCATGTGTGCTACCTCTTGTATTCCTAGTCCTAAGTCCCGCTCTAAATCCCGTTCCAAGACAATTCGAGACGAGCAAATGATGCTATATGAAATGATAGATGGTATCATGAATATTGATGTTTCCTGATGGAAACGTAGGGCACAAGGAGGGAATGTGGAAAAGTAAATTTTGCCATGTTGTATGTGCCTACGTGTTCCCCATCATATGTTATATGTGCATGATCAATATGCATATGTATCCCCCTCTGATCGATTAAAGACGCAATTACAGTTGTGTCCATCTCTAGTATGCCAGTTTCCAGTCTTCATGAAAGCAACGAATATTAGGCCTATGTAAACCTACGTTGCCACATTTTACAGTATGCACGTTAATTCATTGAATTGTCCCCGTTTCTAGGCCTCAAAAGGGCCCGGACTCAGATTCAGCTCCTGTCTTCTGAACCCTCTCCGAGGAGCGATACAGCCCCCACCTGTATCCCTGACCCTTAGCTTACTTCTTGCCACGCAGTGCCCGGCCCGGCCTGGCTCTGCCTCCCAGTCTGCCAAGAGTATGTTATGTTTCTAGTTATCAGTCCAGCCCTCCTTCTCTGCATTCCTAAGCTACTGAATCGCATCAATAGTTTCCGTCATGGTCTAGCCTTTATGTCTCCATGTAAGAGAAATACTGTATTTATATTCATAGAATATTCCTCGCACGCAATACATATAGAATTATGCATGCACCAGTCTTAGCGTCTGTTAGCCTTTGCCCTGATAACTTTTGGATTCTATCAACATGTACTATAAACACCAGATACTAGATATGCCTGGGTACATGTCGCTCTGACACTCCAGACTTTAGTCTCCTCTTCTAGCGCAGAAGTCATAGCCCCCAGTTCTCCCTGGTAACACGTCATTGCCAGTTTGCGCGCACCACTAGGTTAGAGGTCCCAGCTGCTCAGGTAGCCCCCTCCATGTTTCCGCCCCGTTTATGACATATTCTGTTACGTTTACATCACATGTCTATGTATACGCCCTGTACACGCCTTCTTGTTACATCATTTTGTCCTTATCGTTCGCGACTGCTACGAAACCACGCCTACTGCTACGCCTACTGTATTGAATGTAATGTATTTGTTTAACTATAAATATTGTGCACTGTTATTAAAAGTTAGCGCATTATTCCCAGATCCTGTCCCCGGCAGCTGCCATCCTATTCCCATGCAGGCTGTCCTGTTCCTGTCCTTTTATGCCTGATTAAAGCCTGTAAACTCCAGCTACCTCGAATCTTGACTCTTATTTATTGAGCTATCTGTTTATATAAGTATCCTGAAAAATAGATCCGGTAATTAATTATTTATTTACCACAACCAAAAGACTTTTTCTTCACTGTCACATGTTGTACTTCATCTAATTTCTGCTTTTCTCTCTCCTTTATATAGTACTGTTTTTATGTTGTCTTTTGTTTTGTACTTTTCTCATCATACTGAATCTTTCTTAATAATTATAGAGAATATTTAAAAAAAAGAAATTTTGAAAAACTTTCTAAAATTATTTGATATCATTAAAATAATTATATACAAATATTCCCATCTGTAAATAAAGAAATACATTCAATGTAAAAGGTACAGACATATGCTTATATGTTTTTCAAAATATAGTGAGACTTACAACTGACACATGTCATAGGTTTTTGCTTTATATTTGCCTAGGCCCATAACCCTGAGCATTATTAGAATGGTGAAGCAGCAGCACAAAAGTGAGGTGTAAGTCATGTTAGGAGATGGATTAGTTATTACATTAATTTGTATGAGTCTGTACAAAAGTTCACTTGAAGTATGCACATAAATGTAGGTGTGTGTTTGAAATGTAAACACTTTCTAAACCTCTCTTGCTTCTTTCTGCACTCTTCTTGCTTCTTTCTGCAACCCCGTGCCTCTTTTACATCACTCTTCCCTCTTTATGTACTCCTTTTCCCTCTTTCTGCATCTCTCTTGTTTCTTTCCCTACCCCACTTCCCCCTTACTACATCTCTGTTGCTTCTTTATGCACTTCTCTTACTTCTTTATGTACATCTCTTGCCTCTTTCTCCACCTCACTTTCCCCTTTCTGCATCTCTTTTGCTTCTTTCTGCATCTTTTTTGCTTCTTTCTGCACCCGTTGTGCCTCTTTCTGCATGCCTCTTCCCTCTTTCTGCATCCCTCTTGCCTCTTTGTGCACCTCTGTTGCTTCTTTCTGCACTTCTTTTGTTTTTTTCTGCACTCCTCTTGCCTTTTTCTCCTCCTCTGTTCATTCTTTCTGCACATTTTTTGTTTCTTTCTACACATCTCTTGTTTCTTTCTGCACCCCTGTTGCTTCTTCATGCATCCCTTGTGTCTCTTCCCTCTTCTGCACCCCTCGTGCATCTCTTACACCTCTGTTCCTTCTTTCTGCACTTCTTCTCTTTCTTTCTGCACCTCTCTTGTTTCTTTCTCTATCCCTCTTTCCTCTTTTTCTACCCCAATTCCCCCTTTCTGCATCTCTATTGCTTCTTTATACACTTCTTCTACTTCTTTCTATATATATCTCTTGCTTCTTTCTGTACCCCTCAAGCTTTCTGCACCCCTCTTTCTGCACTACTCTTCCCTCTTTCTCAAGCTCTGTTGCTTCTTTCAGCACCCCTGATGCTTCTTCGTGCACCCCTTGTGTCTCGTTCACACCCCTCTTCCCTCTTTCTGCACCCCTCTTTCAGCTCTTGCACCTCTGTTCCTTCTTTCTGTACTTCTTCTCTTTCTTTCTGCACCGTTCTTGTTTCTTTCTGTATCCCTCTTGCCTTTTTCTCCACTCCACGTTCCCGTTTCGGCATCTCTTTTGCTTCTTTATCTACTTCGTTCTGCAACTCTCTTTCTTCTCTCTGCACCCAATGTGCCTCTTTCTGCATCAATCTTCTCTCTTTCTGCACTCCTCTTGCCTCTTTGTGCACCTCTGTTGCTTCTTTGTGCACTTCTTTTGTTTTTTGCTGCACCCCATTGCCTTTTTCACCTCCTCTGTTCATTCTTTCTGCACTTTTTTTATTTCCTTCTACACCTCTCTTGCTTATTTCTTAACCCCTGTTGTTTCTTCATGAACCCCTTGTATCTCTTTCACATCCCTCTTCCCTCTTCCTGTACCCCTCTTGCATCTCTTACACCTCTGTTCCTTCTTTCTGCATTTCTTCGGTTTCTTTCTGTACCTCTCTTGTTTCTTTCTCTATCCCTCTTGCCTCTGTCTCCACTCCACTTTCCCCTTTCTGCATCTCTATTGCTTCTTTATACACTTCTCTTGCTTCTTTCTGCACCTCTCTTACTTCTTTCTGCATGCCTCTTTCTCAACCCCTCCTCCCCTTTCTGCATTTCTGTTTCTTCTTTTTGCACTTCTCTTGCCTCTTTCTGTACCTCTGTCCCTTCTTTCTGCAACCCGTATGTCTCTTTCTGCACCCCAATTCCCTTTTTCTTCTCCCCTCTTGCTTCTTTCTGCTCCTCTGTTGCTTCTTTCTGAACCTCTCATGCTTTTTTGAACCCCTCTTGCTTTTTTCTGCACCCCTTGTACCTCTTTCACATCCCTCTTCCCTGTTTCTGCACCCCTCTTGCCTCTTTCCGCACCTCTGTTCCTTGTTTCTGCATGCATTAAAACTAAAGATGCTGCACTTCTCGTTTCAAGTAGAGACCGAAAATCATGTGCTGTATTGCATGCAAACCTTTCAAAGATAAATATAAAACAGCAACCTATCACATGTATGCTGTAAGTGTCACCATCATCCTGAAAGTATCCATGCATATGTTTGTACGCCACATAAATGTAGGTGTCCATGAATATATGTCTCTACTTACTCATATACTCTGATATGTGTTATCCATCTGAAGATGCTACATGTGTAAAACACAAGTATACATCTATTTCTGTCCTTCTTTTATATATGGTGCACTATGAAAAGGTACAGACATATACATGCAAGGTTTGAGGAAGATGGTGAGATTAATAGCACAGACATGTCAAACATTACTGCTTTGCCCTTAGCTATGCTCAATACCTAACTAGTAGTGGGATAGTGAAGCAGTAGCAGTAGAAAAGTGATGTTTAAGTTAAGTTCAGTGACTAAGTACTGATTACGGTACTTTGTTTGAATCTGTGGAAAAGTTCAATTGAAGTATGCCACATAAATGTACGTGTCTGTTTGAAATGTAAAGTGCAATCTTTCAAATGTTAACCTCATCGCTACTTGAGAGTTTCCCCTGCTGTGCTGGACAGCAATGAAACCGGGTGTGGTCATGACGAGCTCAGCTCGTCATGAGCACCTGAGAGGTATATGCCATGACGAGCTGGGCTTGTCACGAGCATGGAAGGGGTTAAACCCTTTATGGCTGAAGTATATCTCTACTTGCATATCCATTTTGATACATATCATACATGTGAAGCTGATAGACATATAAAACACAGGTATACATCTATTTGTATATTACATTTAAATGTGCTAGCAAAAGGTACAGAGGTATGTCTACAATTTTTGAGGAATATAGTGAAACCTACAACTGATACATGTAATAGATCTGTCTGACGTATTGCATACCTCCATTGGTAGTGCTTGGGTGATTGTATGAGTGCAAGGGTAGTCGCTGTGTAATGTGAGGAGAGGATGGATAGTGACTGGCTAATGAGTACACACATAGAGGTGGAGTGTATGCATAAGTGTATAAATACTACCTGAAGTCATAGATGAGTCATTGATTATTGCATAGGGGAATAGATCAGTGCAACAGTAGGGCATGGGTGATTCTACAACTACAAGCATAGTGCCTGAGTCATTTTATGGGTGCATAGGTAGAGCCTGCTTGATTGCATGACTACAGGAGTAGTACATAAGTAATGTCTGGATGATTCTATAAGTGTATGGGTACTGCCTGGGAAATTACATGAGTACAAAAATGGTGCCTGGGTGATTAGAGGAATGCAAGGGTAGTGCCTGGGTCATTATATAAGTGTATGGGTAATGGCTCAATGATCAAAGGAGTGCTTGGGTAATGGCTAAGTGATTGCATGAGTGCAGAGTTAATGTGTGGGTGATGAGAGGAGTGCAATGTCTGGGTGATTGCATAAGTGTAGAGTAATGTTTGGGTGGTTGTATGAGTGTAGTGGTAGTCAAATCAAAATTTCTTTATTTGGTATTTCAGTTATAGAAATCCATAAAAGCAATATTGTGCACATTTTTATAATATTACGCAGACAGTTTATAGTACACTGCAACTAAAAAAAGCAAAGTTAAAAAGGATGTAGGTTCACATTTCATTTAAAACATTAATCTTTGGTTAACAAAAATCACTTTTACAAGTTTTTTCTATGCCTAAAAATGCATTTCAAGAAGTTAACAACGTGATAACAAGTAATTTCCGAATCTAAAAACTGTAAGCGCAACATGGCAGGGCGGCACTGTCTGACACCCCACAATTTAAACAAAGATAGTAACCAGAGTTTGCGATGGTCATTATAAAATTTGCAAAACATGGCTACATGTATGGTGGACTGCACTGATTTGTCATCACAGGGACAGAGAGGTAAAGTTGGGTCCCAAGCATTCATTGTGGGGAAAGCTACTATCCGGTGAAATAGGTTTAATCTAAATCTAGTCAATAGAAATCGATCGAAAATACCTATTTCAAGCGTTCAGTAAGGCTGGATGGAAAGGGTAGTCTGGACCATGATAGCGTGATGGACAGAGGGTTTCCCTATTTCGCTGGCGAGCCTTAAGTTGTCTAAGTGGCTCAGGGCCATGTCTTTTAGCTCTTTCTTGGATATCTCACTGATCTTTGCCGGTGTGGAATAGAAAGTTTCTAGGCCTAGGTCAGTGAGAAAATTTCTGATGTAGGCAAGCCATCTTATTTTTAGGGAATGGTCTAGTGCCATAGAGTCAGCCACGATCCCCTTGGTTGGTGTGTTTTTGTCAGAGGTCCAGATACGTCGCCATAGCAGCAACGGTTGGATTTTTGCCAGGTCCTCTATATATGGTATGCCTAGTTCTGTGTGGCACGCGTATGTTGAGGATCGTTTCGGTGCTACAAGGAGAAACCTTAGGAAAGTGTTTTCTGCAACCTGTAAAGCGGTAACATCCGTGTGCCCCCAGACTCCGGCCCCATACAGTGCGGTTGTCTGGCATTTGGCACTGTAAATTTTTAATAATTCCAGGGGCGCCCGTTTGCCCAGTTTTTGTGAGAAGGACATCAGGGCTGCTATGGCTCTCTTAAAACAATGTTTCCTGGCCTCGACTGCCGGTTTCCAGGACAATTTGTTGTCTATCGTGATGCCTAGATAGGGGTAGTGAGCCGTCACATCTATTTTTTGGTTTTTAAGCGATAGGTCCTTGGGCCGTTTTCTCCCTGTACCTGCCATCATTACAAAGGTCTTCTTAATGTTAATATGGAGGTCGAGACTACCCATGAAGGTCGAGTATCTGGACAGTGCCTTCTGCAGTTCACGCGGAGTCCGTGCCAGTAGGACGGCATCGTCTGCATAGAGCAGAGCGGGAATCGGGCGTTGTTTTGCTTGAGGGAGGTCCTGGGCACCCCTCAAAAGCTCGACCTCCAAGCTGTTTGTATAGAGGGAGAATAAAAAGGGGGCCAGGACACAACCTTGCCTGACTCCACGCTCTACCCCAAAAGATGCCGATAGCTCGCCCTTTGCACCGAAACGGACTCTCGCGGAAGCCTTAAAGTATAATTTCCTCAGGAAGTCTAAAAGTGGGGATCCACCCCCATTTGTGACAGTGCGGACCATAGTTTCGTGTGGGCGACGCAGTCAAAGGCTGCGGACAGGTCCACATACACCATGTAGAGTCTGTCCTGCTTTGCGTGAATGTATTTCCCTATGATCATAGATAGATTTAGAGCCTGTTCTACTGTCCCAAAGCCTTCCCGGAAACCAAATTGCAAATCGGACAGGATACCCCTTTCCTCCACCCACTGCTGGAGTCGCTCGAGAATGACCCTGCCAGCTACCTTGCCTAGCGAGTCCAATAATGAAATTGGGCGGTAGCAGGCAGGGTCCTGGCGGTCTCCTTTGAAAATTGGGACCATAACGGACTTCGTCCAGGACTCCAGAAGCCCCTTCTTTGCAGCTGCCGTGCATACCCTGGTGAGTATGGGGGCCCAGAGATCTGTGTTATGTTTGAAGAAGTCCACTGGAACACCGTCAGACCCGGGGGCTTTTCCATTTTTACTTGATTTTAGGGCCAGTAGGACCTCGGAGATGTCAACCTCTATGGAGATGGGGTATGCCACAACTGGAGGAGTTTCATCATCACTTTCTAAGTATGTTTCTGTTTTTTTGAAAATTTTAGAAAAGTGAGATACCCACACGGCCTCTTCTATGGCAACTTCGATTTTTGGAGTATTATCATCGGCCAGAAATGGAGATCTCACTACTCTCCAGAAGGCTTCGCTGTTTTTTGCAAGGGCACTTTTGTGAAGTTCGTCCCACGGGGCCTGCTTTAATTCAGCCTTTCTCTGGTTCCTCACACAGAGGTATTCTTTTCTAAGTGTGGCAATTAGCTGAGGATCTCTGTCATCTTTATTCAGTGCCACTTTTAGTTTGGAATGAGCCAGTGTGCAATCATGATTAAACCATCCTTTTTTGTTCGAGGTTTGGGCTGTTGGTTTCCCTGTGAGTAGGGACTTAATTTTTTCTAAAATCATAGAGAAATTACTTAAGACTTCCTCTTCTGCCACCGTTTGATCTAGGCATTTTTTTATGTGGGGGTATGCAGATCTTATCAGCTCTTCAGTGAGTTGGCCGGGGTTTATCTTCGCCCATTTTAAGGTGTACCCGTTTAACTGACCCAAGTGTAGGTTATTCTGACTCAGGGTTTTTACTATCATTAGGGGAAGGGATTGTTGGTGAATTAGGTTCAATTCCAGTTTAAGAGCCGAATGGTCACTTTCAGCCTGATTCATGAAGCGAAATAGCGCCCGCAATGGCAGCGAAAACGCAATTGCGGGTGCAAAACACGGAATCGGCATTCATGTACGAAATAGCGAAATCGCTAAAAAATAATAGCGAGCGGAATAGCGATTACGCTGTAAAAGTCGCAGACTCCGGGAAGTCGAGCATTAGCGAAAATGAAATAGCGACCAACCACGGAATCTGCGAATTGAATAGCGAAACGCAATACTGTCTCAATCGGCATTCATGAAAGAAATACATTAGCGAAAAATCGCTAAATCGCACATTAGCGCGGCGCAATTTAAGGACAACTCAAAGCAGGTGGTAACCATAAAAGCCATGATTAACCAAATTTTGAAAAACTGTTAGCCAATCACCAACAGGTCCAGGCCTGACCAATCACACATAAGGACATTCAGCAGCAGCAATAGGCGTTCCACAATGCCTGGGATGTACATGGTGGTGAGGCGGCGAAGGCTACAGCGAGCAGCACGGAGGAGACGCATGAGGCAGGCACGGATTTACCGGCAGCGGGTCACCTTGCTGGGGCAAACCAGAGAACAGATTTATGCCAAATACAGGCTGAATGGGGAAATGATCACCTGGCTGATACAAGAACTCGACCCCATCATGCAGCACCCAACAAGGCGAAACAATTCTGTGCCCACACATGTGCAGGTATTGTGCAGCCTGCACCTCCTGGCATCCGGCAGTTTCCAGGGCATAGTAGCCGCTGCTGGGGGGATTTCCCAGCCCACCATGTCACGCTGCCTCCACACTTTTGTTGACGCCATGCTCACCCAGCTCCACCAGCACATCACATTTCCCACCAGCCAACAGGATTTGGACCTCACAAAACTACAATTTTATAATGTTGCCCATTTTCCCCATGTCCTTGGCTGCATAGACTGTACCCACGTCGCCATCTGCCCACCAGCTGGCACGGAGTATATGTACCGCAACAGGAAGTCGTACCACTCCCTCAACATACAGATGGTCTGCAATGCCAAGACCATCATCACTGACATTGTGGCCCAGTACCCAGGGAGTACCCATGACTCCTTTATCTTCAGGCACAGCAGACTCCACACACGACTGATCAGGGGAGAGTTTGGGGAAGGACACCTACTTGGTAAGTACACTTTGTCGACAATGTCACATTGCTATGAAGTAACTGCGCTGCACAGGCAATCAACATCTGCTCCTCTCATTCAGGTGACAGTGGCTACGCCCTACGGGAATACCTCCTGACCCCTTACCTCAACCCTGCCACACCTCAGCAACGCCGCTACAATGTTGCGCACATCCGGACAAGGAACTCTATTGAAAGGACATTTGGCCTGCTCAAGAGCAGGTTCCGTATACTGCACAAGACAGGTGGGGCCATGTATTACAGTCCTGCAGCGTGCTGCCGCATTGTGGCTGTCTGTGCAATGCTTCATAACATTGCAACCAAGCGCCGGATACCAGTTGACATCTCAGGCAGTGAATCTGAGGGGGACGACCGGCCACCAGCACATGCGCAACATGCACGCGGGGAGAACCCAGCTGAAGGCCACAGACGTCGCAACCACATCACAGCTAACAATTTCTAGCCCACCCCCTTCCCCCACCCCACATATCACAATTGCATGCAAACTGTAATGATTACACAAGGCGTATGTGTGCACCAAAATAAATGTATTTGTTTGAATCACAAAAAAATAAATGGGTGTTCGTAATAACTATATACAAAAAGCAGTATTCATGCATACTGCATGGGACGCTCCATTGCAGGCTTAAGTTCAGCCTGCGCCTGTGTCCCTGTCACAATGTCATTGCCGTCTCCGGCGCACAAGTTCCTGGCGCCTGGGAGCCTCTTCCTCTTCCTGGGCAGCTGGAGGTGGGGCTGCCCTTGCGCTGCGCCTAGGTGGGGGGGCCTGCGTGGCAGAGTGGCTGCTGACACTAGAGGCACCCTCACTAGCATCATCACCCCCCACAATTGCCGGAATCACAGGTGCGTGCAGTGCGGTGACCGCGGTTGTCAAGTGCTCCAGCACCCGGGTGATATCTTCGCAGCACTGGACGAGTTGGTGCTGCTGGGTTAAGGAGCGGCGCGCAAGCAGGGTGGTGGCATTTGCCGAGGCATAATTTGAGCGGCTGTAGGTGGACAGCCGGCTCAGCAACTGGTGGTGGCGCCTGCTAGCAACACTTCGGTGCTTCACCAGCGCAGCAGTGTTGTGTTCCATAGCCGTCGTCATGCGGTCAATGGCCGCCGTCATGCGGTCCACCCTGTCGCCCACTCCCGCAACATTGCGGCCGATCTTCTGCAGCTGGAGCTGGATGGCTCCCTGCTGCTGCGACTGGCGCTGGTGTAAACGCAGCATGCGCCGCTCCACACTCATGCATGCGTGGAAGTGGCCATTGCCCCTCCTGGTGGTCGGCCGCTGTGTAGCCGATGTGGCTGGCCCAGATGGTGGTGGACGAGCTGCAGGTCTTGCAGCAGCTGGTGTTGCAGGTGCGGCAGGTGTGGTGGGTGGCCTGGCCTTGGCAGCCGGTGGGCGTGAGGCGGATGCAGCAGGCAAGGTGGGTGGCCTGGCCTTGGCAGCCGGTGGGCCTGATGCGGATGCTGCAGGCAAGGTGGGTGGCCTGGCCTTGGCAGCCGGTGGGCCTGATGCGGATGCTGCAGGCAAGGTGGGTGGCCTGGCCTTGGCAGCCGGTGGGCCTGATGCGGATGCTGCAGGCAAGGTGGGTGGCCTGGCCTTGGCAGCCGGTGGGCCTGATGCGGATGCAGCAGGCAAGGTGGGTGGCCTGGCTGCTGGTGTTGGCGCTGGCGCAGGGGCTGGTGGCTGGGTGGCAGGTAGGGATTCCTCCTCCTGGGCCTCCTCGTCGATCAGCAGCCTCTCACTGTCGCTGCTATCTCCTGCACCTGTGAGGGTAAGTGGATACTCATTAGGTGCATGTGACTGACAGACGTGCAGATGTTACATGCATGCTGGGTGTCATTCCCTGGGTGGCTGTGTATTTGCGCACTTTGGAACCTTTCGGGCCGCATTGTCGTAGTACTACATTGTGGACATACTACGTCTCCCACAATGCTTCAGGGCTTTTTCTGATGCACGGCATGACTAAGGGCCAATGAGTGAGCCTATTTGGTCATGGGCGGTCATAGGGACAGGGTCGCAGTCGCATGCCACTTACCTTGGGTGTCTTGGGTGGGGCGGGAGGAGTCCAGAGGGGTGACGCCAACACACGCCTCCCTCTCCAACGTGTCCTCTACCCGGTCCTCCAGGGGGGTGTTGAGTGGGACAGTCGGGCCACCTCCTCCGGTGCCTGATGCCTCACCAAGGCGCTCCGCAACCCTCTCCTTGGCACGCCCTCTGAGGTCGTACCACCGCTTTTTTAATTCCTCAAGGGACCTGTCCGCAACTCCCACAGAGTTCACACTTGCGGCAATCCCCACCCAGATCCTCCTCTTCTCCTGCTCCGGGACCCTCCGGGAGTTTGCACCAAACAGCTGGTCGTGGTTGGCCACCACACCCTCTATGAGGTTCTCCAGCTCCTGTTCCGAAAATTTCAATTTGCGCTTTCGGCCAGCGCTGTTGCTGGGTCCGGCCTGCGGGTCCTCTGCCATAGCGGTCGCTATTTCGGCGGGGTCGGGATGCGCAAACGGCGGGTTGGTGGCAGCTTTTCCGTCGTGGACAGTCGACTGTTAGCGTCACTGTGGTGTTTGGGGGTGGGATTTGGCTGCTTCCTGGTTGTGATGTCATCACGGTGCTCGGAATGCGTCTTCCCGTTTTCCTGATCCCGCGAGAATGCGACTCGCAATCCCGTGCAATCGGGATTGCGAGCGCAATCTCGTGCGATCGGGATTGCGAGTCGCAATCCCGATCGCAGGTAGCCGGAAATAGCGATTATTCTGCGTTTTTGGTGGGTCGCTAACGGCTTTAGCGCCCGCATGCGAGTCGCTATTTTTTCTCAGAAAAGTACATGAATGCCGTTTTGCGTTTCCTCAATAGCGAGTCGCTATTGATCGCTATTAGGGACACGCAAAACGGCCCGTACATGAATCAGGCTGTTAGTACATTAGGAATAACTTCAAAGTGCTTGGCTCTATTTAGCAGACCAGACGATAGTAAGATATAGTCTACCGTTGTGTGATAATCCCTCCCCACATAGGTTGGCTCTAACTGATTGGTAGTACCATTTAGACTGTTCGCTATTTGGAGGTCCAGGTCTGATAGCAAATCGTTCATCGTGGCACCGAGTTTAGTGTGACGGAAGTGGGTAAGGGGGTTGCCCTTCTCAGTCACCATCCCAGCACAGTTTTTTCCCGAAAGGGTGCAGTGATGTAGATTGAAATGCCCCCCCATAAGAAAAAGACGGTGCCCTTTCCGCCTTTTGCCTGTCTTAAATTGGAGAGTTTCTCATTTAAATTAGATATCACCCTCAGAAGCTGTCGTTCCTCCAGATTATTATAGAAATTGATAAGGAAGACTGTCTCGTTTTTGGGTAGGGAGAGGGAAAGAAGCTGGAAATTAACGTCCAGTTCAAAAATATTTATTATTATTTGCTGGATGGTATTAGCTATGTAGATATTTAATCCCCCTTTGGCCTGCCCATAGTCCCCATCAATGCTGGGGATAAATACGTCCTGAATCTCAGAAGGTGGAGTTCCGTCAGCGACCATGTCTCCTGAAGGCAGACAATTTGTTGTCTGTCTACAAGGCTCAGCACACTCCCATCTTCAATTTTTGGGCGGAGACCAGCAATGTTCCAGAAAACGACGCCCAGGACTTGGGGGTCCCCCTTGGGAGCATCGCCAGTGTGTGGAACAGAAGGAATGTCAGGCTCCACTGAGTTTAACCTCAGTGGGTCTTCTGCCTTTGATGGTCAATCAACTGACTCTAGGCCACTGTACCTATTCATCGTTGGTATTCCATTCCAGCCCTCCCAGCGTGGTGGCTCCCTATAGTTACCCCTCTGATGTTGTCCTCCCCACTCTTCCCTTTCTCTGCCCTGATATCGTGGTCCCACTGTGTACCAGGGTCCATCATAGAGAGAACCTTCGCGAAATCTGGGGGGGTAGAAAAAAGAGAGGCGCTTTGTTCCTATCCCACCGTTTAAACTCAAATCTTCCCCTGAGCAGATATGGTCAGCTATTCTGGGGTCTTCAAAGGTGATTAGGACGCAGTCACCCTGTATTGTTTTTCTACGATGGCCGACCCAAGGGGCCCTTCTAACCATCAGAATTCTAGTTGAACAGTACGCCGGGGGTGGGCGGTTCATACTGAGCCAGTGTTGAATCTTATTCCTTAGTGACCAGTTTGATTCAGAGTTTTGATCCACCAGTTCTGGAACGCCAGTCATGATGACGACGAAGGGACTCACTTCTGGCGGGAGGTTGACAGGAAGTCTGCCATCTAACGGTTCTCTCTCCCTCCCTTTATTCGATTGTGTTGATTGTATTTTTAAGCCTGTGTTGTTATATTCACGATTAGTGTTTGTGTTAGTGGTTATATTTGGAGGATTTGATGGTGGCTTCTCTATTGTCTTGTTTTTAACCACTGTGGTTTGGTTGGGTTTGGCTGCTACCACTGGGACAGTCGATTTTTTGTTTTGGGCGGTGGGAGTAGAGCAGGGGTGCTTACCTGCCACTCCTTTTTGTACTCCCTGGTTTGGGTTAGGTTTTGAGTTGGGTTTTATCAGGGCTGAGAGTTCGGCTAATACTTTTTCTATCTTGGATAATCTGACTTGTAATGGTGTGAGGGTTTGTTTTAATAGGTCTCCAATTATTAATAACAGTTGGGTGTTGGGGTTTTCATCTGCCTCCTGGTTTGATGGTGCATTGATTGCAGTTTCTAAGCTAATCGGGGGCGGGGTGTCATGTGGTGTGTGGTGTACCATCACCGTATGTCTATTCCGATCTTCTATCAAAGGGGAGCTGGGGGGGTTCTCTACTGTCTCGGTATGAGGTTTAGAAGGTTTTTCTGTTTTTTTGTTTGTTGGGCCTACAGGTTTCTTTTTCCTTATTGCTCCCTCTCTCCTCCCTCTTGACTGCCTTATCTCTTCCGGGGTGGGTTGGGGCACTAGATCTGGTGTCTTTTCTAGATCTGAGATTGATTGTGTTATGGAGAGCTGTGAGACCGATAGGTCAACTGCGTTGGGTAAGCTATGCCTTTGACCCCTACCTTCACTCCATCTTAAATCCCTACGGGGATCCGGCGTTCTTACATTTGCCAGGTGCCCCATGGAGGATCTTTTAGCGTTTGCTAGATCTTGGGATACTCTGCGCTCCATGAGCGAGATGCTCTGGTCTATGAACGAATTAGCCCTAGTGATGAAGCTATCTATAGGACCTGTAAGTTGCCCTTTCTTTGCCGCAGTTTTGCTTCTGCTTCCTCTAGTGGACATGATGAGATTTGGAAGCTATCGAAAGGTAGCATAACGTATGTAAGGACTGGAAAATATGGGGGTTCGTAATAATTGTAAATAGATGTTAGTGGAAAATAGACGGGACGGTAGCAATTCAAAGGATAGTCCTGGATGATGACAGTTTTTAGGGGGGTGGCCCAGCCCGGTCCTAAACAGTCTCTAACGGGCTACAACGGGCCCGCCCTTGGCCCGGGCTTCGCCCCGAGCGTGTCCCGCGTGTGCGTAGTTGTGATTCCTTTAAGTAGTTGAGAGACTGGGAGGGGGAGAGGCGGAGGGGCAGAGCGAGAAGAGGACCCAGGTGCGGCCACTAAGCTGGAACTTGGCCCCCTGGTCCTCGCAGTCCCGCTGCACGCCCGTACAATCACCTCTCACCGTGGTCCCAAAATGATTCTTTGCTCCAGCGAACTCCCAGGGCAGTGAGGAAACAAGCACAATCTCAAGCCTTCGAGCGGCACCCGCAGAGTGGGGGTCGCGAGGCGCTGATAAGGGCGGGGCGGAGCGAGAAGAGGACCCAGGTGCGGCCACTAAGCTGGAACTTGGCCCCCTGGTCCTCACAGTCCTGCTGCACGCCCGTACAATCACCTCTCACCGTGGTCCCAAAATAATTCTTTGCTCCAGCGAACTCCCAGGGCAGTGAGGAAACAAGCAGAGTGTCAAGCCTTCGAGCGGTGTAGTGGTAGTGCCATGGTGATTGGAGGAGTCCACAGGTAGTGCCTGGGTGATTTTATACGTGAATGGGTACTGGTTGGATGATTGGAAGAGTACAGTCGTAGTGCCTGGGTGATTTGAAAAGTGCAAAGGTAGTGCCTGGGTCAATATATATTTGTATGGGTAGTGCCTGGATGATTGAAGGAGTGCTTTGGTAATACATATCTGATTGCAGGAATAATGCCTTGGTGATTGCATATCTGCACAGGTAGTACCTAAGTGATTGCAATACTGCAGGGGTAGTGCCTGGGTGATTGTATGAGAACAAGGGTAGTGCCTGGGTGATTGGAGGAGTACTAGGGTAGTGCGTGACTGATTGCACAGCAGCATGGTTACTGGCTGAGTGATCGGATAAGTACATAGATACTGACAGGGTGATTGGAAAAGTGCAAGGGTAGTGCCTGGGTGATTGAAGTAGTGTATAGCTAATACATTGATGATTGCATCAGTACAGAGGTAACGTCTGGGGTATTAAAGCAGTACATGGGTAATGCCTGTGTGATTGCATGACTGCAGGGGTATCTGGTGGATTACAGGAGTACATAGGAAGTGACTGGGTGATTTTATAAGTGCATGGGTACTGCCTGAGTGATGGCAGGAGTACCGAGGTAGTGGCTGAGTGACTGGAGGAGTGGAAAGGTAGTGCCTGTGTGATTCTATAAGTGCATGAGTACTGGCTGAGTGATTACATAAGTACAATGATAGTGTCTGCCTGAATGGAGGAGTGCAAGTGTAAGTGCATGGGTAGTGATTGCATGAGTGCATAGGTAGTGCCTGGGTAATTGCATGAGTGCAGGGGTAATGCCTAGGGGATTGCAGCATTGCATATGTAGTGCCTGGATCATTGGAAGACTGCATGAGTAGTGTTTGTGTATTTTTTAGCTGCATGAATGTTCGATCTAGCAAAATATAATACAGCAGTCTATTTCATTACTCTACTGTAACTCTCCATATTATTAAAACCATGCATGCATATGTCTTTACCTTTTTAAATCATCTTCATATCATCTTCTTATCTAAATATACAAATAGGTGTGTACTGTATCTTCACATGCATAGCAGACATGAGAACGAGCACATGTGCAAGAACAGACATATAGCAATCACAAAACCATGCAGACCTTAAACTTAAAACTTGACAGACTGCACTTTACATTTACTCATACAAATGACCCTAATACATAATAACTCTACAAACATGTCTCAAACCTCACTTATGTGCTGCTGCTTTACCATTCTACAACGACTTATAAATGTTACAATTAGCCAAATACAAACCAGGAACGCTTCCCATGTCTCTGCTATAAGTCTCACCATATTCCTGAAAACTTACATGCATATTTCTGAACCTTTTTCTAGCACCATCATATATAAAAGAAATATACAAATGGATGCATATGTGTGTTTTATACATCTAGCATCTTCTGATACATAACACATATTAGAATATATCTCCTAGTACAGACGTTCTTCTTTCACAACACTATGCACACCTCAAAAATTCACAGAACAAACTTCCAATTTCAAGCAAACACCAAAAATGATGCAGCATATTTCAACTGTACCTTTCTAGAGACTTATAAAAAGTACCCTAATCACTAATACCTTATGTCAACATCTTTTAAACCACACTTTTGTGCTGCATCTTCACCATTCTACTACTACTCACAGTCTTGAGCCTACCACATAAGAAGCAACAACACCTCTTTGTTATACATCGTACACCTTTAAATGTGTAAGACATATGAAAATAGATATACAAGTCAAGACTTACTTTGGACACAAGTCCATGCACACCTTAAAACTTGCCAGACTGCATTTCCAATTTGAAAGCGACACCTAAAATTATGCAGTATACTTCAAATGTGCATTTCTACACACTAAAACAAACTACCATAATGCATCTTTCAATATACACATAGTACAATACAGAATGTATTTAAAAAATAAAGCTAATACATAATATACCTCACAAATGTATAACTCAACTTCCAAATTGATTTGTAGAATATGAAATATCAGAAATTCATAAAAGATTTTCTTATGCACACAATCAATGTAATGCACTACTCTCAACAAGGTGGAACCAGTAATGGCAAACCTCCCTCTCTTTCTCAACAGAAATAAATGTAAGTAACAAATCCCATTGCTTTCTACATTATTTCAAATTGTAAAACACATTTCTATTGGTTAGACATATTAACCCTTGCCAACTGACTTCTAAAATTGCCCAAACTGATTCTGCAATTTTCTGGAGTCGCGACTCCAGCGTACACCATCGCGATGATCAGCGAATCCACACAGGAGTTCTAAAATATACTACTAATAATAATAGCACTATATTTTGAGAACACACCACTTCTAAAAACAATACTGACTTGGGAAATCTTACTTTAATAACAGATTACTTATATATAAATTGCAATTCAATATTTTAAAACCATAGTAAAGAGCTTAATCACAGTTTCCATAGTAACAGTTTTTTGCAGCATTCAACTGAACAGGCAGGTCAAAAGTACACCATATTTTCAACTTCAGCACATAAGGTTACACATACAAACAGCAGGTGTGCTTGACTTTTACAAAGTGTTACCTTATCCTATCAACTGTACCTTTCGAACATTTTTTAATAACCAATAAGAAGCATGCTTTTTAAAGAAAGTAACATGCACCCTATTTTTGACTCTACAATGTTCATAAAAAAGCCACTCAATTATCTACTGCATCTTGTCCACCATTTTAGATACCTCTCATTCTACCAACTGTCTACCTCAGTTACAGACATCTTTACATTACTTCCAGACATCCCTTCAAGATGCTTACAGTGTGAATTGTTGGACACAGCTATGTTTTCTGGTGCAAAAGGTATGCTGAACACAGAGGTATTGACAAAGACCTAGCTTTACAAAATGTAGTCATTAAATGGATTGCACAGAGAGGATTAAAGTGACACCAATTTATGCCTTTGGTACAAGGGTAGTCAGGCACTACTCTTGCACTCCTCCATCCACGCAGGCACTATCATTGTAATCACTCAGACAGTACTCATGCACTTATAAAATCACACAGGCACTACCTTTCCACTCCTCCAGTCACTCAGCCGCTACCTCAGGACTCCTGCCAATGTCCTACAACACAAGATACTTTACAAGTTTAACTTTTAATCTTCTCATTAACTTCAACCACACTCCCTTTTTAAAACAACTTCACAAATGCAACACTACCATCTAAATGATATACTACTACATTATTTATTTAAGGATGAATCGCGAATCTGATGTTACACAGGGGGCTGCGCTGAGAGCCGCGTTGGGGTTGTGACTCCAAAAGAGACCCTACTTCCAATATTCAAAAATCGCCCTGAGGGTCCCATCCCCCTGGACATTACCTCTTTCTTTTTTTTTTTTTTAAATAAGGAAGAAGAAATGCGCAGCCCTTCTCTCATGGCCGATTTCAGCTCCGGGGACCCCATCCCCCTGTGCAAGGCCACATATTTAATTTTTATGTTTAATTTTTTTTTTTTGGGAGGGGGGCCGCGCAGCCCCCGTGTAATGTTGCGTCGGATTTGTGGTTCCATTATTGGCCCTGGGGACCAGCCTTATTTAAAAAAACAATAATAATAATTAAAAGAGGGAGGGGGCTGAGTTGCCCCTCTTCCCCGGGCCAGGCCTTGGGACCCCATCCCCTGGGGGCCTGGTCTCCTTGATGGGGACCACGGGGGAACCCCAATTCCCCCGTGGTCCCAGCCGGCTCCCCGCATCCTGCGGGAGCCAGCATTGCTCTTGGGCAAGGGGAGCTGCTAACATGCATCTCCACTTGTCCGAAAAAACACTGCTTTGCTTCTTGGAAGCGAGAGCAGATTTCCTGCTCTCGCATCCAAGAAGCAAAGCAGTGTTTGCTATGGCAGGGCCGGAGCCGTGCTCCCGCCCTGCCATACCAAACGGCAATGTCCCGGGGTGGGCACCCCGGGAAATTGCAGGAGCCGGTCCTGGGGGGTGGTGGTCCCCAGGGCCTTGGAGGGCTCCATGAGGGGGCTGCGCAGCCCCCCTCCCATCATTTGCACAGCCCCGGGAAGGTGGTGGCCACCAGGTCTGGGGATCCGCAACGGACCCAAGTTTGCCCCGGGGAGGTGGTGGTCCCCAGGGCAATGTGGGGAGGGGCAGGAGCCCCCCACACTCTCTTCATTAATATTTAAGCCCCATGGAGGTGGCTGTCCCCGGGGCTTGGGGGGCCCACGAGGCACCCCTCACATAATTACAGATGCCCCAGGAAGGGTTGCAGTCCTCGGGGCAGAGTAGCAGGGGCAGGAGCTTCCCCACACATTTTGTTTTTTAAAAGGCCCAGGGCGGGTGGCAGTCTCTAGGTCTACAGGGGGCTGCGTGCCTCCCCGCATATGATAAACAATGCCCTGTAGAGGTGGCGGTCCCTGGAGCTGTGTGGGCCCCCACAGCATAATTATGAATTACCCCCGGGACCTGACCCACCTGGGGTCTTAAAACAAACTTATAATTGGCTGAGGTGTTCCAATAATAAGCTTAATGTTCATTGGCTGCGAACCATTAAAAGTCGAAGTGTTTCCAGCCGTTCACTTTCCCTCCACAGAGTAGCAAGGGCATCTGATTGGCTCACATGTTCTAAGGAGGACCTTCCAGAGCTTAATGTTTATTGGTTGTGAACCATTGAAAGTAGAAGTGTTGCTAGCTATTCCTTTCTCCTCCACGGAGTAGGAGGGACATCTGGTTGGTTGACATGTTCTAAGGAGGAGTTTCCAGAGTTTAATGTTGATTGGTTGCGAACTTTTGTGAAAGTAGAAGTGTTGCCAGCCATTCACTTCCCCTCTGCCGAGTAAGAGGGATATCTGATTGGCTGACGTGTTCCAAGGAGGACTTTCCCAAGCTTAATGTTGATTGGCTGTAAGCCATTGATAGTAGAAGTGTTGTTAGCGATTCCTTTCCCCTCCGCGGAGTATTAGGGACATCTCATTGAGTAACGTGTTCTAAGCGGGACCTTCCCAAGCTTAATGTTTATTGGCTGTGAAGCATTAAAAGTAGAAGTGTTGGCAGCCATTCCCTCCTCCTCTGTGGAACAACATGAACATTTTATGAGTACAAATTTGTTACTTATTGGGTGGGAACGGTTCACTGTTGTCAGCCATTTTGTGACGCACTTCAAAGGACTACGGGGAAACAAAGTAGTAGCGGGGGTAGGAACACTAATAACTCTCAAGCCTTGAAATTAAGCTCGAGGACATGGAAAACCGTCAAAGACGGCAAAATTTACGACTTTCTGGTATTCCGGAGGGGTCTGAAGGCTCAGACCCTCGGGCCTATGTTGTCAAACTGTTTCAAAAAGCCTTTATAGACCTTTCGGACTGGGATTGGGACTCGCAGCTACAGAGAGTTCACAGGCTTCCTATCTTTCAAAGAGATAAGACCAGCAAATTTCCACGTCCTCTTCTGATATATTTTGGGAACTATCTACTGAGACAGGCGGTCTCACTGAAAGCGAGACCAAATACCCCGGTCACAGTTGAAAACATAACCTTTTTTGTTAGATCTGATCTAAGCAAAAATACGATGGATAGAAGGTGGAAGCTCCGCCAGATGATTGATTCTTTTAAATCTATCGGTTGTGAGGTCTACTTACAAGAGCCTGCTCGTCTTAAAGTTATTAAGGCCGGCCGATCTTACTTTTTTACTGATTTAAAAGAAGCAGAGACTGCACTCTCTAAGTTTAGCCTATGATCGGGTCTATGACTAAGTAATATACACAAAGGGGGGGAGAGAGGGAGGGGGAGGAGGGGGAGAAGCAATGTATAGGTATATTGGATATAGCAGAGGGCACGGAAGTGCGCCCTACTAGATGCATCGAATATCAGCTGAACTATGATACAAGATAGGTCTTTACTATATTACTGGTTCTTTATAGCGGTACTTTGATAAAACATTATTATTATTTACTTAATTTTTTTTTTCTGTTCCTCCCCCTCCCACCCCCTTTTTTCTTCTCTTTTCTCCCTCCTTTTTTTTACTCTCTCCTCTATTCTCTTCGTTTTTTCTTTTTCTTCTTCTGGCAGGGGCACTGGTTGTAGCCTCTCCGCTGCTGCTCTTAAGAGCTGCCCTTTCAGCGGCAGTAAGGTTAGTGGGGTGTTCTCCCCAATTGTACTAGGGAGGGTGGGTGGGGAATTGGTTTGGGTGGTGTTAAAAAAGAGGGAAAAAATAATCATTGCTCGAGACTTAATTTGGAAGCAAAGTCAAAATACAGTTATTATTTTATATAATGATTTAAAAACAGAGGAATATATACCAATGTGTTATCGTTTTTTTCTAGAATTTTTTTTTTCTTTAGATGCTTAAGCTGGAATGTAGCCGGCCTTAACAGTAAAAATAAACGTAGATTGGTTCAGGAAGAGCTTTGTTTGTATAAACCCCACCTTGCGTTGCTTACAGAAACTCATATTGGTGTAAAAGATAAAAAACTGCTTGGTTACTTGGGGTATGATCTTATCACTTGTTCAACTTTGGGCGCTTCTATACGGGGGGTTGCTATAATGAAGCGTAAACATCTGAATTTAGCAATTACACGGACAATGGCTGACTCAAAGGGAAGATGGGCTATCATTCAAGCCGAACTGGAGCAATTTAAATATGTATTCTGTGTGGTTTACGGCCCTAACACTGATGATCCAACTATGTTTGATAGATTAACCATGGAATTATTAGATTGGGAAGGCGAACTACTCATTATGGGCGATTTCAATTGTGTGATGAACTATCATTTAGATACAACCCGACGTCATGCACTAACACGGATGTGTAAAGTTAGATCAGCGATATTAGAACTAAGCCACATACATAATTTGAAAGATGTTTGGCGTACTATACACCCTAATGTAGCCGGCTTTACATATTATTCAGCACCTCATAAATTGTGTTCTCGAATTGATATGGCTTGGGCTACAGAGAGAATCACGAATAATTGCACAATAGAGCTATGTCCCAGAGTGACGTCGGATCACAACCCCATACTGATTGAAATTAATATACTGACAAAAAAACAAGAGCTCAGACAATTCACTTTCCCGAGATACCTCTTTTCAGATACAATTTTTACTGCCCAGCTTAAGCAACACATCACTGAATTTGTACTGTTTAACTTATACTCTGTGGCTGTAATACACGTTTGGGACGCTTGTAAAGCTAGCATTAGGGGCTACGTACAACAATACGTCTTACGGATTAACTCGGAAAGGCGGAAAGAGACTAAAACACTGACTTCTAATCTTATTGCCTTGGAAAATCACCTAATACAAGCTTTGCAGCAAGAAACGCCTAACGTAGATCAGATAAAGATGGATTTGATTAATTTGAAGATTGCTACTAAAAAGATCTTGATTGAAAGACATAGTCAGAAACTGCATAAGTATCATATCTCACAGTATGAAAGTGGGGACAAAATAGGAAAATTATTAGCATATAAAGCTGCTGACAAGAAAGCGAAGACCATGATCAAAGCTATAAAAGATGACAATGGGGTCTGCTACACTCAATCGGATGATATACTAAATCAGTTTGTAAACTACTACACTAGGCTATACACACCTGAGAACTCCCCTTCTAGCGATCTTATCTTATCCTACATTAATAGACATCTAGCCAATCAAAATAACGGTTTAAGGTTTAATCAATTGGAGGATGATATCTCTATTATGGAGATAAGAACAGCAATAGCTTCCCTCCCGTCCGGTAAAGCCGCCGGGGAAGACTTAATCCCAATCGAACTATATAAAATATGCTTACAGGAATTAGCTCCCCTGTTTAGCTTAGTTATTAATTCCATCAGGGAAACAGGGAAAGCGCCAGCTTCATGGAATAAGGCTAAAATAGTATTTTTCATAAAAAACCAGAAACCAGCCAATGATTGCGGGTCCTACAGGCCCATTTCTTTGATAAACACCGATGCTAAGGCCTTCGCCAAAATACTGGCCACTCGGCTAGCCCCCCACATGCCAGAGCTGGTTAACATCCAACAGCATGGGTTTGTCACAGGGAGAGACACAACGGCCCACGTCAACATGGCAATCACAGCCTTTGATGTAGCTTCTACGGAGCTCTCCCCACTCGGTATGATCATGCTCGACGCGGAAAAAGCGTTCGACCGAGTGGGGTGGGATTATCTCTGGGCCGTTCTTAGGGCATTTGGTTTTCAAAATAACTACATTGGCTGGATCAGATCCCTGTATGACCAACCTACAGCTAAGATAAGCTATGCAGGCATGGACTCTACCAAATTTCAGATAGCAAGAGGAACTCGGCAGGGGTGTCCTCTTTCACCCCTACTGTTCGCTCTTTCTTTAGAACCATTTTTAAATGCACTTATTACTCAAATGAATATTAGTCCTTTTCAATTTTTTAGACATGCTTTAAAAATAACCGCATACGCGGATGATATAGCTATCTTTACAACCGATGTAGTTAAATCACTACCCTTGATCACTAGAGAATCAGAAGATTTTGGGAAGGTTTCGGGGTATAAATTAAATTTAAACAAGACGCAAATTATAGCCAACTATAAAACACTGATTCCAGTCCCTGGCATCTGTACTAATGCTACATATCTTGGAATAAAAATGTCAGCTCATCTCGGAGACTTAATCGCTCTCAACTACAACCCACTCTTGAAAGAAGTAGCACTGTCTTTTAAAAAGTGGCACAAGATCCCATTGAGTCTTGTCGGCCGGATCAATCTTATTAAAATGAAAATTGTCCCCAAATTTCTTTACTTATTCAGATGTATACCCCTTCGACTTAGCAGTGCTTTTTTCAAAAGACTCGATGGGTTATGCAGTAGCTACATATGGGGCTATAAGAAAGCCCTTAGATCTATTCAATCATTGAAACTTTCCACTGAGAAAGGTGGACTGAAGCTCCCTGACTTTAAACTATATTTTTTCGCTACTTTTTTCTCTCGTATCCGAAGCTTGCTAACCACTAAACTACCTCAACCTTTTTATTATGAGTTCATGTTAGGCTCTGATAGTAGCCTTTTTCTATTAAGGGTCCATGATCCCAATTTTTTCAAACGGGTTAAATTTAAGACTGCTAGAGAAATTATCGCCATTTGGAACACTATTATGAATTGTGGGAAATTCTCTTTTTTTCATTCAAATTTACCTTTATGGGACAACCCAGGCCTTCCCGGAATCTTCTCTGATGGGGCAGGTATCTTCTGGGCTAGATGTGGGGTCCGTACATTAGGAGACCTGTTCGGACACGAGGGCTTTTTAGATTTCACGTCATTAAAAACTATATATAAATTGGACGATGCTATGTACTTTAAATACATACAAATGAAAGACTTTTTAGTCAGAAAAATGAAAATTAAAGATGCTAGCCAATCAGAAATTCTAAATTGTCTGTATTCTAACAAAACTAAATCAATTATTAGTGAGGGGTACGCATGTCTAATAAATCTAAAAATGGACGACTGTAACAAACTCGCTATAAAATGGACCAATAGGATGGGTATAAATATAACACCAAACCAAATTTCGGGTTCACTACGCCGAATCAATCAGGCTGTTCAGTCCTCTAGCTTAAGATTACAGCACTATAGAACTATTTGTCAACTCTACTACACGCCGCAGAGAATATCTAGCTGGGCAGGCAACAATGATGTCAGTAGCCGCACGAAGTGTCCTAAATGTGAATTACACGCTGCCGACTTAGTTCATATGTTTTTTTTATGCCCGTCTTTGACTGAATTCTGGGGGAAAATAGAAGACATACTCTCCTTTAAACAAATAATCAGCCCGAAATTCACTGCACAGTTGGTCTTACTCGATTTGCAGGATACAAGTAACATATCTAAAGACCTCATCACTATCTTAATTGCCTGTGCACGACTGGTCATAGCTAGGACATGGATCTCTCCTCATCCCCCGCATATATCGGAATGGTGGGCTTTAAGTAAGGAGATACAGCTGATGGAATTTTCACTAGCAAAACTAAGGGGACCTAAATCTTTAAGGAAAAAAGAGAAAATCTGGAGACTTTTTTTATAACATTATTGTTTGGTTGATGCTGGCTAAAATCATTACATATTCATTTATTTGTTGATCTTAACGCTCTATGAATTTCTTATGTCTTTCTTCTTATATTTCTTATGTATGTGTCCCTTGCAATGATCAATAAAAATATTCAAAAAAAAAAAAAAAAAAAAGGAACACTAATAACTCTGTACAGAGGTCACAAGGTGGTGGACAGGGATTGTGAAGGTAAAAATAGTTTTTTATATATTTTAATGACCATTTATATAATTGCAGTGGGGTGTACAAATCACGGCGGAAAAATAACAGAGTGTCTTGCAGTCTTCTTTTGATCAAGTTTGCGGGTGGGATACTTTCCAGGAGCACTATTTACTTATAATGTTGTATTTACTTTTCTGACTGGGAGGTGTGGTTGCGCAGCAAAAGTTTCAGTCTAGGTTTCAAACAGTTTTTATTGATCAATTACAAATAAACTTTCTTCGGAAACTGACGCTGCATATAGCAAAAGGGTGACAAATTAAAATGGAATTTCATAAAATATCACTTAAGCGTGGCCACACCCTCCTTTTTTCTCGAATAGTTTGTAAAAGTGTTGTCCCATTTTCTTGATAATATAAGAGGGCATGTGTTACTTTTAGATGAAGTAGAAAAGAAGTGCTACACAAACACTCCCGCACTACATCATCTGAGGTCAGAAGAACAAGTAAAAAACTGTTAAATACAAATGACTTCATCTTACATAGAAATGTACGCATTATCATTTTTTGAAATTTGTATTCTGTTGAATTCGGGAACGTTCTGTCGTAGTGCTTAGAGATCGCACACTGTTCCGCTAACAAATCACGTACTCTTTAAAGAATATGTAGAACAGTACTATTATAATATACAGTACTTGTAACATATATTCGATAGGGAGAAGGTGTATAGGAACCGCAACTGAGAAAAATAGAAATTAGAAAGTAACATTTAGAAATGTAGGGTTCATCACATGTTTAAAGTAAGAAAGCATGTATGAAAGCTATATTTTTTTCTGATATTTCGTAAAATATGCTCACTGAAAAAATAACTAATCAAGTACGTTATAAAGGTTAGTAAGCTGTATTTCAGATGGCGCAGACAAATCTCCAATTCCTCTTCTGTAACAATATGACACTTTATTACAATATAAAAAGTGACACTGTTGTTACACAAAAAAGAAAAGGAAAATAAAGTTATGAATACAACAGAAGATCAATAACGAAATACGTTCGAGCGGTGAAGATTTTAGAGCTTGTTTTCTCCGGGACTTCTAAATGAATAATTTTCAAGGCGACGGGTCATAAACTCCTCTGAGATCATAATGACTGTGAAAATTATAATAAACATATTCACAGTATATGATCCCACGGAGGAAACAGACTAACAACCAGAAGTTGATGACGTTGAGTATACATCTTTACTCTTGGCACCAACGGGTAATGAACACCTCTGAGATCACAATGACTGACAATAATATTATATACATATTGACAGCATATGATCCCAAGGGGAAAACAGACTAACAACCATAAGCTGGTAACGTTACTTATAAATCTTTAGGGTTTGCCTCGACAAGTCACCAACACCTCTGAAGGGAAGTACAGTGTCAATATTATAATAAACAAACTCACAATATATTAGCTCTAACGAGCCAGAAAAGGAGCAATGTTTGCTGTATTCTGTCGTTTCTGAAAATAAGCTGCTGACGTTACAGAAAAAAGGCAAAAACAAGCAATAACACTTTTTTTTAAATACAAATGTTTAAATATAAACAAATAGCTACGTATTATAAATATCTAGTGTGCCAGAATCAAACAACTTACAACTCCGGAATATGTTTTGTTGCCGCAAAACAAGATTTTGACACTAGAAAAGGGAACCTGCATCATAGAATGGACACAGGTAAATAACTCGAGAAAACGAAACTAATCGGACAACGGGTGTGGGTTATATACTTTTTGGTTATTGAGTAGTCGTATGGAAGAAAGATGCGGCTCCGCCCATTTAGATGTCACGTTTTACAGTTTACACGTGCTCACGTTTTATCTGTTTAAGTTGTGCACGTGCTGGGAAAAGTTACAAAATGTGAAGCTATAAAGTTTTTGATTTCGATCGTAACACGTATAAGGTCCTCAATATGTACATACATTGGCCAGCTTAAAAACTGTTACCTGGCAAACTGTGTCATTTCCATGACTAAAAACATCTAAGTAGAAGACATAAAAAATATATTTTTTTCACAATGGAAGAAAAACAATATGTGCTAATATTTGCCATCACTATGCTGTTAAATTAAAAAAATGCCAACAGTTGTAAAGCATACAGCTACCCCCTGAAAGGTGTGCCAGCGCTCGGGGGCGTCGGGAAGGTTAAGCAAGGTGTTGCCCACAGTGACATAGTGGTGGGCTAACATGCCGCTGGAGCAGGGAATTGAACAGTGCACCCCGTTGTTCAAAGTCAGGTATCATAGGTGCAGCGTAACACTTTTTCTACACTTATATGTTAATTACTGCTAAATAAGTTATAAACATTGTTAAATTATAAGCAGGGCTCCCTGTTTTCCATTTTTACAGATTTCTATAGCTACATAGAGACAGCAAACTATGTATTTTCCTATCTGTATTTATTTGAAAATGTGGATAAAAACGGAAATTGGGTTATTTGTTTAGCGATTCTAAATGCTAACAATCATGTCTACCAGGCCAATTGCTCTGTCATTCTAAAAGTAAGAGAGTTAAAACAATTAAAGGATTCTAGTAAAGAGCCTTAAACAGCAATAAATATGCTTGAATAAAAAACATCCGCATTTTAATCTCAAGGTTGTCCATATTTTATCATCTGAGTGTGAAAACAGTCAGTTCTTCAGGCATGAGTGCATATTTATCAGAAAAATAAATGTGGAAATATACTCATTTCAGATTCATTTTTTCACAAAACCCAATATATATATGGGTAAATACAGATACAATTATTAAAAAAAATATGGACAAATACAGACGGAAATGCACAAAAAATAAATACCATAAAACAGGGAGCCATAATTATAAGTTATAAAAGACTACTGTTACAGTTAGTTTTTCACTATGAAAAGTATACACGTCTTTTTAAAAATTACATAAAAAGCATTATAGGTTTTAGAGACATTGTAGTTAGAAATTAGCATTTAAAAAACCTTTGAAATTCACAGAAAAAAACATAGGTTTTACAGAAGTTATAGTTAGAAATTTGCATAAAAAAAGTCTTAGAAATTCACTGAAAAAAAACATAGATTTCAGGGGCGTTATAGTTAGCTGGACTTTTCACTTGTACAAAACCATAGAAATTCCACCGTTATAGTTAGTTCAGCTAACTATAACTCGTGCCCCCGCAATGCACTGCTCATGAAGTCACATATTACATCATTCATGGCACGGTCAGTGACATCACTGATGACATCACTGATGACATCTCAAATGATATCACTGACGACATCATCCACGTGAAAATCTGATGCACCTCCTCACAGTCTAATATAACCTTTGATACACCCACTGTAAAATACAGACTACCATTTTCGAAACCATCAAGACACCAATACAGTTACTGCATGTGTACTCAGTGATTCCTAGGTCTACACACACATCCACTCATACAATCACATATACATGCAGTCACTCATCAATACAACACTATATTATGCACTCATACACCTAATAAGACACTCACACACCGCCACTCATCCTTGGAGTTACTCACACACCTAGTCAGTCGTGTAAAGAATCAATCACACTCCCATTTACTCACCTATACAGTAATACACACACCAGCTCACTTACTCATACAAATACTAGCACATTCTTACACTCTTATACAATCACTGATACAAGCACACACTCAACCATACAGCCACTCTCACAATCACACCTTCTCACTTATAGCCATTTACATACTCTAACACACATATATTCTGCCTTTCACATATTTAGTTACTCAGACATGTACCATTGAGATATACATTCACTCACTAACACACCCATACACAGACTCACCCACCCCTACAGTCCATCACAGATACCCTCTTGAAACCATGCACCCAGTGAATCACCCACTCACAAATCTATGCACAGAGTCATACACACCCCACCCACACAAACACTCAGGCACCCATACAGATACTCAGACAACCAATCAATAACTCATATAGACACTCATGCAGCTATTAACAAACCCATGCAGCCGCTTACACACCAACAGACAGACGGATACAGACATTCACACAGTTTAGTCACTAACCCATGCATTCAGTAAGATACGTTTAATCACTCACTTATAGAGTCAGTCACGCACCTACTAAATCATCTATTCAGACACTTATACATCCACTTATTCTTCAATACGCCTTTCCCTATATATATTAAACATACTTAAACTTTACAGAAACACACAGTCACTGGATGATGTCATCAGTGGTGTCATCAGTGATGTCACTGACAATGTTATGAGTGATGTCATATATGACGTCATCAGCAGTGCATTGCGGGGGCGCGAGTTATAGTTAGCTGAACTAACTATAACGGGGGAATTTCTCTGGTTTTGTACGAGTGAAATGTCCAACTAACTATAACGCCCCTGAAACCTATGTTTTTTTCAGTGAATATATATGTATGTATGTATATATATTTCCTCTCAAATACCCTGAGCTTTACAGAGGTCACACGATGCAGCTCCTACCATCCGGTCTAAAAGCGAGGCTGCTTGCAGTTTTTTGCATCCATTTCATTTTAAGGATTCCCTTTTCTGTTCCCTTAAGGATTCCCTTTTCTGTTCCCGACGCGTTTCGAGGCCAGCGCCTCTTCTTCATGGGCTGCTACACAGGGAAAATGACTGACTCACCAGTGTTGTCTCTTTGGTTGCTTTATTGAGAACACCACCCACTTTGGGCGTTACACACAAGAGTTGCACAATAGCATGCTGGTTCACGTAGTCTCTAAGGTGAGTTAAAAAGTTCATTGTCTCTGTGAAATAATTTGAAGCTTGTTTTAGTCCTTGAGTAGGTTTGGTTGCCAAACTGCAGGCTTCGTTTTGCCATGGGGCTGCATGCTTACACGGAGAGAAAAAGTTCCTTTCCAAGCCTTCCCTTTCAATTGTTGTAAATGGTGCTCCTCTGCCACGGCCAAGGCTGCCGTGTATTTAACATTTCCTCTCAAATTCCCTGAGCTTTACAGAGGTCACACGATGCAGCTCCTAACATCCGTTTTGCATCCATTTCATTTTAAGGATTCCCTTTTCTGTTCCCTTAAGGATTCCCTTTTCTGTTCCCGACGCGTTTCGAGGCCAGTGCCTCTTCTTCATGGGCTGCTACACAGGGAAAATGACTGACTCACCAGTGTTTTCTCTTTGGTTGCTTTATTGAGAACACCACCCACTTTGGGCGTTACACACAAGAGTTGCCGAATAGCATGCTGGTTCACGTAGTCTCTAAGGTGAGTTAAAAAGTTCATTGTCTCTGTGAAATAATTTGAAGCTTGTTTTAGTCATTGAGTAGGTTTGGTTGCCAAACTGCAGGCTTCATTTTGCCATGGGGCTGCATGCTTACACGGAGAGAAAAAGTTCCTTTACAAGCCTTCCCTTTCAATTGTTGGAAATGGTGCTCCTCTGCCTCGGCCAAGGCTGCCGTGTATTTAACATTTCCTCTCAAATGCCCTGAGCTTTACAGAGGTCACACGATGCAGCTCCTAACATCCGTTTTGCATCCATTTCATTTTAAGGATTCCCTTTTCTGTTCCCTTAAGGATTCCCTTTTCTGTTCCCGACGCGTTTCGAGGCCAGTGCCTCTTCTTCATGGGCTGCTACACAGGGAAAATGACTGACTCACCAGTGTTTTCTCTTTGGTTGCTTCATTGAGAACACCACCCACTTTGGGCGTTACACACAAGAGTTGCCGAATAGCATGCTGGTTCACGTAGTCTCTAAGGTGAGTTAAAAAGTTCATTGTCTCTGTGAAATAATTTGAAGCTTGTTTTAGTCATTGAGTAGGTTTGGTTGCCAAACTGCAGGCTTCGTTTTGCCATGGGGCTGCATGCTTACACGGAGAGAAAAAGTTCCTTTACAAGCCTTCCCTTTCAATTGTTGGAAATGGTGCTCCTCTGCCACGGCCAAGGCCCTCATGCCATCATTTTTATAAAACAACGGGTCTGGTGATTGGTGAATTGAGCATATTGGTTCTTCCATTCTCTTAAATAATATGAACACCAAACAGACCACTCGAAAATGGCCTTACTATGTTAACCTCTGTGCACGCTCAGCTAACGAGAATGTTTGTTGCGAAGTCAGCTGTGGCTGACATGTCTTTGTGAATCTTTCCTACTTTCTCCCCACTAGAGCGGTGCTTCAACTACCTGCGCCATAGCCAGGTGAGGTGGGGCTTTACTCTCCTGCTCAATTTGGTAAGTGAGAGTGTAGATACCAGAATAAGTTATCTCTGTTAAATTGATATTGATAGAACACAGGTAAAACGAAAGGTTTATCGTTTTCCTAATGTGGACTTGATGTATTAAATAATGTGATATATTGAACAGCAAGTCTGTGCTAACTATGTGTTTATCTCTCTTTGCAACTGTCTATGTGTGTCCTATTTGTCTGGAATGTGGAACAACCAGCTGGGAGAATGATTCTTTCACAATACCGAGGTGATACATTTTCATTATAATTTTTACACTTTTTTCACTCTGTTTGTAAGCAGTAGCGTTACCGGTCCTGAAGAAAGCAGTGGATACCATTGGGGTCCTTTAAATCTGAAGAAACATGTCGACCAGTTTAGAATTTAATAGTAGCCATTAGTTAAAACTACTAGAATCGCACTACTTTTTTATTGACTTAGAAGCAGAGAGGTCTTGATTAAAATACTTTTTCCTCCTGCCTATCTAATTTTAGCCTTAAAGAGCACCTGTTCACCTTTTCACTTATCACTTATTGCTCATGCACTGCTTAACAGTTGTCTCCTACCACCTATAAAAATTGTTCATATGTCACTGGGCTCCTTTTTAGACTAATACTCTAAGTATTGGTGAAAACTTCTTTCCTTTGTGGTACGAAGGAACCCAGATGATGAAAAGGGCGGTATAGGTCGACTACTGATGGGTATTTTTCTTCTCATACGAATGAAGTACCCTGTGGATTTTAGTGAAGTTCTGTCACTAAATATTGCCGAGTAGTACATGTTGTCAGTTGCTTAGTTAGGCATTTTCCTGTTCTTTTGACCCACCGCTATTCTTTATTGTTATAAACTATTTTTTTGGTTTACTCCTATTTTTACAAGAAATTTCAGAATCACTTGGAGTTCATAAAGGCATGTTGAGTATCCTTGGAAGATTTTCCTTACAGGGCGCTCATGTATGTAAACATTTATGAGTTTGGAAGTGTAGCAGGGAAACTGTCTAACAGTGGAGAGGAAAGGGCTTTTGATAACTTTTTTCCTTACATAGATTTTTCTAATGGAAGAACTGCTTTCGTTAAAACCCCATAGGTTTGGAGAACGTTTTCCCCTTTAAAAACCTGAAAACAGCTTTACTTCACCCATTAACAGAAGTAAATCTACATCTGGTGTAATGGGGGTAAATTGCCTGAAAAATGTTTGTTTACACAACAAACTTTCTACTTTGTAGGTATTCACCCATCTTATATAGGTGTTTCTAGCCTACAACTCCCACAGTCTGCACCCCGAGCAGATTTACTAAGACATATGCTATTGGCGCAGTCCAGCAGTCCAGGCCCCAGCAATTTCCAGACTGGACTACAGCAGTGTCCTATACTTGGGTGCTGCAAAATCTCTGCTTAAACGACTTTAGACTGTACAAAATGAAGCAGCACGGCTCCTCCTTCACCCATCCAGATTCACCTCATCAGCCAGTATGTTACACACTCTTCACTGGCTGCCAATTGAACACTGGGTTCAATTCAAATTCTTATGCTATATGCATAATTGCATAATTGTCTTTCAAACACAGGGCCCATGTACCTGAGACATTTGGTGTCTTAGTATTCAGCTAAACGTTTGATTCACTCTAGCCATCAAGAGCTGGGACTAGTTCCCAGTATCAAGAGAATCCGTCAATGTGGTCGGGCATTTGCATATCTGCGACCAAAGTTGTGGAACACCTAGCCACAGTGATGCAGAGTCTACAAGTCACTTACCGCTTTCTGGAGATTGATCAAAACATTGATGTTTCCACCTCTTTCTTAAAAGTAGCTCTTGGCTTTTGGAAATGCTGGTTGGTTTAGTAGGCCAGCACTGAGAAACCTGCTTTAGGTAGCCACACGCTCTACAAATCATGTAAATATATAAATAAATTGCTAGCTCTCGTTTCTTTGATTTAAGACTGAAGTTGTGGTTGCATACGTTTAATACCTCTCAATGCGGGTTGCAATTAGGGCAGGGAGGGGACTTTTATGCCCATCCTAATTGTGAATCAAAATTATTAGCGAAAATGATTTTGCAATTTGTAAAGGTTTTTTAAATAGAAAAAACTGAAATGTGATTTTGTCGTCTCAAACTCTGTAATTTAGCAAATCACAGAGTTTTCAACCTGAAAATACTTTAGTACATCAGGCCCCTATCGCTTTCATTTGAAACTATAATTTACAGAGTGTGGAATATGAGAATCGCAAAGTGGTGATATTAGAACAGCTGTTCAGAGCTTAGCACTGACAAGACAAACAAGCATTTGCAATGCAATAGATATCGTATTTGAGAGGGTTTCAGCTATTGGCATTGAAAATGACAATGCCTTTTATTTATGTGCTGTTTTTTTTAAAGGCAATGTTCTTTACAATTTTGCATTTTACTCCATAATTTTTTGCATCACATGGACGTGTGTAAAAACTGAATAATCATTAAAAGATTGAACTAATGTATCATTATTCTGTGCCCTAACTTTCTATCCAAAGCAAAACCAAAGGGGATGATGGACGGAGTATTGAAAATTGCAAGCACTCACTTCCAGTCAACTGATCTGGGTTTAATCCATCATCATTCTTTAGCTCACTCCGCCACCCTAGTTCAGACATGGCCATATGCAAATCAGTCTGACCCTGTGCCTCATGGGAACAGTCCAGCCCGAACTGCCAAGCCATGTCTTCCCTGGGCTGGAAACAAGCTTCCTGAGACTGGTTTCTGGCTAATCAGCCGTCATCAGCCATGCTGGCTTAAATTCAATGGCAAAGTGAGCAAGGGACCCACATCTGGGCATACCCTGCCAACTTAGGGCGAACAAAGCAAAACCAAAGGCGATGATGGCTGGAGTGTGGCAAATTGCAAGCACTCACCCCCAGTCAACTGATCTGGGATTAATCCATCATCATTCTTTAGCTCACTCCGCCATCCCAGTTCAGGCATGGCCATATGCAAATCAGTCTTGACCCTGGGCCTCATGGGAACAGTCCAGCCCTTACTGCCAAGCCATGTCTTGCCTGGACCGGAAACATGCATCCTGGGACCGGTTTCTGGCTAATCAGCCGTCATCAGCCAGTCTAGCTTGAACCAAGTGGCAAAGTGAGCAAGGGACCCACGTCTGGGCATACCCTCCCAACTTAGGGCGAACAGCAAAACACGCAAGGTGATGGACGGAATGTTGCAAATTGGCAAAACATTCTCCCCCAGTCACAGATCTGGGTTTAATCCATAGTTATTTTGCTCACCACGCCACCCCAGTTCAGATATGGCCATATGCAAATCAGTCTTGACCCTGTGCCTCATGGGAACAGTCCATCCCGAACTGCCAAGCCATGTCTTCCCTGGACCGGAATCAAGCATCCTAGGACCGGTTTCTGGCTATCAGCCGTCATCAGCCAGGATAGCTTGACTCCAGTGGCGTAGTGAGCATGTATTAAGCATATATAAACAACAAGAGAGATAGGGATTAACAACACTTCTATTCCCCAATCAAATACTAGACAACAACAAAGGAGTGGCAAGTAAGATAGGAAAAGAGAAAGAATAACCAAGGTAATCTTGCTTGGTTATCCGATCTCCAGATACACCACCAATATTATTAAACTGAAAAAAGCTTTTTTCAGTCTAACACCCCTCACTGTACTTCCGTCGTTTAATTCATGCTCTTTCTAAATATTATTGGTGGTGTATCTGGAGATCGGATAACCATGTATTAAGTATCCCTGCTTTGTTGCATTGCTTTTGTTTGCAATATATTTAATAAACCTTTACATTTACTCCAAAATATGCCTGAGGTTTTTGTACAAGAAACGTTTGGTGTGCCAGCCCTATAGTCATCTACATAATACTAATGTATACTACAGGATTCATCTTACCAGTACTTATATTCTACTTTTGAACATTAAGGGAACTTTTCATTTTCTTCTCTGCTGCTCTGAGTAGGTCCTATTCTAAGACATTGTCAAGAGGGTGAGCAAGCATAGCTGCTATGCTGTGTCTGAAGGAAGCTGGGTGATTTTTTGGTGAAGGCGAGCTTACATTTTGCTGCATCCAAGTCTTTTCCGCTGGTGATCAGCGGGAAGGACTTTGCTACAAAAGATATAACTTGATAAGCTTTTATGGAGACAAGTAATGTTGCATCTAGCTTTTCTCATTTAAATAAGCCAACACAATTGGCATAAATAACTTTCTTGTTCCTTATGATGTACAAGAGCATATCCCATGTCACTATCAAATCAACACACCTTATTGTACAAATTGCAAACGGAAGTAACATATAAAATCATAGAATCATCTTGAAAACATATGGTTCACTACAAGGCCCACATAGAATCCTTTCTAGAGCCTGAAAGGGATCAGGGAGAACATGAAAGAGAGAACTGACCTGATGGAGACAGGCTTATCTAAACTGAATTTTGAAGCAGCAGTAATGCTTGCTAAAAGTGCACACATTTGAGGAGGGGAAAAGGAACTATAAAAATGTACATATAGAAACAATTGTAAAACACTGAAGGTCATAATGTCGCTAAATTTAAACTGACGTAAGGATTATGTTAACCGGATGTATGACATTACAACGCATGCTTTTACCACGCATGCCTTTACAACGCGGTTTTCACATCGCAAACCATTACAACGCATAGCGCTTTGGGGTGCTGGATAGTGAAAAGTTTAATTTACTATTCCAACACCAGTCCCCGTGGACACTAGGGAAGGTGTTGGATAGTAAATTAAACTTATTCCCTATCCTAGAGCGCCCCCCAGCGCAATGCGTTGTAATGGTTTGCGTTGTAAATACCGCATTGTAAAGGCACTGCGTGGTAAAAGTTGCGTTGTAAAGGTTGTTTACCTGTTAACCTCAAGCAAAACATCCATTGACTTCTTCATTGGTTTCAATCCTCTCTCCACCACCTGTCCACTTACTGGCACACTGCCAGGTTCTTGCCCTGCATACTTTGACTGCAGTATACCTACCATGGGTTTTGACTGCAGTCTACCTGACATGAGTTTCAACTGCAGTCTACGGTTTTTACTGCAGCCGACCTGCCATGGGTTTTGACTGCAGCCTACCTGCCATCGGTCTCTAAAATGCATCAATTCAGTAGTGCAATGCACACTCTTATATAAAATGCAAAGTGATATAAGTAAGAACCAAAAACGTTTTTCAAAACATTTCGCCATGTCTCATTATTGTGAATGAGAGATCATAAAGACATAATATATTCCAATAACATAGTTCACATTTCATATTTATGATCCATATGAAGTAATACAGGTGAACATAACCACAATTGTTTTGAGGTCTCTCTGTTCATCTCCCTGTCATCTACCAATACGTTTCTCTTTCAGGTATGCACTGGAGAACCATCAAATCATGACAGTTTGTAGTTAAAATAATTTATTCCTGTTTATTTTTAATGCATGGTATCCAATTAGAAGAAACATATATTTTGTTCCTGTAATAAAAAGAGAAATTAGTAATTTTTCCTCCCTGACATCTCATGCCATCACCCTGGTTAAAATATGGGTAGAATCTATAAGCGACATTTCTTTGTGTTAATAACTATGTTGTTATATTAATCACACACTTTGTATAGAGTTCTTGAACATTGCCTACTATTGTGATGCCATTATAGTCAAGGTTATGTGACATCACTTCCTCGGACGATGGAGGGAGGATCAAAGGATATTTTATGGTACTTCCTGTGATTCCATTGAAGTAGCGGAGCTTGTGATGTCACTTCGGCTACCCTTGGCATTTTGGTTGGGCCATGCCTACCTCCTCTTTATACTATTGATATTACATCTAAGTATCCCACCGCATTGAGATATGTCTTGCTGCCACAGTGTCAACCTTGCAGTATTACTGAGATGCCCCAGAGGTAAGAGGCAGACTGTAAAAAAATGTAAAGCTGGGAATTTGTTTCTTTGGCAATATGACGAGTGCAGAATGCATCTAGTCTCAACAAAAGTGCATGATGCATCTGCTGCACTTCCGGAAGTGCATCGAAAAAACGTGTGGATTATGTTAAAATACCTTTAAGATAGAAATAAATGCCTCTGGAATGGAGTAACATGCGTGTCTACATTTCACTCTATACAAGCAGCACAATAGTGTAAAATGTGATGTTAGGGTGACCAACTGGCATAGGTGCAAATTACGACGGTGAGTGTAAAAATTCAGCACAAAGGGACAAAATTCAGGACAAAAGGTCAAAATTCAGGACAAAACTTCGGGACAAAAGGTACGTTTTACAGACACGTCAGAGGAGGTTGCGTAATAGTATATAAGTAAGTAAATAGACAACTGCCTAAGTAAAAGTCAAAATAAGTTTATATTAGGTTGAGACAATCGTGCACTTCACGGTTTTTCAGTATGGCCGCAGCTTGCTACCTTAGATGATTCAAAATTCGCATCTCACTTCAGCAGGTACATTAGCCACCAGACAATGGCCGCTTTTATTGCTGACTGATATACAAGGAACATTGCAGTACCAGCCCCTATTAACAAAACCGCTCCCCCCCTTTCCAGCCTCCCAGGGAAACACCCGATGCCCGGTCCTGCCAGTCCGGCCTTGCTACCACCCTCCAATGGTGCCCCTCATCTTCACATAGACCGTCTCTCATGTGTATTTATTTTCTTTTATCGTGTTACTGATCCCAAGTATGTAGGGCAGGGTGTCGGAGTGCGTTACATAACACACATTATATGGAGACAATGACTCATATTAATGTGAAAGTCAATGTATAGGAAATCTTACTTAAGATAATGGGTGCTACAAGTTGTAATCATTCTTTTATTTATCATTCAGTCTTTCACCATTCATTCTGTCCTTCCATCTATGTGCCCATCTATATCCAAGCATATTCAACCATTTGCAAACCTATCCACCATGTATCCCTTCATCCACCCTTTCACTCATCCACTCATCCATACATTATTCATCTACCCACTCTTTCACCCCATTCATCAGTGCAGTCATCCATCCACTCTTCCACCCATCCATCTGTTCACTCATCCATCCAGCCATTTACCCTTTCACCCATCCAGCCATCCTTTCACTTACTCATCCTTCCACCCAGTCACTTAGCCTTCCACCCATTCACCCTTTCAGTCATTCATCCTCCCTTTCTCTCTCCATCCCCCTTTCACGTATCCATCCAACCACCCACCCATCCATCTACTCATCCATTAATGAATCCATCCATTGGTCCTATTATTCATCCATCCTTTCACTCATGCATCCATCCGTTTTCTCATCCATCCACCCTTTCACTTCTTCACTCATCTATCCATTCTTTTGTGCATCTACCCCCTTTCACTCACTCATCAATCCTTACATCCACCCTTTCACTCATCAATCCACCATTCAATCGCCCATCATCTACCCTTTCACTCATCTATCCATCCTTTCACACACCCATCCACACTGTTGCCCATCCATCTACCCTTCCACCCATACAACCATCTATTTACCTTTTCTCTCATCCATACTTCCTCTCATTCACTCATCCATCCATCCATTCTTTCATTAGCTATCCATTCACCCTGTCATTCATCCTTTCCATTATCCATCCAGCCATTCACACATCCCTTCACTTATTTACTCACCCACCTTTTCACATTATGAGCGGAGCCTTTGTCTGCAGAGTTGCAGACAAAAGAGGACCATCAAGAACTTCACCTCGCTGTAGTTCCTAAAGCAAGGGTTGGAGTGGGGTGGGGGAGAGTTAACTATGCCCCTGCACATAGGCAGTCTGAAAACGTAGAAGTCATGAGTTATGCATGATGCACAGTGCCTGGATGTGAGGTGACTATGACAAGGCGTTGTTTCCAGGGCTTTAAGTGGTGTAAACTAACTGGGGGGTCTCTTCAAAGGGGGTGTTCAATGTAATTAAGGGTGTGGTTTAAAACACCTCGATTAAAAATCTGCGCTTAGCATAGTGTTCCGCCCGACTCGTATTATGTTGTTTCTGTCATTGCATCCCAAGCCAGGACTATTGGCTTTGTCAGTGGTTGTTAGCTGCTTAAAATAAAAAAGCAGCAACCATGGCTTTGTTGAATATAATTTTGAAAATAAGGTTTCCTCTTCTCTTTACAGAGGTTAAGGTTTTCCTCTGGCCAAGAAGCACCTACCTTAAAGCCACGATACTCTGAAACTTTACCGTGAGAAGTTGAGCGCCAAATTTCTGAACACTAAAAAACCTGCTCACAGACTGTACAATAATTTTGAAAATACTTCAGTTATAAAATGATGAGACAGTGAAGGAACGATAACCCCTTCTTTTTAACTTGTTTTACAGACTTCTTTATATTAACTGTTTTCTAACGGTGCAGCATGGGCGTTTGACCTTTTATCTTACAGAATGCCCTGCTGTACACTGGGGCAGGAGGAGGACGCCACATGCTTCACGCCCAGACTGCCCCATTGACAATCTGTATGTGGAAATTAGCCGGCATACAATGGACAGGTGGGGCTGCTCTTGTGCTCCAGGAGGAGTGCGAGGTGGCCCCATCAGGGGGGTGTGGCCTCTCACAGGGGAGCAGCACTGCTCCCTGTGATGGCTAAAATTACGGACAAAAGGCATCCTTAAAAGGGATCCTCACGGACAACGGACGTGAGGTCCAAATTACGGACGGTCCGTGAAATTTACGGACGGTTGGTCACCCTATGGTGATGTTCCTAATTTTACAGCAGTGAGAAGGTTCTGTAACTTGGCTTTGCCCTTGCGCCAAAAAAACATTTTGCATTGTAGCATTTTTGCTACTTAAGAAAAATGAAAAGGAGTAAAATATTTTGCAACAAATCATATTACAGAAAGAGTTGTGCACCCGAAAATTGAGGAAATTCTGTATACAACCATATGTAAGGCACGTATTACACAAGCATCAAATGGGGCGAATTGATTTGCACTAGTGCAAGGCTTCCGTAATCTAGCCTTCATAGAAGCATTTTCTTTACTAAACGCCTCCAACACCCTGTGCTGTGCTCGTCACGCACGAGGGTGAGGCATTACACATACTCGATGCTGCGTTTTAAGATTTTTTTGCCCCGCGCGAAGCCCAAAACGGCACCACATTCCATGCTGTTGGTTTAATGAGTCAGGCAAGAACAGCCATTGCTGGGCAGAAAAGAGGAGTGTAGATATGCTTTGATTGACAGCAAGCGTGAACAAAAAGTGCTCTTGTGAACGTACCTCAATACTGCTCCTCTGAAAGGTATGCAGAGTGAAACCTGTTCGGCCAGCACCTCCCACTCGTCATGAAGCTTTGAAGAAAGTCAAGACTACAATATTAGATTGTCTGTGCTCCACAGCGTGTATCAGGGCCGGTCCTAGGACTTGTGGGCCCTGGGCAAAAGGGAAGGTGTGAGGCCCCTCTAATTTGAATGTGACATCACAAGAATTTACATCATAGAACACCAACATCACAGGACTATTGATCATCTTTGTAATTGCTGAAGAGACCTATGGGCATAAGTACAACAGAATGGAGAAGTATAGCATCAAGCAGACATTGCTAACGCCACGCTTCTGCATTCTGAAAACGCAGGGCTGCACCATATTTTCAAGAATATGATGCAGCCCTGTGTTTTCCCTGCACTGGAGTTAAATTAAGCTGCCTAACGGCAATGCAGGCACTCTTACAATATAATGCAAGGGTGCCAGTGTTTGAAGGGAATATTGTAGTGCTGTTTTGTAACTTCTTTGTGTGCTGTCCACATTTTTTTAAATGATTATTTATGTGCAAGAAGTGGGACCTTCCTACACATAAACTATCATAGGCAATTTGCTGTTTCTATGTGTGCTTCACGAGGGGAATAGGATTGGATAGCAAATCTTTAAATAAACAAAGCCTGGGGAGGAGGCAAGCGGTTGATAGCAGAATAGTTTTGTGGGTTGTACCCTGGCTGTATAACTGCAGATCAGGAGTTTGAATCTATGCAAGGCACAATCGTCCTTCCTGGGTCCATTATATGAGTGTCATTAAATAGTATAGTGGTAACTACTTAGAACAAGCAATGGCATAGCCAATAGGTCTCGCCTTTGGGACCTTATAAGTATTTAGTTATGCAATCACCCAAAAATTATGTGCATGGTATCTACACACCAGCAACTACGAAGTATGGCCTTTATGAAACCATCCCCTAGTGGTGTTTTCTGTATCTCTGATTGCTATATTCAGCCCTTAATAGAGAAAAAGATACAATCTCAGGGACATGTGAAGTGATTGGGGATACACAGAAAACCAAGAGCTAAACACTGTGTCCTCTGTAAAAAAGATGCAGAGGGCAAAGGGCCTGCTGCCTCGGAATTAGGGGGAGTGTCGGTGGTGGGACAGAGAGACGCTAATAATGCTGTTTAATGTAGGGGGCGATGGATGGAGTGGGAAGAGGGAGAAAAAAATGGCAGGAAGAGGGAAATTAGCACATCAATGGCGTGAGATGCAATCCCCAAAAATGGTGTGCATGATATCTACACACCAGCAACTACGACGTATTGCCTTCATGAACCCATTCCCTAGTGGTGTTTTCTGTATCTCTTATTGCTATATGCAGCTCTTAATAGGGAAATAGATACAATCTCAGGGGGATGTAAAGTGATTGGGGATACACAGCAGCTGCTCCCACAAACGGGACATACATCACCATCCGCTACTCGTCCCCTGCTTCACCAACTTGAATTATTGTAATAAAACCAAGAGGTTGAACACTGTGTCCTAAAGATGTGGAGGGCAAAGGGCCCATTGCCTCGGAAGGAGGGGGAGTGTCGGCGGTGGGAGGGGGAGCCGCTAATGACGCTGGTTTATGTAGGGGGCGATGGACGGAGTAGAAAGATAGAGAACAAAATGGCAGAAAGAGGGGAATTGGCCTCCATCAGGAGATGTAAACCCCTAGTTAATGAAATGTTAATTAGATACCGAGCTGCACGCTGTCCTAGCTGAAACAATTAAAGTTACAGCGCAGCTCACCTCTGGAAGTCCATGAACAAGTAAAGCGACAGCATCGTCCACTCGAAGAGTCTCTCCGTTGTCAGGCAACCAGGATACAAAAGCTGCGTTATCAGAAGCGAGAGCGCGTGCGCTCATTAAAGTAAAGAAAGATGGTGTTGGGCTTTCCACATGGGCCATCCTAAAAGTTGCCAAGGCGGTAACCCAAAAGCCCGGATGCCAATCACGTGCCCTCGTTTAACATAAACGAGGACGCGAGCCAATTGAAAAGAAGGGGGTGGCTTAAAGCCCCCTTCTAAAATCGTATTGATTCCAAAAGCCCTCGCACGGCGAGAGCGGCGCATGCGCTGCTAACTCCAGGTGAGACCTAAAAAGTGGAATGAAACATTATTATATGTTAGTGATAATTCAAATGACAGCTAAAACACCTTTGACACACCACCACATAGGTATTGTGCATTTCACCACTGCGGTAATACCCAATGTGTTGTGTGCATCTTAACATGCTAAATATTCTAGGCAAAGGATCAGAATAACATCACTGCTACCAAGCATTGGCAAAGTCAATAGGTCAATAGTCAATAGAACTATTGGCTTTGGCAATGTGTATGTACTGTGTTGTACACCAGTGTGGCTGCTCTTCAGCATGGTTAAAAGTTAGTGGCATGGAGTAGCCTTGAGGGGAATGCTAGGAGTAGAGTGTCATAGACTGGATAAATTGGAGTAGAATGTTGCTGAGGGGGGGAGGGGGAGTAGAGTGGAGTAGAGTTCAGTGGTTCAGTGGCAGAGAGTGTTGTAGAGTGCAGAGTTGTGGAGTGGAGTGCTGTGCTGTAGAGTGGAATGGGGTGGAATCGGTGGAGTGGGTTGGACTGGATTGAGATAGTGAGTGAACTGGATTGGAGTAGATTGGGGTGGAGTGAGGTGGATTAATTTGATTGGAGTGGGGTGGATTGAAGAAGGGTGTATTAGATTAGTTTGGGGTGGACTGAATGTGGTTTGGATTGGGGCGAATTGTTTTGGATTGGAGTGGGGCAGACTAGATTGGTGCAGATTGGAGTGGGACAGATTGTTTTGAATTGGAGATGACTGGAGTTGGGCAGATTGTAGTGGAGCTGATTGGAGTGTGGCACATTGTTTTGGCCTGGAGTGTGGCAGATAGCTTTGAGTTGAAGTGGGGCAGATTGTTTTGGGTTGGAGTGGGGCAAATTGTTTTGGATTGAGTGAGGCAGATTGTTGTAGGGATGATTTTTTGGGGATTGGAGTGGGGTGGATTGGATTGCAGTGGGATGGATTGGGGAGGGGTGGATTGGATTGGATTGAGGTGAGGTGAGGTGGATTTGATTGGAGTGGGGTATATTGGATTAGGGTGGGTTGGAGGCTGTGGGGTGGATTGGATTTGAATGGGGTGGATTGTGGTACATTGGAGTGAAGTGATTTAGGATGGAATGGGTAGACTGGGGTGTGGCGGATTGGAGGCAAATTGGGGCATGGCGGATTGGATTGTGGTAGATTGGAGTGTGGCGGATTGGAGTGTGGTGGATTGGAGTTTGGCGGATTGGAGTGTGGCGGATTGGAGTGTGGTGGAATGCATGGGGCAAATTGGTTTGGATTGAGTGGAGCAAATTGTTTTGGATTGAATGGGGCAAATTGTTTTGGATTGAAGTGGGGTGTATTGGATTGCAATTGGACGGATTGGGGAGGGGTGGATGGGATTTGGTTGAGGTGAGGTGGATTGGATTGGGGTGGGCTGGATTGGAGTTAGGTGGATTGTGGTGAATTGAAGGGGGTGAATTAGGGTGGAGTGGGGGACTGGGGTGAAGCAGATCGGAGTGGGGCTGAATGGAGCGGAGCAGATTTTTTGAAGTGGAGTGGGCAGATTGGAGTGGCGCAGACTGTTTTGGATTGGAGTGGGGTAGATTGTTTTGGACTCGAGTGGGAGGATTGGAGTGTGGTAGAGTGGAGGTGTATGGATTGGTCTGGAGTATATCGGATTAAGTGGGGGAGTTGTGTGTAGTGAGGTGGATTGGTGTGGATTAGCGTGGATTGGAGTAGAGCGGATTGGAGTGGTGTGCATCGGGATGTACTGCATGATTATGTGTTAAAACATAATTTCAGAAAATACACATAAGAAAGAAACACTGTAGCTTTGCAATACAATAATCCTCATCTTTTGAGAACACCCACCACAAGCAAAAACAAAAGAAAACTTGAGTGCAAAGTAATCAAAGACTTGGCAAACTAAAAGAAACTTAACTAACAGGTTAGCTGCATTTACTAGACAGCTCTCTAAGTTTATCACTGGTGACCTGGGCTGGGAAGCAAACATGCTAGTCCCTCTGTGTGAGAAAATCTAGTGATCCAACAGTATAGCGATGCGAGTCCAAGGACAGGGCCCCCCTGCCCTGGGCCTCCTAGCACTACATAATGGCTACAAATCCTTGTGAAAGGGACCCACATCTAGACTTTGCCTTCTGATGGAGGACTGCGAGGCCCACCTGCCCTGGAGTTCGCAGAACTGGATAATGACCCAATTACCTGTGAATGGGGCCCCTCACCTAATCTTGCAGCCTGATCCCATGCTTCCAGGCCCAGGGGATGAGGATCACCTCCCCTGTGCCACGAAGCAGTAGTGGGACATGCTGCTAAACACTGCTCCACTGTGCCTGTCTGAGCTGGATGCTCCCTCCTCCCCTCATCAACCTGTCCTTACATGTTCATTTCCAGCTCCTTTTGGAAACAAGTGTCTTCTGTTGCATGGAAATGGAATACACAAAGGGCAGACAAGACTTCTCCCCAGGCTTTTAACGGCGGTGTTGGCCCGCGCTCGTCCCTGAGCGACCACTTTGCTGCTGTCACGTCCCCTACCTAGTCTTTCCACCCCCCCCCCATCATTGCAGCCCCAGGAATGCTACCACCTCTTGGCCAGCAAGGTCAAGACACCTCACTTAACATTGACAATGTGATCGCGTTGTGGAGGGGCCCTGAAGGAGCAGGTGGGCTGACTATGAAAGTGTAGCATTTCAGACAGAAGCGAGCTCTATGTTTTCAACTGAGTGTGGGGCCCTGGGCAGCTGCCCACACTGCCCATGCCTAGCGCTGGCCCTGGTGAGTATATCCACGCAGAGAGGCCGCAATGCTTTACTACTCCAAGCTCCCCAGCTCTGCGCCCTAGCCCTACCCAAGCCTCTCTTAGTCCTCCAAATCACCATTTCCCGTTGGCCCATACAATTTTGTTACTTGTGGTCCACGGCCTAAAACCCGACTCCAAACATATTTCCAGCACCTTTGGCCAGCACCACGTGGAGTTTTCTGTGTCGATGGTGTACAAGATGCCCTCATAACAAATCTTGGTCTTGGAGATCAGACTGATCTTTCTGTCAATGCAGGGCATCCCACCGTTAGGATTGAGCCACGCCTCCATGCCATGTCCTACTTTCAATTGGAAATTCCTTGTTTTACCTGCAAATAACATGGCCACCTATAGGAAAGGCCCCGGCCACAAGTGACATTTTATTTATGATTCCATTAAGAGGAGTGCGCTGTTTCTACTACCACTTACATAAACCTTTTCAAATCGGCAAGGGCTTCAGAGACAAAGACAAAAACCATTCTATCTTCCGGGCCACTTACTTTCGCTTTCCTCTCATTGAGCAACAAGGGTGGAAAGTGATGGGCAGGAGAAAGGCCGGGGAGGATGTTGAGCTAATGGGTTTAGGAAACCTAAAACAAGCATTTGTAATGCAATAGGACTCTCTTTACAGGAGAGATCTATTGCATTGCAAATAGTAGTTTTCACGAACAATGGGAGGGAGGGAGGGAGGGGGGGCACGGACAACAGGCGTGTGGGGGAGAAGGCTCGGACAACAGGAGGGGGAGGGGGAGAAGGGGGCGAGAAGGCGCAGACAACGGGGAGTGCGGGCAGGGGTGGGGGTGACAAGGCACAGACAATGGGAGGTAGGGGGAGTATAGAAGGCAGTAGGAAAACGTCATTAAAGAAAATAGTGCTCACAGTCGAAATAACATGTACCGTGTAACACTCGACGTAAAGGGACCAGTAGCCATGAGAGGATACAAATGACGACATGGCCGTAATAAGGAGGGACTAACAAGCCTATAAACAAATCCGAAGGCAGCATTTACGAAGGACAAAGACACAAGCCAATGAAAAAGATGGGCGGGGAGTGCGCAGGGCTTCCCTCACTACTGAACTACAGCAGATCTACACCAGAGCAGCGCTTGCGCATTGACTCTAGGCTCGACCTACAAATGGTAGATGGTTAAACTATATTTCAATAGAAGACAATAATATAAACAGCAGTAACATAACAATTAATGATAACTATGAGTTTAATTATGCAATTTCTGCTGAATGCCAATTCTAACAGTTAAATAGCACTCAATACATCTGAGGTTTCCAAGTCCACTTATACCCTTTCTAAAAAAATTCACAAGGATTTATTTATGTTGTTTTAATTTCCAAGGAAACTATAATTAGATGACATTGAGCAGAATACTTCCAAATCCTTTTTGGAGGGGCTGTCCCACAGGACTTGGGGCTAACTTAAAATTTTGCAGACTGGTACTCCATCACAAAAAATGTCTTTCCTGATGTAGTATTCCATTTGGAATGTTCTTGTAGAATTGTTATGATACATGATGTTAGGAACGTTCTGTATCTTGGGAGTTGGGCATTGGGAGTTGAACATTGGATGTTGGTGGTTGTTCAAGCTGTTTCTCCTGTGAATAAACTACTTCCATCAGAAGATCGTGTTACCTGATTACTTTACAATTTGGCGTCGTTTGGGATATTTTCAAAGAACTCATCTCAGGAAGTCCATTTTTTTTTCCTACGAACTGTGGAGACAGCGTTTACTTATTTAAGGTACTCCTATGTTTTGTGTATATTGATTGCACCAGCGGCAGTTTTGGAGTGTGTGTTTTGATTGCACCAGCGGCGGAATTTCACGAAAAAGAAATTTATCGTGTGTGAATTTAAAACTCCATTAGAGTTATCTTACTCGCATTTCTTTATACGTGTGCACTTTAAAAAAAAAACTTCGAGTGGAAGTATTGCAGTTTTTAATGAGGCTATCTCCAGTTTGAAAACACCTCTCTTTGTGCTGCGATGTTTCGGAAGTTTTTCAAAGCGAAGCTATTCCATTTTGATCAAATAGTATAACGGCTGCGGAGTGCATCTTTGGAAATCTAACCTTGATTCCACGGCAGATTGCGAACGTCTTCTTGCTGGGACCGAGCTTCGAATTCCTTCACCAGTGTTCCTGGAAATTGCGTCTTCACGTTCTGCAAAGGTTAGAATGTGATGCTTCGTGAATCTCTTCACTGGAGTTCCGGGAAGTCGCGTTTTTACGCTGCGCAAAGGTCAAAGTGTGACGCCTCACGTCTGGAGGCCATTTTGTTTTATTTTTTTTATTTTTTCACAACGATCGTTTCATAGCGAGCTGACTGATTCTCTCAATGGACGCAATTTCCTTTGCTTGTCATCATCCGAAGCGCTATAGACAACGGTGACTACGTTTTTTTTTTTCTTCTACTTATTAATTTCTATTTACTGTTAAATTGCTATAGTTCTAATTTTGGAATGTTTTAGATCTGTTTAATTTTCAATATCGGTCAAGATGTCAAACAGCATTATTTCTCCTGCACATTTTCTTCCTGTAGCTGGTGATCCCAAGGTAGAATGGGATTTGTGGTATCCAACCTTTTTGGCTTATGTAGATGTTGTAGAGGAAGATGGATGCTCTCCTAAAAGGAAACTAGCACTGTTAAAAAACGGTTTAGGTGGTGTAGGACTTAAAGAATTAGAAAATGTACCTCCTATTGAAGGGGCAGGTGATTTTAATATATTTGAAGTGGTCGTTAAACAAATGAGCTTAAGATTTGGCAGAAAAATTAATACTGTGATGGAAAGGTTTACATTTTATTCACGGGCACAAAAAGAAGACGAATCCATTGAAAACTATGTAGCTGCATTGCGCACTCTTGCTGGTTCGTGTGCTTTTGAAACTATCAATTTTGAACAGGTACTGAGGGATCAAATGATGATGAAGACGAAGAGTAAAAAGATTCAAGAGCGTCTGTGGATGGGTACAGAATCTAGTCTTAATGCTGTGTTAAACATCGCTAAAGGAATAGAACAATCTGAACTATTTGTGAGTGAGATCAGAGGTCAAGACGTCAAGAACAAAGTATCTATTCCTGAAGTCGCATTGGTAAAAGAAGCTTACAATCATAAGAAATTTCCTTTTATAAAAAAAGAGCATTTAGGAAAGGACAATAGGTTTATGCCAAAACGAACCCAAGTGATTTGTTACAGGTGCGGTGGTAATGACCATGTGGGAAACTACAAAGGCTGTCCAGCATGGAATAAGATTTGTATAAAATGCAAGAAGTCTGGTCATTTCAGCAAAATGTGTAGGTCTCCACAAAAAGTACATTTGTTGACTCAGTTTGACTATGAAAATTCAGAAGAAGTTCAGGAGATCAGCAGTTTACTATGTGTTGGTGATACTAAATTTAAAGGTTTTCCTAGTGATAAAATATTGATTAATGGAGTAGAAATCTCTATGCTTATAGATTCTTGTGCCTGGTATAGTATAATTGGCAGGAACATTTTCGATACATTTTGAAAGTCAACAAATTTATTACCACCTGATGTACAACCAGGTGGATATTCAGGAAAAAAATTGATCTAGATGGTTTTATGTGGGCTGACATTAAATTTAAGGATAGGAACATAAAAGGTAAGGTTTACATTGCAACTAAAGGTGCATCTATTCTTAGTTGGCGCACCAACACGAATTAGGAATCAAATTGGATCCCAATGCCTCTCCACCTGTGTATATTGTGTCTTCTGAGGGGGATGAATTCACAACACAAATGAAAAGTAAATTTCCCTCCATTTTCAGTGATAATTTTGGTGAGTTTGTAAATTTTAAACATAAAATTATCCTCAAGGATGGTGCTAATCCTGTTCGACATAGAGTCAGGAATGTACCTTTGGCTTATAGAGATAAGTTAAAACTAATTATATCAGATTTAGTTTCCAGAGGTATTATTGAACCAACAGAATCTTCTCCTTGGGTTTCTCCAGTGGTTTTATCCCTCAAGAGTAATGGCGAACTTCGTCTATGTGTAGATCTCCATAGTTTAAATAAGGAGATCTGGGTCGATAGGCATCCTCTACCTCACATTCATGAGCTAATCTCTATGCTCTCTGGTGCTTGCGTCTTTTCAACCTTAGATTTGGCTAGTGCTTATCACCAGGTGGTGCTACAAGAGGAATCCAAGTTCCTTACTACCTTTATAACACCTGAAGGTATGTTCCAGTTTTGGCGCATGCCTTTTGGTTTAGCCAGTGCGGCGTCTGTTTTTCAGAGACTCATGAAGGAAGTGTTGGATGGTTGCAACAATGCCATTGCTTTCCAAGATGATATATTGATTTTGGGAGAAATTTTGAGGATCATGACAAAAATTTAGAAAAAGTATTGAAGACTGTACAAGATAAAGGCTTAACGTTAAAATTCTCAAAATGCAAATTCAGACAGAGTAAAGTGGAATATTTGGGCCATGAGATTTCTGCTCAGGGCATTAAACCCAAGTTCAATCACATCCAGAGTGTAATTAAGGCCCCAGCACCAATTAACAAAGAACAACTTGTATCATTCTTGGGGCTAACTGAATTTTATAGTAAATTCGTGCAAGACTATTCCTCAAAGGTTTTTTCCCTAAGGTTGTTGTTAAAGAAAGATATCAAATTTGCTTGGAACAGTGAGCAACAGTTTGCCTTTGAATCTCTGAAGAAAGAAATAACCAATGCTTCTTTTTTAAGACCTTTCGATTTGGGTAAAGAATGTATAGTATGTGTGGATGCAAGTAATGTTGGTCTGGGTTCAGTACTGATGCAAAAGAACGGTGGTGAAGAATACGTAGTTTCTTACGCATCCAGAACTCTTCGTGGTGCAGAATTTAACTATTCTACCATCGAGAAGGAGTTATTAGCATGCACTTGGGCTGTTGAGCACTTTAGACAATTTCTTTGGGGCACGAAATTTCGTTTACGAACTGATCATAAGCCTTTGATTAATATGTTGGCAGCTGGTGGTGGTAGAACATTGACAGCACGCTTGGCACGTCTAGCTGCAAAATTGCAAGAATTCCAGTGTGTTGTTGAATATGTGCCTGGCCGTTTAAATGTACATGCGGATTGCATGTCTAGATTGCCATCAGTTGATTCTGGTGTAATTGCAAATATTTGTCCTGATTTTGATGTTGGATTTACTATTGATGATGTCAACCGTAGTGAATGCAATTTTTTGTCTGGTGTTATTTCAGAAAGTAAATGGAGAGAAGCAGTGTGCAGAGATGAAGATTTGTCCAATGTAGTGAATTTTATGCTTACAGGGTGGCCTGAAGAAAGAAAATTATCAGGTGATGTTTTGTCTTTTTGTAAAATCAAAGAAGAACTTATGTTTGACCATGTCTTTGTAACAAGGGGTGATAAAATAGTTCCTCCTTGTGAATTAAGAAAGAAAATCATTTCAATGGCTCATGAAGGTCACTTGGGTATGTCATGCACTAAAAGGCGTATTCGCGAATACTATTGGTGGCCTGGTATCGATAGAATGGTGGACAAATGGGTTAGTTCATGTTCCCCTTGTGCCAATAGTGACAAGTCCGTTAAACCTTTGGCAGGGAAAATGTATGTTTCTCCTATTGAATTGTTACATGTCCTTGGAAGAAACTTGGGATAGATATCATCGGTCCTCTTGATTTAGCTAACAATAAGGTGGTTTTTGTATTAGTGTTAATTGATTACTTCTCAAAATGGCCCGAATTGAAAGTAGTTGATAAGATTGGTTCGACTCAAGTAGTCGAGTTTATGGATGAAATATTTTGTAGAGAAGGCATTCCTGCTGAGATTGTGTCTGACAATGGTCCACAGTTTATTAGCAACGAGTTTATTTAGTTTCTTAACAGGTGTGGAATAATACATAAAAGAGTGTCCAACTATAATCCCAGGGTAATGGTCAGACGGAACGTTTTAATGGGGTTATCAAAGAATCCATTCAACTGGCTATTAAAAGTAACTTGGATTGGAGGAAAGTACTTCGAGCGTCTTTATTATCCTACCGTACCTCTCCCAATTCTGTTACAGGCATATCTCCATTTGAGTTGTTGCGAGGTAGGAAACCTGGTTCAAAGCTCTTACCTTGGTGGCTGAAGACTAAAATTCCCTTTCAATCTTCTTTTGATTTTTCTGTGGTTAGGGACAAAGTTTTGAGATATCAGGAAAAAATGAAAGGTAATTCTGCGCCTTGTGGTAAGAGCTCAAGAATTAAAGTTGGTGATTTTGTAAGGGTCAAGTTTGGCAGAACTTGTGGTTTGAGATGGAATAAATGGTCTGATCCTTGTAGAGTGTTAGAGGTTTTCAGCAAAGCTGTGAGAGTTGAAGGTGGCAAAATCTGGAATTTTAGAAGGGTTTCTATTTGTAAAAATGTGAATTCTAAGGTAGAATTGCAGTTGGGTTCTCCTATGTCCAATGATGAAACTTCTCCGGCTATGTTAGATACTTTTAATAGTAATGCACATGATCTAGTTGGTTCCAATAATAAAGCTTTTTCCTCCATGTTGGATACTCTTGGAAATGAGCCTCAAGATGCAAATGTTGATACTTCTATCTTCACAAGTAATGGTGCTATGTGTGATTCTGTCCCTACTGTTTCTTTTGATAAAGGAAGTATGGGCAATGATGTTGTACTGTCTGATGGCGTTACTTTAAGGAAGAGTTCTCGTGTAAAACATTCTCCTATAAGATTGCGTGATTTTGTTCATTAATTTGTTTTTAATTAATTTTCTTTCTTGTTTTTTAGGGGGGAAGGTGTGTAGTATTCCATTTGGAATGTTCTTGTAGAATTGTTATGATACATAATGTTAGGAATGTTCTGTATCTTGGGAGTTGGGCATTGGGAGTTGAACATTGGATGTTGGTGGTTGTTCAAGCTGTTTCTCCTGTGAATAAACTACTTCCATCAGAAGATGTTACCTGATTACTTCACCTGACACGTAGCCAGAGGAGCACAGCGTTTCCCGTAACTTCTAGACATATGCCTGATTGCCCTTTCTTCCAGTAAATGAACCAAACTCTCCCTGTTTTGTGCATGGCACACCTCTTCCCAGCACTGGGTACGTGGAAGGCTAGCTGTCAAAGGTGCGACAATTTGATCCTTTTATAAGTACTCAAAGTGATAAGTGGACGAGTCAAGCGTAAAGACATGAGCAAAGCATGCCATCACAAGACGGCACTCCCTGCAGCTTTTAAAGGCAGTAAAACCTGAAAAGAACCATACTGATATTGGCACCTTTTACTTTGCTGCCCTATTGAGTAAGCTTCCTTTGAGTTCAAACAATGGCCTTGATTTTACTTACATCGAAACAGTGTATTATAGAATTCTAGTTTCGTAACACTTTGGCGCAGTTTGACAACATTGCACAATCGTCTATTTGCATATAGTTTTATCGCGTAAATAATCACTGTCAGGCTATTCACTGCTAAGCATTTTCCTGTGTCAGCTTTTTACGTTGATTGGATACACAAATATATGCAGGAAACATGCATTTGAAATTGTCAGTTAATGGCACAATTATATATGTACATGTATGGTGTTTTACAGTCTCTTAAAACTGGGCAAGTGCCTCTTCCAAGCACATAATACTATTTGAAACTGCCTCTGTAGGGATGACATCCAGAAAAGTCAAGCTCAGAATACAGGAACACATGAGCACCATTAGACGCAATAGACAAGCTACGTGCCTCACGAAGAAACATAGTGCCGAGGAAATGAAAAGGATAGTTTTAGAACAGCCTTTCATCCCCCAACATGTGAAGGATATCTCCCGGTACCTTTTCATCAGGGAACAGAAATGGATTTTCAAGCTTCACTGTGATATCGATGGGCTAAACAATGAAATCCCATGGATACAGATTTAGACCTTGCCACCTACCTGTCAGAATGCTAGCACCAACAACACTGAGGTGGGGTGATGACCCCTGACATTAACACTCATTGCACTATGACGGACATGACGGACTACACCAGGTTTCCTCAATGATAGTACTATGCAGTGCCATGACATGTTAAGGAGATGCCCCTGACTAGAACATATAAATATAAATATATCTTTATAGTGTGTTATCTACCGACACTCTCTGTATCCTATCGGGTGTGGTCGGTACCTAGGGCGATAGTGATATAGCCAATACGGGGTCAGTATATATCGAGCATGCTGTTGCGTTTTTCCTACAATCCTACAATATATACCCCTGCCAAGTGGTTGTAGGGAGATGTCCTTGTTATTAATACATTTCCAGCAGTGTGCTTTTTATTGACACTTGAGGTGCCCTTATTGTTTTTCATCGTTACTGCCCTTGCTCCATATCTGCTAATATACTTTTGTGGTGACTTAACACTATTTAACACGATCTGTAACAACGATCGCTGTCCCTGGTGTCTTTAGAGCTCCCCTCTGCAGATTCATACAGCCTTTGAGCCATTCCTTCTTTTCGGTGACTCGTTGAACCCGGGTTGCTTATCTTTATGGACTTTACTTTGGACGGCATTTGGCCGTTTTTTGAGAACTGGGATTGGTCCACCCATGGACCAATCGGGAGTGTTGAAACAGCCTTCTATCCAATGGGCCGTTTTCATACTTCTAGTCGCGTTGTTGTGTTTGTATGACATTAGAACAACGCTCGGCATGATCCTTGATAACGATCCTTTGACGTTTTCTTGCTTTCTTTTTTCTGCCGGTAACTGACTAGTCAAGCGTTGTGTTGTAGTCGGTTTTGTAAATTGGGGATATAGTCAAATGGGAGACATGGTGCCCCACACATTCGCGCACACGATTACATTACAGCTGGTATTTTGCCGTTTCTCGGGAGCTGCTATTGGTAAATGCCGGGACCAATCTGATGTCCTAGTTCAGCCGCTTAACCAATGGGGTGTTCTTTCACACATAGAGCCCGGTTTCTCCCTTCGATGGTACCAGTTGTTTCGGCTTCGAAAGCGAGTGCTTCAGGCCGTTGACACAGGGTGTCTCTTCTATGTTTTCCACATCTTGGGAGTTATATCTTTGGACTCAATACGGCAGGGACGCCATTTATGACGGCGTTTTCATGCCGTTTTAGGTGACATAGGATTGGTCAACGGAAGGACCAATAAGATCGTCTATATGGCCGTATCAACCAATAGGCCCAGCGCACATGATATGCGGCCTTGACTTGTCAGATTTGATATCTACGAGACAAGGAGCTTCGAATTTCCCTTACTTTGGCTGAGTTCCCGAGTTCGATAGTCTGAATAATTCATGAGAATAGGAAATAGCTTATATTTTTTGTCGTGCACTATACTACTGATGCGACTCTTATCCAACTAGCCTCCTCTAACCAGTTTCCACTTTGGTCAGCCACTGGGCTATATAAGCGCAGTCTCCACCTGCCTCGGTACCTCCCCCTCGGCTCAGTTAAAGCCCGCGGTACCGACGGACAGGTGTGTTGAACTGCGCTCGTTTAAGAAGCTACTGAGCCCGCTGCAGCGACTTTGTTAGATTAATGGCCTGTTTTCTTTGGAGTACTCTGCTGACCTGCTTTCCTGGGCTGGTTTTTCTGGCTTAGTTTTTATGTTGGGCAGCTCTTTTCTTGCTCCATCTCTTGCTCTACCACCAGCTATTGCATTTGGTGCTCCTACCTCTCTGTTTTAGAGAATGCTAGACAAGTGTCATCGGCCAGTCCTGACTGGCCCTTGGACCACATCCTCTGTCCACTGCTTTATGTTTAAAATAGGTAGTTTGAGGGAGATTCATAACGAACATGGATTAATAAATCACTATTTGTTATTTGTAAAAGAATCATTTGAAAATGGATATTTCGCTACCTTTCTATCTCCTCAGAGCGGGGCCTCTTTTGACCTGAGCGAGCGCCAGGCGAGGTGAGGCCTTTCCCCATAATTTCTTTAGGTGAGTCTTTTTACCTATATTTGTCCCAAATGGGATTTAAGGCCAATATATGTGATGTTCAGTGTATACATTGCTGTTTTTCATAATTTGTGCATGTATGTCTCGTGTCTGTTCTTTTTATATTTTTATACAGGTGAGAATCCACTGACCTACTACGTGGTACACGGTAGGCATCCACATAGTTTGTGGTTTTTCCAACAAGTGATTGATAACTTGTATAGTATTTGTTGCAGTAGTATCTCATATCATAGGTCCTGAAGAAAGCCTTTATATGCTGAAACATGTCGACCAGATCCATCTGATTGATAGTAATATTTGTCTAAATACTATCCACATACTGTTGCTTTTAATATTACCTCTGTGATGACCTCCCTAATAAAGTACATTGCCTTGGCATCACACTAGGTAATTTTATCTCACTTCTTTTTCTTTCACACTTCTTTTTCACTGCAACCTCTCCCATTCAGCCATGTCATTTATACATATTTTCCGTCACTGGAGGATCTGTTTCTAGGTCTCCTCACAATATCATCAGGTGAGAGACCTAACAGATACCAGTTTCTGTACAAAAAATCCCAGATGACGATTTTCCGCCAAGTGGTGGGCTGATGGGAGTATTTCTATCTTGTTCTCACACTCTACCTCCTTTTTGATCAGACACTTGTCCATACATGCTTCACCTTGGAATTGGCACACAATATTGAGCCCACTGTAGACCTCCAGTATCCCTTGTGTTTTTGTTACTGCCTCTATTTACCAAAGATAGATATAGATATAAGCTTTGTTGCCACCACTTCGCACTGCAAACTTTCTCGCACATAAAAAGAAAGCATGACCTGGCACATTTTCCATATTTATCCAATGGAAAGGGGGCTGGGGGGGGCTCTGTCATCGGCGCAATGGACCAGTTCATTACCCGTGCTTTCTCGGTTATTGAGAAAGAGATCGCCATGACAGAGGGCCGTCTGTCACATGAGTTCCTGAAGCGCTCTTCCTTAGGTTCCTTGGGCTTGGTTGTATCTCCAGTACATGCACCCGAGTCGATTAATGTGATTTCACCTGGCCCCGACCTGACAAGAATAGGAGCTATAAGGGCCAGTCTGGATAGGCTTAATGCACTCAATTCTAGTATAAACTTGACGACACAGACAACTCTGGGTCCTCCTTTGTCTCCATCTGTAGCAAACCAAGATCTCACTAGTAATCCCATATCCCCAAAGGCACTTTCTGTGCAACCGGAGGTAGAGACTAGTAGTATATATAGACCAGCACCTACTAAATGGAAAAGAGTCATGGATTATCGAAGGGCTGGCTATCTAAAACCGTCAAAGAAATTTAAGGGAAAATGTACCAAGGGTTGTTTGAAACCAACAGGGTCGGGGATGATTGAGAACTAATAACATCAATGTTCTCAAACAAGGGATTCCCCTGACCGACCCCCAGGTTACAGGTACATCGAGTGACCCAGAGAGCAATAAGCAATTGCCCAGCCCTTTACTGGCCAATCTGGGCCAAATTCTCCCCTTAGCCCAAATTGAGAAATTGATGAAATCCCTAATACTCCCGGTTCTTGAGAGGGTGAAGCTTTTAACCGAGAGACTTGATTGATTCGAGCAAGCTACTCTTGATAACTTCTTTTCTCTAAAATCTTTAATTAAATGACATACTAAGATCAGGGAGGCGGTTTCAGAAACACCTAAAGATATTCAGTTGGATTTAACATCTCCTGAGGTAAGGGGTCAAATAGTAACAAAGGAAGTGATAGGGCCCATAATGTGTGCTAATACTGCTATCCAAGGTGGAGCTATCCACGCCAATGACCAGACTGGTAAACCTTCCAACCTGGATAAAGGGTCTAAAAGTTGCCGCCAAAGCCCGCCTAACCAGAGTAAGATTTCCAACATTGCTATGTGAAAAAGTGTGGGTCTAAATGGCAAACTAGCTGAACCAATTTGCATGCCCAATCTAGCCAATAAGGGTACTTCCGATCTCCCCCATATTAATCTACCCCCTGAATGCCAGCCTTAGGTAGTCGTGCTCACTGGGGTCCCGCCCTGCAGGCCTGGCATCCATGAATCATATTATGAATTGAAAAATAAAACGATGTTTTGGCTAAATGAGAACAGACCTCTTCCTAGCTCCTTTGATGGTCAGGTTCTCCATGTGAGAAGAGTTGGTGGGGTTGGGAATAGGACAAAGGAACTGACAGGTGATTGCATCCTGGTTAATTTAAGGGATGCCAGGGTCGCTAGTTACATCTGCAACCTACAGCACGACCCAGGGAACTTGGGAATTGGTACATACGAACTCAGCCACTTCCAAAGCTTCCCTGTGTCCCACCCTAATGCTAACCTTCAACCTAGGGGTTGGAGGGATAACAGGTCTCACTCCCAAGATGATCATGACTTTTATCAGTGCCATATGATAAGGGGAGGCCGTGCAAATAGGTTGGGCTACGGTTGGTGACACGGTGCTCTCTCCCCCGCTAAGAGCCCGCAAAAGGATATAGTCTTGTCTGGGTATAGAGTGATAACTGAGGCTCTGGAGGGCGGAGCAACAGATCAGCCTCATTTTGTTGCCGGAACGCCCGACTGGTCAGGGGAGAGGGTGGACATGTCTAGAGAGATTGGTGCTGGGCCCAGACCGTCCGATATACTGTCCCCTTCTGGAGAAGTAAATACGAATAATGTCGTGAGGATCCTCAGTTGGAATATAGCAGGGATCTCTAAGAAACTAGATATCCCTGACTGGAACTCATTCATTGAGTCCTTTGGGATATGTATTTTCCAAGAGACATGGAGTGTGGAACCCAGCTATAAGGTTGGTTATTCTACACATTATGTACCAGCAACCCCTGCCCACCTTGGAAAGGGCCGCCCCATTGGAGGCCTCCTCATTTGGATTAGCATCTCCCTGGGCTGTCACATTAGGCATTTAGCATCTAATTCACCTGACCTACTTAGATTGTCTGTTAGGCGTCCTTGGAGAGGACGGTCTTTGGAGATATTTAACATCTATGCTAGAGGTACGAAAGGTGGTTCCCAATCTCCGACTATCTCTATGCTCGAAGAGGAACTCAGTAAGTGTAACAAGAGCCTGTATGTCCTGGTCGCGGGGGACTTTAATTGCACTTTTGAGCCCCTTGCGGCTGAGGACATCTTGGGCATTTCCGATGAGGATGCAAGAAGGGGTATTCCTGCCCTGACCATCCCGCCCATCAAGAAATGGTCTCAGAGGTCCATCCAGTTGAACACCTTAACTTTGGAATTTGGCTTAAGGGCAGTGAATGGCAGAACGCCATCGGACCCTTCAGGTGCCCATACATTCAATAGGGTAGACCACTCCTCAAGGATAGACTACATCCTACTTGATTTTAGGCTTTGGAGTTACTTGCGCGATATGGAAGTCTTGCCCACGGCAGATAGCGATCATAATCCGCTATCATTAAGTTTAGATTCCTTGTGGCCGCCCTTAGACGACTTACCTGAACCACCACTAAAAACAACATCAGAACTTTGTCTATCTAAAGGAGGGAGGTGCCTTAACTGGCGCACGTTTGCCCTGGATGAGGGAAAGATACAGAATATAGGGGCCACGATGGCAGCAGTCCAGACTAAGCTGGATACCCTTATCCAGGATCCCCCAGAGGTTCTTGGGCTTTTTTGTAACACGACTAAAGCCTTGGGAAACTTATTTATAAAACCATGTAGCGCTCCCCATGCAAGGGTGCCCCAGAAACCGAAGGGCACCTTAGGCTGGTTTTCCAAAAAGTGCCACAAGATGAAAACAGCCCTGGTGAAGGCCGTTAAACTGAAAGACCAAGAACTGATCCAGACTGCCAGGAAGGATTATAGGCTCTCCATCAATGAGGCAAAGAGGGATTGGGATGGCCAATTTTGGTGTGACCTAAAGGTAGCCAGTGCGGGGAGGGACTCCGGTGGCTTCTGGAACCTAATAAGGATTAGGAATAGGCCTGATAGTAGCCTCATTACGTGTAATATTACTGGGCAAACGTGGTTTAATCACTTCTCCCTTCTCTATTCTACTTTTTATATCTGATGGGCCAGGGTTGTTTACACCACCCTTTTCGGGTATCTCTGGGGAGAGTCTGGCCCTCCACTTTACAGTTAGGGAAGTGGAAGATGTGATCAAATCTTTAGTGCCAAATAATGCAGCAGGCCCTGACGGGATACCAGGGGACTTGCTTCGCCTTAATCCCAAAGAATGGGGGAGGCTTATTTCATCCTTGCTTAATGCTAACCTCTATGGTATGGCGATTCCAGATTCCTGGAAGGGGGCCGAGGTCGTCCCGATTTTCAAAAAGGGCTGTCGGGACGACCCAGCAAACTATCGCCCCATAAGCCTCATAGATTCATCTCAGAAGGTTGCCGGGAAGGTGATTCTAGGGAGAGTGCTCCAGTGGGAAGTTGAGAACAATATTCTTTCCAAGTTCCAAGCAGGTTTTAGGTCAGGTACGGGCACCATTGAGCAGGTTTTTAGACTAATGCTCATTTATTGGAAGGTGGTACTTTTAGGCAAAGGCAGTCTTTATCTCACCTTTATCGATTTAAGACTGCCTTTGACCTGGTGCTGCTAGACCGTTTATGGGGGGTACTTGCTGACCTAGGGATTCCGGACTTCATCCTGTCCCTACTGGCGAAGTTGCATATGGGGAATTTTGTCCAGGTGAGGTGGGGTACTCAGGGCCAAAAGACCGCCAAAATTACTGTGAATAGGGGGGTCCGCCAGGGATATGTTCTTGCCCCCACTCTGTTCTCATTGTACGTGAACGGAGTGGTGGAGCATCTTCTGAACAAACCATCTGATGCTCCGTCCCTGGCGGGTAAGAAAATACCAACCCTCCTATTCGCCGATGATACCCTCCTCATTTCAAAGTCACCCATGGGCTTACAGATCCTTTTAGACAATTTCCAGACCTTTTGTACCAGCAGGGGGCTCAAAATCAATACCGATAAAACCAAGAACTTGGTATTGAATCCGCCGAGGAAGCTTGTCCGACCCCCAGTACTGAACTGTGTGCCCCTGGAAAGAGTTAAGGAATTCGATTATTTGGGTATTCGCCTGACTGACTCCATGCAGTGGAGCTCCCATCTCCAGAAATTGTTGTTGGGCCACAAAAGGGTCGTTGGGGCACTTCTCAAAGAGCAGCGCTCGTCCTCATTTAAACCTATTGCCCCTGTGCTGGATATCTATAAAGCGAGAGGATTAAGTGCAGCATTATATGGGGCAGAACTCTGGGGTGCAAATAAGATCGATCTCCTCTCCAGATCCGAGAACAAATTTCTGAAGGATTTGATGTCCCTCCCCCAGAGTACAACAACGTTACCTCTGCAGCTGGATATGGGTTGCTGCTCAATTAGAGACCAGGCCGGACTCCGACCGCTACTACTATGGGCCCGCCTATGGAGGGTTCCTGAACTTGCTAGTTACGCGGAAGGGCTGTCAGAAATATTGTCGATGCCGGGCTGGTCTAAAATCGGGTGGCTTAGTAATGTTAAATCCCTGCTTGGTGACTTGGGAATTGGGGACGCTTGGACATCCAAACGTGCCCCCCCCAGAAAGCTGCCCTCAAGACTACATACTGGCAGTGGGTAGCCAACAAACTAAATTCCAATCCCAAGGAATGTAGAACAACTACGGAGTTCCTCAAGACCAAGGATTTGCCTCAATACAAACCCTACCTGGACTTGATTTCAAAGCCCCTTGACAGAGCCTTGTATTTTAGGTTTAGGGTGGGTCTGCTCCCCCTGAGAGAATTGTCGGCCCGTTGGAAAATCCTGGGGCAAACTGTTCCTTTTTGTATATTTTATACATCTAGTGTGGAGACTGTTGCCCACTTTTTATTTGAATGCTCGGCCTACAAATCCCCGAGATCTAGGTGGCTAAAACCACTATGCAGGGGGCTGGCCACCAGACACCATATAGTCGCTTTGCGAATCTTAATGTCTGATACCCGTCCATTGTTTGTTTGTGGCATGGCTAAATATTTAGGCTGGGCGTGGTCAATTAGACTTAAACGGCTAAAAATTATTGTTTAATTATGGTCATGTACTAGGACCATTTTATCTAATTTATTGAAAAATATTTTATCTTAATTGCTTAGCCAATGGTTTTTAATGTTACGGTTTTTGATTGCTGTTTTTGTAATGCTTTTAAGATATCTCTTTTATCGAAATAAAGCTAATTGACTGACTGACTCAATATTTTGAACATTACAAACAAGCGAGCAAGTACTAAGTGAGCCAAAAATTCATCCGCTGTAAAATGTCCTTAGGTTTTTCCAGATACCCCTCCTTACCACCCCTAAGCATGTCACCCCAATTACTTTCACACAGTCATGAGTATACAACGTTACTGTATATTGATCAGATTTCAAACAGATCCATCTCCCTTTCACTGGGGGAGGGAACAAAGCATATTAGGCAACCGCGTACCAGGAATATTGCTACCATTGGTGCAGGAGGTGCAGTGGCATCAGGGCCCAGTGTCCCATTGAACCCTTACAATGATGTATATAACTACAAAACTACTGTTAAAGGGGGCATCGCCCTTGCTTGCACCAGGGCCTATGGTATTCTTGCACAACTCAAGTAGTCCCACGTGCCTGCAAAGCCTTCTGTATCCCTAAGATTGACCAAAGCCTATGATACCATTGGTAGACTGTTGTTGCTTTTTACTTTTTCAGTCTAATACTATTGTCAGTTTCGCCAGCCTCTTAGTGTTGCAGAATAACTTACCATTCCTGTCTTCCCAATCAGTCGCCAGGAGGATGCCCAAAGTCTGTCTCACCAGATTTGCTACCTCTTCCCAAAATGGTTTTATACCTGGACAATCCCACTATATATGTAATGTTGAGCCTTGCCAACCACATACCCCCTGCTGTCCTCGTCGTAATGCATTTAAATAAAATTCAAGTATAGTAAGGGTGGGTGAGTCCCACATGACCCACTGCTCGGCTCTATTGGTTCCTCCCCTTCACGCCGCATCAGTTTCCTGAATGCAGAGACTCCATGTGATGAGCACCACACCAGCAAGGAGGTGCGCAGCTGATGAGCATTCGGAACACCGGCTGAAAAAACGGAATTGTCAGCTATTGGCAGCATTGTGCAGCGGTGTGTTGTGGTTGCGGAGGGAGAAGTGGTTTCTCAACTGATTTTTATGATGAAGTCACTCCAGTAACTTCCAACACAGATGTGAAAGCAGTATGCAGCATGTGGAGAACTGCCAGGTTTCACAAAGAGGCTAAGTTCTTTACCTGCCTCCTAGTCATTTGCATGTTCACCCGGTTGTGGGCTGCTTGGCAGGTTTTTTCCCCTAAAATCTCAAATGCTACTATCCTCATGGGGCTATCGTCATCTTAGTTTGGCACTTGAGACTGGTTAATTAAAGGAAGAGTGAAGGCTGCTGCAGACATGGGGAAACAACTAAAAGCTGCCAATTTTATGGGAAATCTAGACTCTGCCTTACCGTTGGTCCTTAGAACAAAAAAACCCGCTGCACAAGTGAAATCCGCATTGGCAAGAGCAGATCTCAGATTTCAGTCTCGTCTCGGGTCAAGGTTTGTTACAAGTCCACTGAGCTCAAAAGAAGATTTATTAGCAATCCAGAAGGAAAGAGGGTTGGAAGTGGCAGGTGCCCCCCTCAGGAGATGGGGAGGAAGGCATGGCCCTTGGCCAGACTCCCCAATAGCTGCCGAAGCAGGAAAAGAGAACCACAAGAGCAATAAAAAGAGGGAGAGCAAAGAGAATGAGAATGAAGTCAAAAACAATATACCGCTGGCTGGCTAAGGGGACACTACCATGAAACAAATATAAACGAAAGAGTATCCATTGTCTATGAAAGGGAAAGCAGTGTCATCAGGTCACCAGGGTTCAGTTCAGCCCTCTGAGATCAGTGCACCAGCAGGTTTTCAGGCTCTTGTTCTGGGCTCACCCACTGGGTCACCTCAGTCCCAGGACATTAATCTTCAGCAATCTCATTCTTCAGGCCTAGATCCTGACTCAGAGACACTCCCGTAAGTGCACCCTCAGACTGCAGTATCATCTCGGTCCCAGGAGATGCAACATCAGAATGTATAGGATGACGTAAAGGTCTCTGGTCAGTGGGATATAAAGACAATGCTCAATGTCATCTTGGACGAAATCAGAGAACTCAAAGCCTCACAGGAAATTGAAATCATAACCTTAAATGGACGAAGCAATGACACATTTTCAAGAACAATTGAAGTAAGTCAAATTCAGTATTTCACAATTAGAGGATCAAGTCAGCTCCATGTAGGAGGACGTCGGCCAGTTCAGGAAGCAAAAATCTTCACTGGAATATAAAAGCGAAGAGTTAGAAAATTACTTGCACTGTTCTAATCTAGGGATTGTTGAAGTTCCAGAGGGTTGTGAGAGCCCGCAGGTTCTCTAATGGATAGACTCTTTTTTTAAGACTCATGTTTTCCCAGAATATCCAAAAGATTTGACAATTACATGAGCACATCGGATCCCGGCTCAACCATTTCCGAATTTGAAATTGCTATACTTTTCGGCCTGATTCCCAGTTTGACAATTGTGTTAAAGAGCGCATATTTGTCAAGGCCATAGAGAAGAAACAGTTTTCAACATCAGAAATCCCTGACTGTTATATATTTCGAGATATGTCTGTCGGGGCAGCCCACCGCCGAATGGAGTTTGTTAGGATGCTGTATTTGTTTAAAGCTCAGGGTGCTCAAGCAACAATTACACAACAATCAAAGTTAAGAGTCTTGCTCAAAGGACAGTTCCATACATAGGTTTACTAATTAAGTAGAGGCTCAGGGGCTCCTGCAAAAGATGTCTAATTGAGTGCAAATTTTATGGTGACTGTCATTCTGAGTGGTGAATTAGGCCTATGAAGTTGATGATGTTGATGGGGCGTGGAGGTTGGGGAGAGCGTGTTGTGTGTCTACAAAGGTGCAACAACATGGCACCCACAGAGGATCAATGTCGCAGCTAGAGGGGAATTGTGGGTAATTCCCCTCCCCCAGGGGTTGGGGACCTTTTTTTGGGAGGGGCACTAGGTGCTCTTAAGCTTAAGGGGAACCCGTGGGTGGCGAGGAGCACTTATAGCAAAAATGAGCAAATCATATTGGATTATGCATTTTTAGCAACTTACTATACAGGGAAGTTCCTGTCTAAAGAGCAATATCAAAGTAATGGGTCTTAAAGACAGATTTATTTCTTGGAATGTCTGCCTGTAATTGCATATTTTATCACCTGTGTTGTGTTTTAAATGTGTGGTTTTCCGTGCCCATGATTGCTTTCATTTAGTGTGTTGAATTGTGGGATTTGCAGTCCAACCTCTGTAGTTTGTCCCTCTCATTCCTTGGTGACAAATCTGTTTTCCCTCCAAATTTCTCCTTTGCTCTGTGCTTAGGCCTGCGTGCTCAAACAGTGCACCCCCAGCCACCATTTTGTGTTCACAAGCCAGTGAGGCCAGCCCCCCTGCGCCCCCACCCCCTGCCCCCCAGCAACAGGGATTTTCTACATCAGAGGGTGCTTCTGTGAGCTGTTTAAACTGTATTTAGTGGGGCCTGTGCATTTCGTTTTTTGGCCAGCAGGGGGAGTAAAACTTTATTCAAACAGTATTGTTAGATTTCGAGTTAGTGAAGCCTTTACCTGCTGAAGTCCAAAGTTGTGGATTGAGCCTGTCTGTCTCCTAGGAGATTCTGAACAGGAGCAAGCAGCTTCCCAGACCCCACCCACAGGCCAGCAGACCATTGGCTATTCAGCTACTAGGCAAGTCGGAGCCCTCCTCTCACACCTGCCCAGGCCCCTTAAGGCCTTGCTGGGTGCACCCCAAATCATTCTCCTCCATCTTGTGAGTTGCAGCCCACATGTGCCCCAAATTGCAGTGAGCAGAATCCAGGAAGTGGTAAGGAGACAGACTAGTGCTGTCTCTTCCCAAGACAAAAAGTTGTTTAAAAAACGATTTTCACTTTCTGTGTTTACTGTCTATGCCTGAGGTTGTTACAGTTAAAATTGTAGTTTTAGCCTGCCTGTAATTGCATATTTTATCACCTGTGTTGTGTTTTAAATGTGTGGTTTTCCCTGCCCATGATTGCTTTCATTTAGTGTGTTGAATTGTGGGATTTGCAGTCCAACCTCTGTAGTTTGTCCCTCTCACTCCTTTGATCACAAATCTGTTTTCCCTCCAAATTTCTCCTTTGCTCTGTGCTTAGGCCTGTGTGCTCAACCAGTGCACCCCCAGCCACCATTTTGTGTTCACAAGCCAGTGAGGCCAGCCCCCCTGCCCCCCCACCCCCAGCAACAGGGATTTTCTACATCAGAGGGTGCTTCTGTGAGCTGCTTAAACTGTATTTACTGGGGCCTGTGCACTTTGTTTTTTGGCCAGCAGGGGGAGTAAAGCTTTATTCAAACAGTATTGTTAGATTTCGAGTTAGTGAAGCCTTTACCTGCTGAAGTCCAAAGTTGTGGATTGAGCCTGTCTGTCTCCTAGGAGATTCTGAACAGGAGCAAGCAGCTTCCAACTCCCTGGCCAGCAAACCTTGTCTGAGGTTGCTGGGACCTTATATGGTGTGCTAGTGGTTGGCACATGTGTACACTGATTGGTGGTTGTATCTGGTGTTTCTATTGGGTTAGGGTTAATGTCCTCATTGGTTGGATATTTGAGGGTTCTGATTGGTTTCTCAGTCTGTGATTCAATAATTTCAGAGTTGGGACTAGGGCTAGGGTTAGGATTTCTATTGGAAGTAGGGACTAGGGCTTCCTATGTTATTGGTTGTTGGGAGTAGGGTGGGAATAGGGCTAGGGTTAGACCTTTAATTGGAAGTAGCTATTTAGGGCTTCTGGTGTGATTGGTTGTTGGACCAGTTGTGGGACTAAGAGTAGGGTTAGGCTTTCTATTGGAAGTAGGGACTAGGGCTACCTGTACCATTGGCTGCTTGGACTTGGGTTGGGGCTAGTGGTAGGGCTAAGGCCTTTATTGGACGTAGAGATCAGGGTTTTTGAACTGATTGGGTGCTTGGACTAGGGTTAAGATTGGCTGCAAGTCCTGGTCCCATATTGGTTCTAGATGTTAGGGCTAGTGTTGTGATTGGATAGTGTTAGGGCTAGGGTTCCCATTGGCTGAAGGGGTCACCTGATTACTAGGGCTACAAAAAAGGCCAGGCTTAGGGCGTCTCAGCCCGGGAGTCGAGGCTAAGGGTGAAGAGGACAAGGGTAGTTGCCTGTTTGAGCCTGTTAAGGGTGGAGAGGAAAATGAAATGAAAATTAAACTTATATAGCGCGTAACTACCCTGAGGCCTCGCAGCGCTTTAGCTAGAACCATTCAGGGGGCAGGGCAGGGCGCTCAGCTCTTGCAAACAAATGCGTTTTTAATAGCTTTCTAAAAGCTGTCAGGTTGTTATTATCTCTCAGGACCAACGGAAGAGCGTTCCACAATCTTGCAGCATTGTGCGAAAAAGAGCGACCACCCCAGCGGGATTTTTTTTACTTTTGTGGTGGTTGCCAGATGTAGCACACTGGAGCGGAGAGCTCTAGAAGGGAAGTATGGAGTGACCAAAGGGAGCATGATGGATGGGCCTGACTTACGAAGAACCTTCTGAACCAGGCACATAGATTTAAATTGTATCCTGGACGCTACCGGGAGCCTATGCAACTTCTTCAGGGCAGGTTTGGCCGACTGCCAGCGAGGAATCTGAAAAAGTAGTCTGGCCGCACAATTTTGAGTAACCTGGAGTTTGGTAATTGTAGCAAGGTGGGGCTCCAAGGTAAAGTGCATTGCCGTAAACCAGGCGTGAGAGAATCAGGGCTTGGACCATGACTCTCCTCGCCTGGAACAGCAATAGAGGGAGAACCTTCCGGAGCATTCTCATAAGTCCGAAGCACGTGGCAGAAGTCTTAGTAGCCTGGACAGTGAAATCAAGTGAACTGTCTAGCCAAACACGACAAGGGTAGTTGCCTGTTAGGGCCTGTTAAGGGTGGAGAGGACAAGGGTAGTTGCCTGTTTGGGCCTGTTCGAGACTGGTCGGGACTAGGGCCAGAAATGCTGCCCTTTTTCTCATTTAGCAATACCCAGCCCACACCATCCACAACCACAAACAGAGCAACACACTCATACCAAATATACACCACGCACAACACTATGCACAGAATAATGTACCAGCATGCACCACCAACCCAACCAAACCACATCTACACACCCTACTATCCTAACTACCACACATATCCACCATCACCCACAAACAGTACACAACTCTATCCTATACTACTAACCAATACGCTCATTATTAACACAACGCCAATCAACACCATAAATAACTACATCCCACTCAGACACACTCTCCCTGCTGTAATTACACCTAACAGTCCACCTTTTATCACCAACAAATATATAATGATCCTTCCATCAGTTGACTTTAAAAAAAAAAGAAAAAAAATCCTTCACTCTTTTATCCCTCCACTATCCTTTTTCTATCAAAATTAACAGACTAACATGTTCACTTCTCAAATTCCATAATCCATATTCAACTATACTAATATACTGCCCAAATAACTGAATAACATATCTACTACTCAAATTACTTCATATTTATACTATACTAATTTTGAACACTAATCCTTTATGGCTTCCGGAGTGGCGTGCTACTTGCCAAAAAAGCGCTTCAACACCCATCAGGGGTAACAAGTGCTATATGAATGCAAATCTTTCTTCCCCTTTTATCCATCCGCTATCCTTCTCACTCCAAGTAACAGACTAATATCCACCACTGAAATTACCTCATACTTCACCATATTAATTCACCACTAATCCTTTATAGGTTCCCTGAATAGCATGCGTCAACAAGCGAGCGATAAATAAATACAAACCTTTGTCCTACTCTATCCTTCTGCTATCATTCCAAATCCAAATAACTGACTAACCTATCCACCACTTAAAATGTACTTGCATGTTTCACTATACTAATTCAACACTAATCCTCTGTGGGTCCTGGAGTAGCGTGCTACTCGCCGAAAAAGCGCTTTGACGCCTCGTCAGGGGTAGTAAGCGCTATATAAATGCAATTACAATTACAATTACAAAAAGTTGTATTTTTCCCCAGCTGGATTGGCTGTAAGGGGAGTGCAGTGCACCTAGGTAAAGGAGTGGAATGGTTGGTCTCTCAAGTTATTAGGGATCCCGGGGAAAGTGGATTTGGCTGAAAGTTAGCATAAATGGTAATCCTGTAAATTTGGTTAATTATTATGCCCCTGTTTCTGATTAACCAAATTCAGTAAAACAGATCTACAATGTGGCAATAGAAGCAGTAGGTCCAATGCATTTAGGGGCTGATTTTAATTTTATTTAGGACCCCTGCTGGTTGCCTGCCCGCGAGACTGAGAGCTCTGTGCATCATTCCTTTCTTTTCCTGTTATGGACGGACGGCCTCTCTGCCTCTCTGCCTGCTCCTCACCTCGCCTGTGATTGTGCCTGACCTCACCTCACCTCACCTACCTGATACCGGCTGCCTTTTGCCGCTGCTGTTGTCCCATTGTCCCGGTCCCGATCCCGGTCCTGGTGCTCTACTCCCCCTCTCGCTTCTCTCACACACGGGAGGCGGCTGAGGCGGGCAGACCGGCAGACCTGCTGACATCAGGAGGTGGCCGCAAGAGGGGGTTGGTGCCCTGCTGCTCCAGTTGGCTGGCGCCATGAGGTGCCGTGAGGTCTGCGGAATTCTGTCGGATTTGGAGCGGCGGATGCTGAACAGTTCGGGAGCTGCCCAGGAGCCGCCTATCAGCCACCCAACAGCCGGGGGAGCTGAGCAGTTGTGCAGGTGATGTGGGGGCCAACCAAACCAAAGCAGAGTGAGTGTTCCAGTGTTCCAGTGATTTTCCCCTCCCACCGCAGCTGCTTTTTCAAGAGCAAGAGCATGAGTTCCCCCCAGCTGTAGCGGCTGCGTGGGAGTGTTTGGTCCAGCCCGCCATGTGGGGCTTACAGCAGTCTTCCTGTGTGGCTTGTGACTTGTGTGGCAGGAGTCACCCCAGGTGGTAGGCGCAAATCAGCCACCAAAAGCTGTGAGCTGCGGAGGCAACTAGCTGATTAAAAGGCTGATTAACAAACGCACCCTTCTTTTTAAACTGGAATAACCGCTGTTCTTGCCAGAGCCAAAGCAGGGAACCAATCAATCGTGTGCCCCCTGTACAGCCAGTCAGGTGGACTGTGTGTTAAAAAAGTCCAAACACCGCTGCCGGTGGAGGCTTCGGGGTCACCCTCTATTGTTGAGCCTGCAACCCCTACCCACTGCCAGGCCCTTGGCTGGCAGGATGACAGGCTGGCACGTTTAATCAGTGGAATCACCTTGGGTGAGTGCAGTTTTCATCAGGGGTTTGAGTGCGCAATCAAGGATTATGAGATCAGGAAAAACTCAACAAACACCACAGAGAAAACCAAAAAAGAGATTTTCACAAACAGACTAAAATACAGTCTCAAACATTAAGAGAAGGAAAGAAAATTCATTATTACAAAAGGAAAAGGAAAAGTTGGTTTCGGTTTTAACACCAATAAGTGCATACTTTAATTTTGGAGGAAAAAATGAGAACTAGATATTCCATTTTCTAAAGGACCCAATGGCCGCAATCTATGCCACAGCTGGGACCCAAGGTTTGCTGAGTCCAATTACACCAAAATACAGGACAATAGAAGCCTCCAGTCACCAGGAGGCCTAAGTACCAACACCAACCTTATACAATCTAGTTCTGTAAGAGTAAGCTCCCCACTTATAAGGATGGCAAGCCATGAATTAAATAAAAGTGAGGTTGAAATAAACAAGGCAAATCAAGAAGCCAAAAGTGAGGCGACCAGAGATGATGTTCCCCCAAATAAAGGGTTGATAACTACCACAGCGCAGGTGTATCTGCCCAAGCCTTGCCTAAGGACATGCTTGATCTAAATAAAGAAGGGAAACATGGAGAATATCTTAATGAAAAAGGAGACCCTGGTATTGTTAGAGTCTCTGCCCAAGCCTTGCCTAAGGACATGCTTGGTCTAAATAAAGAAGGGAAACATGGAGAATATCTTAATGAAAAAGGAGACCCTGGTGTTGTTAGAGTCAAAGAAAATAATAAAGTACAAACTGAGGATTGGATGAATTCTTTCTCCATATCAGACCTCATTCAAGTACTGGACTTGAACACACAATCAAATGAGGATGCACACATTCAAGATCCAGGAAAGAGGCTAGCCATAGGCACACCTCCCGACCATCATGTTAGGGAGGAAGGAGGGGCAGCCTCTATCCCAATAAAACATTCAGCGTGCACGGATCAGCAGAAGGGGGAAAATATTACGCGAAACACCAGTCCCATGTTTTGTCAACCATCCCGGTCACCTCCAATTTCAATCTCTTCAGTGAGTGGAATTGACCTAATTTCAGAGTTCACGTCTTAATCCTCCCACTCTAAAAAATGGAGTGATACTCTATTAGGATATTTACAGCGAGCCATAGATGTATTAAACTTTCAATCAGACAAATTCGACGTTCAGATTGATTTAATGAACTTTATCACGAGTTATATTGCAGGAATTAACAACAAACTGGACACATTAGCTTTATTGATCAATAAGGACAATCATAGCAAGGTTCCCGGCATTGGACATCCATCAAACTCAGTTTGTGGATGTAGCCAGATAATAGATAATTTGGCATCCCTGCCAGAAATATTAACAGAGATCTCATATGTCGTCAGAAAATAAGGTTGACAAGGAACACCCTGTCATGATCGAAAGAAAAGATGAGAGCAGGTGCTGAAGTAATAATACATTGCCCCGAACATGATGACAGTGTAACAAAAAACATAATCAAGGATTCAACTTGATCAGGGGAAACACAAACCGTCCAGGAAACAACTTCTATACTTAGTCTATCAAACAGTGGATTAACAAAATGACAACAAAAAAGTTCTCATAAGGTCAGTCTTAACGTGAAAAAGCAAAGTGGTCTAAAGAAAAAGCAAGTTTATCCAATATTGTCACAATTGTACAGCCATAAAACTAACCAGCATTGCAACAAAAGCCCTCCTGGGGTTTCACTTGGATTTACAGTTCATTTGCAAGATCCAGTTGTAAATTTTGATCATTCCTTGCAATGTGATACATCCTTATGTATACAAAAAGCAATGTACACGTAAATGAAGGTGTTAAGCAAAAAAAAATGCGACAAAGAGTGGATAACAACTGTGAAAAAGCAGGACTTTCCAATCATTTCCAAAGCTCCTGTTAGAGACAACACTTTGGAACATAAACAAGGAAAAATCAATGATCCGCCAAAAGAAGGATACAAACAAAAAATTGTCAACGAGGATATTATTATCCTGAAAACATGGCTTGGGGATAAAAAAGTAACCAACAGACAAGATGTTGAAAATGGAACCTCATTAAATTCACAAATTATATCTTCAAATGGGGAAAGAAACTCAAATGAACACAGCATGGTAAGCTCCAATGAGAGAGGACAGGAAGATCGAAATAAAACTAATTCAGACAGGCGGTCATTAATAATGTCAGAAAAATCTCAGGGTAGTTTAAGTGAAAGTATAGGAAATAAAAATTAGAATAGATAAAAAATGTCTTTAGATAAACAGGGACGGGTCTGCGAGTTTCCAAAAGTTACATTTAATTCACAAGATCTTATAATCACGGAAGTATGTAAAAAAACGAATAAATCTCTAAGTGCAACAACAAGCAACGGACAAGTGAATGTACTGCATCGAGAAAGGAAGACTTTTGACAATGTAGTGCAAAGCAAAAACAAAGTCTACAACACACAGATTGAACAGACCAGTTCCCCCCAAACAGGGATTCAAAAAGGTGAACTGGAAGAGTCGTCGAATAAACTGATCTTTGAGCCAGAATATCAAACTAAGGGCAGATTGGATTGTTTATACTGTGGAAACCTAATGAGATTGTTTAAGGAGATACCAAGGCTGCATAATATCACAACAGCAGATCTCTTGACAGTTGAGTTTTTGCAAATTGAAAAAATATCAGGAAAAGATGTTACCCTTACAACTTGGTCCTCAAAGGAATTAACAGCTCTGATTTTTTCAGAAAGAGCAAATTTTGGTGCTTGGGGAATTTCGCTATCTTGTTTAAAAAAAACTAAATATCCGTACCCACTTTTACCGGATATAGTGACCCCGATTACACCTGGAAATGAGACTCGTCCAATAATTTGCTTAAGGGGGCCAGAAGCACTACTCCTGAAAATACATATCTGGCAAATAAGACACTGGAAATAACAAATCAAAGCCAAACTCAATTAACCGAACTGCCAGAAGTTCATGATTGGTCGTGGGTGCCCCATTTCTTGAGTCATAAACGATAATGTTGAATCTAACAATCTCAACAGGCTAAAGCCATCAGTGATATACCCAGGCACGTCCAAGGATGACAAAATAAGAATCTGTTCATGGAACATCCATGGGTTCAATGAAATGAGCCAAGACCCTGAGACTCAAGCTTTTCTACAAAGCTTTGACATCATATTGTTACAGGAAACCTGGAATCTGATTTCCAAACCCATTAGTGGATATGTAGAATTTCATGTTTCGGCAGAACAATTTTATAAATATGGGCATTCAAGGGGTGGGTTGTCCACCTACGTAACAGAAAAATTAGTCTGGCAAACGGAAGAACTTGACACTTGTGAAAATTGGATACAGGTTGTGCATTTGGAAAGCAATAACCATGTAAATAAAATTCCCTGCCAGCTTCTGATTTTAAACATATATACCCACCCCAACAAAAAGTTAAGAAAGGAAAAACTGGTATGCCTGATTAACCTAATCAAGGTTTTGCAGAAAAGCTATCATAATTGTGAGATGATAATCACAGGTGATTTTAATTCCAACCTAATAGGGAGAAAGATAAATAAGAGAAAGTGTCAAAAGGAGCTGGCGGCTAACGAACTGAAAAACGATCTGGACACCTTGGGACTACACATTATGAATGGTAAAATAAAGGAAGATCAACCAGCAAGGATTACCTTTCTAAGTGTGAAGAAACAATCATCAATTGACTATACCATGGTCAGTAATGAACTATACATTACAGTTGACTCGTTATATATAGAATCCCGCCCGGAAAGTGACCATTTGCCGCAAGTTTTAACCATCAACACAAACCTGTCTCAGAAAGAGAAAATAACTGTATTGACAGAAATCCTGGCAACATACAATCTGAAGAAATTAATATGGCGCGGTACAAATGTCTCACAAATAATGGCTGCTGTGCATAAATACATAATCGATGGCGGGTCACAGTGTACCAAGTAACCACGAGATAGTTGGGAAGAATTGGGAAAGTTTCTTCCAAATACATTTCCGGTTCTCCCGGGAAGTCATAGAAAACAAAGTACAACTTAAGAACCATGGTTCAATATACAGCTGCATAACCTAAAAAGGGAAATCACAAGGGAATTGAGAAAAGCAGTTTCTGCCGTAAGACCTGGAAATCCAGTAATTAACAACAATATTAGAGACATGAGGAAGAATTATAGGGAGAGGTGTAGAGTGGCAAAAAAGGAACGTATGGAAAAGCTCTGGGAAAAATTACTCTCAGCCAGCAAACTGATTAATAGTTGTGAATTTTGGGGCATAATAAATAAGTTAACTAAGGGAACAGGAATGTCTCAAAAAGCAGGAATAAGTGAGAAGATTTGGGAACAACATATCCAAAATGTATTCAATAATACGAACCAGGAAATGATAATGAATTTGGAACTTGGTCTGGATATTCTGCAGGAGGCTATCATACAAAATTTGACATCAGCCTTACTTCCTGGAAAATAGCGCAACCTGAAGAAATCATAGTCCATCATGATCAAGTTCAAATCGAAGACAATTCACAGGAACCAAATCATAATGGTTCAAACATCTTAATTAACAACAGCCACCTAAAAGAATTAATAAATAAATTGAAAACAGAGGGAGCGGCAGGACCTAATGGGCTTCCGAATGCAATCTTTAAACATGATGCGGAATTTTGGGCAAATTTTCTTACTCCACTCTTCAATTACTTGTATTCTCAAAATAAGATTATTAATTCTTGGAGAGGGAGTATATTACATCCAATATATAAAAATGGCAATCGCAAGGAGCCGATTAATTACAGGCTTATAGCCCTGACGGATGTTGATGCTAAACTATATGCTTCCTGTTTATTATTACATCTACAGGAATGGATGGAAGAGAAACTTATAATTCCTAAATATCAAACCGGTTTTAAACAAGGAATGGATACTAGCACAAACCTGGCAGCAATAGCACACCTCACGGAAAAAGTAATTTTAAATAAATCAGGTCTATTTGTATGTTCTATCGATTTAAATTCAGCTTTTGATAGAGTCCCACGTGAACGACTATGGACAAAATTGAAAGGATGTGGTGTACCACAGCAACTAATTAACTCCAAAGTAGCCCTCCATAGCGAAACCTGGGCCCGGGTGAAGCTGGGAGATGGTAGCATAGCATCATCTAAGATCGATATAAAAAATGGCCTGAAACAGGGGTGTGTTTGGCCCCAAGCCTTTTTAATTTGTACCTTGCTGATTTGTATACCCATTTGTCAAAAGTAAATGGCCATTCTCCGAAATTGGCAGAGGACCACATACAGTATCTGCAGTATGCAGATGATATTGTGGTCCTTAGCCAAACCCCTATTGGCTTCCAAAGAGTCATTGATTACCTGACTAACTACTTTGACTGTCAGGGGCTAGAGATAAATAAGAAAAAAACAAAGGTGGTGTGATTAGTAAGACCAAGACCCAAAAAATGTAAGTGGTTCACCAAGGGTAAAGAAATAGAGGAAGTCGGCACCTACAAGTATTTGGGCATAAATTTAGGGTGATGCATGTCCTTTACTGATCAAAAAAGTGCAATAAAAGCAAAGGCGCAAGCCTTAATTTTCGCATATAAACAGCTACAAACGAAATTGAGTTACCCGTCTGATAGTCATCTTTTAAAAACAATGGCAGCACAATTACTTCCAGCACTGGCATCTGGTTTAGAAATATGGCATGGTCGGAAATTCAGAATTTTAAATGATCTACAGACAAAAGTGTATAAAGCTGTTTTTAACCTACCCAGAGCAGTGTCACCAGCACAGATTCGCCTAGAATTGGGGTACAAAACCAGAAATTCCAGAGTTTTTCTGAAACTTTGTTGGAAACTTCGCTCTTCGGAACTCAGCACCCTGAACAACCTATGCTGGACAGAAATAAGGGCCCAGTTTGAAAAAAAAAAAACGAAATCATGGGGTGAACATCTAAGATCAGCCCTGGTGGAGTTGGATATTCAAGAGGCATGGGACAGTAAGATGGAGAAAATGGCTTTCAATAGAGTGTGCAATGGTGCCGCAAAAAATTATCTATCTTAGACGACAAAAACACAGTGGCAAAAAGAAGACATTCTTGGACAGTAATAAATTCTTATGTAATACTAAAACCTCTAGATTATCTAGCAGCGCACTTCAGATTGTTTCTAAAGAAGTATATGCTGTATCGGTTTGGAGTACACGAAACCAAGGATCTGCAACCAAGTTGGAAAGGGAAATATCATAACACAACTTGTAGACTATGTGGATATCATAATGAACACCTATGCCACGTGATGTGTGTCTGTCCTACAGTCAGCGAAGCAAGAAGAACGCTTCTAAAACCAATCTTAAAAGTCCTTGATATTCGTACTTGTAGGCAGACTATTACCCGCTGGGTGGGGGGATCATCTAATATTCTAATTTGTCGAGTGGTAAAGTTTTTTCTTTGATTGACACACTCTTAAAAAAAGCGAATTTTGAACCTGTGAACTTGGCTATTAACATGTTGGAAAATCCTGCACATATTCAGACATAATTATGTACTTTACCGTGAACCTGAGATCATGGTTGTTAATGAGTTGGAAACATTTTGTACATATGCAGATCTCTATCACACCAAACTGACATTCCATTGTACAGTAAACAGTAGCCAGAGATAGAAAGACCACCACGGGAGGAAGAATTGATAGCGGTGCCGATGCATTACGCACCGTTGGATCAGACCTGATATTGTCTGTTTTGTAAGCACTCATTTGTGCTAACATTTTCTACCATATATACCGATAATTGCGATCATCGCTTCATTTAAGGGGCCAGATATGGATGGACAATACTGTCGAGGAAATTAAAATATCCTCCTTACCCAGCCATCCTAAGGCTGGGATGGAATTAGAACCAGTCAGAAGGCGCATTGAATAGTGCTGATAAACGAAAGCCCTGAGGAAGTCGTGGGTATTTCCCTTACAACGAAACACGTGTTGGCGGAAATCATACGAGATACAAAACATTAAAGAATCCTCAAGAATTATATTGTGTTTTCCTTTACAACTGTTTACTGTACAATGGAATGTCAGTTTGGTGTGATAGAGATCTGCATTAACTGTTGATGATCTTTGATCATAATTTTGG